>NC_059181.1:122588599-123279224 GCF_019923935.1 Bubalus bubalis | reverse complement strand
TTATAATTGTTACTTTTCTGTAAATATCCTCTGTGGCTTGAATGTTCAGATTGTTGTGTTTCTTTCTTTCTTTGTAAAATTGTGATGAATTACCTAGAACTCTTCCTGACTTTGTCAGGCCAACTCTGACTGCTCAGCACATCCTTGTCTATTCCTTAGTACATAGTTGCCATACTGATGCTTGATAAATATTATCTTTATGTGAGAGTATGGAACAGTTTCTTTTGGCATTTGAGATTTATTTCAAGTAGTATTAGGTTCCATAGCTAGTTTGCATTTATGAAAATATTTTACATAAAACAAGTAATGAAATGCTGCTTATGGCAGTGAGATCTTAAAGTAGGAAATGGAACATATCAACTATTTTAAAATATTAAAATGTAATAAGAAATGATAATAAAGTATTGTGTAAGTATAGCTCATAAAATCTTTGACCTCATTTTTATTTTTGTGTCTACCAGTATTGTTTGATTCTGTTTTATATATTTTTTTTTTTTTTTTTTTTTTGGCCACAAGGCATGTGGGATCTTAGCTCCCAGACCAGGGATCAAATCCACACATCCTGCATTGAAAGGTGGAGTCTTAACCACTGGACCACCAGGGAAGTCCCACACCAGTATTGTTTGAGTAGAAGAAAAGTATGTTCCCTCCTCTAATGCTGTCCAGCATAACTTAATCTAGTGTATTTTTACTTTATTTTCCCTTTTTCATTATCAGATTTTATTTCCTCAACATGTAGACACAACTAATGATTTTGATAATGTAATTACAGTGTAAAAGGCTATAGTAGAAAACATATTTGTGAAAGGGCTTAAATTTTATAGCAGTTCAACGTGAAGGTATGCTAATTTATTTAGAAATCTAGATATTTTGTATACTGTCTATAAGTGTGGGCTTCCCCTGTGGTTCAGATGGTAAAGAATCTGCTTGCAATGCAGGGGACCCAGGTTTGATCCCTGGATTGGGAAGATCCCCTGGAGAAGGGCATGCTACCCACTGCAGTATTCTTGCCTGGAGAATTCCATGGACAGAGGAGCCTGGCGGACTATGGTATATGGCGTCATAAGCGCAGATGAGAAAGACTGGCAAATTTGCTTCTAGATAAGTTTTTTTCGGTATATCTACCTTGACAGTTCCATGCTTCCATGATTTCTAAGTATAATGAATAGAAAAAACAACATAATAATATTATGACAAAAGGCAAAGCAACTGTGCAAAATGATGTTTTACAGGAACTCAGGCTTTCTATATGAAATGTAAATAATGAAATGTAAATAACTGTGGGGATTACAGGTTGTATTTAGTACAAATGCTTAGACTTTGAAAATAATATGTAGTCCATACTTTAGATGAAGGGGGTTTTCAAATTATCTCTCCTTATCATGAATAGCAATTTTAAAAACTTCTAAATTTGGAAGTTAATATTAAATACATCTGACTGTTCTGTGGGCTTCCCTTATAGCTCAGTCGGTAATCTGCCTGCAATGCAGGAGACCTGGATTTGATTCCTGGGTAGGGAAGATCTCCTAGAGAAGGAAATGGCAATCCACTCCATTATTCTTGCCTGGAAAATCCCATGGACAGAGGAGCCTGGGGGGCTACAGTCCATGGGGTCGCAAGAGTCAGATACGACTTAGTGACTGTTGTAGGGAAATTAAATTATCCACTGTGAATTCCTGACAAAATTTTTTTGAGGATCCTTAAATTGATTTTCCAGCATGAGAATATATTTATTAAGTTAAGTTAGATGCTAAATGAAAATTATAGATAAAATGTCAAATATAAAGTGTCAGCAAGTAATATTTTAAAAATATATTTCTCCTTTTATTCTTTACAGTGTTCATATTCTAAAAACCGTCCATTAAATATTCTATGGTTACAGTGTAAAGTTAATATTTTATTAAAATAAATACAGGAAGTGGTTTTATAGATGTGCCAGGAATATTTTAAGCTGAAGAGAAGAGGTAAATTGAGCACTTAATTAATTGAAAATGATGGTTTATTAATCTATAATTACCCATTCTGAATTATTTCATCTTGGGTAAAAAAAGTTTGATAAGGAACTTTCTTATTTACCACTTCTCTAATGCCTCTTTTTAAGCAAAATTGGGGAGCAGGAGGAAAAGATCCTGCAAAGTTGGCAGCAACCTACTATCTCCTCAGTAGAACTCTTGTGGTTAAATAACAAATAAAAATGGCAGTGTGGAGAACACAAGGTGAGTTCTAACACTTGGGCAAAAGTAAGGGTCCTTAAGTCAACCTGCTTTCTACAAATATTGCAGGGAATAGAGAATGGACTAATTTACTAAAATATAATATAGTTGAATAACATATAATTAAAAACAGATAGTAAAGCCAAGATATTAAAGTTATATTAGTACATTGGCTAGGGGATTTTAAAACTCAAATACATTCTATGTAATTGAATTTTAAGTTTGTATTTCATTTAGGAGCAGCTCTGTATCATGGTCCCACACTGTGAGTATGCACGTATCAGTATGCCTGTCATCAGAGGCCTAGGCTCATTTACCATCTCCTTTTTGCCCTCAGTTCAGTCAGTTCAGTTGCTCAGTCATGTATGACTCTTTTTGCCCTAGTTATGTACTAACTCTGCATCTTTGCTTCCCATAACAAGCTTGCTTGATGTCCTTTCTTTTCTTATATCATCCTTAGAATTCAAAAAATTAAATTATTTTGACAGTGTATTATGATCATGATTTTATATGACAGAATATTGTTATACAGTTTATATATATATATATATATATATATATATATATATATATAAACTGCTCATAAAGAGATGATTGTGTAAGTAAGTACCCAGGAGTATAAAGTTGTTCAACTGCATTTGCTAAGACAAATGTGGTTATCTCCTCATTGTGCTTGAGAACATGGAATAAAATCCTGATGATCTGTGTATGGGCCCAGAACAACATGCCCTAGTACAAAGTTGAAGATTCACAGGGATGTTTAGTTTTAAGGAATTGACAGCAATTGGGGTCCTACCCTCAACCAATATGTTTTTGTGTAATTTGTTATTTGTATGATCTATGATTTTGTGTATCTTTGGCAGTATTACTCTGTTAGACAAGCAACAAAATTCCCTCCATTTTACACCTTTTGGATTTTCAAGTGAGGTGTGCCTAAGGAACAACAAGAAAGATGTCACTATAAAATGTGATATCCTGAAGAAAGGGAGATTGAATGAATAAGACTTAGAATTCATTAATAATTCATTCCACAAATATTGAGCACCATTGTGTGTCAGGTACACTTCTACATACTGGAGATAAATCAGGATCAAAACAGAGAATATGTTTTCATAGAGTATACATTCTAATAAGGAGAGAAACAATAAAAACAAACCAAATGTAGTACTTTAGTAGTTGTAAGTAGTATGAAGAAAAAATAATTAGAAGGAAGAGAAAGAAGAAAGGATCCTACTTCAGATAGGGAAGGCCTTTCTGATGAGGTAACATTTGAGCAGAGATCTAAATGAAGTGAAAGGGCAGTCATGAGGATGTCTGACACAGAAGTCAAAGCAAGTGAGAGGTTACTGCTGTTGTGCCACGTGGGAGTCCATAACCTCCATTCATATTTTTACTTATTCAAATCAATACCACATTTCCTCACACAATCCATTGATTAATGTTTCAAACATTCTCAATTTATGTGGTGAAATAAAAAATATGCCCTGCCTGCTGCTTATTACAGTGACTTTAAGATCACATGCATATCCTCATGGCCACAGAGGTGACTTTCCAGTCATCCTTTAACCATGGTGCCATTTTGTCCTCTGGGGATCTGGCTATTCAGCCAGTAGACTATATGCTTTAGGTACAGAGGCCCCATGCCCTTTGTGAAAGTGGACACATGATGGTTTATTTGTTTTCTTCACAAAACAATCCAGATAGGTCCAAAGTAAATGCATTATGTGTCTTCATCCTCAACACAAATCCACCTGTAATATGGAATATGCTTGGGGAATATTTATGCATAAGAGAAATCTTAAATAATGAAGCTTACTGTAATATCTTTTCTCATAAAGTAGGGAGTAAGGTATGTGAGTATTTACAGGGAGCACTTTCCAGAAAGACAGAATGGCAATTTCAAGAGCCTTGAAATGGAATGTGCTTCATATGTTCAAACACAAGAAGGCTAGTGCAGCTGGAGGAGGGCTTTCAAATCGGAGGTTAATAGCAGATAGCTTTGAAAAAGCAACAATAACACAACGTTAAAAATAATAAGCATCTTTTATAGACATTTACTATGTGCCAAGCACTAAATACATGTATTTTCTCATGTTCCCAAGAAAATTTTTGAATTCAAAGAATGTTCACTTCTTTCTCTTGGGTACTGTTTTATTGCATATCTGTTATTGTTGCTTATCTTCTTTCAAGACAATATTATGTGGCTTTATAAAGTTTAGAGTTAGGCTTTACTTAATTTTACACTGCATTGCTGAGTAGAAACTGTTACTTCAAAGGAAAGAATAATGAACAAACTACAATTTTATTGTTGTTTATATAAAGTTTAAGATTAAATCCCTTTGTCTATGGGTTAAAATGTACCATACAAAACTACACAAGTTATTCAATTGCTTTATTAAACTAACAGCATTTTTAGAGCATGTTAACACATAATTTAAATATAGTGCAATGTTTCCTAATATTCCTAATTTCTAATGGAACTTCTGTTGGTTGATTTTAAATCCTTGCTAGGCACAGCCCATTTACTGAGAGTGAGGCACCATGGTCTTCATAACTCATTCTTAGCAGTGTGGTATTGTGCATATATTTAAATTAACATTAGTTAAAATGTATTTAATATTTGAGAAATTTGGGGCTCCTTTCTATCTAGGGATCTGGCAATATGTTAGGACCATGTTTCTTTAACTATTATGATTACACACCTAGAAGTTGTTATTTCTGATATTTGAAAGACAAGAATCAGTTTCCTTGTGCATTTGGAAATTTAAATAAAGAACTCAAAGTATCTGGTGCTACTTAATATGTGATTTCAAGAGCAACATATTGATTATATTGACCTGCTACACATTGCCTAAATGTTCAGACATTTAATACTTTTAGACTTTATTTTTTAAACTTGTATATCTCCTTTCTGACTTTCATTAAGACATCGGCCCCTTAATACTAATATTTTTTTTTCTTTCCTATGACCTTATAATTAAAAATAGTTTCAATGCTATATATATATATATATATATATGTATATGTATATATATACACACATACACACACACATACACATGTGTACACAAATATGTAATGTGTATGCATGTATGAAAAGGGAAAGTGTTAGTCACTGTTGTGCCCAAATCTTTGTAACCCCATAGACTGTAGTCTACCAGGCTCCTCCGTCCAAGGAATTCTCCAGAGAAGAATACTGGAGTGGGTTGCCATTCCCTTCTCCAGGGGATCTCCCTGACCCAGGGATTGAATCCGGGTTTCCTGCATTGCAGGTAGATTCTGTACTGTCTGAGCCACCAAGGAAGCCCTGTTTATATGTATGTTATTGACATATATGTATAATATACACATGCACGTATAGGCACACATATATACATATATACATGTATGTGTATATGTATATCAGTGTGAAATTCTGACATTTGAAGGAGATAAAAACTAAAACCAAGGTGAAGGATTGGGAAACATTGAGTCCTTAATAAAGAAACATAAGTCAGTGCTCTACAAGCTGAACCTGAAACATCATGTGCCATAAAGTAGAAAATCCTCAAAAAAAATAGTCATGGGATTATGTTGAAGGGACACAGGAGCCAACTGAAAAAGCTCTCAATGGCCAAAGCTGGAACAATTTTAATAAACAAAAAAAGTATTATAAACCTAAGTGATAATAAACATTCATAAATTTGTATTGATATCGATCAATAACTAAATAAATTAATTAGAGAAAAAACAAATCTCTTATGCAGAAGAATCCCAAGTAATTTGTGTACATACTCTTCCTCAAGGAGGTGGAGCTGAATACTGTGCCTTACGTGTGGGCTGCACATAGCGATAGCTTTTATTTTTTTTTTGAATATTCAACAAGTTTTAATAAAACAGGGAAACATTGGGATACCATAATAACTGCAAATTCCATAATATCATATTTCTATTCAGTGTGATTTTTTTAGTTCTTTTTTTAGATATAAATTTATTTATTTTAATTGGAGGTTAATTACTTTACAATATTATATTGGTTTTGCCATACATCAACATGCATCTGCCACAGGTATACACGTGTTCCCCCATCCCGAACCCCCCTCCCTCCTCCCTCCCCATACCATCCCTTTGGATCGTCCCAGTGCACCAGCCCCAAGCAACCAGTATCATGCATCGAATTTGGACTGGTGATTTGTTTCATTTATGATATTATACATGTTTCAATGTCATTCTCCCAAATCATCCCACCCTTTCTCTCTCCCACAGAGTCCAAAAGACTGTTCTATACTTCTGTGTCTCTTATGCTGTCTCGCATACAGGGTTATCGTTACCATCTTTCTAAATTCCATATATATATGTGTTAGTATACTGTATTGGTGTTTTTCTTTCTGGCTTACTTCACTCTGTATAATAGGCTCCAGTTTCAGCTTTTAAAAAAGTGAGTATGGTCTGGAAGCGTTGTAGGGGAAAAATGCATTTACAGTGAAGAAACCTGAAGAATACTTGTCTCAGTCAGGTAATCTAGGTTAACATGAAAACTGCTTAGTCATGTTGACAATATATACACTTGGTATGATGTGATGAGAATGGCACTTAACTTCTGTCCTCTACCTCCAAAAACTCATCATTCCCATCCCAATCTAATCATGAGAATAACATTAGACAGACCCAAAAGAGAGGACCTTTAAAAAAAAAAAAAAAACCTGGTCTTTAGTACTTAAACTGTCAATGTCACCATAAACAAGGAAAGTCTGAGAAACAGAAACAACCAAGAGTAGCTTAGGAAGACATGGTGAATAAATGTGATACGGAACACAAAAAAGGACTTTAGATAAAAACTGAGGCAATATGAATAAAGAATGGACTTAAGATAATAATGATGTATGAAAATTTGTTAATTAATTGTAACAAATGTTCAGACTAGTGTAAGATGTTAATAATAGGGGAAATTGGGTGTGTGCTTTATATCATTATACTATCACATTGTTTTTTAAAAATGTACAATATTTTAGGAAAGGATATCCTGTGAGGTAAGGGAGTTAGAGAAGGTGAGATTCAGAAAAAGAATGAGACCAGCACTTTACAGGAACAGATCACCCTTAATGAGGTGAGAAGGGGCAGCAGTCAGATTAGCGAGGTGCTGCACTTAACCATGGAGAAGGCAACGGCACCCCACTCCAGTACTCTTGCCTGGAAAACCCCATGGACGGAGGAGCCTGTTAGGCTGCAGTCCATGGGGTCGTGAAGAGTCGGACACGACTGAGTGACTTCACTTTCACTTTTCACTTTTCATACATTGGAGAAGGAAATGGCAACCCACTCCAGTGTTCTTGCCTGGAGAATCCCAGGGATGGGGGAGCCTGGTGGGCTGCCGTCTATGGGGTTGCACAGAGTTGAACACGACTGAAGCGACTTACCAGCAGCAGCAGCAGCACTTACCCAAGAAAAGAGTAAGTATATATAGGCATGTATGTGGAAAGTTACTGTCTTAAGGGGGCCTGTTCTTCTCCAAGGTTGTCCAGAGTAGTTATCTCTTAAACGGCTGGGGCAAGGAATTTTGGACATCAGCCAGAGGCTGGACTGGCTGGGAGCTGGACATAATCAACCTTAATGTCCATTTCTTTTGGGGGGGCAGGTTGAGAGAGTTCTTTGTTTTCTGTAGAATGGTGGGGAAGACCTGGAGGGGAGTTTTTACTCCAGGCTATTTTGAGCCCATGTAACTTTCCTTCATAGCCAATAAATAGATTTAATAAATAAATACTAGGAGACCACCCAATTATAAGAATTTAATACGTGTTGTTATTTGTTTTGCTTATTTTTGTTCTTTGGCAACTGATTAGAAGGATATCAAATCAGAATCAGTGGGCTGTTAATAGGTTGGTGCAAAAGTAACAGCAGTTTTGGACCCTGAATTTTAAATCATTATAACTAGGCTCAGATGCATCTTTATTAATCAAAATAGGAATCATTACAATCAACATATTTTTTCAATAAGAAATGTTCATGTATTCCTGTAGCAAAAAAAAAAAAAAAAAAAAAATCCATGCTTTGAAATTTGGTGAACTCTTGGAAAGCATTTTCTATGTCCTGCTGGTTGTGGAAGCATTTTACCTGCAAAAAAGTTGTCAAGGTGCTTGAAGAAATGGTAGTCAATTTATGAGAGCTCAGATGAATATGGCAGATGAGGTACATGAACACACATGTCGTGGAGAAGAATTGGACCCTTTCTGTGGACCAGTGCCAGCTGCAGGTGTTACAGTTTTTGGTGCATCTCACCAATTTTCTGAGCATATCTCTCAGATGTAATAGTTTCACTGGGATTCAGAAAGCTGTAGTGGATCAGGTGGGCAGCAGACCACCAAACAGTGACCATAATCTTTTTTATTGGTTCAAGTTTGGCTGGGAAGTGCTTTGGAGCTTCTTCTCAGTCCAACCATTGAGCTGATTATTGCTGGGTTTTGTATAAAATCCACTTTTGGGCGCACATCACAATCTGATCGAGAAATGGTTCATTGTTGTGTAGAATAAGAGAAGATGACACTTCAAAATGACAGTTTTTTTGATTTGCAGTCAGCTCAGGATGCACCCACTTTTTGATCTTTTTCACCTTTCCAATTTCCTTCAAATGCCAAATGACCGTAGAATGATCAACATTGAGTTCTTGGGCAACTTCTTGTGTAGTTGTAAGAGGATCAGCTTCAATGATGTTCTCAGTTGGTCATCGTCAACTTCTGATGGCTGAGCAATGTGTTCCTCACCTTCAGGGCTCTTGTCTCCTTTGCAAAATTTCTTGAACCACCACTGAACTGTACGTTCATTAGCAGTTCCTGGGCCAAATGCGTTGTTGATGTTGCAAGTTGTCTCCACAGCTTTATGACCCATTTTGAACTAGAATAAGAAAAATGCTTGAATTTGTTTTTTCCTGACATCATTTCAATAGTATAAAATGCATACAAAGTAAACAGAAAGTAATAATTCATTAGCAAAACCATAAAGCAAGAAATGTGCATAAAATGATGTATAACATAACCACAGTCATTTAAGAATGTATTCCAGTATCAAATGGCAAAGTTCAACAAAATTACTTTTGCACCAACATAATACCTCTTCTAAAGCCTCTTGATGAAAGTGAAAGTGGAGAGTGAAAAATTTGGCTTAAAGCTCAACATTCAGAAAACTAAGATCATGACATCCGGTCCCATCACTTCATGGGAAATAGATGAGGAAACAGTGGGAACAGTGTCAGACTTTATTTTTTTGAGCTCTAAAATCACTGCAGATGGTGACTGCAGCCATGAAATTAAAGGATGCTTACTCCTTGGAAGGAAAGTTATGACCAACCTAGATAGCATATTCAAAAGCAGAGACATTACTTTGCCAACAAAGATCCGTCTAGTCAAGGCTATGGTTTTTCCTGTGGTCATGTATGGATGTAAAAGTTGGACTGTGAAGAAGGCTGAGCACCGAAGAGTTGATGCTTTTGAACTGTGGTATTGGAGAAGACTCTTGAGAGTCTCTTGGACTGCAAGGAGATCCAACCAGTCCATTCTGAAGGAGATCAGCCCTGGGATTTCTTTGGAAAGAATGATGCTAAAGCTGAAACTCCAGTACTTTGGCCACCTCATGCGGAGACTTGACTCATTGGAAAAGACTCTGATGCTGGGAGGGATTGGGTGCAGGAGGAGAAGGGAACGATGGAGGATGAGATGGCTGGATGGCATCACTGACTCGATGGACGTGAGTCTGAGTGAACTCTGGAAGTTGGTGATGGACAGGGAGGCCTGGCGTGCTGTGATTCATGGGGTTGCAAAGAGCTGGACACGACTGAGTGACTGAACTGAACCTCTTCTATGGAAAAATCCTATATATTGGCAACCAGATAATATCCTAAAGGCAATCCTAGGAAAATCAGCTAAAGTTATGATAACAACTAAAAATTAAATGAAATTTCAGTTCCTATCCCAATGATATTGATTATGTGTAACATTTGGTGTGGACCAACTTTTAAGGGCATCATAATTGATAAAGTCATAGTTGGAAACTCAGTCACTCCAGAATAAATGAATTAAAGTCAGTCAGTGAAGTCCAACTCTTTGTGACCCCATGGACTATCCAGTCCATGGAATTCTCCAGTCCAGCATACTGGAGTGGGCAGCTATTCCATTCTCCAGGAGATCTTCCCAACTCAGGGATCAAACCCGGGTCTCCTGCATTGCAGGCAGATTCTTTACCAACTGAGCTACTAGGGAAGTCCTTGAATCACTCCAGAACACGGTGGATACTAATGAAGTGGCATACATTTTTTGGTGCTTTCAAATAAAAACATAGTCTTCTATGTTTTTTCTATTTCTTTGTATTGCTGTCTGTGGTTTATATCTCCAAAGGAAAATAATGGTACACATAAAACACACTTCTATACATAAAAATCTTTATTATTCCATGCTAAAATGAAAGATACAGCCATTGAGTATATTTTATTCATGGTGATTACATCCCATTAAGATTATAAGTTCATTAAAGAGAGTGAAAATGTATATCCATAGTGACTAATAATTAAGATTTTAAAAATAGACTTTAAAAGAACTATCTAATAAAATGTAACTAAAAGTGAGAAAATCTAAATCAAATAGTTTTCATTATCTAATGTTTTAGGATGGAACAAGTTATTACTGAAAATGTATCCCGCATAAGCTTTTGCTCTGAAAACATTATAAAATATGCATTTCCATAATCAATGTATAGATATAATACATACCACTAGCCTTTGCACTGAAGGAGAACAATACCAGTGATCATATTATTGAAGATATCAGAAGTGAGTGCTTCATTACTCGTGGTTAATCTTTCTTAGCCTGTTGCTGCCACCTGCTGCCAAGTCACTTCAGTCGTGTCCGACTCTGTGCGACCCCATGGACTGCAGCCTACCAGGCTTCTCTGTCCATGGGATTCTCCAGGCAAGAACACTGGAGTGGGTTGCTATTTCCTTCTCTAATGCATGAAAGTGGAAAGTGAAAGTGAAGTCACTCAGTCGTGTCTGACTCTTAGCGACCCCATGGACTGCAGCCCACCAGGCTCCTCCATCCATGGGATTTTCCAGGCAACAGTACAGGAGTGGGGTGCCATTGCCTTCTCCCTCTTAGCCTGTTACTGTTAGTCAAAGTGACTTATCCTTTGCATACTTTCAAATGTTGTTTGACAGAACGGAAACTGTTGCCCTCCTCACATACTGTCTATCGCTCTTGTTTCTTCAGGAGCCATACTAAATGCCTTGCCAATTTTTTCAGCGGTTCTTTAACATAGGTGATTTGTTCTTGGTCATTCCAGTGCTAGCTCAGTCAATAGAAGCTATCTGTTAAATATTTTTGTCCACATTTTCCCTGTAAAACTATTAATAGATTGCTTCAACACAGTGGCATTTAAATGTCCTTTTTTGGTGAATGTTGATCATATTAGCTATAACAATTCCAATCAGCAATTACATGTTTAACAGATGATCACATAGCACTTTAGGGCAGCACAACTATTTAATTTGGTCTGAATTCTGTTGTAACGTTCAACAAATATTTGTTTAACTAAGATGTTGATATTTGTTTGTTTCCTCCATTCAGCAAGTGTTTATTGAACTGGCACTCTGAAGATGAAAGACAAGTAATAGAGGCTGACTCCCACTAGAGACTTACAATACTGTTGGGGAGATAAACTGCATCCACTTGGAAAGTTTTATGGCAGTAAAAAAAGAGTGTATTGCAAAAATAGTTTAAGTTGATTGGTCATTAAGACCAATAGGCATTCAGAGACAAATAATTCTTTTCACCAGAGCAACTGTAGAAAGCTTCATGTAGGAACACAGTCTGAAATCAGTCTTAAGGATGGATAGCATTTTGATGCAGATATGGAAAATAATTAATTCTAGGTAGGAGGACAAACACAATGCCTTGAAACAGGAATTGAAACATGGTGTGCTCAAATGGCAAATTTCACTTCAATTTGGCTGAAGTGAATGATATATTTTGGAGAATAGCATAAAATTAAACAAGAAAGGAAAGTTAGGCATAGATTATGGAAGATCTTAAAAGACAGAAAAAGAATCATCTGGACTTTATCTTAGAGGTCTGGGTTTATTAACCTCCAAGAATTTACTGAAGTATTTTGCATCTGTGAATAATTTTGCAAAGAAGTTCCACTTGCTTTCTTCAGATTCTCCAATGTTCCATTACACCAGGGGAAAAAAAAAAAAAAGAAACAAAAAAAACTATTAAAACATCTCCAGCTGGCACTGGAGCTGCATCTGCATGGTGCTGGAGAGATTTTGAGGAGATACCCCACTTCCAAGGGCAAAGGAGAAACCCCAAAAAGATGGTACGAGGGGTGAAATCACATTTAGAATGAAACCCCATACACGCCAGAGATGCTCAAAGCACTCAAACAAACCTTGTTTGCACCAGGACCCAGAGACCCCATAAAGCCTGAGTTTGCGTGTTTTGTGTTTGAGTTTTTTTGAATTTGAGTGTTGACCTGTGTTTGAGTGTCTCCTGTGGAGGTATGGGTCAGCAGTAGACTGCTGCAGGGACAGGGAGTCTGGGTACAGCAGACCTGGGTATGGCATAAGCCCTCTTGGAGGAGATCGCCATTAACCCCACCATAGAGTTGCCAGAACTTACATAGGACTGGGAATACAGATTCTTGGAGGGCACAAACAAAATCTTGTGTTCACCAGGACCCAGGAAAAAGGAGCAGTGACCCCAAAAGAGATGCAGATTTGATGTAGATTTGCCTGTGAGTATCCAGGAGACTCCGGTGGAGGTTTGGGTTGGTGGTGGCCTGCTACAGCGGTGGGGACACTGAGTGTAGCAGTGCATGCATGGAACATTTTGAAGGAGGTCGCCTTTATCTTCATTACCTCCACTGTAGTTTGGCCTCAGGTCAAATAACAGGGAGGGAACACAGCCCCACCCATCAACAGAAAATTGGATAAAAGATTTACATCAGAGGGCAGACAGAATGGAAACAACAATCACAGAAAACTAACCAATCTTATCACATGGATCACAGCCTTGTCTAACTAAATACAACTATGAGCCATGCCCTGTAGGACCACCCAAGATGGATGGATCCTGGTGGAGAGTTCTTACAAAACGTGGTCCACTGGAAAAGAGAATGGCAAACCACTTAAGTATTCTTGCTTTGAGAAACCCATGAACAGGATGAAAAGGCAAAAAGATAGGACACTGAAAGATGAACTCCCCAGGTCGGAAGGTGCCCAATATGCTACTGGAGATCAGTGGAGAAATAACTCCAGAAAGAATGAAGAGAAGGAGCCAAAGCAAAAACAACACTCAGCTGTGGATGTGACTGGTGATGGAAGTAAAGTCCGATGCTCTGAAGAGCAATATTACATAGGAACCTGGAATGTTAGGCCCATGAATAAAAGCAAATTGGAAGTGATCAAACAGGAGATGGCAAGAGTAAACATTGATATTTTAGGAATCAGTGAACTGAACTGGACTGGAATGGATTAATTTAACTCAGATGACCGTTACATCTACTGTGGGCAAGAATTCCTTAGAAGATGTGGAGTAGCCATCAGAGTTAACAAGAGTTGGAAATGCAGTACTTGGATGAAGTCTCAAAGAGGAGAGAATGATCTTTGTTCCTTTCAAGGCAAACAATTCAATATCAGAATATTCCAAGTCTATGCCCCGATAAGTAATGCTGAAGAAGCTGAAGTTGAATGGTTCTATGAAGACCTGCAAGACCTTCTAGAACTAGTACCCCAAAAAGATGTCCTTTTCATTATAGGGGTGTGGAATACAACAGTAGGAAGTCAAGAAATACGTGGAGTAACAGGCAAATTTGACCTTGGAGTACAGAAAAAAGCAGGGCAAAGGCTAAGAGAACACACCGGTCATTGCAAACACCCTCTTCCAACAACACAAGAGAATACTCTACATATGGACATCACCAGATGGTCAGTCCCAAAATCATATTGATTATATTCTTTGCAGCCAAAGATGGAGAAGCTCTATACAGTCAGCAAAAACAAGACCAGAACCTGACTGTGGCTCAGATTATGAAATCCTTATTGCCAAATTCAGACTTAAATTGAAGAAAGTAGGGAAAACCACTAGACCATTCACGTATGACCTAAATCAAATCCCTTATGATTATACAGTGGAAGTGAAAAATTAATTCAAGGAATAAGATCTGATAGACAGAGTGCCTGAAGGACTATGGACAGAGGTTTATGACATTGTACAGGAGGTAGTGATCAAGACCATCCCCAAGAAAAAGAAAGCAAAAAGGTCTGAAGAGGCCTTACAAATAGCTGTGTAAAGAAGAGAAATGAAAGGCAAAGGAGTAAAAGAAAGATATACCCATTTGAATGCAGAGTTTCAAAGAATAGCAAGGAGAGATAAGAAAACCTCAGTGATCAGTGCAAAGAAATAGAGGAAAACAATAGAATGGGAAAGACTAGAGATCTCTTCAAGAAAATTAGAGATACCAATAAAACATTTCATGCAAAGAGGGGCACAATAAATGACAGAAATGGCATGGACCTAACAAAAGCAGATGATTTTAAGAAATGGTGGCAAGGATACACAGAGGAACTATACAGAAAAAAATCTTTATGACCCAGGTTATCACGATGGTGTGATCACTCACCTAGAGCCAGTCATCCTGGAATGTGATGTTAAGTGGTTGTTATGAAGTATCACTATGAACAAAGCTAGTGGAGGTGATGGAATTCCAGTTTGAGCTATTTCAAATCCTAAATGATGATGCTGTGAAAGTGCTGCACTCAATATGCCAGCAAATTTGGAAAACTCAGCAGAGGCCACAGGACAGGAAAAAGTCAGTTTTTATTCCAATCCCAAAGAAAGACAATGCCAAAGAATTCTCAAACTACTACACATTTGCGCTCATCTCACATGCTAGCAAAGTAATGCTCAAAATTCTCCAAACCAGGCTTCAACAGTTCGTGAACAATGAACTTCCAGATGTCCGAGCTGGATTTAGAAAATGCAGAGGAACCAGAGATCAAATTGCCAACATCCATTGGCCATTAAAAAAAAAAAACAAACAAAAAAAACAAACAAACAAAAAAAAAAAAAACAAGAGAGTTCCAGAAAAACATCTACTTCTGCTTTATGGACTATGCCAAAGCCTTTGACGGTGTCGATCATAACAAGCTGTGGAAAATTCTTCAAGAGATGGGAATACCAGACCACCAGACGTGCCTCCTGAGAAATCTATATTCGGGTAAAGAAGCAACAGTTAGAACTGGATGTGTAACTACAGACTGGTTCCAAATAGGGAAAGGAGTACGTCAAGTCTGAATTTTGTCACCCTGCTTATTTAACTTATACGCAGAGTACATCATGTGAAATGCCAGGCTGGATGAAGCACAAGCTAGAATTAAGTTTTCCAGGAGAAATAACAATAACCTCAGATATGCAGATGACACTACACTTATGGCAGAAAGCAAAAAAAGAACTGAAAAGCCTCTTGATGAAAGTGAAAGAGGAAAGTGAAAAAATTAGCTTAAAACTTAACATTCAGAAAACTAAGATCATGTCATCTGGTCCCATCATTTCATAACAAATACGTGGGGAAACAAGGGAAACGGTGACACACTTTATTTTGGGGGGCTCTAAAGTCACTGCAGGTGGTGACTGAAGCCATGAGATTAAAAGAGGCTTGCTCCTTGGAAGAAAAGTTATGACCAACCTAGCCAGCATGCTAAAAAGCAGAGGCATTAGTTTACCAACAAAGGTCCGTCTGGTCAAAGCTATGGTTTTTCCAGTAGTCATGTATGGATGTGAGATTTGAACTATAAAGAAAGCTGAGCATAGAATAATTTATGCTTTTGAACTGTGGTGTTGGATAAGACTCTTGAGAGTCCCTTGGACTGCAAAGACATCCAACCAGTCCGTACTTAAAGGAGATCAATCCTGAGTATTCATTGGAAGGACTGATGCAGAACCTGAAACTCCAATAATTTGGCCTCCTGATACAAAGAACTGACTCTTTTGAAAAGACCCTGATTCTGGGAAATATTGAAGGAGTGAGGAGAAGGGGACAACAGAGGACGAGCTGGTTGGATGGCATGACTGACTCAATGGATATGAGTTTGAGTAAGCTCCGGGCGTTGGTGATGGCCAGGGAAGCCTGGCATGCTGCAGTCCATGGGGTTGCAAAGAGTTGGACACGACTGAGCGACTGAACTAAACTGAACTGAGAACATAAAAACTATGATTTTTTTTTTTTTTTTAAATCAAGGTCTGGTTGAATGAAATTTCAGTACTCAACACTTCACTATACATTTGAGTTAGTGATTTTTAATTTCTAAAAATATCTTTTAGATTTATTTTATTTTTTATTGTGACAGGAACAACATTGAGATCTATCTTTTAAGTACACAATAGAGTATAGACACAAAGTTGTACAGCAGATCTCTAGAACCTATTCTTGTTGTATTATTGAAACCATACCCACTGAACAGCACCTTTCCATTTCCTACTCCCTTCCAAATACCATTCTACTCTATATTTATGAGTTTGATTGTTTTTTGTACCTCATAAATTTGAAATAATAGTTTTGTCCTTTTGTGACTGGCTTATTTCACTTAGCATGATGTGCTCCTGATTTACTCATGTTGTTATATAAAGCCCAATTTCTCCAAGGTGAATAATACTCTATTGTGTGTCTATACATAATACAACACAGTAATACTCTACTACAATAATACTCTGTTGTATTGTATATAACACATTGTCTTTATGCTTTAATCCATCAGTGGACACTTAGGTTGTTTCCATGTCTTGGATAGTGTGACTAATGATGCAGTGAACACTGTAGTGAGGATACCTCCACAAGAAAGTAATTTCAATTTTTTTTAAAGATATATATCCAGAAGTAGAATTGCTGGATCATGTGATAGTTCTATTATTAATTTTGAGGGGGAAGTTCCAGACTGTTTTCTGTAACAGCTGCACCATTTTACATCTCCACCAACATTGTACAAAAGTTCCGATTTCTTCACATCCTCATCAACACTTGTTATCACTTTTGTTGTTGTTGTTCTTTTTATCATAATAGTCCTTCTAACAGATTTGAGATAGCTCATTGTGAGTTTGATTTATATTTCCCTGATGATTAGTAATGTTGAGCACCTTTTTATATACATGTTGGCCATTTGTATGTCTCCTTTGATGAAATGTCTATTTAAGTTCTTTGCCGATTTTTAAATTAGGTTATTTCTTTGCTTTTGACATGTGAGTCACTTATATAATTTAGATATTAACCCTTATCAAATAGATAGTTTATAAATATTTTCTTCCCTTATGTAGGTTGCCTTTTGTGTCTTATTTCCTTTGCTATGTAGACACTTTTTAGTTTAATTTATTCCCACCCATCTATTTTTGGGTTTTGCTGGTGTTTTGGTATTATATCCATGAAATTATTGCCAAGACCATTGTCATGAAGCTTTTCCTCCATGTTTTCTGCTAGCAATTTTATAGTTTCAGGTTTTCATTAAAATGTTTAATCCATTGAGACTTGATTTTTGTGTTTGACATAAGGTCCAGTTTCATTATTTTGCAGGAAGATATCCAGTTTTTCCAACACCATTGTTAAAGAGGCTAGCCTTTTCCCAATGTAGGTTGTTGGCAGCCTTGTCAAAGATTAGTTAACCATATATGCACAAATTTGTTTTCTTGGCTCTCCATTCTGTTTCATTGGCCTATAAGTCTGTTTATGCCAAAACCTATGCTGTTTTAATTGATGTTGCTTTGTAGTGTATTTTCAAATCAGGATGTGTGTTGCCTCCAGGTTTTGTTATTTCTCAAGATCTCTTTGGCTATTTGAGGTCTTTTGTAGTTCCATATGAATTTTAGGATTTTTTTATATTCCTGTTAAAAAATTCAACTGGGATTTTGGTAGATTGTACTGAATTTGTAGATAGCTTTGGATTTTATTGGCATTTTAACAGTTATTAATTTTTTCCAATCTGTGAACATGGGATCTTCTTCCATGGCATTTTAACAGTATTAATTTTTTTCCAATCTGTGAACATGGGATGTCCTTCCATTTCTTTGTCTTTAATTTGTTTCACTAATGTTTTATAATTCTCACTTTATTAATCTTTCATCTTCTTGATTAAATTTATTCCTAAATGTTTTATTCTTTTTGATACTTTCATAAGTGGAATTGTTTCTTAATTTACTTTTTAGGTAAGCTTTTGTTAGTGTAGAAACAAAGGACTTTTATATATTAATTTTTTATCCTGCAACTTTACTGAATTTGTTGATTAGTTCTACCAGTTGTTTTTTTGTTTTGTTTTGTTTTGTTTTGTAAGAGTCTTTAGGTTTCTCTACATTTAAGAGCATGTTGTCTGCAAACATAAATAATTTTTCTTCTTCCTTTCTAATTGTGATTAATTTTATTTCTTTTTCTTCTTAATTGCTCTGGCTAGGACTTCCAGTATTATGTTGATTTTAATGGAGTGTGGGAGGCAAATCATTTTCAGAGACACTAGTTAAATGAGCTGTTCCTGAAGCAATTCTCTTTCCTCATAGTGCAAATAAGATATTGGACCTCACTGTGCCTAAGAATCCTCTGGGGAGCTTGTTAAAAATGTAGTTACTCAGTATTTACTATCAGAGTATTTAACTTACTTATTTCAATTGAGATTTAAGATTCTGAATTTTAACAAACTTCTGAACCAAACTTAAAAAAAAAAAAAAAAGACACTTGGTCAGCTCCTGCAAGCCCAATTTGTCAGAATTCCTACAGGATCCTAATATTTGATATATTAATAAACGTACAATAAACAAAAATGTTGACCAAGAAAATGTCTTTAAAATAGCCAACAACATTAATTTAACCTTTCGTTCTTAATGTGTAATAAACTTTATTAATTTCTGTGAAAGGATGTCAAAGAAATAAAAACATAGATCCTACCCCTACGGAGTTTACAGTTGGAGTGAAAAAGTACACCCCCTCAATAAAAATGTTAAAAGCAATTACAAGGCAGCAGCTCAGTTCAGATCTCCTAGTGTTTAATATTGAAACTACGCAGGATAATGAAGATGGAAGTAGGATTGATGACTCAGGACATGTTGAAATGCAAACACAAAGTTTAATCCAAGAATAGAAACAAATTTCAACCACATGGAAATTTTTTTATTATTGTTAAGTTTTCAACCCAGAAACAAAATAACCAGTCACAATTTAACATCACTGTGGTCCCTCAACTCAGGTGAGCAATTTTGAAGGCTGGACAATGATTATTAATATAATGCTATATATACTATAGATACTCATTGAAAATACTGATTATATTTTGGAACATTACCTGCAGACTTGCCATCACCTGCTCATTCCCATAACTAATTCACTGCTCTTCTCTTTCTTTCTCCTCACATTTTTTTGGTACTTGAGAGTTGCTCTCTTCACCTTCTCTGTTACTTTGCTCTCTGTATAAGCTAATACACTAGAAGTATGTAAGTCTAAAATTGTAACCCAAATTAAAGCAGTAAAAGGGAGAAATAAGGTTTTGTCATTTTAAATTAGCTAGGAAATGAGATGAAAAATTAAGCATTTCTTCACAAATTATGAATCTGATTAAGATAATTTTAATAATAGATTTAGTAATCACTATTCAGAGTATTTGGCTGATCTAAATATTTGGCTTGCTTAAGGATAAAGCAAATTTGATAGCAATTACCATACATCTTGATAATATATCAAGATAATTTTATTTCTATATTAAAGTGCTACATATGATCAAAACAAGTATATATGCTATAATTATTTTCATTTGTTATTTTCATAACAATTTCATAATTACTCCATAGCCATTTTCTGGAGAAAAAGGAAGTTTATGCTCTGATTATTTTTATCCATTTTCAGCTGACTTAAGTGTCTATAATAATTGCACATTTACATATATCAGGATTTTGGTTAAAAAGACCTTTAAATAAATGGACACTGTGAGAAAAGCCTAAAATATAGAATGACTACAGCTCATTAGGGGCAAAACTGAAACTAGAAGTAAAATTTTCTGACTTCTGTACTTTAACCATTCTATTCTCTCATCAGCTTATTCAACCCCTTTCTTATGGTAAATCTGTGAGTGTCCAAACATCATTATAACTGATGTTTAAAAGTGTCAATGTAGTTTAAAGTAATTAGCCTCCAATTAAATAAATAAATTTATATTAAAAAAAGTGTCAAGGTAAGGTTGATTACAGAATTTCTTATAATTAAATGTGTCAAATAACGGTTACATTTTAAATCAGATAACTGACACATCAAATACATCAGTTCAGTTCAGTCACTCAGTCATCTCCGACTTTTTGTAACCTCATGGACTGCATGCAGCAGGCCAGGCTTCCCTGTCCATCACCAACTCCCAAAGCTTGCTAAAATTCATATCCATTGAGTTGGTGATGCCATCCAACCATCTCATCCTCTGTCGTCCCTTTCTCTTCCTGCCTTCAACATTTCCAAGCATCAGGGTCTTTTGCAGTGAGTCAGTTCTTCACATCAGGTGGCCAAAGTATTGGAGTTTCAGCTTCAACATCAGTCCTTCCAATGAATATTCAGGACTGCTTTCCTTTAGGATGAACTGGTTGGATCTCTTTGCAGTCCAAGGGACTCTCAAGAGTCTTCTCCAACATCACATTCAAAAGCATCAATTTTTCAGCACTTATCTTTTTTTGTAGTCCAACTCTCACAACTATACATGACTACTGGAAAAAACATAGCTTTGACTAGACAGACATTTTTTGGCAAAGTAATATCTCTGCTTTTTATTATGCTAAGTTAGTCATAGCTTTTCTTCTAAGGAGCAAGTGCCTTTTAATTTCATGGCTGCAGTCACTATCTGCAGTGATTTTGGAGCCCCCCAAAAATAAAATGTGTCACTATTTCCATTGTTTCCCCATATATTTGGCATAAAATGATGGGACTGGATGCGATGATTTTACTTTTCTGAATATTGAGTTTTAAGCCAGCTTTTCCCACTCTGCTCTTTTATTTTCATCAGGAGGCTCTTTAGTTCTTCTTCTCTTTCTGCTATAAGAGAGATATCATTTGTGTGTCTGAGGCTATTGATATTTCTCCTGGAAGTCTTGATTCCAGCTTGTGCTTCACCCAGCCTGGCATTTTGCATGATGTGCTCTGCATATAAGTTAAATAAGCAGGGTGACAACATACAGCCTTGACATAATACTTTCCTAATTTTGACCCAGTCTATTGTTCCATGTCTGGTTCTGTCACTTCTTGGCCTGAATAAAAGTTTCTAAGGGAGTAGGTAATGTGGTCTGCTATTTTCACCTCTTTAAGAATTATCCAGGTTGCTGTGATTCACACAGTCAAGGGCTTTAGCATACTCAATGAAGGAGAGGTAGATGTTTTCCTGGAATTCCCTTGCTTTTTCTATGATCCAACATATGTTGGCAATTTGACCTCTGGTTCCTCTGCATTTTCTAAATCCAGCTTGAACATATGGAAGTTCTTGGTTCATGTACTGTTGAAGCCTGGCTTGGAGAATTTGAGCATTACTTTGCTAGCATGTGAGATGAGTGCAAATATGTGGTAGTTTGAACATTCTTTGGCATTGCCTTTCTTTGGGATTGAAATGAAAACTGACTTTTTCCAGCCCTGTGGCCACTGTTGGGTTTTCCAAATTTGTTGACATATTGAGTGCAGCACTTTCATAGCATCATCTTTTAGGATTTGAAATAGCTCAACTGGAATTCCATCACCTCCACTAGCTTTGTTCATAGTGATGCTTCCTAAGGCCCACCTAACTTCACAATCCAGGATGTCTGGCTCTAGGTTAGTGATCACACCATCATGATTATCTGGGTCATGAAGATCTTTTTTTGTATAGTTCTGTGTATTCTTGCCACCTCTTCTTAATATATTCTGCTTCTATTAGGTCCATACCATTTCTGTCCTTTATTGTGCTCATCTTTGTATGAAATGTTCCCTTGGTATCTCTAATTTTCTTGAGGAGATCTCTTGTCTTTCCCATTGTGTTGTTTTCCACTAGTTCTTTGCATTTATCCCTAAGGAAGACTTTCTTATTTCTGAGTTGTTTTATTGTGCAATCATCAGCTCTGGGCTTAAAGAAAAAAAGTTTGTCCTTTTCTCCCCCTTGAGAAGCCAAGACTCCTTTCTCCTCTAGGGCTCTGGACCCCTTTCTCCTCCTTGGGGACTTCTTATCAACTTACCAAGGAATTGAGCCTGTCATTCCTCCCCTTTTGTTTTTGGAGAATTATGTTGCCAAGGGAAAGGGTCATCGTTTTCATTCCATAACTACTTCCTGTTGTGATGTGGCACTGTTTCTGAACTGTTGAGGCAACATATTCTCCTAACACTCAAATTGAGGGGCCCAAAGTAATAGTTTGAGAAGGCTGTGGCACTTGTAGGAGCCTGGACAACCATTTGTAATCTAAAACCTTTCACATTGTTAGAAACAAACCCCATTATACAGTTAAAGATGTAAGGCAGTCTTATGGACTCTGTGGGAGAAGGAGAGGGTGGGAAGATTTGGGAGAATGGCATTGAAACATGTAAAATATCATGTATGAAATGAGTTGCCAGTCCAGGTTCGATGCACAATACTGGATGCTTGGGGCTGGTGCACTGGGACGACCCAGAGGGATGGAATGGGGAGGGTGGAGGGAGGAGGGTTCAGGATGGGGAACACATGTATACCTGTGGCGAATTCATTTTGATATTTGGCAAAACTAATACAGTTATGTAAAGTTTAAAAATAAAATAAAATTAAAAAAAAAAGATGTAAGGCAAAATAGTCATTAAAACAACTTAAAACCTAATCAAAATTAAAAGTCACATTATGTCCATAGTTAAGGTACAATGTGCTATATCAGTCTATCTTAGTATTGTTAGATGTCATCAGATCAAGAAGAGGCATCACATATGATTGTTGTTGGTGAAAGTATTCACAAAGTTGGAAGAAGTCCTTTTCTTGAAGTGGAGAAACCAGCCATGCAAAGCCTTTCCCTGAGGGGGAGGTTGAAAAGCTGAACACTGAGTCACATAGTTATTTCTAAGGTTTTAAGATCTATGACAATATTTGTGCACAAAAACGGTCTGACATTGAGACAGTCCCTTCTTCTTAGGGTCAGTTTGAACCCTCATTAAAGCTATGGGGAAAACTTTAAACCCCAACTGTCTTGTGTTTCCTTAGTTAGCTTATGTAGATGCCTCTTAATAATATCATTAGACTTTTTAACTTTTTCTGAAGATTGGGGTCTCCAGGAACAGTGTAAGTGATATTCTATTCCTAGAGCTTTCAACACCCCTTGGGTTACAGCAGCTTTAAGGACAGAGCCATTGTCACTCTGAACTTTAGAGTTTAAGATCCCAGTTATATAATGAGAAGTCAGTACAGTAAGATTTTGCACATTAGTAAACTTACAAGCTTTAGGCTTTAGCAAAACAATGGTAGTAATTATCCTCAAGCAATGTGGTGGCCATAGCTTTTTTTTTTTTTTTTATTTTAGTAACAAACAAACTAAACTCTGATCCTGCAGGCAAGCTCAAAGTTGGAGCCTGCAGGAGTTTGAAGAGCCTTTTGAGTCTCTGAGGACCAAACCAGCTTGTCAATTTAGGCCTGTTGAGTTTCAGTTATAAGTTTATATGACGGCCAGGCAAGTTCCCCATAACCCAGAATCCAAATGCTGCAATAGCCTGTAATGCCCAAGAATCCTCTCAATTGTCTTAAAGTCATAGGTAGAGGATGATTTAGTATAAGTTTAACTCTAAAAAGTATCCTTCAAATTAATGAGTGAAAAATATTTGGTTTATTCAGGAATTTCAGAAAATAAAGTATAAGAATTAGGTATTTATTATTCGTATATTTTGAACAAGTGTCCATTTACCATTTGACTATTTTACACCCAGAATAGGAGTGTTAGGACATTTTACATACCTTTGTACTACAAAACATAGTTAAATCATCTTGTTCATTCTGTTTGCAGAAAATATCTAAAACATTCAGTCAATTCAAGAATAGATGTTTGCTTTATATAATAAATTGTCTATCATCACACAGAGGCTTCACAGAACACTCAGTTGTGCAAGAACAAGACTAAGAGTATCTCTGGTCAAAGAATAATCTACTCTTTTGGCTTCTGCCCATTAGTAGTCTGGTCAAAGAATCATCTACTCTTTTGGCTTCTGCCCATTAGTAGTATGGGTAATCAAGAACTGATATCATATTTATGTTGTTATTCTAAAGTAGATCAATGTTGCAACTTTATTAAAAAATGAGGTAATTAAAATAACAGTTTATCTGAAAGCTAACCAACAAATACACTAAAACAATTAGGTCTTATTCTCTTATTTTCCTCTCAGCAATATAAAATTTGTGATAAATATATCTATGTAAAACTTTAAAGATAATTTTTAAAGTTACACTGTAACTTTTTCTTCTTTAAGCCCAATTGTCAGAATTGACATAAAAGTCTTACAATCCCCTTTCTTATCCTCTAGATAATTTAGTTAGTCTTCTGTTGATGGCCATACAATTAGTAAGAGTTTGGTCATCACAGATTTTGTTTACTTTTGTATTGAAAGCGGCTTGCAAAAATATATGGATAAAAAATGCTGGCTGTACTCAAAATTCTCTGCCATTAAAATGAGAAGAAAATACTGGGAAAAATATGAAAATTCATGAAACATCAGGTATTGCTTCCAGTCAAGCTCAAATAATAGGTATTTACCCTTAATAAAATTATTTCTTTTTATATTTACAGCATAACATGGATTTTTACATATGCATGAAAATTCCAGTCATCATTTAGCTAAAACATCAATCTGCTGAAGAGTGTGAAAAAAGCTCATGTGGGGGATATACTTGACAAAATTATTAAGCAGCATTTCTTTGTCCTTCATTTTGAATGATACACTGAGAGTCTTTCTAAGGTTCTATTACTCAGCCATTAAAAAGAATAAAATAATGCCATAAAAAAAC
The DNA here is from genome assembly GCF_019923935.1 of Bubalus bubalis. Lineage (NCBI taxonomy): Eukaryota > Metazoa > Chordata > Mammalia > Artiodactyla > Bovidae > Bubalus > Bubalus bubalis. Next base: position 123,254,018 of record NC_059181.1, on the reverse strand, counting down.
TGTATAGACAGTTAATTAAGTCATTCTTAAATAGATTGATCACTTCATACTTTAAAAACATAGTTTAAAAGTATACGTAAAAGAATTTAAGCATGTATGTACCTATTTATTAAAACTTTATACCAAATCACTTCTATTTTTTATAAGTAAATAGAAACAATTTCTTTTGCTTGTTGAATGATGATTGCTTAATTCTGAAAGTGTACCTAAGAAGCACTTATAAACTAGAAACAATTTCTTTTGCTTGTTGAATGATGATTGCTTAATTCTGAAAGTGTACCTAAGAAGCACTTATAAACTAATGGACTATTAATCATTTGTGATGATTAGACCATTTAAATCTTTAGTACTTTTAAGGTATTTCTTATTTTGTACTGATGTATGCAGTACCATTAGTGAAGGACACTGAAGGCTTGGGATACATGAGATAATTTATTGAGAGTAGTGAGAACAGTATGCATTGTGACATCAAAACACACTCTACTTATTGAATTCAAGACAGTTATTTAATTTCTTTGATTTGTAGAATATCTTTAAATTGATAAATATCTTAATTATTCATCTTTGCTCCCACTGCTATAGTGCTATACCCCAGAAGGCATGCTTTGATCCTTGTGTGCACACACAAAAAAAGAAACTCATTATATCTAACACAATAGTATGTCTTCTCCTCCGTACCTCCATCACCCTAAAAATAAGAATAGCTCTTGAATTTATAATAACAGTGTTCAGATAAAAAAAAAAAAAGAGCCATTAAGGTCAAGGTCTTACCTACACTGCTGAAAAATAGTCAAGTGAATATGTGTGTAACTGAGTAAATTAAATATTTCTAGATATTTTCCCAATTTTGCTGCTTTAGTTGATTTGTGGGAACCAAGACACCATTGATTTGGTGCAAGTTGTCCTTTAAAAATAAAACTGTTTGACTACAAAAGAAAGATGCAATAAAACAAGATAGTTTTTATATATAATATTAATTGAGTTAGAAATAATATTTTTACCAGTGATTTGGGTTTTTTTTAATATATTTTATATGATTGTCTAGTTTTTCAAATTTAAATGGAAATTCATGAATGACTATGATTTTCATCTCAAAGATCCAATAATAGCATTCAACTTACACACACACACACACTCACTCTCTCTCTCATACAAACACAAAAACACATGCACTCTTCCCAGAAAAGGTCAACCTTTCAAAAACTGTACCTCTTTTCAATATACAATTGAATAAATATGATTTGTTTTACTCATAAATGTTTAAATACATCTTAACTAATTTCAGATTTTACTTGTCTTTTTAAAAATTGTTCAATATCTAATTATTTTTTCAATAGTTACAATCACTTTCTTCTCATTTAATGGAAACTAGAAGCACATTGTCAGAAAAAGAGAGCCATAGAAACATTTATAGTTTTTTGGTTTTTATAATTAATTCAAGTTTTCTAAGAATTGACTCCAGAGTGCTACAAAAGTCATCATGAATTAGAAAGACACTCTAATATGAGCCCCCAAAATGTTCTGTCTGACTATATTATAAAGTCAGGGTTGGGTTCAGAACCAACTATGTCAAAAAGATAAAGCTTACCTGATTAGGTATGAATGGTGAGTAGTATTGGTAATGGCTAATTACCCATTATAATGAGTAAGTAATATTGATGTTAATTTCTGGAAACTACTGCATTTTGTTACTGTTCAGTCACTAAGTTATGTTCGAATCTGTGACCCCATGGAATGCATCACCAAAGCTTCCCTGTCCTTCACTCTCTCCCAGAGTTTGCTCAAATTCATGTCCATTGAGTTGGTAATGCTTTCTAACCACCTCATCCCCTGCTGCCACCTTCTCCTTTTGGCTTAAATATTTGTGGCTCTTTGGAAAAGACCCTGATACTGGGAAAGATTGAAGGCAGAAGGAGAAGGGGACAACAGAGGATGAATGGTTGGATGACATCACCGACTCAGTGGACATGAGTTTGAGCAGGCTCCAGGAGGTGGTGATGGACAGGGAAGCCTGGTGTGCATGGGTTGCAAAGACTCTGACACAACTGAGCTACTGAACTGAACTGAACTGAACTTTCCAGTATCAGGGTCTTTTCCAGAGTTATCACTTCAAATTAGGTGGCCTAAATACTGGAGCTTCAGATTCAGCATTCAGTTCAGTTCAGTTCAGTCGCTCAGTCACGTTCGACTTTTTGTGACCCCATGAATCGCAGCACGCCAGGCCTCGCTGTCCATCACCAACTCCCGGAGTTTACCCAAACTCATGTCCATCGAGTCAGTGATGCCATCCAGCCATCTCATCCTCTGTCGTCCCCTTCTCCTCCTGCCCCCAAACCCTCCCAGCATCAGGGTCTTTTCCAATGAGTCAACTCTTCGCATGAGATGGCCAAAGTATTGGAGTTTCAGCTTCAGCATCAGTCCTTCCAATGAACACCCAGGACTGATCTCCTTTAGGATGGACTGGTTGGATCTCCTTGCAGTCCAAGGGACTCTCAAGAGTCTTCTCCAACACCACAGTTCAAAAGCATCAATTCTTCGGCACTCAGCTTTCTTCACAGTCCAACTCTCACATCCATACATGACCACTGGAAAAACCATAGCCTTGACTAGATGGACCTTTGTTGACAAAGTAATGTCTGCTTTTTAATATGCTATCTAGATTGGTCATAACTTTCCTTCCAAGGAGTAAGCATCTTTTAATTTCATGGCTGCAGTCAACATCTGCAGTGATTTTGGAGCTCAAAAAAATAAAGTCTGACACTGTTTCCACTGTTTCCCCATCTATTTCCCATGAAGTGATGTGACCAGATGCCATGATCTTAGTTTTCTGAATGTTGAGCTTTAAGCCAACTTTTTCATTCTCCTCTTTCACTTTCATTAAGAGGCTTTTTAGTTTCTCTTCACTTTCTGCCATAACGTGTCATCTGCATATCTTAAGTTATTGATATTTCTCCCGGCAGTCTTGATTCCAGCTTGTGCTTCTTCCAGCCCAGTGTTTCTCATGATGTACTCTGCATATAAGTTAAATAAGCAGGGTGACAATATACAGCCTTGACATACTCCTTTTTGTATTTGGAACCAGTCTATTGTTCCATGCATAAGTCCTTCCAATGAATACCCAGGTTTGATTTCCTTTAGAATTGACTGATTTTCTGTCCTTGTATACCAAGGAACTCGCAAGACTCTTCTCCAGTACCACAGTTTGAAAGCATCAATTCTTTTGCTCTCAGTCTTCTTTATGGTCCAAGTCTCACATCAATACATAACTACTGGAAAAAACATATCTTTGACTGTATGGACCTTTGTTGGCAGAGTGATGTCTCTGCTTTTTAATATGCTGTCTAGGTTTGTGATAGCTTTCTTTCCAAGGAGTAAACATCCTTTAATTTCATGGCTTCAGCCACAGTCTGCAGTGATTTTGGAGCCCCCAAAATTAAAATCTGTCACCTCTTCCATTTTTTCCCCTTCTATTTGCCATGAAGTGATGGGATCAAATTCCATAGTCTTCATTTTTTGATTTTTGAGTTTTAAGTCAGCTTTTTAACTCTCATCTTTCACCTTCATCAAGAGGGGTGTTTAGTTCTTATTCATTTTCTGCCATTAGAGTGGTATTACCTGCATATCTGAGGTCGTTGATATTTTTCCAAGCAATCATGATTCCAGCTTGTGATTCATTCAGCTCAGCATTTCACATGAGGTCCTTCCTCTGCATAGAAGTAAAACAAACAGGGTGACAATATACAGTCTTGACATATTCAGTTCCAAATTTTGAACCAGTTCATGGTTCTATGTCCGTTCTGTTGCTTCTTGACCCATATAAAAGTTTCTCAGGAGGCAGGTAAGGTGGTCTGGTATTCCTGTCTCTTTAAGAATTTTCCAGTTTGCTGTGATCCACAGTCAAAGGCTTTAGTGTAGTCAATGAAGCAAAAGTACATTTTTTTTTCTGGAATTTCCTTTCTTTTTCTATGATCCAAAGAATGCTGGCAATTTGATCTCTGGTTCCTCTGCCTTTTCTAAACCCAATTGTACATCTGTAAGTTATTGGTTTACATACTGCTGAAGTCTACCTTGAAGGAGCTGAATACAACTTCACTAGCATGTGAAATGAGAGCAACTGTATGGTAGTTTGAACATTTTTTTGGCATTGCCCTTCTTTGGGAATGGCATGAAAACTGAAGCTTTCCAATCACAAGGCCACTGCTGAGTTTTCTAAATTTGCTGAAATATTCAGTGCATCACTTTAACAGCATCATCTTTTAGGATTTGAAATAGCTCAGCTGGAATTCCATCACCTTCACTAGCTTTGTTCATAGCAATGCTTCTTAAAGCCCACTTGACACTCCAGAATGTTTGTCTGACTCTAGGTGAGTGACCACACTGTTGTGATTATCCTAGTAATTAAGATCCTTTTTTATTTATTTATTTTTGTATAGTTGTTCTGTGTATTCTTGGGCTCCCCGGATGGCTCAAATGGTAAAGAATCTGCCTGCAATGCAGGAGACCCAGGGCTAATCCCTGAATTGGAGAGATCTCCTGGAGCCAGAAATGGCTACTCACTCCAGTATTCTTGCCTGGAGAATTCCTTGAAGAGAGGAGTCTGGTGGACTACAATCCATGGGGTGGCAAGAAGTTGGACATGACTGAGTGACTAACACTTTAACTTTTTTTTTGTTTGTTTCTTGTGTATTCTTGCCACCTCTTCTTAGTCTCTTCTGATTCTGTTAGGTCCTTACTGTTTCTGTCCTTTATCTTGCATGAAATATTCCGTCGATCTCTCCAATTTTCTTGAAAATATGTATTGTCTTTCCCACTGTATTGTTTTCCTCAATTTCCTTGCATTGTTCACTTAAGAAATCCTCCTTATCTTTCCTTGCTCTTCTCAGGAACTTTACATTAAGTTGGGTTATATTTATCCCTTTCTCCCTTGCTTTTCACTTCTCTTCTTTTCTCATCTATTTGTAAGGCATCCTCAGACAACCACTTTGACTTCTTGCATTTCTTTTTCTTTTGGATGGTTTTTATCACTGCCTCCTGCACAATGCTATGAACCTCTGCCCATAGTTCTTCAGGTACTCTGTTTACCAGATCTAATCTCCTGAATCTATTCATCACATCTACTTGATAATAATAAAGATTTACTTTAGATCACACTTGAATGGTTGAATGGCCTAGTGGTTTTCCCTACTTTCTTCGATTTGAGCCTGAATTTTGCAATAATGAGTTCATGATCTGAGCCACAGTCAGATCCCAGTCTTGTTTTGGCTGACTGTATAGAGCTTCTCCATCTTTGGCTGCAAAGAAGATGATCAATCTGATTTTGGAATTGACCATCTGGTGATGTTCATGTGTAGAGTCTTCTCTTGTGTTGTTGGAAGAGGGTGTTTCCTATGACCAGTGTGCTCTCTTGACAAAACTGTTATTGTTAGCCTTTTCTCTGCCTCATTTTGTACTCCAAGACCAAACTTGCCTGTTACTCCAGGTATCTCTTGACTTCCTACTTTTGCATTCCAATGGCCTACAATGAAAAGGACATCTTTTTTTCAGTGTTAGTTCTAGAAGTTCTTGTAAGTTTTCATAGAATCAGTCAACTTCATCTTCTTTGGCATTAGTAGTTGGGACATAGATTTGGATTACTGTAATTTTTGATTTGCCTTGGGAACGAACTGAGATCATTCTGTCATTTTTGAGATCCACCCAAGTACTGGATTTTGGACTCTTTTCTTGACTATGAGGGCTACTCCATTTTTCTAAGGGATTCTTGCCTACAATAGTAGATACAATGGTCATCTGAATTAAAATTGCCCATTCCTGTCCATTTTAGTTTACTGATTCCTAAAATACTGTTGTTCCCTCTGCTGTTTGACCATCTTCAGTTTTCGTTGATTCATGGACCTAACATTCCATGTCCTTATGCAGTATTGTTCTTTACAGCACTGGATTTTACTTTCATCTCCAGACACATCTATAACTGAGGATCATTTCTGCTGTGGTCCAGGCACTTCATTCTTTTTGGAGTTTTAGTAGTTGCCCTCCATTCCCCCTCAGTAGAATACTGGACACCTCCCAACCTGGAGGGCTCATTTCTCTGTGTCATACTGTTTTTGCCTTTTCATATTGTTCATGGGGTTCTTGTGGCAAGAATCCTGGAGTTGCTTGCCATTCCCTCCTTCAGTGGACCAAGTTTGTCAGAACTCTTCACTCTGACCCATCCATCTTTGGTGGCCCTGCGTAGCCTGATTCATATTTTCATTGAGTTACACAAGCCCCTCACCATGACTAGGTTGTGATCCATGAACGAGTATTACTGCATTTATCTACCAAATTTTACTGTGTGTGCTGCAGTGGTATAGAATCTACCTGCCAATGCAGGAGATGCATGAGACTCAGTTTGCATCCACGGGTAGGGAAGATCCCCTGGAGAAGGAAATGGCAACCCACTTCAGTATTCTTGCCTGGAAAATTCCATGAGCAGAGAAGCCTGGTGGGCTACAGTCCATGGGCTTACAAAGAGTTGGACCCAACTGACTGAGAGAGTACTAGTGCTAAATTTTGCTAGGTATGGTAATTTAATTAGCAGAGCAATAATCTAAGAGGACAAAATTTTCCTTGAAAAAAGTGACAATTTTTAGAGGACTATTACTATATTTAGAACATATAATTAAAAGAGAAAATTATTTCTAGAAGTTTCCACTTAGTAAATTCTACTCATACAGCTACCTTGGGAATTCATAATCTGAATTCAGTTTATTTAAAGAAAATGTTTATTTTTGTGGATGCTTAAGGGAAAATCCCAAATTGTGTCACAGTATATCACTAATGTGGTTTTGAATATAAGCTTCATCTAGCTTTACATTCCCCATCCTCATTCCTTTATCTCTCTCTTCTTAAACTACACAGACTTTTGTGAGAAAACTTGAAGAGATATAACACTACAGATTCCCAAAACTGCACCTAATCTTATATTTGGGTTGCTTCCCTTTCTGGACATTGTTGTCCAAAACTTTGACTTTCACAGATCTCATTAAAGAGCAATAGGCTCTTTAAGAACTAAAATAAAACAAATCACATGAGGTGTTCATTTTAATTCCCTATTTTATAAATAGTTGTGTATAAAATATACAGTAACATCTGAGAAGAGACCATTGCACAGTATATACAAGAATTTACCATTTTAATGAGATTATAAAATGCAAAAAGGACCAAGAATATACAAATTATAGTCTTCATATCATATATGCATTATAATGTACAGTGTATATATTTATATACATTCATATATTCTTAGTAATGTTAAAACATTTAGTCATCTTTTGTTTAAATTGGTTTCATGCTCGTTTCTGTAGAATCTTCTATTGAGGACTTATTAAGTCTGCTGCATTTAATAAAGGGTTATAAGGAGGACTTAAAATTATTTTTTCTCAATTGAAACTTTTTGTTCTTTTTTAAAAAATATAATTGAGCTCTGTGTTTTTTTTTTTCCCCAGTGTGTCCAGTTCCCTTTATGTTCCCAGTCTATCTGGAAAGTAGCTTGATCTCTTCTGCTAAAACATCATATTCATGGCAGTTTAACTGGTTTGCTTGAAGTGTCTACTTTTCACACTCAATGATTTTTTTCTGGGTTTCAGCAATACTAAACATGTTTTTATTATCTTCTTCTAAATTTTCCATGTCTCCATAAAACATCTAAAATAATATGCCATTATAAAAGTATACCTAGTTGATTTTCAAAGTGAGCTGTGACTGAATAGCAGCAATGCAAATTTGTAAATAACTCTTTTATTAATATCTATGAATTTTAAGAAGGCATCATTGAAAGGTCAGTCCTGAGCTTGTACATAATAATACTCTCTTGCTGCTCTGCCAAATGCAAACCAATTTTCCTCCTGTCTCTTCATTTGCTCTGTGCAGTTAGCTGTAAACATAGAGAATAATTGCTAATTGTTATGATCAGCGATAAAGTGTGACTTTGTAATTTATGGTTTGTCTACCATAGAAGAATCATTATTTTCCTAGTCTACCACAGTTTGCATTTGATTTGCTCAAAATATCAAGCATCACTTATTTTATAAAACCAATATAAATGGAAAAACATGCTGATGAAATGGCTAATATGGTGAAGAAAAAAAATTTGTTATGAACAATAGAATTTTTCTTCAATTCGTGCTAACAAGCCTAAATTGCCCATCTTTTTAGCCAAAAAAAAAAAAAAAAAAAAAGCTATTTATGGCTCCATACCCAACTACGGACATTTTTCTTCCACACTCTATATAAAAAAGCATGATAGGGTGCACTCTGGATTTAAAGTATCAAAATCAAAGGCTAGTTCTACAACATTTTTGTGTTATGACCTCAAGTGAATTATTTAACCTCTCACCTTCTTATTTTTAAGAATAAAATATGAAATGTGAAAAAACATATGTGAACTTATTTCATATAGTTGTGTGGAAGATATTTGAGGCAATAAAGATAAAGTTGTTGAAATAGCATCCTAAATATAAGTATTCAATAAATGTTAACGTTATCATTTACATTTTGAACAGTTTTCATCATACCTCATTTGTCTTATGTAATAATGCAGATTATTAAGCATACTATAGTTTCTTATTGGTGATAGTAACTATCTCCTAATTAGTCATTGCTTAATCATTCAGGTAATTATTTTATAATAGGTATGTCACTGTTATTTTACCAGTTCTTTCATTTAATTTCTCATTTGCAGAGATTTCTACATATATTCATAGCCTAGTAAATTATAAATATCCTTCTCACCTTTGCTACAGTGAATATTTGGGATGGTAATATTTAGCAGGTAACATTTTCTACACCCGTGGCTGATTCATGTGAATGTATGGCAAAAACCACCACATATTGTAAAGTAAATTAGCCTCCAAATAAAATAAATGAATAAATTTTTTAAAAAAGATCAGTTTTTTTTTAAATTTTATTTTATTTTTAAACTTTACATAACTGTATTAGATTTGCCAAATATCAAAATTAATCCGCCACAGGTATACATGTGTTCCCCATCCTGAACCCTCCTCCCTCCTCCCTCCCCATTCCAGTACCATTGTGTTTTTGAATTGTGGTAAAATCAAGGTAACAGAATATAACCTATAAGATAATAAAAACTTTTAAGTCTGTTGATAATCTGGAAACACATTGTGGGACATGAATGAAATGAATATTGTACAGGAGTAGGTAAATTCTCTATAAAGGAACAAAGAGTAAATATTTTGGGTTTTTCAGCCCATCTAGTCTCTGTTCCTACTTCTCAACTCAGACTTTATCTCAAAAGCAGCCTTAGATAATAAGTAAATGAATGAGTATGAGAGTATTCCAGTAAGATCATATTTATGAACATTGAACTTGAAATTTACATAATTTTCTTTTGTCCCTTTGATTCTGTTAACCAGTTAAAAAAATGTAAAATCTATTTTTAGCTTACAAACCATACAAAACAGATGGCTGTCTGGATTTGGCCCATGGCTATATAGTTTGTCAACCCTTATTCTAGAAGTACTTTGTGAGACATGAAGGGAGTGTATGCCACAAGAGACAATCATGAAAATTCTGTCATTTTGACAGCCTTAGCTGAAATACTTTGAGCCTTGGATTTTCCCACTCACTGAATCTTGGTCTTATTTCAGTAGTGTTTTGATTTGACACTTTATTTAGATTCAATTTTGAATGTCAAAGTTCTCTCTCTACTATTACAGAAGCTAAGATAATTCTGACTGAACTTTTTTTTTTTTTTTCCACTGATACAAAATTGTAAATGAAAGTCAAGAAGGTGTTTTTATTAGAAATTCCTCTCAGGTCTGGAAAACAAAAATCACATGAAAGTAAAACACCTTAAATTACTACTTCATTCATATATCAATAAACATTTAGAATGCATAATGTATCCAAACTGCAATTGAAGCGTGGGTCAGTGGTAGCCTGCTACAGGGTCAGGGGGACTGAGTGCATGGGACATTTTGAAGGAGATCACCATTATTTTCATTACCTTCACCTTAGTTTGGCCTCAGGTCAAAAAACATGGAGGGAGCACAGCCACATGGATTAATCAAAAATTGGATAAAATATTTACTGAGCATGGCCCCGCCTATTAGAACAAGACCCAGTTTCCCCACAGTCAGTCTATCCCATCAGGAAGCTTTCATAAGCCTCTTATCCTTATCCTTCAGAGGGAAGAAAGAATGAGAACCACAATCACAGAAAACCAATCATACTGATCACATGGACCACAGCCTTGTCTAACTCAATGAAACCATGAGCCATGCCTTATAGGGCCACCCAAGACAGATGGATTGCCGTGGAGAGTGCTTACAAAGCATGGTCCACGGAGAAGGGAATGGCAAACCACTTCAGTATTCTTGCTTTGAGAACCCCATGAATAGTATGAAAAGGTAAAAAGACAGGACACTGAAAGATGAATGCCCCAGGTCAGTAGGTGCCCAATATGCTACTAGAGATCAGTGGAAAAATAACTCCAGAAAAAATGAAGGGAAGGAGCCAAAGCAAAAGCAACACTCAGCTGTGGATGTGACTGGTGATGGGAGTAAAGTCTGATGCTATAAATAACAATATTGCATAGGAGCCTGGAATGTTAGGTCCATGAATCAAGGTAAATTGGAAGTGGTCAAACAGGAAATGGAAAGAGTGCACACAGACATTTTAGGAATCAGTGCACTAAACTGGACTGGAATGGGTGAATTTAACTCAGATGACCAGTATATTTACTACTTGGATGCAATCTCAAAAACGACAGAATGATTTCTGTTCATTTTCAAGGCAAATTATTCAATGTCAGAGTAATCATAGTCTGTGGCCAAACCAGTAATGCTAAAGAAGCTGAAGTTGAATGGTTCTATGAACATCTACAAGATATTCTAGAACTAACACCCCAAAAAGGTGTCATTGTCATCATAGGGGGCTGGAATGCAAAAATAGGAAGTCAAGAGATACCTGGAGTAACAGGCAAATTTGGCCTTGCAGTACAAAATGAAGCAGGACGAAGGCTAACAGAGTTTTGCCAAGAGTTTTCTATGCCACTGGTCATAGAAAACACCCTTTTCCAACAACACAAGAGAAGACTACTCATGGACATCACCAGATGATCAATATCTAAATGAGATTGATTATATTCTTTGCAGCCAAAGATGGAGAAGCTCTATAGAGACAGCATAAACAAGACTGGGAGCTGACTGTGGCTCAGATCATGAACTTCTTAATGCCAAATTGAAACTTAAATTGAAGAAAGCAGGGAAAGCCACTAGACCATTCAGGTAAGGTCTAAATCAAATCCCTTACGATTATACAGTGGAAGTGACAAATAGGTTCAAAAGATTAGATCTGATAGACAGAGTGGCTGAAGAACTATGGATGGAGGTTTGTGAGGCAGTGACCAAGACCACCCCCAAGAAAAAGAAATGCAAAAAGTAAAATGTTTGTCTGGGGTGGAATTACAAATAGCTGAGTAAAAGAGAAATGAAAGGCAAAGGAAAAAGGAAAGGGTATACTCATTTGAATGCAGAATAGCAAGCAGAGGTATGAAAGCTTTCCTCAGGGATCAATGGAAAGAAATAGAAGAAAACAATAGAATGGGAAATATTAGAGATCTCTTCGAGAAAATTACAGATACCAAGGGAACATTTCATGAACGATGAGCACAATAAAGGACAGAAATGGTATGGACCTAACAGAAGCAGAAGATATTAAGAAGAGGTGGCAAGAATACACAGAAAATCTATACAAAAAGATCTTAATGAACCAGATAACCATGATTGTGTGATCACTCACCTAGAGGCAGACATCCTGGAATTCAAACTCAAGTGGGCCTTAGGAAGCATTGTGACAAACAAAACTAGTGGAGGTGATGGGTTTCCAGTTGAGCTATTTCAAATCCTAAAAGATGATGCTGTCAAAGTGCTGCACTGAATATGCCAGCAAATTTGGAAAATTCAGCAGTGGCCACAGGACAGGAAAAGGTCAGTTTGCATTCCAATTCCAAAGAAAGGCAATGTCAAAGAATGTTCAAACTACCATACAATTGCATTCATCTCACATGCTAGCAAAGTAATGCTCAAAATTCTCCAAGCCAGGTTTCTACCATACATGAACTGTGAACTTTGTTCATGCTGGATTTAGAAAATGCAGAGGAACCAGAGAGCAAATTGCCAACATCCATTGGGTCATCGAAAAAGCAAGACAGTTCCAGGAAAACATCTATTTCTGCTTTATTGACTATGCCAAAGCCTTTGATTGTGTGGATCACCACAAACTGGGAAATGCTTCAGGAGATGGGAATACCAGACCACCTTACCTGCCTCCTGAGAAATCTCTATGCAGGTCAGGAAGCAACAGTTAGAATTGGACATGGAACAACAAACTGGTTCCAAATTGGGAAAGGAGTATGTCAAGGCTGTATATTGTCACCCTGCTTATTTAACGTATATGCAGAATACTTCATGTGTAATGTCAGGCTGGATGAAGCATAAGCTGGAATCAAGATTGCTAGCAGAAATATCAATAACCTCAGATACACAGATGGCACTACCCTTGTGGCTGAAAGCAAAGAAGAGCTAAAGAGCCTCTTGATGAAAGTGAGAGTGAAAATTTTGGCTTAAAACTCAATGTTCAGAAAAGTAAGATCATGGCATCCAGTCCCATCACTTCATGGTAAATAGATGGGAAAACAATGGAAATAGTAAGATACTTTATTTTTTTGGGCCTCAATATCACTGCAGATGGTGATCGCAGCCATGAAATTAAAAGATGCTTGCTCCTTGGAAAAAAAGTTATGACTAACCAAGACAGCATATTAAAAATCAGAGACATTATTTTGCCAACAAAGGTCTGTCTAGTCATAGCCATGGTTTTTCCAGCAGTCATGTATGGATGTGACAGTTGGACTATAATGGAAGCAACGTAGATGTCCATCAGCAGATGAATGGATAAGAAAGCTGTGGTACATATACACAATGGAGTATTACTCAGCCATTAAAAAGAATACATTTGAATCAGTTCTAATGAGGTGGATGAAACTGGAGCCTATTATACAGAGTGAAATAAGCCAGGAAAAAAAAAAAAAAAACCACCAATACAGTATACTAACACATATATATGAAATTTAGAAAGATGGTAACAATAACCCTGTATTCGAGACAGCAAAAGAGACACAGTCTTTTGGACTCTGTGGGAGAGGGAGAGGGTGGGATGATTTGGGGGAATGGCATTGAAATATGTATAATATCATATATGAAACGAGTTGCCAGTCCAGGTTCGATGCACGATACTGGATGCTTGGGGCTGGTGCACTGGGACGACCCAGAGGGATGGTATGGGGAGGAAGGAGGGAGGAGGGTTCAGGATGGGGAACACATGTATACCTGTGGCAGATTCATTTTGATATATGGCAAAACCAATACAATATTGTAAAGTTAAATAAAATTTAATTAAAAAATAAATAAATAATAAAATAAAATTAAAACAAACAAACAAACAAACAACAACAACAAAAAAGAAAGCTGAACACCAAAGAATTGATGCTTTTGAACTGTGGTTTTGGAGAAAACTCCTGAGAGTTCCTTGGAGTGCAAGGGATCCAACCAGTCAGTCCTTAATATTCATTGAAAGGACTGATGTTGAAACTGCAGCACCAATACTTTTGTCTACGTGATGTAAAGAGCTGACTCATTGGAAAAGACCCTGATACTGGGAAAGACTGAAGGTGGCAGAAGAAGGGGACGACAGAGGGTGAGATGGTTGGATGGCATCACCAACTCAATCGACATGAGTTTGAGTAAGCTCCGGGAGTTGGGGTAGGACAGGGAAGCCTGGCATGCTCCAGTCCTTGGGGTCGCAAAGAGTTGGACACGACTGAGTGACTGAATTGAACCGAACCTTGACAGAAAAATATGATGTATAAAACAACTACTTTCCAGTTCCTTGCATTCTAGTAGATAACATAAGTATGTTTACCAAGATCAGTAATATAAGATAAAATGTAATAAGTGCTACAATAGTAGCATGTCCAATAAGTCATAGATATTGATTGTATATTGTGAAGTAAATTTGAAAAATGCTTACAAAACTGTACCCTTAGTATTAACAAAATATGAAACTGTACCTTTAGTCCTGGTATGTTAACTATTGCTATATTTTGTGTTTGTGTGATGTATTTATTCCTTTGGGCAATAGTTAGGTGCCTATTAGTTTCACAAAAGCAAGATGTTTCTCTATACTGGGAAAATGTTTATGCTAAGGTAAAGCCAGATACCTAAAGGGAGTGTTGCAGACCTGGATTTCTTTTTAAAGTCCAGTAACATAATATGTCATTCTTGCTTCTGGAGTCTTAATGGCAGTACCTTATGCTGGCAATGTGTAATTTGAAGAATATGAGAAAAACACCTCAAGGCTCACATATCCTGTCCTTATCTGCCTTGCTAATTACCACATTTTGGGGGGAAGATTACTTCCTTTTCTTCAAGGCTGTCATTGTAAATAGTCCTGGGTTTTCTGCTAATGGGTTTATAAAGGATCATATTTATTTGCAGACCTCTACTCTCTTTTCCACATGTTGTTAGGTTAATTTTATCATAATCCAAATAAGTTAACCATGAATCAAAATGAATCCTTAAATTTATCATAGTCCATTAACTGCTTAAATTACTAGAATATTAAATTACTGCTTAATAACTAGATGTTGTTACTTGTAAACAATGTCATCCCAGAAATCCACTTTAGCAAATAAGAGAATATTTTAGTTTAATTAAACGTGAGATAGAGATATATTTAGAAATATAATCCAAAATATAGAAAAGAAACTTGATCAATAAGAACAAATTCTAAAAATGACCACTATGGTTTGAAAAATTGAAACCTGTATTAAGAAACAGTTAACATTGTTCTGGTATTGAAATACAGATATGTGCAAAGATATCTTGCCAAAGTGATTTAGTTGTAATGCATTGGCCACCAAGTTACAGATATATGAAGGTGCATTTTTGTAAGATTTTTCTAACATAATTTTATAATCACATCATCAAAGTAATATCAATTAGGCTTTTAATCAAGATCCATGTAAACTTATGTAATGCTACTGTTAAAGCATCAGTCCTTCCAATAAATATTCAGTTACTTATTTTACATAATTTCAGTTATTTCCATGCCTTGGCTGAAAGGAGTAATGCTGCTATGAACATAGGAATGTAGATATGTCTTTGAGATACAGATTTCATTTCCTTAGTAGAGAAACCTAGAAGTGGGATTGTTAGATCTATTTTTAAATTTTTTGGGAAACTTCAAACTGAGTTTCATAACAAATGCACCATTTTTCATTCCTACCAAGAGTGTACATGGTTGATTTCCTTTAGGATTGACTAGTTTTATATCCTGGCTGTCCAAGGGACTCTCAAGAGTCTTCTCCAACAACACAGTTTGAAATAATCAATTCTTCGGTGCTCAGCCTCCTTCATGGCCCAACTCTCACATCTGTATATGCCTACTGGAAACATCATAGCTTTGGCTAGAAAGACTATTGTTGACAAAGTGATGTCTCTGCTTTTTAAAAAACTGTCTAGGTTTGTCATAAGTTTTCTTCCACAGAGCAAGCATCTTGTAAGTTCATGGCTGCAGTCAGCAACTGCAGTGATTTTGGAGCCCAAGAAAAGTCTCTCACTGTTTCCATTGTTTCCCCATCTATTTGCCATGAAGTAATGGGACTGGATGCCATAATCTTAGTTCTTTGAATGTTGAGTTTTAAGCCAGCTTTTTCATTCTCTTCTTTCACCTTCATCATGAGGCTCTTTAGTTCTTCTTCCCTTTCTGCCATTAGGGTGGTGTCATCTGCATATCTGAGGTTATTGATATTTCTCCCAGAAATATCCCTTGTGATTCATCAGCCTGGCATTTTACATTATGTATTCTGCATATGTTAAATAATCATAAATTAAAAAATGAAAATACTCAGAGTGACAGTATTCAGCCTTGAGGTACCATTTCCCAATTTTGAACCAGTCCATCCTTCCATGTCTGGTTTTCCATGTTGCTTCTTGACTTGCACACAGGTTTCTCAGGAGGCAAGTTAGGTGGTCTGTTATTCCCATCTCTTGAAGTTTGTTGTGATCCACACAGTCAAAGGCTTTAGTGTAGTCAATGAAGCGGAAGTAGATATTTTTCTGGAATTCCCTTGCTTTTTCTGTGATCCAACTGATGTTGGCGATTTGATCTTTGGTTCCTCTGCCTTTTCTAAATCCAACTTGAACGTCTGAAAGTTCTTGGTTCATATACTGTTGAAGCCTGGCTTGAAGGATTTTGAACATTACCTTGCTAACATGTGAAATGAGTGCAATTATTCAGTAGTTTGAACATTCTTTGGCATTGCCCTTCTTTAGGATTGGAATAAAAATTGACCTTTTCCAGTCCTGTGGCCACTGCTGTGTTTTCCAAATTTGCTGGTATACTGACTGCAGCACTTTAACAGTTTCATCTTTTAGGATTTAAAATAGCTCAGCTGGAATTCCACCACGTCCACTAGCTTTGTTCATAGTGGTGCTTCATAAGGCCTACTTGACTTCACACTCCAGGATGTCTGGCGCTAGGTGAGTGCTCATACAATAGTGGTTACTCCAGTCAAGAAGACGTTTTTTGTACCTTTTTTTCTACGTTTTCTTGCTGCCTCTTCTTAATCTTTTTTGATTCTGTTAGATCCATACCATTTCTGTCCTTTATTGTGGCCATAATTACATGAAATGTTCCTTTGGTATCTCTAATTTTCTTGAAGAGATCTCTTGTCTTTCCAATTCTATTGTTGTCCTCTATCTCTTTGCATTGCTTGTTCACTTAAGAAGGCTTTCTCATCTTTCCTTGCTATTCTTTGGAACTCTGCATTCAGATGGATATATCTTTCCTTTTCTCTTTTGTCTTTCACTTCTCTTCTTTTCTCAGCTATTTTAAGGCCTCCTAAGACAATCATTTTGCCTTTTCGCATTTATTTTTCTTTGTGATGGTTTTTTATTACTGCCTCCTGTAGAAAGTTATGAACCTCCCTTCATTGTTCTTCAGGCTGTCTATTAGATGCAATCCCTTGAATCTATTTGTCACCTCCACTTCTGTAAGAGATTTGATTTAGGTGATTAGGTGATACCTGAATGGCCTAGTGGCTTTCCCTTCTTTCTTCCATTTAAGTCTGAATGTTGCAGTAATGTTGCAGGAGTTCATGATCTGAGCCACAGTCAACTCCCAGTCCTTTTTTTTTTTTTTTTTTTGCTTTCTCTATACATCTTTTCCATCTTTGACTGCAAAGAAGATGACCAATCGGATTTTGGTGTTGACCATCAAGTAATGTCTATGTGTAGAGTTGTCTCTTGTGTTGTTGGGAGAGCGTGTTTGCTATTACCAGTGTGTTCTCTTACTAAAACTCTGTTAACCTTTGCTCCACTTCATTTTGTACTCCTAGGCCAAACTTGCCTGTTACTCCAGGTATCTCTTGACTTGCTACCTTTGCATTACAGTCCCCTATGATGAAAAGGACATCTTCTTTGGTGTTAGTTCTAGAAGGGTCTTATAAGTTCACAGAACCATTCAACTTCAGCTTCCTTGACATTAATGGTTCAGACATAGATTTAGATTACTTTTATATTGAATGGTTCCCCTTGGAAACCAACAGAGATCTTTCTGTCGTTTTTGAGATTGCACCCAAATACTGCATTTCGAAACCTTTTGTTGACTATGAGGGTGCATCCTTTTCTTCTAAGGGATTCTTACTCACAATAGTAAATATAATGGTCATTTGAATTAAATCTGCCCATATCCATCCATTTTAGTTCACTGATTTCTAAGATGTTGATGTTCATTCCTACCACCTCCTGCTTGACCACCTCCAATTTATTTTGATTCATGGACCTAACATTCCAGTTTCCCATGCAATATTTTGCTTTATAGCACTGGACTTTACTTTCACCACCAGCCACATCTACAACTGAGCTTCGTTTCCACTTTGGCCCAGGTGATTCATTCTTTCTTGAGCTATTAGTAATTGCCCTCTGCTCTTACTCAGTAGCACAATGGACACCTTCTGATCTGGGGGCTCATCTTCCAGTGTCATTTTTTTTTTTTATAGTTTTTATGTTGATGTGATTCTCACGGCAAGAATACTGGAGTGGTTTGCCATTCTCTCCTCCAGTGGACCAAGTTTCATCAGAACTCTTCACTATGACTCATTTGTCTTGCATGGCCCTGCATAGTATGGCTCATAACTTCATTGAGTTACACAAGCCCTTGCCACAAGATTGTTATCCATGAAGGGGAGATTACAAATTAGCTTAGGCCAAAATGGCTTCTTTTATTACAAGAATGCCATTCTGTTCTCTTTATCTGAGGACCCTAGAACTCATCTGCTTACAGAAAGGCCAGGAAAACCCAGTGTGGCTTTTGCAGGTTTGCTTTTCTTTTTAAGTCTCTGCAGCTATTATTTCAAATATGTATGTAAGAAAATTGGGCCCACAAACTGTCTCTTTTTGGAAACATCCTAATTTCTTAGATACCTGAAGAAATCTGACCTATTACAGCTGCTACAATTATCTATATCTTGATAAAATTTTATTATATGGTTAGTCATTATTAGTCTGTATTTAATCTCTGAAATTAATCAAGAAAGAGACAAACGAGAAAAGATGCTTTATAAAGAGAAATTTTATTTAGTAGTCAAGACTCTGACTCTCTATGGAGAGACTATCTGGATTCAAGTTTTGACTGTGTTGTTTAACAGCTTTATGACAAGCAGTTTTACTTAACCAGTCTGCACAGCCTATTTCTTTATCAGTGAAATTAGTTTAAGAGAGTTGTCCAGAAGATGAAATGAGCTACATTATATGGGCTATGAGAAGTACTTGTCATATAGGAAGTGATTTTTCAGTGTTAGCTAGGATTGTTATTGATATTGACACTGTAGGTGAAATTCATTTCAGAATATAAAGATTGCCTTAACATAAGTAATTGAAATTCTCATAACTATTCCTAAGCTTTCTATGAATAGGAAGAATAAGAAAATCAAAGTTTGTCTAAATCTGTGTATATTTCTAGATGTTACAGATATTAGCACAGTTTCTTCTGGTTTAAAGTCTCTTCAAAGATGCCATGGCAATTCCAAGCTTAGCATTTTCTCAATATTTCAAAGTTAGTTTAACTGAAATTCAGTGAGGAAAATAAATTGCAGTATGTTTTAGGCATACAAAATATGTGTGGAGAAGGGACAAGATAATGGATACTTCAATTCAGTTCAGTTCAGTTCACTCACTCAGTCGTGTCTGACTCTTTGTGACCCCAAGAACCGCAGCACCCCAGGCCTCCCTGTCCATCACCAACTACAAGAGTCCACCCAAAACCATGTCCATCGAGTCAGTGATGCCATCCAACATCTCATCCGCTGTCATCCCCTTATCCTCCTGCCCTCAATCTTTCTCAGCATCAGGGTCTTTTCAATGAGTCAGCACTTCACATCAGGTGGCCAAAGTATTGGAGTTTCAGCTTCCACATCAGTCCTTCCAATGAATACCTAGGACTGATCTCCCCCAGGATGGACTGGTTGGATATCCTTGCAGTCCAAGGGACTCTCAAGAGTCTTCTCTAACACAACAGTTCAAAAACATCAATTCTTCGGTGCTCAGCTTTCTTCATAGTCCAACTCTCACATCCATACATGATCACTGGAAAAACCATAGCCTTGACTAGACGGACCTTAGTTGGCAAAGTAACGTCTATGCTTTTTAATATGCTGTCTAGGTTGGTCATAACTATCCTTCCAATGAACAAGCATCTTTTAATTTCATTGCTGCAATCACCATCTGCAGTGATTTTTGAGCCCAGAAACATAAAGTCAGCCACTGTTTCCACTGTTTCCCCATCTATCTGCCATGAAGTGATGGGACCGGATGCCATGATCTTAGTTTTCTGAATGTTGAGCTTTAAGCAAACTTTTCCACTCTCCTCTTTCACTTTCATCAAGAGGCTCTTTAGTTCTTCTTCACTTTCTGCCATAAGAGTGGTGTCATCTGCATATCTGTGGTTATTGATATTTCTCCCGGCAATCTTGATTCCAGGTTGTGCTTCCTCCAGCCCAGCATTTCTCATGATGTACTCTGCATATAAGTTAAATAAGCAGGGTGACAATATACAGCCTTGACGTACTCCTTTTTTCTATTTGGAACCAGTCTGTTGTTCCATGTCCAGTTCTAACTCTTACTTCCTGATCTGCATACAGGTTTCTCAAGAAGCAGGTCAGGTGGTCTGGTATGCCCATCAACAGTATTCCCTTTTGATTCATATTTGTTTTAATGTATGTAGACATGCAGGACAACACTAGGCTATAAATATCTTTTCTTGAGATTCGGACCATAAGACCTTCTAAAGCAAGGATCCCCAACCTCTATGCAGCTTACCAGTACTAGGTGGCCTGTTGGGAACTGGGGCCACACAGCAGGAGATGAGCAGCAGGCAATGGAGAAAAGTTTCATCTGCTGCTTCGCATTACCATCTGAGCTATCCTCCCTGCTTCCCGCCCCACCCCACCCTGTGCTGCCCTCATTCCATGAAAAAATTGTCTTCAAAGAAACTCATCCTTAGTGCCAAAAGGGTTGGGGTGCTTTGTTCTAAAGACAGTGGTGGGCTATTCACATGTATTATATAATGCACGATTCATCAGCACTTGTACATAAGTGGGATCTCAATAAAATATTGTATCAAAGAGTCTACAAATAATAAATGCTGGAAAGGGTGCAAAAAAAGGGCAACCCCCTTACACTGTTGGTGGGAATGCAAACTAGTACAGCCACTCTGGAAAACAGTGTGGAGATTCCTTTAAAAAATGGAAATAGAACTGCCATATGACCCAGCAATTCCATTGCTGAGCATACACACCTAGGAAACCAGAATCGAAAGAGACACATGTACCCCAATGTTCATTGCAGCACTGTTTACAATACCTAGGACATGGAAGCAACCTAGATGTCCATTGCAGATGAATGGATAAGAAAGTTGTGGTACATATACACAATTGAGTATTACTCGGTTATTGAAAAGAATGCATTTGGATCAGTTTTAATGAGGTGGATGAAACTGGAGCCTATTATACAGAGTGAAGTAAGTCAGAAAGAAAAAACACCAATACAGTATATTACGCATATATACAGGATTTAGGAAGATGATAATGATGACCCTATATGCAAGATAGCAAAAGAGACACAAATGTAAAGAACAGACTTTTGGACTCTGTAGGAGAAGGCGAGGGTGGGATGATTTGAGACAATAGCATTGAAACATGAATATCACCATATGTGAACTAGATCTCCAGTCCAGGTTCAATACACGAGACAGGGCTCTCAGGGCCAGTGCACTGGGATGACCCTGAGTGGTGGGATGGGGAGGGAGGTGGGAGGGGGGTTCAGGATGGGGGACACATGTACACCCATGGTTGATTTGTGTCAATGTATGGCAAAAATCACTACAATATTGTAAAATAATTAGCCTACAATTAAAATAAATGAATTAATTCACAAAAAAATAAAAATATGCTGAATTGAATGAATCAGTATTTTACATATTTTTTCCCATAAGAAATGAGAAAGTAACATCTTCCAATCATTTAACATTTGGTGCAGAGGAATCATTCGTAATGCTTTTTCTGTGTAGAAAAGTCTGCTCATTCAAATTTTATTTTCACTAATTAATCTTAGGTGGTAAAACATTATAGCAATGGAATCAGAATCTTTTTTGAAAAGAAATAATTTTTTAAATGCATATGTCCTCTTAGGACTATTAATTCAATATGTATTCAAGAATTACCTGTAATGACTACATCAAAATCCAAACTGTTCTTCTCTGTTTATATAAGAGTTATATTTTTGGCTTGTAAATCACTATTTTTCATATATCTTAAGACTGCCTTCTCTTTAAATGATAGATATTTCCCTTTGGCTTGGTAAACTCTTTTCAACAGAATTAGTCTACCATTTGTTTGAAATATTACAAATTCTGAATTAGCAAAGTTCAAATTAAGATGTTTGACAGGACAGTTAAAATAATTAATGTATGTGCTAAGTTGCTTCAGTCTTGTCTGACTCTTTGTGACCCTATGGACTATCCCTATAGCATGGGATTCTCCTGGAAAGAGTGCTGGAATGGGTTGCCATGTCCTCCTCCAGGGGATCTTCGCAACCCAAGGATACAACTTGCATCTCCTGCATTGGCAAACAAGTTCTTTACTGTTAGTGCCACCTGGGAAGCCCCAATAGTTAACATGAATGCAGAATATATTGACCCTTTAGCATTCCATTTGATAAAAATGATGACTGAAAACTTCCCAAATCTGTTAGAGAAATTTGAATATCCCAACACATGAATCTCACATGTGAAACTCGCTCAGTCATGTCCGACTCTTTGTGACTCCTTGGACTATACCCTGCCAGGCTCCTCTGTCAGTTGGATTCTCCAGGCAAGAATACTGGAGTGGGTCACCATGCCAGGCAATCTTCCTGACCCAGAGATTGAACCTGCATCTCTTACATCTCCTGCATTAGTGGGTTCTTCATTCAGTCTAAAGGTATATTTTCCTTTTTATATTACAATGAATTAATCTTTGATTAATCAAGCTTTGATAATTGAATAGCCTTTATAATGTTCTGTCAGAAATTTTTCTGCCACATATGAATTACATTTATCTTTTAATTTTGTTCATATAACAACACTCTGAAAAATATCACTTTTTCACAGGTTCTGACTATTTTAAACATCTAAAGTAAACATATAATCAGATTCACTTGATCCTATGAATGGTTCAGAAATATGGTTCAGCAAACAAAACAGTGATGTGATTCTCAGAGAATGCCAAACATGAGTTTAGAGGATTGTACTGTGCTGCTTTGAATAGAGCATTATTAAATCACTGAGAGGATGTGATTAGTTCAGTACATCATTTATACTTCTGTCACTATGTCATCCATCAACAACTCTATTTTGGATTTGGTGGTAGCATCACTCTCTGAAAAAAGAACCAAGAACAATGAGTGTGGCCTAAATATTCAGATAAAGCATATATACAAATTACAATAAAGCCATCCAGCTTAATTAGATGAAGATAAAACCTATTATTCTGCTTTTGTTGCTTCTTGTAGTTTATGTTTACCAAGAACACTATAAATCAAAGATTTGGTACAAGAGTCTAAAAGGTATAAATAAAATCAAAACACTTCATTATAAATCTGGAAATTTATTTTCAAAAATAAATACCATTCCCTCCTTTTATGTATCTCCTCTAAAATCTGGTATGTGCGTGCCTGCATGCCAAGTTGCTTCACTTGTGTCTGACTGTTTGTGACCCTATCGACTGTAGCCCGCCAGGCTCCTCTGTCCACGGGGCTCCCCAGACAAGAATACTTGAGTGTATTGCCATATCCTCTTCCAGGGGATCTTCCCCACCCAGGGATCGAACCCATGCCTCCTGTGTCTCCTGCATTCGTAAGTAGTTTCTTTACCACTGGCACTACCTGGGAAGCCAAAATTCTGGTATAGAATTACATTGCGTTTGTTTCTTTTAAAATATCCATAGGTAAGATTTTTTTTAGAGTACGATAAATGACATAGCTTCAAGAGTCCAGTCTTCTTGAAACAAGGTCTAAAAGTTGAGACTCTAAAATGCTGAAGTTAATAGGTCAGCCAGGAAATTAATGCAGTTTTCAAATGACTTCTAAGCCAAGCATTCCCCAGATACCTTGTCTTCTTACATTAAAACATCTTGAGTTAAAAATGTAATTATCACAATGGAATATTACTCAGCCATAAAAAGGAACACATTTAAGTCAGTTCTAACGAGGTGGATGAACCTAGAACCTATTATACAGAATGAAGTGAGTCAGAAAGAGAAAGATAAATACCATATTATAATACAAATATACAGCATCTAGAAAAATGGTACTGAAGAATTTACTTAAGAGCAGCAATGGAGAAATACTCATAGAGAATAAGCTTATGGACATGGGGAGAGGGGAGGAGAGGGTGAGATGTATGGAAAGAGTAACATGGAAGCTTACATTTCCATATGTAAAATAAACAGCCAACAGGAATTTGCTGTATGGCTCAAGAAACTCAAACAGGGGCTCTATATCAACCTAGAGGGGAAGGATGGAGAGGGGAATGGGAGGGAGGTTCAAAAGGGAGGGGATATATGTATGCTTATGGCTGATTCACGTTGAGGTTTAGAAAACAGCAAAATTCTGTAAAGAAATTTTCCTTCAATAAAAATAAATTGATTTTAAAAATTAATTTCTAGATCACTAATTTGTAATCTTCACATTTTATCAATATAATAAGTGCTTTAAGAAGTTTTTTGAAATTGTAGTTCAGAAATTAGAGAACTTCTGTCTCAACAATCTTATATTTTCTGAGATTTTCTTCAGAATACACGTATACTTTACATTTGCCAATTATCTGGAATATAATACAAAGATTCCAACATTCTCCAAGTTAAATGTGCAATGTAATGTAAGTACTTAAATAGTATTGTGGAATACTAGAAAGAAATAGGCCTTAGGATCACACAGATCTTGGTTTGGCTTGAAGCCTAACTCTTAATTTACTAACAACATGATATTAAAAAATCTTTCTGAGCTTGAATTTCCATTACTGAAAAATAGAGATAAATTTTAACTTATAGTGAATATTAAATGAATTAGTATATAAGAAAATATCTAGCATGTTACCTGGCTTATTATGAATACTAATATACTGGCAATGTAGGAGAATATGTAAGTCTTCCTTTTCTGATAAGTGAAAACCAAAATAAAAGACTGTCTTATATTTACATGGGAATTTGCACCATAGCTAAAATTATAAACTACGGAGTTCATACTAAAGTGAATGTAGATATATTGCTGTTCAAACTATCTCCTACTATGTAAAAATTTAACAAGTATCTAATAAAGCAAGTGTCAGTTCTGCCAGCTCCCTTTTCAGCCTTATGAAGATATTTTTGATGTTATTTTTACAAAAACTCTTTTGGATCTAAAAGAGGAAAAGCTGTTTTTGTAAATAAATATTTTCACTTGATTAACAAGTTAATACTGATTTTACTATGCTTGAAGAATGCATATTTGGAAGATATTTGAACATTACCCAGAGTAAATATATTAGCATGATACTCAACTTCTCCCTATTACAAATTTAATTATATTTCATTTAGGCATGTAAAATTGATAGAAATTAATTGTATTTTAGGATGAAGAGAGAGAGGTCACAAGTACAAGAAAAGCAATTATTAAAGAGTTAAGATTTTCTATAATAATTATCATTAAAACTCACTACCAGTAGTTTTCTTTATTTTTGTCCTGTGGATTATTTCTGTCTTTCATTAAATTTTATTTCAAAACTAAGAAAAGCAACAGAAAAATCAAATAGCATTTGGAGTATAGGGTAATCTAACTAGTAACACTTCAGCTTCCAGCATTCTCCTGAGAAAATCTTTAAAAAATATATTCTTTTGTCTTTATATGATGATATACAGCATGCTAGTCTTATATTCCACAAGTATATCTTTATTATAGTCTCTAATTTTCATTTAGGATATAGAAGTGAATATACATTTTTCCATTTAATCTAGATCTAGGACTTGACATATACTTGGTAGCACACTTTCACTAAGGTGAGTAGAACTGTGATGTGTGTATCTGCATACATATATATTCAGACAATTTTTTAAAACAATATTAGGGTTATACCAAGAAAGCTTGGAAAAGAATGGCACTAATGAGTATTTTTATATATACCAAATAGCCTTCCATGGTGGTACCAAAAAGGAAAAATATACATGCCTTGCTGGCAGACTTATAAACATATAGGAAACAAGTATAACTCTTCATATTAGAAATACTTTGATATGTTTTATTTTCAGCTCTAATAGTTTTTCTGTTTATATTAAATGAAACACTTGATAGACATCAGAGATTCAGTATATTATGGGAAATGTGGAAAATGTGCCTTAATTATGATAACTTTTGAAAAAGGAATTTTGAGTCGACATGTACCAATACTTAGTGATTTGGCAGCATTACTTGCAAATGCTTATACCAAATTTCATAACTTATTATTCAGAATTCTATAATTGTTCATTTTTGTTAGTAGATTAAAAATTGTTATTTTGAATGGAAATATATTCATACACAATATAAAAATCTTTAGAATTATGAATATCTATAAGTAAAATTGATATATTTTCTAGGCAAGGATCATTCATAATAAAATATTTTATATTAAAAACATATTTAAATAATTTTATTATTAACACAGGACTTCCCAGGTGGTACTAGTGGTAAAGAATCTGCCTGCAATGCAGAACACACAAGAGACAGGGATTTGATCCCTGGATCAGGAAGATCCCCTGGAGTAGAAAATGGCAGCCCACTCCAGCATTCTTGTCTGGAAAATTCCATGGCAAAGGAGCCTAGCAGGCTATTTCCATGGAGTCACAAAGAGCTGAACATGACTGAGCACATTGCAACATCATTAACACAAAAAGTTGATCTCTCTATTTAACATAAGTCACAAATTTAATGAATCTTATAAAGCAGATGAAGAACAATAATGTTGCTGAGTCCAAGTCCTTACTGCTCCTTCATGACAGGCTAGTAAATTGAGAGGTGAAGTTTTGGTGCAAAGAATAGCAATTTTATTCAGAAAGCCAGCAGACTGAGGAGATGGTCAATTAGTGTCCCAAAGTACCATCTTTCCCAAGTTAGAATTTAGGATTCTTTTTTTAATATACTAAAAGGGGCAGAGGTGGCTGGTTGTTGCAAACTCCTTGGTGCCAGAATTGTTTGTTTTTACAACTGTCCATGTAGATCAGGTCACATGTTTCTGAAAACCTCCAACAAGACAAATGTTATTCTCTTTTCCACAATGTTTTATCTTTATGTGTCTATATGAATGACAGCTTTAAAGGTCCTTTAAAGGTCAAGCCTGGAAGGCAGAGTTGAGAATGGGTTATCATGTATATTTCATTTTTTTTCCCCTTCTCCATTATATTATCATAGTAAAAAAAAAAAATACTGTCAGCAGTCTTTAAAAAGCCATATTAAAACAATAAATAAGCAAACATTTTAATACCATATTAAAAACTGGATTGGAGACTGTATACTTTCCTTGTCTCACCCATTGTTCTCATTAGGAAACCCAAAGCTACAGCAGTTGCTACATAAAGCTTTCAGTTCAGTTCAGTCGCTCAATCATGTCTGACACTTTGCTATCCCATGGACTGCAGCATGCCAGGCCTCCCTGCCTGTCACCAACTCCCAGAGTTTACTCTATCTCATGTCCATTGAATCGATGATGCCATCCAACCATCTCATCCTCTGTCGTCCCCTTCTCCTCCCGCCTTCAATCTTTCCCAGCATCAGGGTCTTTTGCAGTGAGTCAGTTCTTCATATCAGGTGGCCAAAGTATTGGAGTTTCAACATCAGTTCTTCCAATGAATATTTAAGACTGATTTCCTTTAGGATGGACTATTTGGATCTCCTTGCAGTCCAAGGGACTCTCAAGAGTCTCCTCCAACATCACAGCTCAAAATCATCAATTCTTCAGCACACAGCTTTCTTTATAATCCCACTCTTACATCCATACATGACTGCTGGAAAAACCATAGCTTTGACTAGATGGACCTTTGTTGGCAAAGTAATGTCTCTGCTTTATAATATGCTGTCTACATTGGTCATACCTTTTCTTCCAAAAAG
The DNA here is from genome assembly GCF_019923935.1 of Bubalus bubalis. Classification (NCBI taxonomy): domain Eukaryota; kingdom Metazoa; phylum Chordata; class Mammalia; order Artiodactyla; family Bovidae; genus Bubalus; species Bubalus bubalis. The sequence goes on along the minus strand of NC_059181.1, from coordinate 123,226,242 downwards.
CAAGTCTTTCACCAGTCTGAAACTTAACACATCAATCTTGACATCAAGGGGACTGTTATTTATGTATACACTGTATGCATGTCTCATAATTTTTGTTTATAAATCTCTTTCACATGGTGTTTTGTCCAGCATAGTGTAACCCAAAAAAAAAAAAAAAAAGAAGAAGAAGAAAGAAAGAATTAGATTCTCTTCAGTTAACTAGCTTTCCCCCAAATAAAATACACCAAACAGACCATTAGATTTTCTTGATCCTACTGCTGTTTAAGTCACAATTCTATATTTTCTTTCTTATCCTTGCTGCATTTCATTAAATTTGTGAATGTCTACTCCAACTGTGTCTGCCATACCCCCATCTCCACTGCCAAAATGAGCAAGTGAGCCCTAATAAGCTGCTACTTTCACCCCCTCATGTCTGGGCAGAGGACAGACACTTGGGGGCAGCCTAAAGGCAGAGGCAAGGCCAAAGCCAAAGCACAACACCAGGCTATGTAGGCAAAGGAAAGAAGAGGAATTTACTTCTGCAGCAACAGATATAGGGATTAAATCCCCACAATTAGCCAGCAACTCTGGACTTTTGGGGAAATTATAGACTTTGGAAGCAAGTACATACTGGGCTAAGGTCAGATTTGAGTATGAGCTGATCCCACACTGCTCACAAAACTTTGAGAAACCTTACTAGAAATATTGAAGGACTTTCTGAGTAGGCAGATTTATTTAAGCTCACTGTGTGGAGAGGCCAACAGAGAAATCATAAGGGGATTCTTCTGCTAGCACTCTCTACAAATTTTTCTTTTTTGTCTTTTTCATATTGTTCTAATGTTTTTATTTATTATTCCTTTAATTTTTAAAACAAACTTTTTAAAGCATCTTAGTTTTAAAGAATTTCATGTTATTTTATGCATAACTATTGCACTTTCCCAATGTTTTTAATTTTCTATTTTTGCTAGGCTACGTTTTAGTATTCATTTTCAATTATGCATTTGACTATTGGCTTGAATGTTCTTTTCATTTTTCATTCCTATTTTTCTCTATTTTTCCCTTTTATCTCTCTCCCTTCCTCTTTGTAAGAGTGTGAGTTTCTTTGGGTGTTCTGGGATATTGAGTGTTATTTCCACCATTAGTCTTGGGGTTTTGTTTTCTGCACTGTGAAGTCTTGGTGCTACGCTAAGGAGTCAGACATGAATCCCCACCAGGTAGGAGACCCAAGTCCAGGACTTTGGATCACCAGAGAACTTCCAACCTGATGGAATATTAAGTAGCAAAATCTGTCCCAAAGTCCTCTATCTCAGCACTAAGACCAAATCCCAGCCAAAAGCCAGCAAGCCCCATTGCCAGACATTTCACACCAGACCTTCAGCAAAACAGGAACACAACCCCACACATTAGCACATAGGCTGCCCAAAGCCATACCAAGCCCATAGATACCAGAAAACACACTATTGGGCCTGGAACCTCCCTTCAGAGGAACAAGATCCAGTTCTATCCACCAGAACACAGGCATGAGTCCCCTAAACCAGGAAACCTTCACAAGGCACTGATCTAAACCCACTCACAGTGGGGCAGACTCCACAATTAAGAGGAACAATGACTTCCCAGCCTGCAGAAAGGAGATCCCAAACACAGTACATTAAATAAAATGAAAAGAAAGATAAACATGCACCAGATAAAGGAACATGATAAAAACTCACAAGACCAAACAAATGAAAACAAATAGGCAGTCTACCTGAAAAAGAACTCAGAGTAATGATAGTAAAAATGATCCAAAATCTTGGAAATAAGATGGATGCACAGATAAATAGACTGGAGGCATGGATTGAGAAAATACAAGAAATGTTTATCAAGGACCTAGAAGGAATAAAGAATAAACAATCCAATGAACAACACAATATCTGAGATTAAAAATACACTAGAGGGAACCAACTGCAGAATAACTGAGGCAGAACAGATAAGTGATCTGGAGGATAGAATGGTGGAAATAACTGAAGAAGAGTAGAATAAAGAAATAAAGAATAAAAAGAAACAGGGACAATCTCAGAGACATCTGGGACAAAATTAAGTGTGTCAACATTCATTTATAGGGGTCCTAGAAGAATAAGAGAAAAAGAAAGAGTATGAGAAAATATTTGAAGAGATTATATTCAAAAACTTCCCTAACATGGGAAAGGAAATATCCATCCAAGTCCAGGAAGCCCAGGGAATCCCATACAGGATAAAGTCTAGGAGAAACACGTTAAGAGACATATTAATCAAAATAATGAAAATTAAGTACAAAGAACAAATATTAAACACAGCAAAGCAAAAGCAACAAATAATATACCCATATAGTTACCATTGAATCCACATAATGCTACTGGTTGAGTTTTCAAGAGAAACTCTTCAGGCCAGAAAGGAGGGGTGCAATGTACTTAAAGTGATGAAAGGGAAAAAAAAGCTACAAAGAAGACTACTCTATCCAGCAAGGATCTCATTTAGATTTGAAGGAGAAATCAAAAGCTTTACAGACAAGCAAAAGTGAAGAGAATTCAGCACCACCAAATCAGCTTACAAAAAATACTAAAGGAACTTCTCTAGGCAGGACACAAAAGAAAAAGTAAAGACCTACAAAAACAAACCCAAAATAATAAAGGAAGTGGTAATAGGATCATGTATATCAATAATTGCCTTAAATGTAAATGGTTCAAATGTTCCAACCAAAAGACACAGATTACTTGAATGAATACAAAAGCAAGAATGTGCTGTCCACAAGAGACCCACCTCATACCTAAGGGCATATACAGACTGAAATTGAGGAGCTGAAAAAAAGATACTCCATGCAAATGAAAAGCAAAAGAAAGCAGGAATAGCACTACTCATATCTGAAAAAACAGACATTAAAATAAGGACCATTAAAGAGATAAGGAAGGGCACAACATAATGATTAAGGGGTCAATACAAGAAGATATAGCAGTTAAAAATCTATATGTACCCAACATAGGAGTAACTCAATACGTAAGACAAATGCTAACAGCAATTAAAGGAAAAGTCGACAGTAACACATGATAGTGGGGGAATTTAACACCCGACTCAAAACAATGAAAAAATGATCCAGATAGAAAATTAATCAGGAAACAAACACTAGAAACAATACATTGGCCCAGTTAGACCTAATTGATATCTACAGGGCATTTCATCCAGAAAGAGTAGATTTCAGGTTTTGTCAAGTGCATATGGAACATTCTCTAAGACAGATCACATCTTGGATCACAAATAAAGCCTTGGTAAATTTTTAAAAATTGAAATCATTTCAACCATCCTTTCTGACCACAATGCTATAATATTAGATATCACAGTGAAGTTACTATAAAAAGCGCAAGCACATGCAGGCTAAACAATACACTTCTGAATAACCAAAAGGTCACTAAAAAAAAATTAAAGAGGAAATACAAAATACCTAGAGGCAAATGACAATGAAAACAGGGCAACTCAAAACCTACAGGATGCAGTAAAAGCAGTTCTAAGAAGGAAGTTTATAGCCATACAAGCCTACCTAAAGAAGCAAGAGAAACATCAAATAAACAACTTAACTCTACACCTAAAGCAACAAGAAAAAGAACAACAACAAAACCAAAGATAATAGAAGGAAAAAAATATAAAAATCAGAGCAGAAATAAATGAAAAAGAAACAAAGGAGACAATAGCAAAGATGAATAAAAACTTGTTCTTTAAGAAGATAAACAAAGTTGACAAACTGTTAGCCAAACTTATCAAGAACAAAACAGTGAAGACTCAAATCAGTATAATTAAATATGAAAAGGGGAAAGTTACAACACACAATGCAGAAACACAAAGGTTGATAAGAGATTACTGCAAGCAACTACATGTCAATAAAATGGACAACTTGGGGGAAAATTGACAAATGCTTGAAAAATATAACTTTCCAAAACTGAACCAGGAAGAAATAGAAAACATGAGGAAACCAATCAAAAGCATGGAAATAAAAAAGTTTTCCTACAAACAAAAACCCAGAGCCAGATGGCTTCATAGGAAAAATCTACCAAAAGTTTAGACAAGAGATAACCCCTACCTATCCTGCTCAAACTATTCCAGGAAATTGCAGAGGAATTAAAGCTCCCAAACTCATTCAACAAGGCCACCATCACTCTGATACCAAAACCAAACAAAGGTGCCACAAAAAAGAGAAAATTACAGGCCAGTATCACTAATAAACATAGATATAAAAAGTCTTAAACAAAATTCTAGCAAACAGAATCCAGTAACACATTAACTTGATCACACATTATGATCAACTGAGCTTTATCCCAGGGTGCAAGGATTCTTCAATGTATGCAAGTCAATCAATGTGATACACCATAGTAACTAACTGAAAGACAAAAACCATATAATCATCTCAATAGATGCAGAGAAAGCTTTTGAGAAAATTCAACACCCGCTTATGATAAAGAATCTCCAGAAAGTAGGCACAGAAGGACCATCTACTGTGCTGTGCTTAGTTGCTCAGTCATGTCCCACTATTTGTGACCCCATGAACTGTAGTCAGCCAAACTCCTCTGTCCATGAGAATTCTCCAGGCAAGAATACTGGAGTGGGTTGCCATGCCTTCCTCCAGGTAGAAGGAACATACCTCAATGTAATTAAGGACATATATAAACAAACCCACAGCAAACATTATTCTTAATGGTGAAAAAGTGAAATCATTTCCTCTAAGATCAGACAAGACAAGGGTGCGCACTCTAACCACTATTATTCAACATAGTTTTGAAAGTCCTAACCACAGCAATCAGAGAAGAAAAAAATTATAAAATGAATTGAGATTAGAAAAGAAGTAAAACTCACTCTTTGCAGATGACATGACACTATACATAGAAAACTATAAAAATGCCACCAGAAAATTAATAGAGCTAGTCAATGAATATAGTATAGTATAGTTGCATGATATAAAATTAATATACAATAGAAATTCCTTGAATTCCTGTATACTAACAATGAAAAATCAGAAAGAGAAATTAGGGAAACAACCACATTCAACATTGCAGCAAAAATATAAAATATCTAGGAATAAACTTATCTAAAGAGACTAATAACCTCTATGCACACAACTATAACACAGCAGTGAAAGAAATCAAAGATGACACAAACAGATTGAGAGATATAACATGTTCTTACATTGGAAGAATCAATATTGTAAAAATGACTACACTATCCAAAGAAATCTATATTTTCAATGCAATCCATATCACACTATGAAATGTACTTTTCACAGAAATATAGCAAAAAAAAAAATCATATTGTTTTGGGGGAAAAGACACCAAATAGCCAAAGTAATCTTGAGAAAGAAAAAAAGTGCTAGAGGACTCAACCTTTCTGACTTCAGACTATACTACAAAGCTACAGTCATCAAGACAGTGTGGTACTGGCACAAAAACAGAGATACAGACCAATGGAGCAATACAGAAAGCCCAGAGATAAACCCACACACTGTGGCCACCTTACCTTTGACAAAAGAGGCAAGAATATACAATGGAGAAAAGGCAGGCTCTTTAGCAAGTGGTGCTGGGAAAACTGGACAAATACATGCAAAAGAATGAAACTAGAGCACCTCCTAGTACCTTACACAAAAATAATCTCTAAATGGATTAAAAACTTAAGGTCAAAAACTATAAAACTCTTAGAGAAAAATATACCACATTCCTTGATATAAATAAGAGCAAGATCCTCTATGACCCACCTCCTTGATTAATGGAAATAAACACAAAAGTAAACAAATGGGACTTATTTCAACTTAGAAACTCTTGCATAACAAAGTAAAATATAAAGAAAATAAAAGACAATACTTAGAATGGGAGAACATAATAGCAAATAAATCAACTAACATAGGATTGATCTTCAAAATATACAAGCAGTCCATGCATCTCAATACCAGAAAAACGAACAGCCCAACAAAAAGTAATCAGAAAACCTAAACAGACATTTCTCTGAAGACATACAAATGGCTAAGAAAAGTTGCTCAACATTGCTCATTATTAGCAACATGTAAATCAAAACTATACAATTATGTAAAGTTTAAAAATAAAATAAAATTAAAAAAATAAATAAAAAGAAAAAAAAAAACAAAAACTATAATGAGGTATCACCTCACACTGGTCAGAATGACCTTCATCAAAAAATCTACCAAAAATAAATGCTGGAGAGGATGTGAAGAAAAGGGAACCCTCTTGCACTGTTGGTGGGAATATAAATTAATAAAGCCACCATGAAGAACAGTATGGAGATTCCTTAAAAAAATAGGAATAAAACTACCATATGATCCAACAATCTCATTACTGGGCATATATCCCAAGGACACGGTAATTTAAAAAGATACATGTACTCAAATGTTCATTTCAGCATTATCGACAATAGCTAAGATGTAGAAGCAACCTAGATGTTCATTGAAAGAAGTGGTAGTACATAAATGTAGTGGAATATTCAGTTCAGTTCAGTTCAGTTGCTCAGTCGTGTCCGACTCTTTGCGACTCCATGAATAGCAGCACGCCAGGCCTCCCAGTCCATCACCAACTCCCGGAGTTTACCCAAACTCATGTGCATCGAGTCCGTGATGCCATCCAGCCATCTCATCCTCTGTTGTACCCTTCTCCTCCTGCCCCCAATCCTTCCCAGCATCAGGGTCTTTTCCAATGACTCAACACTTCGCATGAGGTGGCCAAAGTACTGGAGTTCCAGCCTCAGCATCAGTCCTGCTGATGAACACCCAGGACTGGTCTCAGTTAGGATGGACTGGTTGGATCTCCTTGCAGTCCAAGGGATTCTCAAGAGTCTTCTCCAACACCACAGTGCAAAAGCATCAGTTCTTGAGTGCTCAGCTTTCTTTATGGTCCAACTCTCACATGTATACATGACCATTGGAAAACCATAGCCTTGACTAGACAGACCTTTGTTGACAAAGAAATATCTCTGCTTTTTAATATTTTATCTAGGTTGGTCATAACTTTCCTTCCAAGGAGTAAGCATCTTTTAATTTCATGGCTGCAGTCACCATCTGCAGTGATTTTGGAGCCCAAAAAATAAAGTCTGACACTGTTTCCACTGTTTTCCATCTATTTCCCATGAAGTGATGGTATCAGATGCCGTGATCTTAGCTTTCTGAATGTTGATCTTAAAGTCAACTTTTTCACTCTCCTCTTTCACTTTCATCAAGAGGCTTTTTCATTCCTCTTCACTTTCTGCCATAAGGATGGTGTCATCTGCATATCTGAGGTTATTGATATTTCTCCCAGCAATCTTGATTCCAGCATGTGCTTTCTCCAGCCCAGCATTTCTTATGATGTACTCTGCATATAAGTTAAATAAACAAGGTGACAATATACAGCCATGATATACTCCTTTTCCTATTTGGAACCAGTCTGTTGTTCCATGTCCAGTTCTAACTGTTGTTTCCTGACCTGTATATAGGTTTCTCAAGAAGCAGGTCAGGGGGTCTGGTATTCCCATCTCTTTCAGAATTTTCCACAGTTTGTTGTGATCCACACAGTAAAAGGCTTTGGCATAGTCAATAAAGCAGAAATATATGTTTTTCTGGAACTCTTTTGCTTTTTCGATGATCCAGCGGATGTTGGCAATTTGATCTCTGGTTCCTCCGCCTTTTCTAAAACCAGCTTGCACATCTGGAAGTTCATGGTTCACATGTTGCTGAAGCTTGGCTTGGAGAATTTTCAGCATTACTTTACTAGTGTGTGAGATAAGCACAAGTGTGCAGTAGTTTGAGCATTCTTTGGCATTGCCTTTCTTTGGGACTAGAATGAAAAATGACCTTTTCCAGTCCTGTGGCCACTGCTGAGTTTTCCAAATTTACTGGAATATTGCATGTAGCACTTTCAAAGCACCATCTTTCAGGATTTGAAATAGCTCAACTGGAATTCCATCACCTCCACTAGCTCTGTTCATAATGATGCTTTCTAGACCCACTTGACTTCACATTCCAGGATGTCTGGCTCTAGGTGAGTGATCACACCATCGTGATTATCAGGGTCATGAAGATCTTTTTTGTACAGTTCTTCCGTGTATTCTTGCCACCTCTTCTTGACATCTTCTGCTTCTGTTAGGTCCATACCATTTCTGTCCTTTATCGAGCCCATCTTTGCATGAAATGTTCCCTTGGTATCTCTAATTTTCTTGAAGAGATCTCTAGTCTTTCCCATTCTGTTGTTTTCCTCTATTTCTTTGCATTGATCACCGAGGAAGGCTTTCTTATCTCTCCTTGCTATTCTTTGGAACTCTGCATCCTCCTTTGCTTTTCACAGCTGTTTGTAAGGCTTCCTCAGAGAGCCATTTTGCTTTTTTGCATTTCTTTTCCATGGGATGGTCTTGATCCCTGTCTCCTGTACAATGTCATGAACTATGAACTCCGTCCATAGTTCATCAGGTACTCTGTCTATTAGATCTGGTCCCTTAAATCTATTTCTCACTTCCACTGTATAATCATAAGGGATTTGATTTAGGTCATACCTGAATCGTCCAATGATTTTACTTACTTTCTTCAATTTAATTCTGAATTTGGCAATAAGGGCTTCATGATCTGAGCCACAGTCAGCTCCTGGTCTTGTTTTTGCTAATTGTATAGAGCTTTTCCATCTTTGGCTGCAAAGAATATAATCAATCTGATTTCGGTGTTTGTCATCTGGTGATGTCCATGTGTAGTCTTCTCTTGTGTTGTTGGAAGAGGGTGTTTTCTATGACCAGTGCATTTTTTTGGCAAAACTCTGTTAGCCTTTGCCCTGCTTCATTCCATATTCCAAGGCCAAATTTGCCTTTTACTCTAGGTGTTTCTTGACTTCCTAGTTTTGCACTCCAGTCCCCTATAATGCAAAGGACATCTTTTTTGGGTGTTAGTTCTAAAAGGTCTTGTAGGTCTTCATAGAACCTTTCAGCTTCAGCTTCTTCAGCATTACTGGTAGGGGCATTGGCTTGGATCACCATGATATTGAATGGTTTGACTTGGAAATGAACAGAGATCACTGTCGTTTTTGAAATTGCATCTAAGTACTGCATTTCAGATTCTTTTGTTGACCATGATGGCTACTCCGTTTCTTCTGAGAGATTCCTGCCCACAGTAGTAGATTTAATGGTCATGTGAGTTAAATTAACCCATTCCAGTCCATTTTAGTTCTCTGATTCCTAGAGTGTCAACGTTCAGTCTTGCCATCTCCTGTTTGACCACTTCCAATTTGTCTTGATTCATGGACCTGACATTCCAGTTTCTTATGCTATATTGCTCTTTACAGCATTGGACCTTGTTCCTATCACCAGTCACATCCACAGTTGGATATTGTTCTAGCTTTGGCTCCTTCTCTTCATTATTTCTGGAGTTATTTCTCTACTGATCTCCGGTAGCATATTGGACACCTACCGACCTGGTGAGTTCCTCTTTCAGTATCCTATCATTTTGCCTTTTCATACTGTTCATGGGGTTCTCAAGGTAAGAATACTGAAGTGGTTTGCTATTCCCTTCTCCAGTGGACCACATTCTGTCAGACTTCTCCACCATGACCCGTCCATCTTGGGTGGCTCCACACGACAAGGCTTAGTTTCATTGTGTTAGACAAGGCTGTGGTCCGTGTGATCAGATTGGCTACTTTTCTGTGATTATGGTTTCAGTGTGTCTGCCCTCTGATGCCTCTGGCAACACCTACCGTCTTACTTGGGTTTCTCATACCTTGGATGTGGGGTATCTCTTCACAGCTGCTCCAGAAAATTGCAGCCACTGTTCCTTACCTTGGACAAGGTCGCCCTTCCAGACCTTGAACATGGAGTAGCTCCTTTCAGCCCTTCTGCACCCATGCAGCCACCACTCTTTGGATGTGGGGTTGCTCCTCTCAGCTGCCACCCCTGACCTTGGACATGGGGTAGCTCCTCTCGGCCGCTCCTGTGCCATCTCAGCCTGGTGCTCAGACATAAAAATGAATGTATTTGAGTCAGTTATAATGAGGCAGATGAACCTAGTGCCTATTACACAGAATGAAGTAAATCAGAAAGAGAAAAACAAATATCATATATTAGCACATATATTTCAAACGTAGAAAGATGGTATTGATGAAATTATTTGCAGAGCAACAATGGAGATGCAGACAGTGAACCAACTTGTGAACATAGTAGAAGAAGAGGGTAGCATGAATAGAGAGTAGTATTGAAACATATACTTTACCATATGTAAAATAGATAGCTGGTGGGAATTTGCTGTATGACTTAGGGAGCTCAAAGCTGGTGCTCTGTGACATTCTAGAGGGGTGGGATGGGACGAGAGGTGGGAGACAGGTTCAAGAAGGAGGGGGCATATGTGTACTTATGGCTGATTCATGTTGATGTATAGAAGAAACCAGCCCAATATGTAAAGCAATTAAAAATAAAATTTTTATTTTTAAATAAAATTAAATTAAAGATAAATTTTTATTTATTTAATTTATCCAATTAAAAATAAAAAGATTTAAAAAAATCAGTAAATGTTAGTTATTGCTTTCACTTTTGTTTCATATGTAATCTGTATATCCCAATGAAGGTAGTCAAATGCTAGTGTTGAACATGCTGTGCACTTTTCTACTGCCAGGCATCTGGCTCAGAATTTCTATTACTTCACTCAGGGAAGAACTTCAAAAAGGGTCTCACTACAACCAAATGCTAACTACTTTCATTTTCTTTGTCAAGTCACTGTCAGGTGAAGTCTAGAACTGTCCTTCAGACTAACTCTGAGCAACTTCTTCCCAATGACTCAGTTCCCAAGTGCAGATTTCTCTTTTCTCAGTTTTCATTCCCCATACCAGGTTTTGTAAATGGCCTATGATTTTACTGGTGTTTAACTTTTATTCCTAGTCTACATTTTACTTTGCTACTTCTACCTTCCTTCTAACACGTTATGAGAAGTTTAGCTGGGCAAAATAACAGCAGTACAACACTTACAAACTTTTGTTCACCTTATTCTCCATTCCTAAAATATCTTTCTCATTCTTTTCTGCTCAGCCAGGCCATGTCCACCCTTCAAGGCTAAGCTCACCTGCATTCTTACTGTATCCTTCTAAAGCTATCCTATTTTTTTTTTCTGCTGCTTTCAGTGATCATTGTAGTACTAGATAGTGATTATCATAATGAAATTATTATGATTGTAGTGTCAGTGCTGGTGCTTTTGGTGACTATGATAGCTAATAGTTAATGAGTACTTCCTGTTGCATCATTTTAAAAAAATCTTTGGAGTTGGCACTATTTTACAGATAAGAGGAGTTGGATGACCCAGAGGGATGGTATGGGGAGAGAGGTGGGAGGGGGGTTCAGGATGGGGAACACATGTACACCCGTGGCGGATGCATGTTGATGTATGGCAAAACCAATACAATATTGTAAAGTAAAAAAAAAAAAAAAAGTAAATTAAATAAATAAAATAAAAAAATAAAAAAAAGAGGAGCTGAGCATTAGGGAAGATTAGTAACTTTCTTAAAGTAATTAATTAAGTATTGGAATGGAAAGTAAGACTTTATCTGAGTAAAAGGTCTAAGTTCTTAATGACTACACTACATTGTTTCCTCTCAAATTTTATTAATTTTTAAAATGAAATTGATGTAATTAATATTTAATAAGTTGTTGACATCTCTTGTGATTTTGTCATTTATTATTATTAAATGCATGTAGTTTCTTTCAGCAAATGTTTATAAGCTAATGGCGAAAAGAACCTGACATTATCATATTCAATTTTATATATGGCTTACATTAGTTTTCTAGGACTGCCATAATGAAATACCACAGACTTGGTTATTTAAACAATATAAGTGTCAGTTCAGTTCATTTCAGTCGCTCAGTCATGTCTGACTCTTTGCAACCCCATGAATCGCAGCACACCAGGCCTCCCTGTCCATCACCAACTCCTGGAGTTCACTCAAACTCACGTCCATCGAGTCGGTGATGCCATCCAGCCATCTCATCCTCTGTCGTCCCCTTTTCTTCCTGCCCCCAATCCCTCCCAGCATCAGAATACTTTTTCATAATTCTGAAAGCTAGAAATCCAAGAGCAAATAAATTTTAGAATCTCAGATGAAAGTGATTTTGACTTTGATGCATCATTTATAATAATTAAATAACAACAAAATTTTGAAATATATTGTCTGAAATATTAACAACTGATAAGCCTTCATATATGGCAAATGTTTTGGATTGAATGGAAATATTTTAATCTATTGTTTTACATTATCTATATATAATATTTCTTTATAAATAACAATTTCAGTAATTTACAACAGATAATATCTTAAAATATGATCACATATGATATTGGGCTTACCAAAAATTCGTTCAGGTTTTCCCATAACATTGTACAAAAACCTGAATGAACTTTAGGGCCAACCCAATATATTAAAAGACTTATTTGACTTGACACAAAAGAATGCATCATTTCTCCAGAGAAAAATCTACTACTTACTATAGATTTAAATTTTTGCTTAATTTACATCACTCAAAATTATGATATCTGCATGACTACAAGTTTATATAATGTGCATAGCTATCTTAGAAATAAGAAGTTTTAAGTTTGTGATTTGCTCTTGAGATTTAATTTATCCACTTCCAAGACTCCAAATGTAGTAAAGTTCAAGCTGTGTTTGTGCTCAGTCACTTCAGGTATGTCAGATTCTTTGTGATCCTATGGACTGTAGCCTGCCAGGCTCCTCTATCCATAGGATTCTCCAGGAAAGTATACTGGAGCGGGCTGCCATGCCCTCCTTCAGGGGATCTTTCCGACCTAGGGACTGAACCTGTGTCTCTTACATCTTCTGCATTGGCAAGTGGGTTCTTTATCACTAGAAAGTTAAAGCTACAATAGCATTTAAAAAGTGCATAAATTATACCTTCATCAGACATTTACTGAATGCCTTCTATTTGCCAGGAAAAGCACATGGATGAAGCTTTAAAGCTCTCTAAAAGAGTCAGTACAAATATTTTATTTAAGGAATAAGGTTGTCCCCTGGATATAAGAGAACAATTTTTAGTATGTACAAGCATTACCATATACAGAAAAATATAGAAGTTAATTTTTCTCTGCAGTTTTATATTACCTCAGTATGAAAATGACATTTTCTATAATGAGTTTTAGGAACTAAAGCAACACCATTAGAAGACATTTTAGGAGCTAAGGCAACACCATTATAAGAAGGCTAAGTTTCCATTTAATTTCCATGGCTCACTTGAAAAGTAGAACTTACAAAAGAAAAACAAAAAGTATGAAGCTACTTGTGAAATACTTCAATATTAATTTATGCACTATGTTAGCACCATCTGGTTCTTTAAAAAAAAAAAACAAACTTTTTTTTTTTTTTTAATGTGGATCATTTTTAAAGCTTTTATTGAATTTGTTGCAATTTGGTTTTTGTTTAATGTTCTGGTTTCTTGGCTGTAATTGAACCCGTACCCCTTGCATTGTAAGGCAAAGTCGTAACCATTGGACCACTAGGGAAGTTCCTTGCTCTGTGTTATCACAGCATTTGAACTATAGTAAAAGACACATTCTCTAAAATAACTACATTCAGATTTTCAACTTAAAACTCAGAAGCTTGCCAATAATGTCTTTACAAAGTATACTTTCATTTTTTAAACTTTATATTTCCAAACAGCCTTCCAAAGTGGCCACCAAAATTATCACACCCTCACCATTTTTTAAGATACTGCTTTTCATTTGTTCTTAAAGTAATATTTTACAAAAGAGCTTTGCAGCAAAAATCTCAAAGTTTTATTTTTCTGATATCTGTTTTACTGCTAATCAGAAAAATAGGGAATTAAAGTATTCTTTTTTAAAATATAAATTTATTTATTTTAATTGGAGGCTAATTACTTAACAATATTGTATTGGTTTTGCCATACATCAACATGAATCTGCCACGGGTGTACACGTGTTCCGCATCCTGAAATTAAATAAAAATCATATTGTAAAGCTTCTGTGATGTCAGCACAATGATGAGTTAAGAAGCTCCAGACCTTTGTCCTCTATGTAAATATCAAGTAAACAATTACAGATTGATTTAAAAGGCTTTTGGGGAGCTTTGGAAGGAAATCAAGGATATACAGCAGTCAAGCACATCCATAAAATGTCATATTCAAATCAATAAGAAATTTCATTGCATTTACGCTTGCTCTTGTACCAGGGTGGCACAACACAACTGGACGTAGGCAGCTTATTTCTTGATTTCTCCCTCAAGTTATAAGAAATGTGTGAACTTTTTTGCTACATTCTTCCCTATCCACAAGATATGCAACAAACTGATTTCAGTATTGCCTAACTCAGTGCTCAGATGAGAATACCAGTGTGGTTTGAATTCCAGGTTATAAGTCACAGAAAGTAGTGGCAGATACCCATCTCACATGCATGTGAAAAATGTAGAAAGACTATAGACCCATGGAAACCTGGGGGCAAGAGATTATAGGCAAAGGAATATGGTAGAATATTTAAGGCCCAACAAAGAAGCAGAGACGAGACTTAGAGAAATTAAGACATGCATAAGCAGGTGTGTGTATGTGAGATTGGTATTAAAATGCACATATGCAAGTCCACACATATGCATTTTCAAAAAAGGCCTGAAAAGACCTCATCCTTCATGCTGGGCAGATTAGTGAAAGACATTCCCCACACTGAACCATCATGCAAAGATTAGGAAAAGTGGCTGTTTTTCCAAACACCCAGTTTTACCAAAAGATCATAAGACATGCAAAGAAACATGGAAACATAGCGGATTCAAAAGGAGCAAAATAAGTATCCAGAAACTGACCTTAAAAAGCCACATGTTTTAAAATTTCTAGACAAATAACTTAAACAACTTTCTTAAGTATCTTCAAAGAGCTAAAGGAAAACACAGAAAAATAATTAAAAGTCAGAAAAGCAATATATAAACAAAATAAGGATATCAAGAAAGATATAGAAATTAACAAAAAAAAAAAGCAAACAAACAGAAATTCTGGACCTGAATATACAATACTGAATTGAAGAATTTACTAGAGAACTTCAATAACAGACTTGAACTTGCAGGAAAAAGATCTGTGAATTTGAAGAGAATTTATATGAACTTGTGATCATAAGACAAGTTAAATGAACAAGTTATATGAATTTTGAGTCCTTACAATTCTACAGTGGAAGTGACAAATAGATTCAAGGAATTAGATCTGATAGAGTGCCTAGAAATATGGACAGAGGTTCATGACATTGTACATGAGGCAGTGATCAAGACCATATCCAAGAAAAAGAAATGCAAAAAGGCAAAATGGTTGTCTGTGGAGGTTGTCTGAGGAGATCTTTCAAAAAGCTGAGAAAAGAAGAGAAGCTAAAGGTAAAGGAAAAAAGGAAAGATATATCCATCTGAATGCCGAGTTCCAAAGAATAGCATGAAAAGATAAGAAAAGCTTCCTAAGTGATCAATGCAAAGAAATAGAGGAGAACAATAGAATGGGAAAGACTAGAGATCACTTTAAGAGAATTAGAGATACCAAGGGAACATTTCATGTAAAGATGGGCACAATAAAGGACAGAAATGGTATAGACCTAACAAAAGCAAAAAATATTAGTAAAATGTGGTGAAAATACACAGAAGAATTACACAAAAAAGATCTTCATGACCCAGATAACCATGACGATGTGGTCACTCACCTAGAGCCAGACATCATGGAGTCCAAAGTCAAGTGGGCCTTAGGAAGAATCACTACAAACAAAGCTATTGGAGGCGATGGAACTCCAGTTGAGCTATTTTGAATCCTGAAAGATGATGCTGTTAAGGTGCTGTGCTCAATATGCCAGCAAATTTGGAAAACTCAGCAGTGGCCACAGGACTGGAAAAGGTCAGTTTTCATTCCAATCCCAAAGAAGGGCAATACCAAATAATGTTCAAATTACCACACAATGGCACCCATCTCACATGCTAGTTAAGTAATGCTCAAAATTCCCCAAGCCAGGCTTCAACAGCACTTGGACCAAGAACTTCCAGATGTTCAACTTGGATTTAGAAAAGGCAGAAGAACCAGAGATCATATTGCCAACATCCATTGGATCCTAGGTAAAGCAAGAGAGTTCCAGAAAAACATCTACTTCTGCTTTATTAACTATGCCAAAGCCATTGGCTGTGTGGATCACAACAAATTGTGGAAAATTCTTCAAGAGATTTGAATACCAGATCATCTGACCTGTCTTCTGAGAAATCTATATGCAGGTCAAGAAGCAACAGTTAGGTTCCCAATTGGGAAAGAAGTTTGTCAAGGATGTATATTGTCACCCTCCTTATTTAACTTATATTCAGAGTACATCATGCAAAATGCTGGGTTGGGTGAAGCACAAGCTGGAATCAAGGTTGTCAGGAGAAATATCAATAACCTCAGATATGCAGATGACACCACCCTTATGGCAGAAAGTGAAGAGGAACTGAAGAGCTTCTTGATGAAAGTATAAAAGGAAAGTGAAAGGGCTGGCTTAAGATGCAATCTCCAAAAAAACTAAGATCATGGCATTTGGTCCCATTACTTCATGGCAAATAGATGGTGAAATAATGGAAACAGTGAGAGACTTTATTTTCTTGGGCTCCAAAATCACTACAGATGGTGACTGCAGCCATAAAATTAAAAGACACTTTTCCTTGGAAGAAAAGCTATGACCAACCCAGACAGCATATTAAAAGGTAGAAACATTACTTTGCTGACAAAGATCCTTCTAGTCAAAGTTATGGTTTTTGCAGTAGTCATGTATGGATGTGAGAGTTGGACCATAATGAAAGCTGAGCACCAAAGAACTGAGGCTTTTGAACTGTGGTGTTGGAGAAGACTTTTGAGAATCCCTTGGACTTCAAGGGATCAAACCAGACAATCCTGAAGGAAATCAATCCTGAACATTCATTGGAAGGACTGATGCTGAAGCTGCAGCTCCAATACTTTTGGCTACCTAATGTGAAGAGCTGACTCATTGGAAAAGACCCTGATGCTGGGAAAGATCGAAGGCAGGAGGAGAAGGTGATGACAGAGGATGAGATTGTTGGATGGCATTACTGACTCGATGGATATCAGTTTGAGAAAGTTCCTGGAGTTGATAATGAACAGGGAAGCCTGGCGTGCTGCAGTCAGTTGTGTCACAAAGAGTCAGACATAACTGAGCAACTGAAGTGAATTGAACTGATATGAACTTATCAAATCTCAGAAACACAAAGAAAAAAGTGAAAACTGTGAATGGAACCTTAGAGAATTAAGAACTATCATCAAACAAAACAATATATTCAGAACTAAAATCTCAGATGGAGAAAAGAGAGAAAATGGGCAGAACGTTTCTTAGAACACTTAATAGGGTCTTGGACATATGTTATCAATGAATACTTGAATGGAAAGGTGTTTAAAATGTTTCACAGTATCATCCCATATATTGTTCATTTACAAAAAATGTACTTTAAATAAACAAAAATCTGGCAGTTACCATCTTAAACAATTAATCAATCATCTTAGCATCACCAGCAGTGGGGCAGCTTGACATTCTGTATCTCTACTGATGCACTAAGAGATGCACCACAGAATGAGAAATTGTAATTTAAATCTACTAAGAAAAGAAAAACAAACAGAAAAATCCAAGTTTTAGGACATTATACAAGAATTCAGAATGGTTGAAAAAGCTAAAGGTCATAATGGAAAAAAAAATGCTAGAAAGAAGTATTCCTTATTAAATTAAAAGAGGAAAGACAAAAAAAAAAAGAAATAAAGAGAGAGAGAAAAGACATAACCTGATGGATGTATAAATTTTGACTAGATCCTGGATGAGGAAAAAAAAGTTTTAAAAGACATATTAGAACTATAGGGGAAATTATTCCATATAAATCTATTATATTAAATTTTACTGAGCTATTCATCTCAGGTGTTGCAATGGCACACCTTAAGATGTGAAGTGAAGTGAAGTGAAGTGACTCAGTCGTGTCCGACTCTTTGTGACCCTGAGGACTGTAGCCCACCAGGCTCCTCCATAATATGCAGAATATCCTTATTCCTAGTAATAGCTATGGTGAATGATGTTGGATTTGTGATCTCTGAAGAAGATTTTGCTTTGGGACCAGGGACCAGGCTTGATCACTCAAAAGCTTTTGTGTAGCAGAGTTTTATTAAAGTATAAAAAGAGATAGAGAAAGCTTCTGACATAGAAATCAGAAGGGGGATGGAAAGTGCCTCCAGTCACTAGTCTTATCAAAACCTTATATACTTATATCAGACCCACTCCCACAACATACATCTTAAATTATCAAGATTAGAACTAACAACAGAAAGGTCTTACCAGACCCACTCCCACAATATAATTTTAAGATAACAGGATTAGTCAGAATGTTCTTAAGAAGGAGAAACATGACCTTGAGCAGGATACATTGTTGCGATATAGTTTAAGATGAGTTGTTTTGTTGTGTAATCATTAGCTCTGAGCTGAGAGAAAATAATGTCTTATGTGACTAAGACAAAGCAATGTGGAAAAATCGTCCTTTTCCCCTCCTTAAGAGCACTGTGCCCCTTTTTCCTCCTCAGGGACCCTGGACTTCTTATCAACCTACCTAAGAATTGACTCTTTCACTAGGAGATAAATGCTTATATATTCAGGGATGAAGTGTCATATTGTCATAACTTACTTTCAAATGATTCAGTAAAACAGATAAAGTACTTGTGGTAACAGTTAAAAGTTTGTGGGTCTTGGGGGACATTATATTTTTGTTCTTTCCCTTCAACTTTTCTGCATATTTAAAAATTTCAGTGTCAAATGTTTTCTAAATTCTTGACATTCGTCAAAACCATTAGCATAAATTCATCTCTTCTATGATTGTGATTTGTGAAAATACAAAGTTGTAACCAGTCAATTAGTAAATATTTATTGTGCTCCTACTTATATACTTAAAAAAGAAGAAATAATGGTAGTGAATTCCCAAAATTTGAGGAGAGATATAGATTTGAAATACAAGTATGTAAATGAACTTTTTGTAGGCTAAACCAAAGAGACCCAGACACACTATAATGAAACTCTAAAGGACAGAGTTGTCTAGAAAGCAGCAAGAAAGAAGTGACTCAGTACATACAAGGAATTATCAATAAAATTATCAATAATTTTCTGAGAAGAAACCTTGCAAGACAGAAGGCAGTGGTATGATATACATTTGTCCCTCAGTATCCATGGGGAATTGATTCCAGGACCCACCACAGATACAAAAATCTGTGGATGGGTTCAATCCATGGATATGAAGGGCTTACTCTAAATAAAGTGCTGAAAGAAAAAAAAAAATCTTGAATATTCTGTATATGTAAAAGTGGTCCCTTTTACATGTGGCTCAGTGGTAAAGAATCCACCTTCCAATGCAGGAGACACAGCACATGCAGGTTCCATCCCTGGGTCATGAAGATCAGCTGGAGGAGGAAATGGCTACCCACTCTAGTATACTTGTCTTGAAAAATCCCATGGACAGAGGCGCCTAGCAGGCCACAGTCCATAGGGTCACAAAAAGTCAGATATAACTGAGTGACTGAGCATGCACGCAACCTTATCATGGTAATCATTTCACAATATATATGAATCATCATCACGTGGCACATCTAAAATTTACTCAATGTAATATGTCAATTATATCTCAGTAAAACAGAAACAATATAAAAAATGGAAATATGTTTATTTTCTTGATGGGAAACAATTGTAAACAATATCATGGAACTCTCATGCTTGAGATTCTCCAGGAAATATCTCTGATGTGCAATGAATACTTCATGGAGCAGCTCCAGAACATAACAAATTTGAAAAAAATATTTCAAATTATGCCTACAATTCTACCATGTCATGCCTAATGATTTAACTGTGATGTCAATAAAATTTTTAAAAAGTGGTTAGTATTTTGAAATTTGTGTGTGCATATAAAATTAGCATGACGTCTGCAGCTGTACTATACATAACTACATCCATGGTTACATTCCAGATATAAATACTAACCATGACACTTCACTTTAATGGAGGTTGCTGCTAAGTCACTTCAGTCGTGTCCAACTCTGTGCGACCCCATAGATAGCAGCCCACCAGGCTCCCCCGTCCCTGGGATTCTCCAGGCAAGAACACTGGAGTGGGTTGCCGTTTCCTTCTGCAATGCATGAAAGTGAAAAGTGAAAGTGAAGTCGCTCAGTCGTGTCCGACCCTCAGCGACCCCATGGACTGCAGCCCACCAGGATCCTCCATCCATGGGATTTTCCAGGCAAGAGTACTGGAGTGGGGTGCCATTGCCTTCTCCATAATGGAAGTTAGGGAGCAATAATAGTAAAATATTTAGAATTGGTGGGCAAATATTGTTTACTTTAATTCAATTTATTTATTTTAGGAGTGATGTACCTAAATTTCCACTGGATATTTGCACACTCACTAGGAGAAACAAACCATATTCTCACACTTTTCCCCCTTTCAGACTGGCTACACAGCATGCTGAAGACATGAGTGTTAGCAGATTTGAGGAGCAGTTCCATGCTGTAAACCATGCACAACAAACTCTTCAAAAAATGGAGAACTACTTGAAAGAGAAACAACTGTGTGATGTGTTACTCATTGCTGGACATCTCCGGATTCCAGCCCATCGGTAAGTATACTGAGTATAGCAAGTATGAATGAGAAAGTATCAGTCCATTGATTACAAATTGGAGCTTTGAGGAAAACAGATTTTTATGTCATTATATTAAAAATGCACTAGCCCATATGATCCATGTCACCCTATGATAGTTAGAAGAGCTAAACATAGAGAAATTAATGAAGAAAAGCAGCACAAATTATCTACAGAAAATAAACTTAATTTACTTTTCTAATTTCACTATAATTTACTGAAATATGAAATATATACACAGAAAGCATTCTTATCAGTATTACACATTTACTGACTGTATTTCATGTTTTTCAGTGAGATTATGGACTGTTTTAAGTTCCTATGAAACATTCCTATTTCTAGGTTGGTTCTTAGTGCAGTGTCTGATTATTTTGCTGCGATGTTTACTAATGATGTGCTTGAAGCCAAACAAAAAGAGGTCAAGATGGAAGGAATCGATCCTAATGCACTTAATTCCTTGGTGCAGTATGCTTACACAGGTAAGTGCTTAGTATGTATTAACTCATTCAATCCTCACAATATCTCTATATCATATAACTCACATTATTATTAGCCTGTGAGTCTATTATTAGTTAGTGAGAAAACTGAAGGGTAGACCAGTTAAGTAAATTTCCTAAGGTAGTAAGTGACAGAGTCAGCATTTAAATTCAATAGTATAAAAGAGGAAGAGGTAAATAATATGCTATGAAATTTGGGGCCATGAGAAACTATAGCTATATTAACACAAAGAACATGTCTGTCTGTCTCTCTCTGTGTCTCATGTTGTGGATACATTCTCATTTGTAAAACTAAGAGTGGAAATGGAATATTCTACCTCTATAGATTTAGTTTCATTTCTTGAAATAATAATATCATATTTACTCAAACCATAAAACAAAGGTAACAGGAACAGTTTGGGGGCCAAGAAACATTTATTCATTTCAAATTTATTGAGGAATGATTGACAAATATAATCATATATATTTAAAGTATACAACTTGATGATTATATATACATAGGGCTTCCCTGGTGGCTCAGACAGGAAAGAATCCACCCGCAAAGTGGGAGTCCCAGGTTCAATCCCTGGGTTAGGAAGATCCCTGGAGAAGGGAATGGCTACCCACTCCAGTATTCTTTTCTGGAGAATCCCATCGACAGAGGAGCCTGGCATACTATAGTCCATGGGGTTGCAGAACCGAATATGACAGAGCAACAAATACATGCACACACATATACATCAATTCAGTTCAGTTCAGTTTAGTCACTCAATCGTGTCTGACTCTGTGACCCCATGAACTGCAGCACACCAGGCATCCCTGTCCATCACCAATTCCCGGAGTCCACACAAACCCAGGTCCATTGAGTCGGTGATCCCATCCAACCATCTCATCCTCTGTCATTCCCTTCTCCTCCTGCCCTCAATCTTTCCCAGCATCAGGGTCTTTTCAAATGAGTCAGATCTGGTGGCCAAAATATTGGAGTTTCAGTTTCAACATCAGTCCTTCCAATGAACACCCAGGACTGATCTCCTGGTTGGATCTCCTTGCAGTCCAAGGGACTCTCAAGCATCTTATCCAACACCACAGTTCATAAGCATCAGTTCTTCAGCACTAAGCTTTCTTTACAGTCCAACTCTCACATCCATACATGAGCACAGGAAAAACCATAGCCTTGTTAGACGGACCTTTGTTGACAATGTAATGTCTCTGCATTTTAATATGCTGTCTATGTTGGTCATAACTTTCCTTCCAAGGAGTAAGGGTCTTTTAATTTCATGGCTGCAATCACCATCTGCAGTGATTTTGGAGCCCAAAAAAACAACGTCAGTGGCTGTTTCCACTGTTTCCCCATCTATCTGCCATGAAGTGATGGGACCGGATGCCATGATCTTAATTTTCTGAATGTTGAGCTTTAAGCCAACTTTTTCACTCTCCTCTTTCACTTTCATCAAGAGGCTTTTTAGTTCCTCTTCACTTTCTGCCATAAGGGTGGTGTCATCTGCATATCTGAGGTTATTGATATTTCTCCCGGCAATCTTGAGTCCAACTTGTGCTTCTTCCAGTCCAGTATTTCTCATGATGTACTCTGAATAGAAGCTAAATAAACAGGGTGACAATATACAGCCTTGACATACTTCTTTTCCTATTTGGAACCAGTCTGTTGTTCCATGCCCAGTTCTAACTGTTGCTTCCTGACCTGCATATAGGTTTCTCAAGAGGCAGGTCAGGTGGTCTGGTATTCCCATCTCTTTCAGAATCTCCCACAGTTTATTGTGATCCACTCAAAGGCTTTGGCATAGTCAATAAAGCAGATATAGAGGCTTTTCTGGAACTATCTTGCTTTTTTGATGATCCAGCGGATGTTGGCAATTTGATCTCTTGTTCTTCTGCCTTTTCTAAAACCAGCTTGAACATCTGGAAGTTCATCATTCACGTATTGCTGAAGCCTGGCTTGGAGAATTTTCAGCATTACTTTACTAGCGTGTGAGATGAGTGCAATTGTGTGGTAGTTTGAGCATTCCTTGACATTACCTTTCTTTGGGATTGGAATGAAAACGGACCTTTTCTAGTCCTGTGGCCACTGCTGAGTTTTCAAAATTTGCTGTCATATTGAGTGCAGCATTTTCACAGCATCATCTTTCAGGATTTGAAATAGCTCAACTGGAATTCCATAACCTCTACTAGCTTTGTTTGTAGAGATGCTTCCTAAGGCCCACTTGACTTCACATTCCAGGATATCTGCCTCTAGGTGAGTGATCAAGCCATCGTGATTATCTTGGTCATGAAGATCTTTTTTGTACAGTTCTTCTGTGTATTTTTTCCACCTCTTCTTAATATCTTCTGCTTCTGTTAGGTCCATACCAATTCTGTCCTTTATTGAACCCATCTGTCTTGAAATAGACTAGAGATCTCTTCAAGAATGATGGGCTCAATAAAGGACAGAAATGGTATGGACCTAACACATATACACACCTACCCATATAATGGAATGATTATCAAGATCAAGGTAATTCACACATCTCATATAGTTAACCCTTTTTTTGTTGTTTTGTTGGTGAGACCACTTAATATACACTTTTACCAACTTTCAAGTATGCTGTACCCAATGCTAAGTTGCTTCAGTTGTGTCCAACTCTTTGCAACCTTAGGGACTGTAGCCTTGCAGGCTCCTCTTGTCCCTGGGATTCTCCAGGCAAGAATATTGTAGTGGGTTGTGTGCCCCCTTCCAGGGGATCTTTGTGATCCAGGGATCAAACCTTCATATTCTATGTCTCCTGCATTGTCTGATGGATTCTTTACCACTAGCAACACCTGGGAAGCCCGTAGTACCCAATACCATACTATTAACTATAATCACCATGCTGTACTTCATATCCTAGAACTTGTTATAACTGAAAGTTTGTACCCATTAATCTACATTTCCCCATCTTCCCTTCATACCTCTATTTCATATACAAGTGATACCATATAATATTTTTCTTCTTTATCTTATTTCAGTTAGCGTAATGTTCTCCAGTTTTATCCATGTTGTCACAAATGGCAGAATTTCCATCTTTCTCATGGTTGAATATTATTCTTGAGTGTGTGTATCACTTTGTATTAATTCACTAATCTGTCAATGGACATTTAAGTCATTTCCATATTTTGTGAATAATGCTGAATAAACATAGCAGTTCATGGGGTCGCAAAGAGTCAGACACGATTTAGTGACTAAAGAAAAACAACAAAACATGGGAGAGCAGCTACCCCTTTAAGATCCAGTTTTTCTTTCCTTTGGAGTGGAATTACTGGACCCCATGGTAGTTCTTTGGCCACCTGATGTGAAGAACTGACTCATTTGAAAAGACCCTAATGCTGGGAAAGCTTGAAGGCGAGACAAGAAGGAGATGACAGAGGATGAGATGGTTGGATGGCATCACCAACTCAATGGACATGAGTTTGAGTAAGCTCTGTGAGTTGGTGATGGACAGGGAGGCCTGGTGTGCTGCAGTCCATGTGGTTGCAAAGAGTTGGACATGACTAAGCGACTGAACCGAACTGAACTGATGGTAGTTCTAATCTTCATTTTTTTTTAAAGAGCCTCCTTACTGTTTACCATAATGGTTGACCCAGTTTATATTTTCACCAACAATGTACGAGGGTTCTCTTTTCTCCAAAGCCTCACCAACATTAACTGTCTCCTCTCATTTTGATAATAGCCATCCTAACAGGTGTGAGGTGATATCTCATTGTGGTTTTAATTTGCATTTCCCTGATGATTAGTGATGTTAAGCATCTTTTAATGTATCTGTTTGTTATTTGTATGTCTTCTTTGGGAAAAAAAATGTCTATCCAGATTCTTTGCCCATTTTTAATTGTATTATTTGCTTTTGTGCTATTGAGTTGCAGATATTTTCTCTCATTCTGCATGTTTCTTCTCAATTTATTTTTGTATCCTTTGTTGTGGAGAAGTTCTCTAGTTTGATGTAGTGTCACTTGTTTGTTTTAGCTTTTTCCCCTGTGCTTATGGTCTCTTACCCAGGAAATTATAGTCAAGACCAAGGAGCTTTTATGCTGTTTTCTTCTATGGGTTTTATGGTTTCACTCATTGAGAAATGAATATCATTCTTCATAACCAGGCCAAGTTTCAATGTCTATGACAGGTGAAACTTTATATCTGATTCGGAGAATAGTTTGTACTTCTGAGTTTCATGAGATAGAGGCAGGGCTCTCCTTTCAAAATCCAGATAGGAAACAATACAAGAAAGTCTGCTAATGGACTGGATCCTTTTACAACATATTTAAAAGGCTGAACCAAATACTGTAATATTCTATTTTATAGTTATGCAAATAGATAGCATCCATATTATGGTATTTTAGAAAGCAAAATTATAAAATAATAATTCATAGTTTATATAAACCATATGAAATATTCTTTACAACTTCTCTAAGCATGGCTAAAACAAAAATATAGAAATATAACCTATCAAAATAGTATAACATTTACAATGATTCATCAGTAATTCTTGCTTAAAAATAATGATGCATCAATAAAAATTAAACAGCTTAAATTGCTCTGATCTAGATTTTTAAAAATCTTTATGGGTATTTTAGCAGAATGTTTTTGTACCTAAGAAAATAATCATATAAGCAGTTCTTTATCTGAGGACACTTGGCAGCATTTTCTTTATTTTAAAGAAGTGCTAGTGATTAATTCCAGGCATAATATTTGAGCAAAGTCACCCTAATAGGCTAATAAATGCAGATGCAAAAAAAAATTGACATATAAGCTTAATGTTCTTATATGCCAAGACATCTTCCCACACAAATAACAGAGACCTGTATAGCCCATCATATGATCCTTATGCAAAAGTGAAAGTTTAGTATCTCAGTCGTGTCTGACTCTTTGCCACACCATGGACTGTAGTCTGCCAGGCTCCTCCATCCATGGGATTCTCCAGGCAAGTGTACTGGAGGGGGTTGCCGTGTCCTTCTCCAGGGTATCTTCCCGACCCAGAGATTGAACCCAGGTCTCCCATATTGCAGGCAGATGCTTTACCGTCTGAGCCACCAGGGAAGCCCCATGATCCTTATTTAATGTGTCATAAAGTTTCTTGAGTCCTAGTGTAGACAATATTTGATATTAGATTTATATACAGGTCTAAGATGGTATATAAACCAGAAATTGCTGTTCTTTGCAATGATGATACTCACAGTTCATTTGCTTCAGTTGTTTTTCATAATCTTGCTCCTTTCAGCCATCTTGTTAGTGTTTGTACAGACTCACTTGCATATATTCACCTCAAAAGGCATTCCCTAAATAGTCACTGTATGCTAGGAAAAAAAAAAAAAAAAAACTATTAATGAGATAAATTGAAATTTTTAGCTCTCTAGCATATTTATGTCTTTCTTTATGGAATATATAATCATTCTTTAACTTTTCAAACAATCTAGGTATCCTGCAATTGAAAGAAGATACTATTGAAAGTTTGCTGGCTGCAGCTTGTCTCCTGCAGCTGACTCAAGTCATTGAAGTCTGCTCCAATTTTCTTATAAAGCAGCTCCACCCTTCAAACTGCTTAGGGATTCTATCATTTGGAGATGCCCAAGGCTGTACAAAGCTCCTAAATGTGGCATATAGATACACAATGGTAACATCAATTGATTCATGTTGTATTTATAATATATTAACACAATATCTAACCTAATGAAATGTTTACTGATATGTATGTTTAGAACCATTCCAAGGTAAAGATTATAAGGTTGGGATAACATTAAAAAGCAATATAGATTTATATAATTTTCAAATTACTTGCACATAATAAATATTAGCTAAAAATATTGGTCTGGTTGATCTGTATACAAACAAATTTCACATTTTTTAAGCTAAAAAGATTTAATTAAACCTCAGAACTTTGAGAAGTGAAAATATTAGCAATAATTAAACTGGACAAGTATATATTTCAAGTAGAATCCACAGTAATAAGATTAATAATTTCCCTGATGTTTTCATATTATTAGAACTTCATAAAGTTGTACAAATTATTGTTTCAAATTAAATTTATATATCATCCAATATGTAAAAAGGAAATATTAATGGCTCAGTGTTAACTGGAGGAGCTTAAAACTGTCTAAATTAGTAAGTCAGACCATTCTATTGAATGAACTATTTATTTTCCAATTAAAACATGTATTTTGGTTTAAAACAATTCACAGTTCAATTCCTTAATTAACTTAAAGTCCCTCTCAATTCTACTAGTAATTATAATAAACGAAATCAACATGTTTAATGTTAATTCTTTAAAAGTTGCATTGGCTAAGACTACCTTTATTCAGTCAAGTGACAGTGACATGAAATATAGATTACCTGTAGGGAGACAAGTAGACAGAGGATATTAAATAAATCCTTACCATTCATGATAAATCAAATTAAAAGATAAAATTTCAAGCTAAGAAATAGCTACATTTATTTAAGATTCAAAAATAAAAGACAAGTACATAAAAGTGAACAATAAAGAATCACAACTACAAGCAACAATAAAATTAATATTACAATGCTATAATTCAGATATATATAATTAAAAAGTATTTCTAGAGTTTTATATAGACCTTAAAATTTTCAAACTTGCAATATTTAGATTCTCTAAAAAAGTTCTTGTAAAACTTCCCCACTGGTGTTCCCACCATTGGTCATTTTTCAATATTTGAAGTTTTAAACATGTTCCTGAAATGATACCTTTATATCGAGAATCATATTATAATGGATTGACATTTTAACATGTTATTTAATTATGCTATTTATATTCATATGTCCTAAATAGAGATGCCATATAAACTATAGAACAGCAGTTCAAAGGTTAACCCTACTACAAAAGCCAAACATGAAAACTTCCTGTTAAATTACTTAAATTCTTGAACTATGTATTAACAATTTCCTGTCTGGTGTCTTACTCTTGCTGACAAAACACATTCTGATAAACAGCTTGAATTTTATGTTCATTTTGAGCAACTTTTTGTTGCTCGAAATGAACTTGTCTTCCGTTGCCTATTATGTGACTGAAACTGAATGCTAAAGCAGGATGTACATAAAAATGCAATAATGTTGTCTCCTTTAATCCCCCTTTAGTTATTTTAGTGTCTATTATAAATTTGGTAAAATATGCCAAGATCATGCTATAATAATGATTTTATAATACTGTATTGATAGTATAAAATGCAAATAACTTTAATGTCTAAGAATAATATTAGCCTCTAAGAATTTAGTCATTTGAACCATAGACTGAATAAAAAGATTGTCTTCTCTAATGTGAGTGGGCCTCATCCAGAAATATCCTCACAGACACACCTAGAATAATGTTTGGCCAGAAGACTCCAGGGCTGAGTCAAGTCGACACATAAAATTGACCATCACAGTCATATAAATAGTAGTCTGCATTGATGAAACATTCAGGAAATAGGCTATATTAATTTAATATGATTTAACACAATGTAATTGTGGATTTTAAAAGATGAATACCAAATCAAGGGCACACACATACACACACCAAAGACACATGGGAATGTGATTAGAAGAAGGCATTTACCTTGAAATTAGGAGTAAAATAAAACAATTTAAAATTAATCTTTAAGCTTGACTAAATATCTGTTTTATAGTACTGCATATTTCAGTGCCATATGTATATAATTTAATTAGCCATTGAGGTTTTATATACTAGGCTAACCTTCCTCTTTTTTTCCTCTCTCTCTATTTTTATTTTCTTTCATCAGACAGTAGATAGAAAGGAGAACGAGATATGGGATCATGCATAATAGTTATACAACTTCAAAGTTTACATATACTACCAGTAATAGGTAGCCATAAGTTTTGGAGTGTTTTATGTTTTTCTTAACCCTTTCATAAAAATTATGTCATTTATGAAAGTCAGTTGCAGTATCAAATAAAATGAAGTAGACCTGAAGGCATAGATATGAGTCCACACTTAGCCATTTACTGTGCAGGAGATCAAACCAATTCACAGCCTATTTTCTCATCACAGTAATTACACTTTCCACAAGATTGCATTGGTGATGACTTAATGTTTCTAAAAGAAATTTGTAAAGTGTGAAGTGCTGTAAAAGTGTAATGAATTATTAGTTTTAGTACTAAAGTCACCACTGTGCTATAGGTGAGAAGGTTTTCAACAAGGAACATCTGCTATAGTAAAATCACCAGTTCTCCCCCTGGTGCTTGCCTTAGTCACAAGGAGGATCTTTGTCGAAAAAGGCAAGTCAACTTGGAATTGAAGGTCTTAGAGCCTCCTGATGGGACTATCAAGCTTGATGATTGATGTATGGAGAATTTTGTTATTAGGTTAACTAAGTTTCACAATGAATAAACTCAAGGGGATAAGTGGTTCATTGGCAGAAGTCTCATCTCCCACAATGACTAAACTCAGAATGGAGATGAAAGAGTGATCTGGTTTATCCAGATCCCCCAGTCATAAAGAGACTGTCTTAAGCTGCTTCCAAAATATCAATGTACTAGGCAATATAAGTTACCAACTAAACAGCTACATGCAAAATAATGAGATAAGAATATTCCTTCATATCAATTTCAAAAATATATTTTACTGCATTTAAACTTAAGATCTTCATGATGAAAAATATTCAAAATGGTAATTGTGTTGTCAAATAAATATGTATAATATTATAAATAGGAAAAACATGGTAGTGTTTTTATTTAAAAGTTGAAACATAACTGCCTGAGATTTGATACTTGACAAAAATACAGCACAAATGACAGAAGAAAGAATTAAGGTAAAATATATAAAAATTGAAAGATAGCCCCACTATCCCTCAACAAACAACTCTATAAGAGTCACTTTCAGATAAACCTTAACTTGTAGATCTTTATTCATTGTAAAATATACTTTTTCCTTGATTAATCGTGTTTTTTCACAAGAGGAAGGAGTTTTTAATTGACCTCTTTTTCTCATCATGAAATAATTCAGTATGTTGCCCCATCAAATGCACAGCCTCCCCCAGGCCTTCTTTGGTTCCTCAGCTTCAAAAGGCACATCCGACCCCCCTCTCATGGCTGGCAATAGCATCTATTTTTTTATAAATGCATATATCTGTCTCTCTGACTTTTTCTGAAGTTTAACAAAGTAAAATGCTTTGATAAGCTTATTTTGTTAAGAAGTTAAAGTACAAAATTTCAGTAGATCTCTCTTTTCTAGGAACACTTCATCGAGGTAATACAGAACCAAGAATTCCTCCTCCTTCCAGCTAATGAGATTTCAAAACTTTTGTGCAGTGATGACATTAATGTGCCTGATGAAGAAACCATTTTCCATGCTCTAATGCTGTGGGTGGGGCATGATGTGCAGGCTAGGCAACAAGACCTAGCAATGCTGCTTTCTTACATCAGATTGCCGTTACTTCCACCACAGGTATGGAAACTTACCCAGGTAATGGAAATTATAGTTCTAAATGACAACTGGACATTAATCTATTCCTTATCTGCTTTATATGGAGAATTTCTAGTACAGGATTTGTTTCACAGAAGGACAAATACAGCCTTCAGTTAGCAATATTAATAATGATAGGAGAGAGGGGAAAGAAGTTTTAATGAAAGACCTACAAATAATCTCCAAACTTCAGCGTACTCATTAGTTTCAGTTTTCTGTCACCAAACAGCACTTGTAACAAACAGGGGAAATGACTAAAGCTAACTCTTTTTCTTTTCCTACCACCCTCTAGGAAAGGTGATAGTAATTATTACAGTAGCATCCCAGAGGAGACTCTAGGAAGGAGTTAGTTTCTGGATAAAACCTACTAACTAACATGAGCAATTAACTGCTATGATGGAAACCATATTAAAGAGTTTCAAATGCACTAGAGCATCATTATAGTCAGTAATCAACTTTTATTGAAATACATAACAATGCTATGTTAGTTTCAAGTGTATGGCAGAATATATATATATATATATATATATATATATATTTAAACTGAGCATAACACACTCCAGGACCATCCATGTTATTGCAAATGGGAATTTTTTTAATGGCTGAATAGTATTCCAGTGTGTGTGTGTATACACCACATCTTCTTCTGGTGAGTAGGCTTATGTCTCTTCTCAGTTAGTTGTTTCACCTGAGGCATCCCAGGATTAGTGTCTATAGTCTATTAGGTCTGGCTGCTATTAAGCTAAAGGGAAGTTTCCAAAATGGCCCTTGCTAGCACCAGTGTCCACATGGTAGAATGAACTCTCACAACGGTTGCTGCCCATGTCTGATTCTAAGGTGAGCTGTCTATTGCCTTTCCTGGTGACTCTAAAATCAGCTGGTAGCTCCTTTCAAGTTCCTGTTTTTTCCCTGGATCCCAAACCATGTGAAATTTTGTGTGTTCCCTTTAAGTATAGAGTCACTATTTTCCACAGCCCTCTGAGTCTCCTGAATGTAAACCTTGCTGACCTTCAAAGCTAAATAGTCTGGAGTCTTCCTGGTACAGGACACCTGGACTAGGGAGCCCAATGTGGGCTTAGAGCCCTCACTCTTTTGAGGGGTTGTAATTATTTTCTTGTTTGTAGGTCACCCACCATAGGATTCTGGGTCTTGACTGTACCAAGATTCTATCTCTCCTATCCAACTTGTGGTTCCTTCTTTACATCTTTAGTTGTAAATGATCTTTACTGGTAGGTTCTGGTCTTTTTTTAAATCAACAGTTATCCTGGAAATAGTTGTAATTTTCATGTGCCCGGGAGAAGAGATGAGTTCAGAGTCTTTATTCTCTACCATCTTTGGAACTCCCAGTATATATTTACTCTTAAGACTGGAAGTTTGTTTGAAACTCAGCTTCTCAGGCCCCCACCACAAACCTACTGAAGCAATTTATGCAGCTGAAGCCAAGGAATCTGTATTTTAGCAAGTTTTTCAGATGACTCTTAAAAATTTGAGGTGCACTGGTATACAGGCTCAGAAGCCCTTAATTTTATACTTCATAAAGAGGTACCTGGAATCTCACCAGCCAAGTCAAAACAGTGATCCATCAGAGATAACAAGTGGGGTGAGAACAGAGCTGAGGTTAACCAGTGCAGCACAGGAAACTTCAGGGAAGTTTTATGGGGTAAGATTAGTACTTCCTTTCCAACAACCTGCTTGCTGTTCCTGACAATGTCCTATGATAATGTGGGCTCCAAACTTCTAAGAACCAATCTAAATGACCCTTGGAAAAATTCTAAAAAGGCTAGTAACTTCTCCTCAACTAGTCTCAGGAAGAATACTTTACCTAGATTTTATTTCATTCAATTGGGATCATATTACCTATCAGGCAACATTGGTTAGAAAAGATGGATATCATATACTACTGACGATGAATCACCTAATTACTAATACATGTACTTTACCTGTGTATACATGTACATATATAGATAAAAAACACCTGCTTTGTGCTTTGATTTGATGATAAAGATGCAGCCCCCATGGTGATATTACTTTAATTGGTCATGTTTGCTCTACCTCCCTTAAATCAACCAAAAATTTGATTGTTTCTCTAGCTACATGCAGTAGGACAGGAGATGCTTGCTTTGTGCAGACATAGCCATTTACTTCGCTTTCATTAACACATTTTATGAGTGCTTTTTCACTTTTACTCCTGGAGATTGTATGCAAAATACATATTCAAATGAGGAATGGTATGTCAAATAAATTTTCACTAATAAATTAGTTGCTACCATGAGGGTTTTAGTCATAAAATATTTTACTTAAGTAACCTAAAATATTAAATAATAACACATGTATTAGAATTAGCTTGAGTTTCCTCCAAAATTATTTAAGTGAAGATGTTACTTCTAATGATCTGCTCTTTACTTCATATACCATGTATCATTACTTTTCAGTTACTGGCAGATCTTGAAAACAGCTCCTTGTTTACTGGTGATCTTGAATGTCAGAAACTCCTGATGGAAGCTATGAAGTATCATCTCTTACCTGAGAGAAGACCCATGATGCAAAGTCCTAGGACAAGGCCTAGAAAATCAACCATGGGAGCACTTTATGCTGTAGGAGGCATGGATGCTATGAAAGGTAACAGAAGAAAATTAATTACTCTTGCTGCTGTTAAGTCACGTCAGTCATGTCCGACTCTGTGCGACCCCATAGACGGCAGCCCACCAGGCTCCCCCATCCCTGGGATTCTCCAGGCAAGAACACTGGAGTGGGTTGCCATTTCCTTCTCCAATGCATGAAAGTGAAAAGTGAAAGGGAAGTCGCTCAGTCATGTCCGACTCTTCGCGACCCCAGGGACTGCAGCCTACCAGGCTCCTCTGTCCATGGGACTCTTAATTACTCTTAACACCCTCCAAATTGTGAGGGTGGTATTAAAGCCATGTTGAAATGTGTGCATCTAAAGCTAATTTTTATAAATAAAGTAATATAAATTTCTTATATTTTTTTTTTTACAATTGCCTTATGGGATATAAGCCTTTCATTAGAGTTCATTAACTGTTAATAGGTACTTTTTCTCTTATGAGAGCAATTTTTTTTCTATGATAAATTTAATTTCTTTATATTGAAGTACAGACTTATTATATTAGTTTCAGGTGTACACCATGGTGATTCAGTATTTTTTTAGATGATACTCTAAGTTATTACAAGATAATGGCTCTGATCCCCTGTGCTATAAAATGTATCCTTGCTACTTGTCCATTTTATTAACAGTAGGTTGTATCTGTTAATCCCAAACCCCTAATTTGTCCCTCCCTCCTTCCCTCTCATTTTTAGTAACCACAAAAATGTTTTCTATAATGTATGTGTGTATCTCTTTCTGTATTCGATATACATTCATTTTTGGGGGGATTTCACACATAAGTGATATCAGGTACAGATTTTTAAGTTCATTTAAAAAAAAGATGGAGGAAATAACTAAATTATATATATTCACAACTGCAGGAACTATTGTTCTAAACAATACCACAAAGTTTAGTTGATTTTGTTCACCCTTGAATAGATCATAAGTGAGAGCTGAATAGGAACTTTGAAATGAAGTAAGAAGCAATATTTGCCACATTTTAGGGCAGAAAGTTAATAAACACAGAAAAAAAATGTGAAGTGAGTCCCAAAGAAAAAGATTAGTTAAAAAAAGGAAAACTCTTTTTCAATCAAATACAGAGTTGCCATAATAAGCCAGCTAGATGATCTACATTTTGATTAGTAGGAAAATGGGCTAAAGACACTTCAGAATTAAAGATACAAAACTATCAGTCATATATGTTCATAGATGCAGATACGAGATATAGAGTAAATTCATCTTTTATATTTTATTTAATGTTTGGAAAAAATAACTTGGCTTTAAGCAGATTTCTACATCATTTTAATGTAAGTCTTCTATATATAGTTGATTAATGTAGCTTGGTATAATTTCCTACTTACTTCATCATTAATACTTCCATAATTTTAGTAATCAGTG
The DNA here is from genome assembly GCF_019923935.1 of Bubalus bubalis. Lineage (NCBI taxonomy): Eukaryota > Metazoa > Chordata > Mammalia > Artiodactyla > Bovidae > Bubalus > Bubalus bubalis. The sequence goes on along the minus strand of NC_059181.1, from coordinate 123,191,696 downwards.
CAGCCTAGCTTTCATTTCAAGATCTCTTCAAGAAAATTAGAGATATCAAGGGAACATTTCATGCAAAGATGGGCACAATAAAGGACAAAAATGTTATTATGTGAATAATGTGAATTAACACTGAAGGCCCATTTAAAAGGAATTTTCTTTTCTGTTCCTTTAGTCATTTGTGTTTTAAATAAACACACACATACAGACAAAATTGAGTAAAATAAAAGAGCATAAATTAGTACATTGAATGCTCATAGTTAAGTAAAACCATAATGGATGTGTAAACAGTTAGTAATACATTCCAAAGCAGTTTTTGTTGTAAAATATGGTGTCTGGAACCTGTGTTAGTACTAACAATAGCATATTATAGCTAAAGAATCATTATAAACATATAAACCATATATATTAAATAAACTATTTTATTCTCACTTTTCCATTTGGATTCAGAAGTGGTGAAATATTATCCTTGCCTTGTTGTACAGGTTGGAGAATTATCTGGACTACTTATTTTAATTTGAACTGCAATCACTGATTCTATACTATAAATATAGATACATAAATATAATATGAATGATGAAAACATTTTGCACAAGTAGTTTTTAGCATTGTTCAATATCCCTTTAACAGGTACCACTACAATTGAAAAATATGACCTCCGGACCAACCGCTGGCTACATATTGACACCATGAATGGGCGTAGGTTTCAGTTTGGAGTTGCTGTTATTGATAACAAACTCTATGTTGTGGGAGGAAGAGATGGTTTAAAAACTTTGAATACTGTGGAATGTTTTAATCCAGTTGGCAAAATCTGGACAGTGATGCCTCCCATGTCAACACACAGGCATGGTTTAGGTAAGAGCTTAATGTTGTATAGTTTCTAAAGACTGTGCATTTACTAGAGCTTAAATAAGTGCATATCATTGAGATTTAGTCATACTCACATTCAAAATGTCTGAAAATTCTGAAAAGCTTAAATAAATGGTAAAAGCATGTGAAAGTTTTTCTTTGTTTCATGTGTCATACTTGTTGTAACTGTACCTCCATTCCAATGGTATTTTAAAGGGGTCCCACTTCAGGAAGGATAAAACCTTTTAGAAAGAATATATTGTTGAGGAGCACGCAACTACAACAAGTTTTCTTCTAAGGTCAGTTTAGAGAAAATAACACTTGCTAATGGAGAGACACTGTGTTTCTAGTTACTAGTGTCCCTTCCCATAAGAACCAAATCTATATTTAGGCAAAAGCCTTTGGATGCAGTTTGAAGGCAGGGCTATTTAGAAAAACCACTTTCCTTGAGAACAGCCCTAATTTATACTTAAGTCAGAGGTTTCCAAGAAGCTTAAGAAAGAATAGAGACTTCTTGAACAGTGATGAACTTTGATTCTCCTGATGGTTTGTCAAGATCTGCTTTTCTTAGTGCTAGACTCCATATGTTTCAATACTACTGAGTTTGTTTTTTAAGAAAAGAATAATTGCATTGCTTTTAAAGAACCAAATTTTACACAGCTGAAGTGTGACATATCCAAGATGGGTATTGTTTGCCTCAATGTAACTGATAAATTATATCAAATGATAGACTATGTAATTATTCAGCTCAGTTCTGTATGTGTGATTTTTTAGAAAACATATCTTACAGAGACACTGAAGCAAATTTTAAAACTCTTAATTGCTATTGCTAAAGAGATAGGAGAGGTAGTGTGGATGGCAAATTGAGATGGTGAAGAAGGCGGCAGGAGGAGCCAGTAACGTGAATTCCCAAAGCAGATGAGAAACAGAAAGGAGCTATTCATAGAATCCAATAGAAAAAATCAGATTTATTATATTCTTGCAGCCAAACATGGAGAAGCCCTATACAGTCAGCAAAAACAAAACTGGGGGCATACTATGGTTCAGATCATGAACTCATTATTGCCAAATTCAGACTTAATTGAAGAAAGTAGGGAAACACACTAGACCATTCAGGCACAACCTAAATAAAATCCCTTATGATTATACAGTGGAAGAGACAAATAAATTCAAGGGATTCCATCTGATAGAGTGCCTGAAGAACAAAGGACGGAGGTTCATGACATTGTACAGGAGGCAGGGATCAAGACAATCCCCAAGAAAGAGAAATGCAAAAAGGCAACATGGTTCTCTGAGGAAGCCTTACAAATAGCTATGAAAAGAAGAGATCAGATCAGATCAGTCGCTCAGTCGTGTCCGACTCTTTGCGACCCCATGAATCACAGCATGCCAGGCCTCCCTGTCCATTACCAACTCCCGGAGTTCACTCAAACTCACAACCATTGAGTCAGTGATACCATCCAGCCATCTCATCCTCTGTCGTCCCCTTCTCCTCCTGCCCCCAATCCCTCCCAGCATCAGAGTCTTTTCCAATGAGTCAATTCTTCTCATAAGGTGGCCAAAGTACTGGAGTTTCAGCTTTAGCATCATTCCTTCCAAAGAAATCCCAGGGCTGATCTCCTTCAGAATGGACTGGTTGGATCTCCTTGCAGTCCAAGGGACTCTCAAGAGTCTTCTCCAACACCACAGTTCAAAAGCATCAGTTCTTCAGCACTCAGCCTTCACAGTCCAACTCTCACATCCATACATGACCACAGGAAAAACCATAGCCTTGACTAGATGAGTCTTTGTTGGCAAAGTAATGTCTCCGGTTTTGAATATGCTATCTAGGTTGGTCATAACTTTCCTTCCAAGGGGTAAGCGTCTTTTAATGTCATGGCTGCAGTCACCATCTGCAGTGATTTTGGAGCCCCCCAAAATAAAGTCTGACACTGTTTCCACTGTTTCCCCATCTATTTCCCATGAAGTGATGGGACCAGATGCCATGGTCTTTGTTTTCTGAATGTTGAGCTTTAAGCCAACTTTTTCACTCTGCACTTTCACTTTCATCAAGAGGCTTTTTAGTTCCTCTTCACTTTCTGCCATAAGGGTGGTGTCATCTGCATATCTGAGGTTATTGATATTTCTCCTGGTAATCTTGATTCCAGCTTGTGTTTCTTCCAGCCCAGCGTTTCTCATGATGTACTCTGCATAGAAGTTAAATAAACAGGGTGACAAAATACAGCCTTGACATACTTCTTTTCCTATTTGGAACCAGTCTGTTGTTCCATGTCCAGTTCTAAATGTTGCTTAGTGACCTGCATACAAATTTCTCAAGAGGCAGATCAGGTGGTTTGGTATTCCCATCTCTTTCAGAATTTTCCACAGTTTATTGTGATCCACACAGTCAAAGGCTTTGGCAGAAAAGAAGAGAATTGAAAGGCAAAGGAGAAAAGGAAAGATATACCCATTTGGATGAAGAGTAACAAAGAAGAGCAAAGAGAGATAAGAAAGCCTTCCTCAGTAATCAATGCAAAGGAATAGAGGAAAATAATAGAATAAGAAAGACTAGAGATCTCTTCAAGAAAATGAGAGATACCAAGTGGATGTTTCATGCAAAGATGGGCTCAATAAAAGACAGAAATGGTATGGACTTAACAAGGGCAGAATATATTCAGAAGAGGTGGCAAGAATACACAGAAGAACTACACAAAAAAGATCTTTATGACCCAAATAATCATCATGGTGTGATCACTCTCCTAGAGCCAGACATTCTAGAATGGGAAGTCAAGGGGGCCTTATGAAGCATCACTGCAAACAAAGATAGTAGAAGTTATGGAATTCCAGTTGAGTTATTTCAAATCCTAAAGACAATGCTGTGAAATGGCTGCACTCAATATGCCAGCAAATTTGGAAAACCCAGCAGTGGCCACAGGACTGGAAAAAGTTGGTTTTCATTCCAATCCCCAAAAAAGGCAATGACAAAGACTGCTCAAACTACCTCATCATTGCACTCATCTCACATGCTAATAAAATAATGCTCAAAATTCTCCAAGCCAGGCTTCAACAATACGTGAACCATGAACTTCCAGATGTTCAAGCTGGATTTAGAAAAGGCAGAGGAATCAGAGATCAAATTGCCAACATCCGCTGTATCATAGAAAAAGCAAAAGAGTTCCAGAAAAACATCTACTTCTGCTTTATTGATTATACCAGAGCCTTTGACTCTGTGGATCACAATAATCTGTGGAAAATTCCTCAAGAGATGGGAATAGCAGACCATCTGACCTGCCTCCTGAGAAATCTACATGCAGGTTAAGAAGCAACAGTTAGAACTGGATATAGAACAACAAACTGATTCCAAATCGGGAAAGGGGTATGACAAAGCTGTATATTGTCATCCTGCTTATTGAACTTATATTCAGAGTACATAATGAGAAATGCTGAGCTGGATGAAGCACAAGCTGGAATCAAGATTTACAGGAGAAATATCAATAACCTCAGATATGCAGCTGACACCACCCTTATGGCAGAAATTGAAGAAGAACTAAAGAGCCTCTTGATGAAAGTGAAAGAGGAGAGTGAAAAAGTTGGCTTAAAACTCAACATTCAAAAAACTAAAATCATGGCATCTGGTCGCATCACTTTATGGCAAATACATGGGGAAACAGTGGAAACAGTGACAGATTTTATTTTAGGGAGCTGCAAAATCACAGCAGATGGTGACTGCAGCCATGAAATTAAAAGATGCTTGCTCTTGGAAGCAAAGTTATGACCAACCTAGACAGCGTATTAAAAACCAGAGACATTACTTTGCCAACAAAGGTCTGTCTAGTCAGAGCTATGGTTTTTCCAGTAGTCATGTATGATATGAGAGTTGGAATATAATGAAAGTTGAGCATGGAAGAAGTGATACTTTTGAACTGTGGTATTTCCGAAGACTCTTGAGAGTCTCTTGGACAGCACGGAGATCCAACCAGTCCATCCTAAAGGAAATCAATCCTGAATATTCATTGGAACGACTGATGCTGAAGCTGAAACTTCCAATACTTGGCCAACTGATTTGAACTACTGACACATTTGAAAAGACCCTGATGCTGGGAAAGATTTAAAGGTGGGTGGAGAAGGGGACGACAGAGAACGAGATAGTTGGATGTCATCACCACCTCAATGGACATGAGTTTGAGTAAACTCCAGAGTTGGTGATGGACAGGGAGGCCTGGCTTGCTGCAGTCCATGGGGTTGCAAAGAGCTGGACACGACTGAGCAACTGAACTGAATAGAACAAATTTCTAACTAAACTTCAAAAGCCCCTGTTTACTGAGATGTCTTATGGGAATCATTTGTATCCCTTTAATAAAAATAAGGGATTAAAATGATCTATCAGACTTAGCCAACAGTTCTGCTGCTGCTGCTGCTAAGTCGCTTCAGTCGTGTCCGACTCTGTGCGACCCCATAGACGGCAGCCCACCAGGCTCCCCCGTCCCTGGGATTCTCCAGGCAAGAACACTGGAGTGGGTTGCCATTTCCTTCTCCAATGCATGAAAGTGAAAAGTGAAAGTGAAGTTGCTCAGTCCTGTCCGACTCTTCGCGACCCCATGGACTGCAGCCTACAAGGCTGCTCCATCCATGGGGTTTTCCAGGCAAGAATACTGGAGTGGGGTGCCTTTGCCTTCTCCGAGCCAACAGTTCTAGTATTTATCTAAGATTCAGTATCATATCTCATCTACCTTTTATATTTGAAAAATGACATTGAAACTGTGACAGAGAAAAATCATCTTCCCATTTCTTTTAATTGCAAGAAATGATGTGTTCATCTACTTTCTATGCCTTTAGCATTATAACCATGATACCCTTCCATGATATTTCCTAGGATTAAAAGACTATATTTAGTTTTAGTTTCAAATCACGATTGGCAAATTATTCATTAAATGGCTATTTACAAAACCATTAATAGATAAAAATCAAGTTTTTAAGTAGTCACTTCCTTGTAAAATGAAATATCTATTATATATGCCCTACCTAGGTGAGCTCTCATGCTATTTTTTATCCATTAGGTGTAGCCACACTTGAAGGACCAATGTATGCTGTTGGTGGCCATGATGGATGGAGTTATCTAAATACTGTAGAAAGATGGGACCCTGAAGGACGTCAGTGGAATTATGTGGCCAGTATGTCAACTCCTAGAAGCACAGTTGGTGTAGTCACATTAAACAATAAGTAAGTAGAGCCGAACATGCATGCTTTTGCTCCCATTTCTTGTAGTACAGCACTTCAGTGATGTGATACACCTGCCAATAAGCATTCCCAGTGACTAGGACACCCTACTAATGGATTGTAAAAGGCCTTTGTTGGAACTCTCCTTTCATTATGATGGAAAATATTTATCTAAAATGAATAATTAATTAAATATCCTGAGACCAGCAGTAACATTACTACCTGAGGTCTATTTAGAAATGCTGAATCTTAACCCCGTCCCAGATCAGATCAGTCGCTCAGTCATGTCCGACTCTTTGCAACTCTATGAATCACAGCACGCCAGGCCTCCCTGTCCATCACCAACTCCCGGAGTTCACCTAGACTCGTGTTCATCGAGTCAGTGATGCCATCCAGCCATCTCATCCTCTGTCGTCCCCTTCTCCTCCTGCTCCCAATCCCTCCCAGCATCAGAGTCTTTTCCAATGAGTCAACCCTTCGCTTGAGGTGGCCAGAGTACTGGAGTCTCAGCCTTAGCATCATTCCTTCCAAAGAAATCCCAGGGCTGATCTCCTTCAGAATGGACTGGTTGGATCTCCTTGCAGTCCAAGGGACTCTCAAGAGTCTTCTCCAACACCACACTTCAAAAGTATCAATTCTTCAGCGCTCAGCCTTCTTCACAGTCCAACTCTCACATCCATACATGACCACAGGAAAAACCATAGCCTTGACTAGACGAACCTTTGTTGGCAAAGTAATGTCTCTGCTTTTGAATATGCTATCTAGGTTGGTCATAACTTTCCTTCCAAGGAGTAAGCGTCTTTTAATTTCATGGCTGCAGTCACCATCTGTAGTGATTTTGGAGCCCAGAAAAATAAAGTCTGACACTGAATAAACCCCGTCCCAGACCTCCTGAATCAGAATAGACATTTTAAGAAGATCCTCAAGTAACTTATATTACACATTAAATTTGAGAAGCACTTTTGTAGGCAAGCCAGTTTCAATCTTACCCTCAAAAAGCTACCATTTTTTGGTTATAACTTTTTCTTGACTTATCAAAACTTCAGTCTGTTTTTGTAATTTGCCAAGTCTTTTTTTCTCTTTAAACTCACTCTCCTAAGTGTTCTAGAATTATAGCTAGTCTCATCTTTCTGAATCTTTCCTACTTTCTGATCACTTTCTTATGAGAGAAAATAATAGATTGAAACTTGATATTATTAGAGGTTTCTACAAGCTTGAATTATACTTCTTGCAGGTAACTTGTAACTGTGTTCTTTCTGAAAAGGGATCTTTGGAGATAATGACAAGCATATAGGAGGAACATGAATGATGAAAATTTCAGATGCCAGGATGACAGTCTTGTGTGTCTGTATTGATTATTCATAAAATCAGTATCTCATCATATAACTGGGTTCAATATAATTTTTATGCAGATGTGTTTTAGCACCTTGTGCATAAAGTAAGTGGAGAAAGCAATGGCAACCCACTCCAGTACTCTTGCCTGGAAAATCCCATGGGTGGAGGAGCCTGGTAGGCTGCAGTCCATGGGGTTGCGAAGAGTCAGACACGACTGAGCAACTTCACTTTCACTTCTCACCTTCATGCGTTGGAGAAAGAAATGGCAACCCACTCCAGTGTTCTTGCCTGGAGAATCCCAGGGATGGTGGAGCCTGGTGGGCTGCTGTCTATGGGGTCGCACAAAGTCGGACACGACTGAAGAGACTTAGCAGCAGCAGCATAAAGTAAGAAGTGTCTGTTGGTTAACAGGAAACCCAGACTTACAGTGTTTTAGGGTTTAAAATTCTCCTAAATCTGATTGTCTCTAGCCTAACCTTAATGATATCCAGTGACTGAGTAGTGATCTCCTACCTATTACAGAAGAGGCTGAAATAATTGAATTTAAATAATTTAATTTTGTCTTGCTAACTTGATATTGTTCACAGCTGAGTGTGAAGGGCAGTTATAGGCATATAGTTTAATAAATGTTGATCTTCTCTATTGATTGGGATTAAATTTAAATTAGGCTAAAAATAATGTCAGAAAAACATCTATTTCTGCTTCATTGGCTACACAAAAGTCTTTGACTGTGTGGATCACAACAAACTGTAGACAATTCTTAAAGAGATAAGAATACCAGACCACCTTACCTGCCTCCTGAGAAACCTGTATGCAGGTCAAGAAGCAACAGTTAGAACAGACATGGAACAATGGACTGGTTCAAAATTGAGAAAGGAGTATGTCAAGGCTGTGTATTGTCACCCTGCTTATTTGACTTCTGTGCAAAGTCAAGTCAAAGTCGTTCAGTCATGTCTGACTTTTTGTGACCCCATGGAATGTAGCCTGTCAGGCTCCTCTGTCCATAGAATTATCCAGGCAATTCTACTGGAGTGGGTCTCCTGCATTGCAGGATGATTCTTACAAGCTGAGCTATAAGGAAAGCCCCCTGTATACAGAGTATATCATGCAAAATGCTGGGCTGGATGAATCACAAGCTGGAATCAAGATTGCTGGGAGAAATGTCAACAACCTCAGATGTGCAGATGATAGCACTCTAATGGCAGAAAGCAAACAGGAACTAAAGGGCCTCTTGATGAGGGTGAAAGAGGAGAGTGAAAAACTGGCTTAAAACTCAGCATTTAAAGAATGAAGATCATGGCATCTGATCCCATCACTTCATGGCAAGTAGGTGAGGAAAAAATGGAAACAGTGACAAACTTCATTTTGGGGGGCTCCAAAGTCACTATGGATGGTGACTGCAGCCACGAAGTTAAAAGAAACTTGCTCCTTGAAAGGAAAGCTATGACACAACTAGACAGCATATTAAAAAACAGAGACATCATTTTGCTGACAAAGATCTGTATAGTCAAAGCTATGGTTTTTCCATTAATCATATACGGTTGTGAGAGCTGGTACATAAAAAAGGCTGAGTGCCAAAGAATTGATGCTTTTGAACTGTGGGGCTGGAGAAGAGTGTCCTTTGGACATCAAGGAGATCCAACCAGGCCTAAAAGAAATCAACCCTGAATACCCACTGGAAGAACTGATGCTGAAGCTGAAACTCCAATACTTTGGCCACCTGATGTGAAGAGCCGGCTCACTGGAAAAGACCCTGATGCTGGGAAAGATTGAAGGCAGGAGGAGAAGGGAATGACAGAGGAGGAGATGGTTGGATGGTATCAGTGGCTCAATGGACATGAGTTTGAGTGGACTCCAGGAGATAGTGAAGGACAGGGAAGCCTGGTGTACTACAGTCCATAGAGTCACAAAGAGTAGGCCACAAAAGAGTTGAACAACAATAACAAATTAAAAACACTGCTAATCCACCCATGGTGGATTCATATTAATGTATGGCAAAACCAGTACAATATTGTAAAGTAATTAGCCTCCAATTAAAATAAATTTATATTAAAAAAATAAATACATATAAAAAAATTGGCATTTTAAAATTTATGAGAAATGTTATAGATAATATATCTTCCTAGGAAAAAAATCTGGTTTTTAGGTTTTATCCTATTCCTGCAGTTATTTGTTAAATTAATATATTCTTAGTTACAAATTTTTTTACACTAAATAAAATAGTTCACTAAAGCAATAGAGAGTTTAATGCTAGGCAATTAAATCTAGCTAAAATTGTAAGGTTCCTGGATTTGGGTTTTGGAAAGATCTTACCATCTTTAAAAATGTTCAGCTTTATTGTGGTTTAGTAGACAAATACTACCAATGCTTTTGTTATCTCTTTCCTTTCTCTGTAGTTTATTTCCCATATAAACCTTTAATCTATTATATGAAAGAAACTTTCAAAAAAATTATGAAGCAGGTAAGCTTGGGGTAAGGTAGACTTTAACAAATGCCTTCACAAATTCAGGCCTTTCACTATAAAATCCTGAGGGAGTAGAATGCCGGGGTCCAGCCGCGGCTGATCCAGGGTATTCGAAGTGGGGACGGCGTTGGCGACCTATTTAATTATTAATTCATCAAAGATATAAAGAGTAATAGAATGAGGATAGCTCAGTAGGAAAATTTGGTGGAGAAAAGAGGTTGAGTAGCTTGGTTTACGCGGGAGACAAATAAAACTTCAAGACAAGAAGTTTGCACCACTTACGTAGGCCACAGGCGTCCTTCTGTTCTCCCAAAGGAGAGGAGACACTGAGGCCTCCCGGGTCGGATTTTAGAAGCCCGGGCATAATTAGTAAGCATGGCGGGTTCCGTGCTCCAGATGGAGACTCAGCCAGAGTGAGAGAGAGAGCAACATGGGGAGACCAGTCTTTCGAGGAACTGATCCCAATTCTTTATTTTCCAGAGTCTGTTTTTATACACTGAGATGTTATACAAAAGTCATGTGGGGACAGTAGTCCTGACTTTTATTAAAGTCAGGTGCTTCACACAAATGTATACAGAAGTCTTAGGTGTGTTACATCATCTTCTGGCCAGGGGGGCCTGCTGACAATTTATGACCCTCTCCTTGTGACAGCGGTCAGTCAACCAGGACACTTATTTATCCAGGAGTGATTATTCTTAAAACAGATGCCACCCAAATAAAGTTACATTCCTATAGGGTGAGGGTGTAGTGGGTTTTAGTTAAGGAAAGAATTTACTTAGCCTAAGGTCTAACGTGATTAATATCAAAGGTTAATACTTATTTCTTCTATATATTCATTAATGTGTGTAAGGGCAGGGGACTTAGCAACAAACATTGGCTCAACAAATGAAAAACCCTTCACCAATACAATTTCTAATCAGCCCATTATACTTATAGTTTTCTAACTTTTCTAAGGAACCTGTTTTTAGAAGGTTTAAAGCATCTCGTGCCTCTCATGGTTGGGAAGCTGTGAGCAATCACATGTGGCCAGACAAGCCTGTCAGGCAGGCTAGAGAACCTTCAGAGGAGTTTGTAGGTTGAAACACTCCTATCATGCCCAGGAATTATTATTAACTGGAGATCTAAATTAACTCCTTCTCCGAAAGCGGTGGTGGGGGACAGCCCCCCATAAAGTCAGAGGTGTAGGGGAGAGTGCAAAGTAGTAAAGTAGGCAGGCTCTGGTTATGGGGGAGGATTTCCAGGGGGACTCCTGAGGTTCGATCCTGCCTTTGCGTATGTCGAGCCTCCTTCCTCATGACCTTTGCCATGGGCGGAGTGCCTCACACTGGCCCCCAACAGTAGAATACACAGTTCAATGCTGTGTGCGGTGTATTTTCACTTTCATTCTATGCACAAATATACACACACACAAACATACTTCTGTCTTTATTCTAGGCTATATGCTATTGGTGGACGTGATGGAAGTTCCTGCCTTAAATCTATGGAATATTTTGACCCACACACTAACAGGTGGAGTTTGTGTGCTCCAATGTCCAAAAGACGTGGAGGTGTAGGAGTTGCAACATACAATGGATTCTTATATGTGGTTGGGGGTCATGATGCCCCTGCTTCTAACCATTGCTCCAGACTTTCTGCCTGTGTTGAACGGTAAAATATTTTTATTTATTCATTATTTATTCCGTTATTTGTTTTTTTCAGAAATGAGAAGGATTTTTAAGCTGCCAAAAAGTAGTCTTCCAAATAAGTGTTAATTCTTTCAGAGGTTTAATTTTTTTAAAAACTTTATCCTCACTCCTAGGCTCAAAATATTTTGAAGTAATCTTGCATATGCATTCCAGATTCATCATGAGAAGTGTATGAAAAGAATACATTGTTTTATCATTTAATAGTCACTCTATAAAGTGAGACAGAAGTAAGAATAAATGTATTTTTATTACAACCTATATCACTCAACTATTCAGTGGCTCAAATCACAACTTCACTGTTTCAAAAATTGAATCAGTTCTCTAAGGGTAAAGGCTTCAGTTCAGTTCAGTTCAGTCACTCAGTCATGTCCGACTCTTTGCAACCCCATGAATTGCAGCATGCCAGGCCTCCCTGTCCATCACCAACTCCAAGACTTATCACTGCAAAATAAACAGAAAAAAAATCCCAAAGAGAGGTGTTTATAATGTTCTGAACAATGACTGTATTGCATTAAGTATTTAATTCCTCACAGGTAGCTTCTTTGAATGGGAGACATTAATCTGGATGAACAAAGTGTGCTACATTTTTTGTCAGTCATATTACTTTGTAGCTTTATCACTCATGTTCTATTCCTAAACTGGGAAGATCCCTTAGAGAAGGGAATGGCTATCCACCCCAGTATTCTTGCCTGGAAAATTCCATGGACAAAGGAGACTGGCAGGCTACAGTTCACTGGATCACAAAGTCTGACACGACTGAGCAACTAACATTTTCACTTTTCCCTTTCAAGATAGAATGCACGCACACACAAACACTATATATGTGTGTGTGTATATATATATACACACACACACACACATATATACATATGTATAAAGTGAAGTGAAGTCACTCAGTAATGTTCGACTCTTTGTGACCCCATAGACTGTAGCCTACCCCGCTCCTCTGTCCATGAGGTTTTACAAGCAAGAGCACTGGAGTAGGTTGGCATTTCTTTCTCCAGAGAATCTTCCTGACCCAGGGATCGAACCCAGGTCTCCTACATTGTAGGCAGATGCTTTACTGTCTGAGCCACCAGGGAAGTCCTATATATATGTATATATACACACAAACATAGCAGTTGATAATAGCCTAAGTCCAAGTGACAAATTTTCAGTCAGTTAAGTTATCAGAATTCAGAAGACAGATCAGTATGGATGGCATCTTTCAAGAGAAATTCATGAACCAGGTAGAATGTGAACTTTGTAGGCATAAAAAAAGAATGGAGAGAATTTCAGGTCTAGGAAAAAACACAACCCAAACCATGGAAGTAAAGGAGAAAGCTTCACAGATATGAGCAGAGACATTAAACTTAAAGGTATTTGGAAGAGCAATTAAAAATTCAATTACATACCAGATTTTTGATAGCCAGAAATATCAAGATGAAAACTTTTGGATTTTATCTTGCAGACAAAAGGGTAATTAAATTTTGGAGAAATGGAATATTGCAATGAAAAATAGTTTGGAGAAAATTGATTTAACAGTCATATATAGGATAAAATGTAGGCAGAAAAGACTAAAGGAAAGCATACAAATACTATTATTTTTCTTCTGAAAGGCATAATTGATAGTGATAATACTTTGTTTCTTACAAGGAATAATTGATTTTTGGTAGTTCCCCCCCCCCTTAAGTTTAATCCTAAATGATTAGCTCCCTGCTACTCAGTGTATATCTGGAATGCTTTTCAAGAGATTGGTTCCTAACAGATGCAAACAAATTTTAAGAATTATGCAAAACATAAAGAAGGTCAATTACTGTCTCAAATGTTCAGTTCAGTTCAGTCACTCAGCCATGTACCACTCTTTGAGACCCCACGGACTGCAGCATGCCAAGCTTCCCTGTCCATCACCAACTCCTGGAGCTTGCTCAACCTCAGGTCCATGGAATTGGTGATGCCATCCAACCATCGTATTCTCTGTTATCCCCTTCTCCTCCTACCTTCAATCTTTCCCAGCATTAGGGTCTTTTCCAATGAGTCAGTTCTTCACATCAGGTAGCCAAAGTATTGGATATTATAGTTAAATATATGTGGGCTTTCCTGGTGGCTCAGAAGATAAAGTGTCTGCCTGCAATGTGGGAGACCTGGGTTCGATCCCTGGGTCAGGAAGATCCCCTGGAGAAGGAAATGGCAACCCACTGGAGTACTGTTGCCTGGAAAATTCCACGGATAGAGGAACCTGTTAGGCTACAGTTCATGGCATCGCAAAGAGTCAGACACGACTGAGTGACTCAAATGAGTCAGTTCTTCATATCTGGCAGCCAAAGTATTGGATATTATAGTTAGATATATGTAAAAGGGAGCTTTTTCATATCAGTTTTCTCCAGAGTTAGCGAAGTAATAATTGATCACCTGTTCATTACGCCAGATTATTTTTTTAGTTTGGAAAATATATATAACATAAAATTTATCATTTTAAGCATTTTTAAGTGCACAGTTCAATATCATTAAGTACATTCACATTGTTGTGAAACATTATCATCATCCACCTCCAGAACTTTTTTCACTTCCTCAGATTGAAACTCTATCCTCATTAAACAATAAATCCCCATTCCTTCCTCACCTCAGTCCCTGGCAACCACCATTTTACTTTTTCTATGAATTTCATAATTCTAGGTACCTAATAAAAGTGGAGTCATAAATAATCCTTTTGTGTCTGGCTTATTTTACTGAGCCTTATAATTCTTCAAGTTTCATAGAAGTTATAGCATTTATCTGAATTTCCTTTCCTTTTGAAAGCTGAAAAATATGACATTATATGTACATACCACATCATTTTCTTTATCCACTCATTCATCAATTTACAATTGGGGTTGCTTCACTTTTTGACTACTATGAAAAATGCTGCTAGAATATAGGTGTACAGATATCTGTTTGAACCTCTGCTTTCAATTATTTTGGGTATACATAGAAGTAGAGTTTCTTTATCATAAATTCTATTTTTAAATGTTTAAGGAACCTCCATACTGTTTTCCATTGAAGCTGTACTATTTTATATTCCCACCAGCAAAGCAAAAGGAATTCAATTACTGTACATCCTCACCAGCACTGATTTGTTTTTCATAGCTATCCCAATGGATTTGAAGTGGTATCTCTTTGTGTTTGTGATTTAGGTTTCTCTATTGGTTAGCTTTGTTGAGCATCTTAACGTGTGCTATTAGTCATTTGTACATCTTCTTTATAGAAATGTCTATTGCAGTTCTTTGCCCATTTTTATTTGGGTTGTTTGTCTTTTTGCTGTCAAGTTATAGGAGTTCCTTATATATTCTGTATATTAACCTCTAGTCAGATATGTGATTTGCACATCATTACTTTCATTCCATGGGTTGCTTTTGCACTCTGATAATAGCACCCTTTGATATGCAAATGTTTTTTAATATTGAATCCAATTTTTCTCCATAGTTTGTGCTTTTGGGGTCATATCCAAAAGATCTTTGCCAAATTCAATGTCATAAAACATTTCCCCTATGTTTTCTTATAAGAGTTCCATAGTTCTAGCTCTTATGTTCAGGCCTTTGATCCATTTGAGTTAATTTTTGTATATGGAGTAAGGTAAAAATACAACTTCATTATTTTACAGGTGGATATCCATTTTTCCTATGAATATTTGTTGAAAAGACTGTCCTTTCCTCATTGAATGGTCTTGGCCTCATTCACAAAAATTATTTTACAATGTATGTGAAGGTATATTTCTGGCTCTGTATTCTATATCGTTTGTAATTACATCTGTCACTGTGCCAGCACCAGACTCTTTATTATTGTAGCTTTCTAGTAAGTTTTGAAATCAAGAAGTATTAAACCTCAATATTTGTTCATCTTTTTTCAAAATTATTTTGGCTGCTCTGAATCCCCAAGATTCGATATAGGTTTATAATGGATATCTCTATTCCTGCAAAAAAAAGTTGTTGGGGTTTTCATAGACATTGCATAGATTCCGTAGATCACTTTGGTGATATTGACATCTTAATAATATTGTGTCTGCTAACCCAGGAACATGAGATATTTTTCTCCCTCATGGTATCTTCTTTAATTTCTTCTGTTCCAGTGTGTTTGAATTGTATTTCTCTATGTTGAATAGAAGTGGTGAAAATTCCTATTATTGTCTTGTTCTTGATCTCAGAGAGAAAGCCTTCAGTCTTTCCTCATTGAGTATGATAGATCTGGGTTTTCTATATCTGGCCTTTATTATGTTAAGTTGGTTTTATTCTGTTCCTACTTTGGTTACTGCTTTTATCATTAAAAGATGATTGAAAGTATTCTGTTACATACTTTTTGTGCATTAGGTGAGAGAATATGTGTTTTTTTTCTCTTCTTTCTGCCAGTGTAGTGTATTCAGTTCAGTTCAGTTTTGTCCAGTGGCTCAGTCGTGTCTGACTCTTTGTGACCCCATGGACTGAAGCACGCCAGGCTTCCCTGTCCATCACCAACTCCAGGAGCTTGCTCAAACTCAGGTCCATCGAGTTGGTGATGCCATCCAACCATCTCATCCTCTGTTGTTCCCTTGTCCTCCTGCCTTCAATCTTTCACAACATTAGGGTCTTTTGCAATGAGTCAGCTCTTCGCATCAGGTGGCCAAAGTATTGGAGTTTCAGCTTCAGCATCAGTCCTTCCAATAAATATTAAGGACTGCTTTCCTTTAGGATTGACTGGTTTGATCTCCTTGCAGTCCAAGGGACTCTCAAGAGTCTTCTCCAACACGACAGTTCAAAAGCCTCAGTTGTTCAGCTCTCAGCTTTTTTTATGGTCCAACTCTCATATCCATAGATGACTACTGGAAAAACCATAGCTTTAACTAGATGGAATTCTGTTGGCAAAGTAATGTCTCTGCCCTTTAATATGTTGTCTAGGTTTGTCATAGCTTTTCTTCCAAGGAGCAAGCATATTTTAATTTCATGGCTGCAGTCACCATCTGCAGTGATTTTGGAGCCCAAAAAAAAATAAAGTCTCTTGCTGTTTCCATTGTTTCACCATCTATTTGCCATGAAGTGATAGGGCCAGATGCCATGATCTTAATTTTTTGAATGTTGAGTTTTAAGCCAACATTTTCACTCTCCTCTTTCACTTTCATCAAGAAGCTCTTTAGTTCTTCAATTTCTGCCATAAGGGTAGTGTCAGCTGCCTATCTGAGGTTATTGATACTTCTCCAGGCAGTCTTGATTCCAGCTTGTGTTTCATCCAACCTGGCATTTTGCATAATGTACTCTGCATATAAGTTAAATAAGCAGGGTGACAATATACAGCCTTGATGTACTCCTTTCCCAATTTGGAACCAGGCCCTTGTTCCATGACCATTTCTAACTGCTGCTTCTTGATCTGCATACCAATTTCTCAGGAGGCAAGTAAGGTGGTCTGGTATTCCCATCTCTTGAAGAATTTTCCATGGTATGTTGTGATCTACACAGTCAAAGGCTTTGGTGTAGTCAATAAAGCAGAAATAGATGTTTTTCTGAAACTCTCTTGCTTTTTCTATGATCCAATGGATGTTGGCAATTTGATCTCTTGTTCTTCTGCCTTTTCCAAAACCAGCTTGAACATCTGGAAGTTCTTGGTTCATGTATAGTATATAGTGTATTACTTGGATTGATTTTTGTATGATAACCCATTGTTTCATTCCAGGAAGAAATCCCACTTTATTATGATATATAATCATATTAATAATCTGATGAATTCAATTTGCTAGTATTATGTTGAAAATTTTTGCATTCAGTATTTATTAGGAATATCGGTGTGTAGTTTTTTTTATAGTGTCTTTGTGTGGTTTTTGTTACTTCTTCAATATTTTGAAAGGTTTTGAGAATGATTAGTGTTAATTCTTCTCTAAATATATAAGAAAATTCACCAGTGAAGCCATCTGACCTTTGTCTTTTTTTTTTGTTGTGAGATTTTTCACTACAGTTGATCCTAAGGCAACATCAGTATGAACAGCACAAATCCACTTGTGTGGACTTTTGTTTTTTTTTTTTTCAATAAATATGTACTACAGTACTACTGGGCTCAATGAAGTACAGGCTGGAATCAAGATTGCTGGGAGAAGTATCAACAACCTCAGATATGCAGATGACATCATCCTTATGCCAGAAAGTGAAGAGGAACTAAAGAGCCTGTTAATGAAGGTGAAATAGGAATGTGAAAAATCTGGCTTAAAACTCAACATTCAAAAAACTAAGATCATGGCATCCGGTCCTACCAGTTTATGGCAAACAGATGGTCAAACAATGGAAACAGTGAGAGACTTTATTTTCTTGGACTCCAAAATCACTGCAGATGGTGACTGCAACTATGAAATTAAAAGATGCTTGCTCCTTGGTAGAAAAGTTATGACATGCCTCTTAAAAAGGCATATGACATGGCATATTAAAAAGCAGAGATATCACTTTGCCAACAAAGGTCTGTATAGTCAATGCTATGATTTTTCCAAAGGTCATGTATGGGTGTGAGTGTTGGGCCATATAGAAGGCTAAGCACTGAAGAACTGATGCTTTCAAACTGTTGTGCTGGAGAAGACTCTTGAGAGTCCCATGGACTGCAAGGAGAACAAACCAATTAATCCTAAAGGAAATCAGTCCTGAATATTCATTGGAAGGACTGATGATGAACCTGAAGTTCCAATGCTTTGGCCACCTGATGTGAAGCACCAACTCATTGGAAAAGACCCTGATGCTGGGAAAGATTGAAGGCAGGAGGAGAACGGGACAGCAGAGGAAAAGATTGTTGGATGGCATCACTGACTCAGTGGACATGACTTTGAGCAAGGTCCAGGAAATGGTGAAAGACTGCCAAGCCTTGCATACTGCATTCCATGGTATGGCAAAGTCAGACATGACTGAGCAACTGAAAAACAACTGTTCTATAGTAAATATATGCTACAATCTATAGTTGGTTGAATCCACTGATACAGAACCATGGATATGGAGGGATGACTGTAAAGTTTTACACAAACTTTCAACTGTACAGGGATCCTCTATCACTACACTGTTCAAGGATCAACTGTAATTTGTTAGGAAACCTTTGATTTCCTTACAATTATAGGTTTATAATGGTTTAATCTTGATGAGTTGTGAGTTTCTAGAAATGTGTCCATTTCATCAAGGTTAAACAAATTGTTAGTGAACAATTTTTCATAGTACTTTTATCATCTTCTCTTTTTCATAAAAGCAGTATTAATTTCCACTTCATTTGATTTTATATGTGTTTTGTCCTTTTCTCAAACTCAATCTACCTAAAGGTTTATCAATTTCGATATTTTGCAGAACCAACTCTTGGTTTCATTGTTTTGTTTTGTTTTTTTTTTTCTATTGTCTTTATATCTTTGTATTACTTATTTATGCTATAACCTCTATTATTTCCTACCTTATGCTAACTTTGGGTTTAGTTACTCTTCCTTTTCAAAGTGTAAAGTTAGGTTTTTTATTTGCAATTTTTTTTTCCTTTCATATGTAAACCTTTACAGTTATAGACTCCTATCATTGTTTTCTTTGCATTCCATAAGACACTTGTGAGTCATGTTTTCATTTTCACTTGCTTCAAGATATTTTCTAATTTCCCTTATAATGTATTCTTTGACTTGTTGTTTAAATGTGTATTCTTTCACTTCTATCTATGTGTGGACATATCACTTTTCCTTCTGTTGTTGATTTAGAGTTTCATTCCACTGTGAAAAGACTGCATATTTTCAGTCTTTTGAATTTATTAAGACTTGTTTTATGGCCTAAAATACGCTTTATCTTGGATAATGTTTCTTACTTGCTCATGAAAAATGTATCTTCTGAGTTTTAGAGGAGTAGGTCCAATTGGCCTATAATTGTTCATCTTTCATGTACTTACTGATCTTCTGTCTAGTTTATTCTATTCATTATTGTAAGCGGGGAATTGAATTCTACTAGTACTATAGAACCATATCTTCTTGATCTTCCCCACCTCCTCTTCCTTCCTTTCTTCTTCTTCTCTTTCTGTTTCCACTTCTTCTCCTAGAATGTGTGTATTAACTCACTTGATGTCATCTCAGAATGTCCTTAGACTTAGTTCACTTTTCTTCATTCTTTTTCCTCCTCAGACTTGATCATTTTCAAAAGACTTGTCTTCAAGGTCACTTATTCTTCCTTCTGCTTGCTCAAGACTCCAATTAAACCTTCTAGTAAGGTTTTAAATTCAGTCATTTCATCTTTCAGAGCCAGAATTTCTATTTTTTCTTCTTTATAAGGTATTTCCTCTGTTGACATTCTTATTTTGTTCATTTATCATTTTCCTGTTTCCTTTAGTTCTTTGCCTGTTTTTCTTTTTGCTTTTTGAGAATATATGACAGTTCTCTTAATATCTTTCTCTAGTAAGCAGATGCCTATATTTTTAACAAAAGTGGCTCTGGAGGTTTATTTTGTTCTTTTGAGTAATATTCATTTTCCTATGTATTTGTATGTTTTGGGATGTTTGTTGAAAACTGGATATTTTTAAATATCCTTGCCGATTGGCTCCATACATAGGAAGACTGTCACTAATTAATCACTAATTATGTTCTGTGCTTGAGATCAACCTAGCTTTAAGACTTGAGGTCTTCTCAGATCTTCACTAAATTCGTCTTTTTCCTGGGTGTGTGTGTGTCATTCTCTGTATACATGGCTGCTTTTAAATGCCTTACTTTTCTTTAAAAAAAAATGTTTATTTTAATTGGAGGATAATTACTTTACAATATTGTATTGGTTTTGCCATACATCTTTCTTTCTTTTTTTTTTTTTTAATTTTATTTTATTTTTAAACCTCAAACACTGTATTAGTTTTGCCAAACATCAAAACAAATCTGCCACAGGTATACATGTGCTCCCCATCCTGAACCTCCTCCCTCCTCCCTCCCCACACCATCCCTCTAGGTGGTCCCAGTGCACCAGCCCCAAGCATCCAGTATCGTGCATCAAACCTGGACTGGCAACTCATTTCATACATGATATTTTATATGTTTCAATGCCATTCTCCCAAATCTTCCCACCCTCTCCCTCTCCAACAGAGTCCATAAGACTGTTCTGTACATCAGTGTCTCTTTTGCTGTCTCGTACAGAGGGTTATTGTTACCATCTTTCTAAATTCCATATATATGCGTTAGTATACTGTATTGGTGTTTTTCTTTCTGGCTTACTTCCCTCTGTATAATAGGCTCCAGTTTCATCCACCTCATTAGAACTGATTCAAATGTGTTCTTTTTAATGGCTGAGTACTACTCCATTGTGTATATGTACCACAGCTTTCTTATCCATTCATCTGCTGATGGACTTCTAGGTTGCTTCCATGTCCTGGCTATTATAAACAGTGCTGCGATGAACATTGGGGTACACGTGTCTCTTTCCCTTCTGGTTTCCTCAGTGTGCATGCCCAGCAGTGGGATTGCTAGATCATAAGGCAGTTCTATTTCCAGTTTTTTAAGGAATCTCCGCACTGTTCTCCATAGTGGCTGTACTAGTTTGCATTCCCACCAACAGTGTAAGAGGGTTCCTTTTTCTCCACACCCTCTCCAGCATTTATTGCTTGTAGACTTTTGGATCGCAGCCATTCTGACTGGTGTGAAATGGTACCTCATAGTGGTTTTGATTTGCATTTCTCTGATAATGAGTGATGTTGAGCATCTTTTCATGTGTTTGTTAGCCATCTGCCATACATCTTTCTTAAGAGTCTTGGCCCTGCTGTCTTTCAGGGCCTTAGCTTTCTATTGGAACAATCAGCAGTTTTGTAGTATCAGTAATCTCTTTTCTAAGTTTTCAGTGCATCTGTAATCTCCCTGCAATTTTCACGAACTATGTGCACTACTTCTCATGGCTTTTCCTAGCCTGATATCTGAACTATGCCACATTAGACTGTCTGAGCTCTGAGCTAGGTAACACAGAAAATAACCTCTTTGGGAACAATTGAGATGGGTTAGATTGTAGATTATTAGCTTTGCTCTTCTTTCCCTGATTCAGGAAAAGGAACTGAAGGAGCTGGGGCTGAGCTACTGCTTTCTCCATTCCAAACCATGTCTTTCTAGGAGGGAGTGGGGTAACAGCAAGTAAGAATTTCACAAAATTGCCTACTTCTTTTTCTTAAATGAGCATGGAATTTATTTCTTTGGATCTTGACTGGTTTCCAAAACTGCTGCAAAGTTATCTGGGCCAGTTTCTGTTGGTTTATTCCATAACTTTTTGTGCTAGAATAAGATACTAGAACTTACTAGCCTACTGTCTTGCTGGTATTACTCCCTAGTTATGCAACATTGAAAACAAAATAAAAAAAAAAACACATGAAAATCACCTTGAGTTGGTTGTATATTTAAAAAGTAGAGCTGAACTTGTTCTTCCCTTTACATAAATGTCTAGAAGCACAATAATGAAATTATATGCAATTACAAATGGAAAGGACCTTGAAAATCTAGTATATTCCTGTCATCTTACAGAAGTGGAAGTTGAAATCCTCTATGGTTAACTGACAAATAGTGGCTAAAGGATTTTTTTTTTCATATAAGTGGAGTTTGTAAAAGATTGGAAACCTGTCATATTTGACTTTCCAATTTATTATAAAACCAGAAGTTCACTATAGTACACTCAGTACTATTGGTAGGATTAAATGTCAATATTTCCTGTTTTATTAATACAGAATTTCATTGTGTATACCAAATTCTAAGCATTTACTCAGCACTTGTGTATATATACTTGATGGGAATCATGTTTCACTTTTAGAAAGGCCAAAGGAATATGGTACATGCAAGACTTATTAAAGTTCACTGTAAGAAGTTGAGAAAATTATAGATTTTATTGGAGTTTTAAATTGCCTAGATAATTTATTGATGCTTTCTAGAGAACACCAAAAATTATGGAGAGCACACAATTCACAAAAGATTAGACTCACCTGTCTGTGAATGTGTATATACTCTCAACTCATATTTGTATTCAAAAAAAGTAAGTGTAATACCAGAAACTATAAAACTCAGAGGAAAACATACACAGAACACTCTTTGACATAAATCACAGCAAGATCCTCTATGACCCACCTCCTACAATAATGGAAATTAAAAACAAAAGTAAATAAATGGGACCTAATTAAACTTAAAAGCTTTTGCACAGCAAAGGAAACCATAAATGAGATGAAAATAGTCCTCAGAATGGGAGAAATTAATTGCAAATGTTCATATTATTCATGAGGTTCTCAAGGCAAGAATACCGAAGTGGTTTGCCATTCCCTTCTCCAATGGACCACATATGTCAGAATTCTCCACCATGACCTGTCTGTCTTGGGTGGCCCTATAGGGCATGGCTCATAGTTTCATTGAGTTAGACAAGGCTGTGGTCCATGTGATTAGATTGGTTATTTTACTGTGACTGTGGTTTTCATTCGGTCTGCCCTCTGATGGAGAAGGATAAAAGGCTTATGAAAGCTTCCTGATGGGAGAGACTAACTAGGGGGAAACTGAGTCTTATTCTGATGAGTGGGGCCACGCTCAGTAAATCTTTAATCCAATTATCTGTTGATGGGTGGGGCTGTGTTCCCTCCCTGTTGTTTGACTTGAGACCAAACTATGGTGGAGGTAATGGCGACCTTCTTCAAAAGGTCCCATACAGGTACTGCTGCACTTAGTGCCTGCAACCCTGCAGCAGGCCACTGCTGAACAGTATGAAAAGGCAAAAAGATACAATACTGAAAGATGAACTCCGCAGGAGGGTAGGTGGAGATCAGTGGAGAAATAACTTCAGAAAGAATGAAGATACGGAGAAAAGAAAAAAAAACACAGAGTTGTGGATGTGACTGGTGATGGCAGTAACGTCCGATGTTGTAAAGAGCAATACTGCATAGGAACACGGAATGTTAGGTCCATGAATCAAGCAAATTGGAAGTGGTCAAACAGGAGATGGCAAGAGTGAACATGGACATTTTAGGAATCAGCAAACTAAAATGGACGGGAATGTGTGAATTTAACTCAGATGACCATTATATCTACTACTGTGGGCAGGAATCCCTTAGAAGAAATGGAGTAGCCATCATGGTCAACAAAAGAGTCTAAAATACAGTACTTGGATGCAATCTCAAAAATGA
Source organism: Bubalus bubalis (assembly GCF_019923935.1). NCBI lineage: Eukaryota > Metazoa > Chordata > Mammalia > Artiodactyla > Bovidae > Bubalus > Bubalus bubalis. The sequence continues at coordinate 123,168,095 of NC_059181.1, read as the reverse complement.
CAGAGCAATCTATGTTTATTTCCAAGACAAACCATACAGTATTACAGTAATCCAAGTCTATTCCCCGAGCAGTAATGCAGAAGTTAAATGATTCTCTAGAACTAACACCCCCAAAAGATGTCCTTTTCAATATAGGATGCTGGAATGCAAAAGTAGGTAGTCAAGAGACACCTGGAATAACAGACAAATTTGGCCTTGGAGTACAAAACAAAGCAGGTCAAAGGCTCATAGAGTTTTCCCAAAAGAATTCACTGGTCATAGCAAACACCCTCATCCAACAACATGAGAGAAGACTCTACACATGGACATCACCAGATGGTGAATACCAAAATCATATTGATTGTATTCTCTGCAGCCAAAGATGGAGAAGCTCTATACAGTCAGCAAAATCAAGACTGGGAGCTGACTGTGGCTCAAATCATGAACTGCTTTTTGCCAAATACAGACTTCAACTGACAAAAGTAGAGAAAACCACTAGACCTTTCAGGTGTGATCTAAATCAAATATTTACAGTGATACAGTGGGAGTGCCAAATAGATTCCCGGGATTAGATCTGATAGATACAGTGCCTGAAGAACTACGGATGGAGGTTCATGACATTGTACAGGAGACAGTGATAAAGATCATCCCCCCCAAAAAGAAATACAAAAAGGCGAAATGGTTGTTCAAGGAGGCCTTACAAATAGTTGAGAAAAGAAAAAATGTGAAATCAAAGGGAAAATGAAATATATACCCATTTGAATGGAGAGTTCCAAAGAATAGCAAGGAGAGAGAAGAAAGACTGCCTCAATGATCAGTGCAAAGAAATAGAGGAAAACAGTAGAATGGGAAAGACTAGAGAACTCTTCAAGAAAATTAGAGATACCAAGGGAAATTTTCATGCAAAGATGGGCACATCTGTTAGGTTTACTGGACCTAACAGAAGCAAAAGATATTAAGAAGATGTGGCAAGAATACACAGAAGAACTATATAAAAAAAATCTTCATGACCCAGATAACCACGATGGTATTATCACTCACCTAGAGCCAAGCATACTGGAGTCTGAAGTCAAGTGGGCCTTAGGAAGCATCACTATGAACAAAGCTAGTGGATGGACTTCCAGTTGAGCTATTTCAAATCTTAAAAGATGATGCTGTGAAAGTGCTACACTCAATACACCAGCAAATTTGGGAAACTCAGCAGTGGCCACAAGACTGGAAAATATCACTGTTCATTCCAATCCCAAAGAAAGGCAATGCCAAAGAATGTTCAAACTACTGCACAATTGCACTCATCTCACATGTGAGTAAAGTAAGGCTCAAAATTTGCCAAGCCACCCTTCAATAGTACATGAACCATGAACTTCAAGGTGTTCAAGCTTGTTTTAGAAAAGGCAGAGGAACCAGAGATGAAATTGCCAACATGTGCTGGATCATAGAGAGAGTTTCAGAAAAACATCTACTTCTGCTTTAATGACTATGTCAGAGCCTTTGACTGTGTGGATCACAAAAAACTTTGGAAAATTCTACAAGGGATGGGAATATAAGACTACCTGACCTGCCTCTTGAGAAATCTATATTCAGGTCAAGAAGTAATGATTAGAACTTGACATGTAACAATTGATGGGTTCCAAATCGGGAAAGGAGTACGTCAAGGCTGTATATTGTCACCGTGCTTATTTAACTTATATGCAGAGTACATCATGAGAAACGCTGGGCTGGATGAAGCACAAGCTGGAATCAAGATTGCATGGAGAAATATCAATAACCTCAGATATTCAGATAACACCACTCTTATGGCAGAAAGTGAAGAGAACTAAAGCGCCTCTTGATGAAAGTGAAAGAGGAGAGTGGAAAACTTGGCTTAAAACTCAACATTCAGAAGGCTAAGATCATGGCATCTGGTCCCATCATTTCATTGCAAATGATAGGGAAACAGTGGAAACAGTGACATACTTTATCTGGGGGGCTCCAATATCACTGCAGATGGTGACTGCAGTCATGAAATTAAAAGATGCTTGCTCCTTGGAAGAAAAGTTAAGGCCAACCTAGACAACGTATTAAAAAGCAGAGACATTACTTTGCCAACAAAAGTCTGTCTAGTCAAAGCTATGGTTTTCCCAGTAGTCATGTATGGATGTGAGAACTGGACTATAAAGAAAGCTGAGATCCAAAGAGTCGATGCTCTTGAACTGTGGTGTTGGGGAAGACTCTAGAGAGTCCCTTGGACTGCAAGAAGATCCAACAGTCAATCCTAAAGGAAATCAGTTCTGAATATTCATTAGAAGGGCTGATGCTCATGGTGAGACTCCAATACCTTGGACCCTGATGTAAAGAACTGACTCATTGGACAAGACCCTGATGCTGGGAAAGATTGAAAGTGGGAAAAAAAGGAGACGACAGAGGATATGATGGTTGGATGACATCACTGACTCAATGGACATGAGTTTGAATAATCTCCAGCAGTTGGTGATGGACAGGAAGCCTGGTGTTCATGGGTTCACAAAGTGTACCACATGACTGAACGGAATTGGAAATAAAGTAACTGACAAATGATTAATCTTCAAAATATGCAAGCACCTCATGGAGCTGAATATCATAAAAACAGAAAACCCAATCAAAAATTGGGCAGAAAACCTAAACAGGTATTTCTCCAAAGAAGACCTTCAAATGGATAACAAATATATGAAAAAAGTGCTCAAAATTGTTTATTATTAGAGAAATGCAAAACAGAACTATGATGTTTCATTTCACACTGGTCAGAATGGCCATCAGCAGAAATCTACCAACAATAAATTATGGAGAGAATGTGGAGAAAAGGGAATCCACTTGCACTATTTTGGGGAATGCAAATTGATACTGCCTCTATGGAGAAATGTATGGATATTTCTCTTAAAAAATAGGACTAAAACTACCATATGACCCAGAGAATCCCACTATTGGGCATATACCCTGAGGAAACCATAATTGAAAAGACACATGCACCCCCACTATTCATTGTAGCACTATTTACGATAGCCAGGACATGGAAGAAACCTATATGCCCATCAACAGATGAATAAATAAAGACGTGGTACATATATACAATGGCATATTACCCAAACATAAAAAGGGATGAATTTGAGTAAATTCTAGTCAGATATGTGAACCTAGAGTTGTTATACGAGTGAAGTAAGTTAGAAATAAAAAAACAAGTATTGTATATACATATATATATATATATATATATATATAATCTAGAAAAATGTTACGATGAAACTATTTGCAAGGCAGGAATAGAAACTCAGGTAGAGAACAGCCTTATGGACACAGTGGTATAAGGAGAGGGTGGGTTGAATTGAGAGAATAGCACTGAAATATATATACTCAGTTCAGTTCAGTCACTCAGAAGTGTCTGACTCTTTGCGACTCCATGAACTGCAGCACGCCAGGCCTCCCTGACCATCATCAACTCCTGGAACCTACTCAAACTCATGCCCATTGAGTTAGTGATGTCATCCAACCATCTCATCCTCTGTCGTCCCCTTCTCCTACCCTCAGTCTTTCCCAGCATCAGGGTCTTTTCAAATGAGTCAGTTCTTCGCATCAGGTAGCCAAAATATTGGAGTTTCATCTTCAACATCAGTCCTTCCAATGTACACCCAGAACTGATCTCCTGACTGGTTGGATATCCTTGCAGTCCAAGGGACTCTCAAAGGTTTTCTCCAACACCACTGTTCAAAAGCATCAGTTCTTCGGCGCTAAGCTTTCTTTAGACTCCAACAGTCACATCCATACATGACTACTTGAAAAACCATAGCCTTGACTAAACACACCTTTGTTGGCAAAGTAATGTCTCTGCTTTTGAATATGCTATCTAGGTTGGTCATAACTTTCCTTGCAAGAAGTAAGCATCTTTTAATTTCATGGCTGCAATCACCATCTGCAGTGATTTTGGAGCCAAAAATAAATAAATAAATTAAGTAAGCAAGCCACTGTTTCCACTGTTTCCTATCTATTTGTCATGAAGTGCTGGGACAAGTTGCCGTGATCTTAGCCTTCTGAATGTTGTGCTTTAAGCCAAATTTTTCACTCTCCTCTTTCACTTACATCAAGAGGTGCTTTAGTTCTGTTCACTTTCGGCCATAAGGGTGGTGTCATCTGCATATCTGAGCTTATTGATATTTCTCCATGCAATCTTGATTCCAGCTTGTGCTTTATCCAGCCCAGCATTTCTAATAATGTATCTTGCATATAAGTTAAATAAGCTTGGTGACAATATACAGCCTTGACGTACTCCTTTTCCTGTTTGGAACCAGTCTGTTGTTCCATGTCCAGTTCTAACTGTTGCTTCCTGACATGAATACAGGTTTTTCAAGAAGCAGGTCAGGTGGTCTGGTATTCCCATCTCTTTCAGAATTTTCTACAGTTTATTGTGATCCACACAGTCAAAGGATTTGGCATAGTCAATAAAGCAGAAATAAATGTTTTTCTGGAACTCTCTTGCTGTTTTAATGATCCAGCAGATGTTGGAAATTTGATGTCTGATTCCTCAGCCTTTTCTAAAACAAGCTTGAAAAAAAAATAAATAAAACAAGCTTGAACATCTGCAAATGCACAGTTCATGTATTATTGAAGCCTGGCTTGGAGAATTTTGAGGATTACTTTATTAGCATGTGAGATGAGTACAATTGTGCGGGAGTGTGAACATTCCTTGGCATTTCCTTTCTTAGGGATTGGAATGAAAACTGACCTTTTCCAGTCCTGTGGCCACTGCTGAGTTTTCCAAATTTGCTGACATATTGAGTGCAGCACTTTCACAGCATCATCTTTCAGGATTTGAATTAGCTCAACTGGAGTTCCATCACCTCCACTAGCTTTGTTCATAGTGGTGCTTCCTAAGGCCTAGTTGACTTCACATTCCAGGATGTTTGACTCTACATCAGGGATATCACCATCGTGGTTAACTGGGTCTTGAATATCTTTTTTGTACCGTTCTTCTATGTATTTTTGCCACCTCTTCTTAATATCTTATGCTTCTATCAGGCCCATACCATTTCTGTCCTTTATTGAGCCCATCTTTGCATGAAAAGTTCCCTTGGTCTCTCTAATTTTTTTGAAGAGATCTCTAGTCTTTCCCATTCTATTGCTTTCCCCTATTTCTTTACACTGATCACTGAGGAAGCCTTTCTTATCTCTCCTTGCTATTTTTTGCAACTCTGCATTCAAATGATTATATCTTTCCTTTTCTTCTTTGCTTTTGGCTTCTTTTCACAGCTATTTGTAAGGCCTCCTTCAGAGAGCCATTTTGCTTTTTTGCATTTCTTTTCCTTGGGGATGGTCTTGACCCCTGTCTCCTGTACAATGTCACGAACTTCTGTCCATAGTTCATCAGGCACTTTGTCTATCAGATCTAGTCTCTTAAATCTATTTCTCATTTCCACTGTATAATCTGTATACACTGTATAAGGGATTTGATTTAGGTCATACCTGAATGGCTTATTGGTTTTCTCCACTTTCTTCAATTTAATTCTGAATGTGGAAATAAGGAGTTCATCATCTGAGCCACAGTCCACTCCCAGTCTTGTTTTTGCTGCCTGTATAGAGCCTCTCCATCTTTGGCTGCAAAGAATATGATCAATCTGATTTTGGTGTTGGCCTTCTGGTGATGTCCATGTGTAGAGTCTTCTCTTGTGTTGTTGGAAGAAGATCTTTGCTATAACGAGTGTGTTCTCTTGGCAAAACTCTATTAGTCTTTGTCCTGCTTCATTCTGTTCTCCAAGGCCAAATTTGCCTGTTTTTCTATGTGTTTCTTGACTTCCTACTTTTGCGTCCCAATACCCTATAATGGGAGAAGGTGATGGCACCTCACTCCAGTACTCTTGCCTGGCAAATCCCATGGGTGTAGGAGCCTGATAGGCTGTAGTCCATGGGATTGCTGGGAGTCGGACACGACCGAGCGACTTCACTTTCACTTTTCACTTTCATGCATTGGAGAAGGAAATGGCAACCCACTCCAGTGTTCTTGCCTGGAGAATCCCAGGGACGGGGGAGCCCGGTGGGCTGCCGTCTATGGGGTCGCACAGAGTTGGACACGACTGAAGTGACTTAGCAGCAGCAGCAGCAGCACCCTATAATGAAAAGGACATCTTTTTTGGGTGTTAGTTCTCAAAGGTCTTGCGGGTCTTCATAGAACCATTCAACTTCAGCATCTTCAGTGTTACTGGTTGGGGCATAGACTTGGATTACTGTGATACTGAATGGTTTGCCTTGGAACAGAGATCATTCTTCGTTTTTGAGATTACCGTGTGTAAAATAGATAGATAATAGGAAGTTGCTATACAACACAGGAGGAGCTCAGCCTGGTGCTTTGTGACAACTTAGAAGATTGGGATGGGGTGGGAGGTCGGAGGGAATTTCAAGATGGAGGGGACATGTGGCTGATTCATTTTGATGTATGACAGAAGTCAAGTCAGTATTGTAAAGCAATTTTCCTTCAATTAAAAACAAATAAATTTTAAAGAAATAAAAATTTTAGTAAAGGTAAGTTTACTTCAGTGTAGCTTTCATTTTAAGGAAGAGTATCTAGGCATTGAATTTTATCCTTAAAGTTATAAAACTATGTATTTTTCTGTATCTAAGAATAAACATAGCTTCTTCTTTACATGACAGTTGATAATATGAAAGACTATGTCACCTCCTATATGATAGACAGTGTCAGTAATTATTATATTTGGGAAAACTTGGTTTAATCAAATGTACAAAGAAACCCATGTAAAAGTAATTATTCTTTCTCAAATTCCATTAATACTTAAGTTATATTGGAGTAGTAAATTCACAAGGAGAGGTCAAAGAGTGATACTGATATAATACATTCATATTGTTCTTTACAATAGTATGAAAAGTTGTATAGAAGGGTTTTATACAAAATAAGCAATACTATGCAAAATTATATCTAGTAAATAAAAAGTAATGAAGGTTTGTCACTACGAAAATCAAACCTGACTTCACAAAAATTTCATCTGAAATGAAAGTTAAATCATATATAATTGTATGATTATACAATTATATACAAGTACAAGTAATACTCCCAGCTCTTATAATAGCCATTTTCTCTTAATAAATTCAAATTAGTAAGAGATTTTCTTTCTGGAATACTAAAGTCTTATGTTTTTGTCTATTTCAATATTGGAGGCTTTTTGTTTTCACTTAGTGGTTTAGCTTGTGTTGCACTTACTTGGTTTCTTATATTTAAATGTATAGGATTATGAAATTAGCTTTAGTCTATAAAGCATACATTTCATAAGAAAAAAAATTTAGAATACATAAAAAAGTTTAATTAAATCACCTTCCTCTCTTTCATTATTATGCCAGCATTTTCCTGGCTTTACTTAGAATGCCTGTGATTGTGTAATTCTATGTTGAGACCTGAAAAAGAGAGTAATTTGTCTGCATTTTAGCACTGTAGAGTGTTCACCATGAAATTAGCCTTACAATAATATGAGGTGTCTAAACCAATTTCAATAGGCATTTACACATACAACTAGGAAAATATAAACTCATGGGATGAAGCTGATTATACAGTTCATAATTCAGGCTACAAAATTAAATAGTTACCAACATATCCTAATAACTAATTTTTATTTATTGATATAATTATATTTCCAAATATACCACTTTTAATTTAATTTTTAATGGGAAAAAAGCACTTCATGCATATCAAAAATTGTATAGTATACTAGTTAAAAGCACTAGATTTGGAGTCAGAAAAATCTGGGTGCAAATCCCAGATCTGTTATTTGCAAGTTATGGGACTTTGACCCAGTTACTTTACACCTCTAAACAGTTTGCTCATATGAAAAGTGGGAATAATCAACTTCATAGGGTATAGAATAATAAGTGTGTTGCCTGGAACATATTAAGTACTTAATGGTAGCTAGTTGCTGGTGTTATTTTGTTTGTATTATTTTATAATTAGTATTATTATTATTAGCATTATCCCCTTATTGACATTTTCTTTGTACAGATATTGAATAAATAATTAGTGCTAAAGTATAATTTTTGAAAAGTTATGCCTTTGATACAAATATGAGTAACATGTCAAATGTTTTGTGTAATTCATTAATTAATGTGGTAACTCATAAGGTATTAAAATTATTTCAAAAAACCTTTGAAGAAAATACATAAAAACAGTTAGGAAAATGCTGAAAATGCTGTAAAAATTGTTCATAGATGCAAGAGTAGTTAGTATCTTATAGAGAATAAAACAATACTTGGAAAGGTCATCATTTGGGGTTAGAAATTAATTCTATCTCTATCAAGCAAAATTTATTTTATTGTTATGTATAGGAATCACAAGAAAATTCAGTTTTCTACAACTTAATTTCTACACTTATAGAGTTGTAAAATAGTCTTGTCAGTAGAAAGTCAAAGATGCACACTCTATAGAATTAGATAATTCTCATTTCCATGTCCTAGACAACATTCCTGAAACTCTTTTTCTACTCAAACATCAAGAGCTTACCATAGGAGTCTCATCCAGTTAATTAAGATAATCATTTAAAGTTTTCTAAAACCATCACATAAACTTATGATGGCTGGGTCAGGGATTACTATTTCTATAACGTTGATGAGAAAATTGTGGCAAAGAAGTCAAGCAAATTATCTGTAATTACACCAAGTGGAGGAATAATTATATACTTATAACCAAAGTAAGGAGAAACCAAAAAGCAAAAGAGAAACAGAACGGGAGAAACAGGTGCTGTTTAATTTGAAGGTGATGTAGCAGTTAACTTTTTTTTTTTTTTTTAATAACTGCTCCTGTGTGTCCTTACAGATAATAACCAAGGTGGCAATTTTCTTTCTTCAAAAAATTCTACATTCTCCAAACCTCTCTTGTTAATCAAGCAGTGTCCAGATATTATTAACATTAACCAAATTTTTGAACACTTATTATCATGTATATGCAGAAAAAATCTTGGGCTCTGGATGCCAATCTATAAAAGAATCCTGTGAGCCCTGGTTCACCAGTCATACGTGTGTGTACTTGTATGAGTGTACTCTGTTAGCTGAATGCAGCATCAATTAATAATAGCAGTTGTGTTGAAGATTCAATTTAGCTAAAACACATAGCTGTGGATCTTCTGGTTGTGGGTTTCAGTATAACATCAAAATTTAAGGTGAAATCCTTCATGACATTCAACAATATGTGATGGATATTAAGGATATCTTAATTATTGTTGATTTCAGATATTATTGAAAATATTACTGGAAGTGAAGACCAAGTTCAAGTGAAAGCTGGGGTTTATAATTTAGATTATGATTAAACAAAGAAAAACAGAAATCAGATGAGTAATACAAATATAAGGAAATTAACAGGTGGTAATAAATGAAAATATCTTTTGTAAAATAAATGTTTTCATTGGAATTTACAAATAGGACAGTATAAGATCAGAGAGAATTTACACATATATCTGTATAAGTTTTTTTGTTCACTGTTTTTTAAAACTATTTAAAACATTTTTCTATAATAGAGAACCTTTTTTAAAATTTAGTTTAATTTGTTTATAATATTTTGGCTGTATTGGGTCTTCTTTGTTGAACACGAGCTAGTTGTGGAGATTGGGAGCTGCTCTTCATTGTGGTGCGCTGGCTTCTCGTTGCAGTAGTCTCTCTTGTCTGGAAGCACAGGCTCCAGGCTCGAGGGCTTCAGTAGTTGCAGCATGTGAATTTCAGTAGTTGTGGCTCCTGGGCCCTAGAGCTCAAGCTCCGTAGTTGTGTACCATGAGCTTGATTGCCCCATGGCATGTGAAATCTTCCCAGACTTGGAGATCAAACCTGTGTCCCCTACACTGGCAGGTGGATTCTTAACCACTGGGACCATGAGGGAAGTTCTGTTCTCTTCTTTTAGATTTTATTATTATGTATTTGGTTCAAATTTTAGTAAATAATTCCTGGAGAAGATTTTAATTAATACTGATTACTGAGTGCTCTGTCATTTTGCTTACAAAATATATTTGGAGATGAGGAATCAGCTTCAAATTAAAATGTAAATAAAAATACCAGGGTTCTGTGAAAATGAATAGAACTTTCATGGAAGAAAGAATAAGAATAAGAAAAATAATAAGACTGTGGTCACTGTAACCACAAAGAGTATTAAAACCATGGTAACCATAGTTTATTTAACAAAAAGGCAATTATATTCTGATTTACTTAAAATGTGAGCTCTCATAAACAAGATCAGGCATCACATGTATAACTTTGATAAAGAATAAGAGAAAAATGCGTTCCAACCATCATACTAAATAGCAAAGAGGGCATTTTTCACATAACGTTAAGATGCCAATGTGTGAAGTTTCCTCAGAAAATCAGAACTGATCAAAGAAATGCATGGCATTTTTTAAAGGAAATTCACTTTCACTATGCTTTGAGTGTCCTCTGGTGGCTAAAGAGAATTCTGTCATAGCCTTAATATTTATTACTCTGATTACATTTGCTATTTATAAGGTATTTTTAAATTTCTTTTTATTAGATAAGTATATATTTTATTAATTTATATTACTTTTAATTTTAACACTGTATAACTTTCTTTTCAATTGTCTGCCTGAACTTCTTAAGGTATGATCCAAAAAATGATTCATGGTCAACTGTAGCACCTCTGAGTGTTCCTCGAGATGCTGTTGCTGTATGTCCCCTTGGAGACAGACTCTATGTGGTTGGAGGATATGATGGACATACTTATTTGAACACTGTTGAATCGTATGATGCACAGAAAGATGAATGGAGAGAGGTACTCTTAATTTAAGTATCCAAATTGATATATTTCAGGTTTTAACTCAAAAATTAAAATATATATTTGGAATTCATCCCATTCTCTTCCACTCTAGGGCTGAATCAAATTACTTTAGTGAAATTTATTGCATGTGCTTTATTTAGCTATATAGAATTATTAATTGAGCTGTTTGATCATTAGTAGAATCCATCAGTATTTATATAAAGTGAGGACAAGACATTTTCTAAGCTTCATGGACTCATTCCTTTTATAGAAAAGTGAATCAGATTCAATAATTCAAGAGTTTTACTCTCTAACCAACTTTTTATGTATGTATTTTGACTTGAGAAGCAAGGAATAATATCTTTATCTACAAGTGTCTATCCCTTCTTATTGACTGGTGCCCAGAAGAAAAATCTTTCAGTCTCCTCCTTATAGAGATTCTACAAATTGCAACACTCTTAAGTACTAATTAGTTATTCAGGGATTTGGTGCATGGTAAAAGACTGGAATTAAACCCTATAAAGAGTTCTGGGTATCAACAGAAGAAATTCTAAGGAAAATATTAATATAAGAAGTGGCACAGAAAGAACATGGGTTTCTATCTCTTTACTCCAACAATATGATTCATTATGACCCTCAGAAATACTCAAGTTCTGCCATATAGTTAGCTCTTAAATTTACAATGATTAAGACCAGCTTAGTAATGGAAATAAATATTTAGCAAACAAGGATATTGGTCAAATATGATAAAAAAAAGTTTTTCTAACCTTGTGTAAATTATTTTTTGGAAAATTATAGACAAGTAGTTAAGAGATGTAGATTCTATTCCGGGTATTTCACTGTTTCATTGTGTGACCTTGCAAAGGGTGAAAGAGAACAACTAGATAAACAGATTATAACTACTATATCCCTAATTATTTTCATTCATTTTCTTGCTTACCCCTAACAAAAACATTGAAGGATAAGTATTATTAGTTTCAATTTTTTAAGTGAGAAATTACAAAAGTGGTGAAACTTAACCAAGATCAGCTGTCCTTCAAACTCAGATCTACTGCATCTTAAAGACTATGCTGTGCTGCATTTTCCATTATCTTTATACAAGATGAAGGCTGGGCCAGAATAGCTGAGGATTTTTTTCAGCTCCAATATATTATGCCAAAGACAAAGTTCATTCAAACAGCATTTCTTTCTTTATTTTTGTTTTCTGCATTAGGAAGTTCCTGTTAACATTGGAAGAGCTGGTACATGTGTTGTGGTGCTGAAGCTACCATAAACTATCTTTATCAAAGGGGAGGAAACCGCATAATTTCAAGAAATGAAGTAGGAAGAGAAGAGGAAGAAGAAACATGTCCTTTCCTTCGATTAGTAATCAACATGAAAATTCTTATAACCATACATTTTAATGTATGGTTATAAATACTCTCATTTGTGAAGCCAAAGTAAGTTTTTGAACATAAATTACATATGGGTGTTTAGTGTATATGTTGTTACAGTTAATATAAATGAAAAGCCAGTAGTCTAGGTTTAGCCTTATTATTTTAAAATGTTAAAAATGCTTCAGGGAAATTGATAGTGACCAAAGTATTAAAGATTATAAAAGTATGGGTAATTTTAAGTTAAGAGTCTGATAAGTTAAGAATATTGTCTATTTCCAAAAAAAAAAAAAAAAAAAAGGCATCCTATCATTTGGAACATAACTAATATAAAAGATGTAAAGCTTAAATTATAACATTTGATTTTTAGTAAAACATCATCCTCATATTCAAATAGTATCCCAAATAGCTAAATAGTACCTCACATTTACCAAGAGGTAAAAAATAGGTTAAAAAAAAAAGCTCAGACATGATTTGTTATGCTGATCACAGCATGTTAAAATTTTCACAGACATTCTTTTTACAGTACCATCTTTAAAAGCACACATACAGATTTGGTAATTCCTTAACATGTTTTCATGTTAGATTTCTTACCAGTAAAATATTATTGTAATTTCATATACACAATCTATACAATATAGTGGTGACTATCTATCATAATGATACAAACTTCGACCTTAGCTTTTGAGTGTCAGGGCCTCACTTATATACACATTAATATTAGCCTTAAATATTTCTGCAAACTCTTGTAACACCTGTCATTGTAAACAAGTTTTCAAAATCAAAGCAATTTTTAAACAGTAGTAAAATTGAGATGTTCCGCAATATTAACACATGGAAACAACAAAATATTCAACATCCGTGGTTAATTCTATATCTTTTAAGTACAAGTACATGCTTTTATGTTAATTTTGTATTTATCCAGTAAAGAATGTTAAGGATATATGTACTCAAAAAGTATTTAAATTAAAAAACAACAAAAAACCTAACTGGGTAGTATTTTACTTTTAAATTCTTACTTCCATGTTCAATTATAAAAAATATTTAAGAAAATGTTAAAAAAAAAAAAAACACCTTCTTTATGACAGTAACTTTTCAAGTAAATTACAATTTTAGAATTTCTGCAATATGTTCTTTTAAATGAACTTTGTACTGTAGTATGTGAAACCAACAAATAAAATTCAGAGATGCTTATAAAATGTACCACCTTTTAAGTTTTTTAAAATATAAATTTATTTATTTTAATTGGAGGTTAATTACTTTACAATATTGTATTGGTTTTGCCATACATCAACATGAATCTGCCACAGGTATACCCGTGTTCCCCATCCCGAACCCCCCTCCCTCCTTCCTCCCCATACCATCCCTCTGGGTCATCCCAGTGCACCGGCCCCAAGCAACCAGTATCATGCATCAAACTTGGACTGGCGATTCGTTTCATATATGATATTATACATGTTTCAATTCCATTCTCCCAAATCATCCCACCCTCTCCCTCTCCAACAGAGTCCAAAAGACTGTTCTATACATCTGTGTCTCTTTTGCTGTCTCACATACAGGGTTATCGTTACCATCTTTCTAAGTTCCATATATATGCGTTAGTATACTGTATTGGTGTTTTTCTTTCTGGCTTACTTCCCTCTGTATAATAGGCTCCAGTTTCATCCACCTCGTTAGAACAACATAAATGTATGAAGATATTTGCACTTTGACAAACTGAATTTAAATAAAATCTATTTCCTCTGGTTATAAAGAGTGTGGCTTTAAATTATGTCAAATGCACCTTTAATTGGCCTTTTAATATTTAAAGTTCCAATAGCTAAAATATTTAAATATGAAAATAAAATTTTCCTGTTTTGTTTCTTATTCCTGCCATTCAGTGTCTTTAATTCTAAATAAAGAGCTATAAACATCTTGAGTTCTAAGGGTAGAGATGGAAGCAGAGATGCTATAAAACACACACACACATACACACACCACAGAGTTCTGTTGGATTTTAAATTCATACCTTATCTAAATCAATGCAGAGGTAGAGTTACTTTTATCTGCAGAGCAAAGTTTAACCTGTCAAGTTAAATTGGAATATGAGCCAGAGGGAAAAAAAAAAAAAAAAAAAAAGATCAAAGGACCTATCATAGCCAGTGGTGATGCTCCACTTCTGGGACTATATTCAAAGGAAATGAAAACACTAACTAGAAAAGATATCTGCATCCTCATGTTCAGAGCAGCATTAATTACAATGGCCAAGATATGGAAACAACCTAAGTGTCCACTGATGGATGAATGGATAAAGACACTGGGGTCTGTCTACCTACCCCATTGGAACATTATTTTGCCATAACAATGAGGAAATCCTACCATTTCAATAACATGGATAAACCTAGAAAGCATTATGCTGAGTGAAATAAGTCAGAGAAAAAACAAATATTACTTTATGATCTCACGTGTGGAGTCTAAGAAGACAAAAAAGCCAAACTCATAGAAAAATATATCAGACATGTGGTTACTAAAGGCAGAGGGTGGATGAAAGAGGAATTGGAGGAAGGTGGTCAAAAAGTACAATTTTCCAGTTAAGATGTGTTTGTGTGTTAGATACTCAGTTGTGTCCAACTCTTTGTTTCCCTGTGGAATGTAGCTTGCCAAGCTCCTCTGTACATGGAATTCTCCAAGTAAGAACACTGGAGTGGGTACCCATTCCCTTCTTCAGGGGATTTTCCCAACCCAGAAATTGAGCTTGCATCTCCTGCATTGCAGGCGAATTCTTCATGAGCTACCAGGGAAATCCCAGTTATAATATAAATAAGTACTAAGACTATAATGTACAATGCAATGATTATAGTTGACACTTTTTAATGTAATACATAGGAAAGTTTTTAAGAAGTTAAGTCCTGTGTTCTCACACAAGGAAAAACATTTTTTTTTTGTTTTTCTTCTTTATTTTCTCTTTATTATATTTATTTGAAATGATGGATGTTAGCTGAGCCATTGCAATAATCATTTCACAATATATATTAATTAAGTCATCATGCAGTATGCCTTAAACTTATACAGTGATGTATTCATTATGTATCAATAAGACTAGAAAAAATATTGTGCTTGGGCCTCTATGGCTTAGTTGGGTTGCTAAAATGTGAGCAGATCTGAGCAGTCAGAATGGAGAGCTGCAGAGGCTCAGAGTACTAAGGCGCAAATTCACCTGCTTCAGTCAAATCTAGTTGGAGAAGGGAGTCACAGGGGCAGCCTCTTGCTACCATGACATGATGGAAATGACCTATCAGTCTGGCTTAAGGTAACACAGATAAGAAAGGGAATTACTAATTTATAAACCCTTTCAGGAAGTGTAAGCACTGATACATTTAGACATTATACTCATATTGGAAAGAAAATATTGATTTTTCTTTAATCACTATAACCTTACTCTCAGGTTACCACACTGCAGCTCTCAGCCTATATTATGATGACTCTCCAGACAGCTACTTTCTCATTATTTCTACGAGGAATGCATGAACTTCTAAATATCTTCTATATTGCACTGGAGCTGAAGGAGACTCTAGGGCACTAAACTCAGGTCTTCTCTCTGCCTAACTATGTTATCCATCAACTTGATTCAGATTTGGTTGCTGGTACAATTTAACATCCAGGGAACACTGAAAAGAAGTCTCTCCCATAGTCTCAAATGGAGTAGAGAACTAAAACTCTAATTTCAGATATTCTCTTAAACTCTCTAACAAGTTTCTCACCCCAAGATCTTATTTTGAGAAAAGAAAAAAAGACTATAAAACATACATTTCTTCAGCTGTCATCTTTGTCTTACCACAGGTACCTGAAGTAAGTTAGCTGAAGAAGAGGGACAGATTTTTCAGTTACTTTTGCATTCCTGTTATAATCCTAATCTGCTCCCTTTACAGACACACACACACACATTGCATATGCAAACAATGGGAGAAATGAGTATATCTAGCAAAATACTGGAATCTCACACATGATAAATGTTAAAAGGTAAAACACATTAATAGCCTTCAAAAATAATACTCCAGTGTCACAAATATTTATAAAGGATCTACTGTGTCTTAGGCCCTAGTAATATACATATTAATTAGGACTAAGTAAATGGCAGCCCACTTCAGTATTCTTGCCTGGAAAATCCCATGGACCGCAGAGCCTGGTAGGTTACAGTCGATGGGGTCGCAAAGAGTCAGACACGATGGAGTGACTTCACTTTCACTTTCTATGAAATCTATACCAAATCCAGGTCCATATAATTTATATTATATTCTAAGTAATGGACAATCAGTATTTGATGGTCTTTCCGCTACAAAGGCAACTGAAATTTCCAAATTCACATATCATCTAAGGTCATGGAGATCCTCATGCAAACAGCCTGATTCCACAAGGTATATTCAGTATCTATCTGAGTGGTTAAATAATCCTATCTGGATCATAATTAACTAGACCTTGCCAGAATACGTACAGGCTCTGGCCCTTGGAGAACAACTAGTCTTACTGAAGAACAGGCCTGAAAACACATAATCAGAAGATTTTGAGAAAATGATGTAAATAAAATGGTGGCATAGGAATATCTGCTACGTCCAAGGAGTGGTGGCTACATGGGCGCAGGAAGGCCTAGAGGAGCTATCCGACTTTGAAGGTCAGGAAGGGTGACAGTGAGGAGATACCCCTCGTCCAAGGTAAGGAGCAGTGGCTGTGTTTTGCTGGAGCAGCTGTGAAGAGATACCCCACACCCAAGGTAAGAGAAACCCAAGTAAGACGGTAGTTGTTGCAAGAGGGCATCAGAGGGTAGACACACTGAAACCATACTCACAGAAAACTAGTCAATCTAATCACACTAGGACCACAGGCTTGTCTAACTCAATGAAACTAAGCCATGCCCATGGGGCAACTCAAGATGGGCGGGTCATGGTGAAGAAATCTGACAGAATGTGGTCCACTGGAGAAGGGAATGGCAAACCACTTCAGTATTCTTGCCTTGAGAACCCCATGAACAGTATGAAAAGGCAAAATGATAGGATACTGAAAGAGGAACTCCCCAGGTCAGTAGGTGCCCAATATGCTACTGGAGATCAGTGGAGAAATGACTCCAGAAAGAATGAAGGGTTGGAGCCAAAGCAAAAACAGTACCCAGCTGTGGATGTGACTGGTGACAGAAGCAAGGTCCGATGCTGTAAAGAGCAATATTGCATAGGAAACTGGAATGTCAGGTCCATGAATCAAGGCAAATTGGAAGTGGTCAAACAAGAGATGGCAAGAGTGAACGTCGACATTCTAGGAATCAGCAAACTCAAATGGACTGGAATGGGTGAATTTAACTCAGATGACCAATATATCTACTACTGTGGGCAGGAATCCCTCAGAAGAAATGGAGTAGCCATCATGGTCAACAAAAGAGTCCAAAATGCAGTACTTGGATGCAATCTCAAAAAGGACAGAATGATCTCTGTTCGTTTCCAAGGCAAACCATTCAATATCACAGTAATCCAAGTCTATGCCCCAACCAGTAACGCTGAAGAAGCTGAAGTTGAACTATGAAGACCTACAAGACCTTTTAGAACTAACACCCCAAAAAGATGTCTTTTTCATTATAGGGGACTGGAATGCAAAAGTAGGTAGTCAAGAAACACCTGGAGTAACAGGCAAATTTGGCCTTGGAATACGGAATGAAGCAGGGCAAAGACTAACAGAGTTTTGCCAAGAGAATGCACTGGTCATAGCAAACACCCTCTTCCAACAACACAAGAGAAGACTCTACACATGGACATCACCACATGGTCAACACCAAAATCAGATTTATTATATTCTTTACAGTCAAAGATGGAGAAGCTCTATACAGTCAACAACAACAACAACAAAAAAAGACCAGGAGCTGACTGTGGCTCAGATCATAAACTCCTTATTGCCAAATTCAGACTGAAATTGAATTAGGGAAAACCACTAGACCATTCAGGTATGGCCATAATTAAATCCCTTATGATTATACAGTGGAAGTGAGAAGTAGATTTAAGGGCCTAGATCTGATAGATAGAGTGCCTGATGAACTATGGAATGAGGTTCGTGACATTGTACAGGAGACAGGGATCAAGACCATCCCCATGGAAAAGAAATGCAAAAAAGCAAAATGGCTGTCTGGGGAGGCCTTACAAATCGCTGTGAAAAGAAGAGAGGCGAAAAGCAAAGGAGAAAAGGGAAGATAAAGCATCTGAATGCAGAGTTCCAAAGAATAGCTAGAAGAGATAAGAAAGCCTTCCTCAGCAATCAATGCGAAGAAATAGAGAACGGGAAAGACTAGATATCTCTTCAAGAAAATTAGAGATACCAAGGGAATATTTCATGCAAAGATGGGCTCGATAAAGGACAGGAATGGTATGGACCTAACAGAAGCAGAAGATATTAGGAGGAGGTGGCAACAATACACACAAGAACTGTACAAAACAATCTTCATGACCCCGATAATCACGATGGTGTGATCACTCATCTAGAGCCATACATCCTGGAATGTGAAGTCAAGTGGGCCTTAGAAAGCATCACTACGAACAAAGCTAGTGGAGGTGATGGAATTCCAGTTGAGCTATTTCAAATCCTGGAAGATGATGCTGTGAAAGTGCCACACTCAATATGCCAGCAAATTTGGAAAACTCAGCAGTGGCCACAGGACTGGAAAAGGTCCGTTTTCATTCCAATCCCAAAGAAAGGCAATGTCAAAGAATGCTCAGACTACCACACAATTGCACTCATCTCACATGCTAGTAAAGTAATGCTCAAGATTCTCCAAGCCAGGCTTCAGCAATACGTGAACCATGAACTTCCTGATGTTCAAGATGGTTTTAGAAAAGGCAGAGGAACCAGATATCAAATTGCCAACATCCACTGGATCATGAAAACAGCAAGAGAGTTGCAGAAAAACATCTATTTCTGCTTTATTGACTATGCCAAAGCCTTTGACTGTGTGGATCACAATAAACTGTGGAAATTTCTGAAAGAGATGGGAATACCAGACCACCTGATCTGCCTCTTGAGAAATCTGTATGCAGGTCAGGAAGCAACAGTTAGAACTGGACATGGAATAACAGACTGGTTCCAAATAGGAAAAGGAATACGTCAAGGCTGTATATTATCACCCTGCTTATTTAACTTATATGCAGAGTACATCATGAGAAATGCTGGACTGAAAGAAGCACAAGCTGGAATCAAGATTGCTGGGAGAAACATCAATAACCTCAGATATGCAGATGACACCACCCTTATGGCAGAAAGTGAAGAGGAAGTAAAAAGCCTGTTGATGAAAGTGAAAGTGGAGAGTGAAAAAGTTGGCTTACAGCTCAACATTCAGAAAACGAAGATCATGGCATCTGGTCCCTTCAGTTCATGGGAAGTAGATGGGGAAACAGTGGAAACAGTGTCAGACGTTATTTTCTTGGGCTCCAAAATCACTGCAGATGGTGACTGCAACCATGAAATTAAAAGACGCTTACTCCTTGGAAGGAAAGTTATGACCAACCTAGATAGCATATTCAAAAGCAGAGACATTACTTTGCCAACAAAGGTCCGTGTAGTCAAAGCTATTGTTTCTCCGGTAGTCATGTATGGATGTGAAAGTTGGATTATAAATAAAGCTGAACCCTGAAGAATTTATGCTTTTGAACCGTGATGTTGCAAAAGACTTGAGAATCCCTTGGACTGCAATGACATCCAACCAGTCCTTTCTAAAGGAATCAGACCTGAATATTCTTTGGGTGGACTGATTTTGAAGTTGAAACTCTAATACTTTGGACACCTGATGTGAAGAGCTGACTCATTTGAAAAGACCCTGATGATGGGAAAGATTGAAGGCATGAGGAGAAGGGTATGACAGAGGATGAGATGGTTGGATCACATCACTGACTCAATGGACATGAGTTTGGTTAAACTCTGGCAGTTGGTGATGGACAGGAAGGCCTGGCATGCTGCAGTCCACGGGGTCGCAAAGAGTTGGACACGACTGATCGACTGAAGTCAACTGAACTATGTCCAGCAGTCCCAGACAGCATCCATTACCTCAGGCAGCTTTTTTTTTTTTTGGCTCCAGGTTACTAGAAGGCCCTTTTGAACTCAGTTCTCTACCAGGAAACTGGCCAGTTCCAGCGGTTCCAGGTGACTGGTGGCCACAAGTGATTCTTTCTCTCCAGGAAGCTTCTTTGTCTTCACGCTTCCACATGCTTCCATGAATCAAAGCCTTCAATGCACTCTGGCACCTGCTGGCTCCCACAGACTTAGGCATCTCTAGTGTCCCCAGGATCTCAACCCACCAAGGTGACAGCTGAATCTCTTGGAACCAAATTCCTAACAAACTGTCGTGAATACATGCTCTCAGCTTACCCCAGCATAAGTTGGCTCCTATGGCATCAGGTAGCTCATGTAGCAACAGATTTCAATCGTGCCCCAGCATATTCCAGTAGTGGCTGGATTCTACTGCCCTGGGTGGCTCTTGTAGCCTCAGGTTCCCAATCAGTGCCAGAGACAAAGGATTAAGAGAGAATCCGGCAGGGACCATTGCCAAACTAATTACCCTATCAGAGGCTTTCATAACCTATTTCAGCACCATGGAATTCAAGGTCTCCAGCAAGGAGGAGAAAACAATCCCAAACTCATTTTACAAGACCATCTTTAGCCTGATACCAAATCCAGATAAGAATCCCACAAGACAAGAGAAATACAGGCCAATATTACTATGAATATAAACACACACACACACACACACACACACACACACACAATCAGCCTTAAAGAAGAAGTAAATTCTGATACTTGCTACAACATGGATGAAACTATGCTAAGTCGGCTCACAAAAACACAAACGCTGCATGATTCCACTTATATGAAGTATTTAAAATAACAGAATTCATAAAGACAGAAAGTAGAGTAGTGGTTAGCAGGGATTTGGAGCCAGGGATAATAGAAAATTGATGTTTAATGGGCACAGAGTTTCAGTTTAGGATGATGAAAATGTTCTGGTAGTGATGATGGCTACACAACAAAGTAAATATAGTCAGTGCTGCTAAATTGTTGTTATTTTTCAGTCACTAAGGTCCTGTCCAACTTTTTGCAATCCCATGGACTGTAGCATGCCAGGCTCCTCTGTTCTCCACTATATCCCAGAATTTGCCAATTACACTTAATTTTTAATGTTAACTTTATGTCATGCATATTTTACTACAATAAATACAGAAAAGTTAATGGATCATAGACCTTAATGCAAGATCCTAATCCAAGAGGGTTGTGTAAAACATTATTAACCCTCTTAGATTAAAATTTAGGAGTTAATTTGCATGAACTCTGATAATGTTTTCTTAGAAATGGCTCCAAAGGCATGGTGATAAAAGACAAAATAAATAAATTATACTTAATCAAAATTAAAAGTATTGGTGTTTTAAAAGACACTAGCAAAAAACTAAATGGGATAAACTTGATATCTGGTAAGTGGTTTGCATCCAGAAGTTTTTAAAAAATAACTCATTAATTAAATGATACATAATCCAATTTTAAAATGTACAAAGGATTTTATTTTTTTTTATATTTTGTTAAATTAGTTTTATTTCATCAACATTCTTTTTTTTAATTTTATTTTATTTTTTAAACTTTACATAATTGTATTAGTTTTGCCAAATATCAAAATGAATCCGCCACAGGTATACATGTGTTCCCCATCCTGTACAAAGGATTTTAATAGGTATTTCTCAAAAAAAAAAAAATATAGATGTCCAATAAAAACATGAAAACAAGCTCAAAATCATTAACTATCAGAAAAATACAAGTTGAAACCATAAATAATAGTTTACACAAGTTCTCTTTCTGATTTTTCATTATTAGTGAATAGGAATGTAAAGAATTTATTTTGTGTATTACTTTATATCCTGTGACTTTACTATATTCATTGATGAGCTCTAGAAATTTACTGGTGGCATCTTCAGGGTTTTATATGTGGAGAATCATGTCACTGCAAACAGGGACAGTTTTATTTCTCCTTTTCCAATCTGGATTCCTTTTATTTCTTTCCTTCTCTGATTGCTGTGGCTCAGTTCAGTCCAGTTCAGTAGCTCAGTCGTGTCCGACTCTTTGCGACCCCATGAATCGCAGCATGCTAGGCCTCCCTGTCCATCACCAAATCCCAGAGTTCACTCAGACTCACGTCCACCGAGTCAGTGATGGCATCCAGTCATCTCATCCTCTGTCGTTCCCTTCTCCTCCTGCCCCCAATCCCTCCCAGCATCAGAGTCTTTTCCAATGAGTCAACTCTTCGCATGAGGTGGCCAAAGTACTGGAGTTTCAGCTTTGGAATCATTCCTTCCAAAGAAATCCCAGGGCTGATCTCCTTCAGAGTGGACTGGTTGGATCTCCTTGTAGTCCAAGGGACTCTCAAGAGTCTTCTCCAACACCACAGTTCAAAAGCATCAATTATTCAGCACTCAGCCTTCTTCATAGTCCAACTCTCACATCCATACATGACCACAGGAAAAAGCATAGCCTTGACTAGATGGACCTTTGTTGGCAAACTAATGTCTCTGCTTTTGAATATGCTATCTAGGTTGGTCATAAATTTCGTTCCAAGGAGTAAGCGTCTTTTAATTTCATGGCTGCAGTCACCATCTGCAGTGATTTTGGAGCCCAAAACAATAAAGTCTCACACTGTTTCCACTGTTTCCCCATCTATTTCCCATGAACTGATGGGACCAGATGCCATGATCTTCGTTTTCTGAATGTTGAGCTGTAAGCCAACTTTTTCACTCTCCACTTTCATCAAGAGGCTTTTTAGTTCCTCTTCACTTTCTTCCATAAGGGTGGTGTCAGCTGCGTATCTGAGGTTATTGATATTTCTCCCAGAAATCTTGATTCCAGCTTGTGTTTCTTCCAGTCCAGCATTTCTCATGATGTACTCTGCATATAAGTTAAATAAACAGGGTGACAATATACAGCCCTGATGTACTCCTTTTCCAAATTTAGAACCAGTCTGTTATTCCATGTCCAGTTCTAACTGTTGCTTCCTGACCTGCATACAGATTTCCCAAGAGGCAGGTCAGGTGGTCTGGTATTCCTGTCTCTCTCAGAATTTTCCAGTTTATTGTGATCCACACAGTCAAAGGCTTTGGCATAATCAATAAAGCAGAAATAGATGTTTTTTTTTTTCTGGAACTCTTTTGCTTTTTCCATGATCCAGCGGATGTTGGCAATCTGATCTCTGGTTCCTCTGCCTTTTCTAAAACCAGCTTGAACATCTGGAAGTTCACGGTTCATGTATTGCTGAAGCCTGGCTTGGAGAATTTTCAGCATTACTTTACTAGCATGTGAGATGAGTGCAATTGTGTGGTAGTTTGAGCATTCTTTGGCATTGCTTTTCTTTGGGATTGGAATGAAAATGGACCTTTTCCAGTCCTGTGGCCACTGCTGACTTTTCCAAATTTGCTGGCATATTGAGTGCAGCACTTTCACAGCATCATCTTTCAGGATTTGAAATAGCTCAACTGGAATTCAATCACCTCCACTAGCTTTGTTCGTAGTGATGCTTTCTAAGGCCCACTTGACTTCACATTCCAGGATGTATGGCTCTAGGTCAGTGATCACACCATCGTGATTATCTGGGTCATGAAGATCTTTTTTTTACAGTTCTTCTGTGTATTCTTGCCACCTTTCTTAATATCTTCTGCCCCTGTTAGGTCCATACCATTTCTATCCTTTATCGAGCCCATCTTTGCATGAAATATTTCCTTGGTATCTCTAATCTTCTTGAAGAGATCTCTAGTCTTTCCCATTCTGTTGTTTTCCTCTATTTCTTTGCATTGATTGCTGAGGAAGGCTTTCTTATCTCTTCTTGCTATTCTTTGGAACTCTGCATTCAGATGCTTATATCTTTCCTTTTCTCCTTTGCTTTTCTCTTCTCTTCTTTTCACAGCTATTTGTACGGCCTCCCCAGACAGCCATTTTGCTTTTTTGTATTTCTTTTCCATGGGGATGGTCTTGATCCCTGTCTCCTGTACAATGTCACGAACCTCATTCCATAGTTCATCAGGCACTCTATCAGATCTAGGCCCTTAAATCTATTTCTCACTTCCACTGTATAATCATAAGGGATTTGATTAAGTTCATACCTGAATGGTCTAGTGGTTTCCCTACTTTCCTCAATTTAAGTCTGAATTTGGTAATAAGGACTTCATGATCTCAGCCACAGTCAGCTCCTGGTCTTGCTTTTGTTGACTGTATTGAGCTTCTCCATCTTTTGCCGCAAAGAATATAATTAATCTGATTTCGTTGTTGACCATCTGGTGATGTCCTTGTGTAGAGTCTTCTCTTGTGTTTTTGGAAGAGGGTGTTTGCTTTGACCAGTGCATTCTCTTGGCAAAACTCTGTTAGTCTTTGCCCTGCTTCATTCCATATTCCAAGGCCAAATTTGCCTGTTACTCCACGTGTTTCTTGACTACCTACTTTTGCATTCCAGTCCCCTATAATGAAAAGGACATCTTTTTTGGGTGTTAGTTCTAAAAGGTCTTGTAGGTCTTCATAGTTCAACTTCAGCTTCTTCAGCGTTACTGGTTGGGGCATAGACTTGGATTACTGTGATATTGAATGGTTTGCCTTGGAAACGAACAGAGATCATTCTGTCCTTTTTGAGATTGCATCCAAGTACTGCATTTTGGACTCTTTTGTTGACCATGATGGCTACTCCATTTCTTCTGAGGGATTCCTGCCCACAGTAGTAGATATAATGGTCATCTGAGTTAAATTCACCCATTCCAGTCCATTTGAGTTTGGACTGGAATTCAACAGTGAATTCAACAATCTTCTTGCCATTCACTTGCCATTCACTCTTGCCATCTCTTGTTTGACCACTTCCAATTTGCCTTGATTCATGGACCTGACATTCCAGTTTCCTATGCAATATTGCTCTTTACAGCATCGGACCTTGCTTCTGTCACCAGTCACATCCACAGCTGGGTACTGTTTTTGCTTTGGCTCCATCCCTTCATTCTTTCTGGAGTCCTTTCTCCACTGATCTCCAGTAGCATATTGGGCACCTACTGACCTGGGGAGTTCCTCTTTCAGTATCCTATCATTTTGCCTTTTCATACTGTTCATGGGGTTCTCAAGGCAAGAATACTGAAGTGATTTGCCATTCCCTTCTCCAGTGGACCACATTCTGTCAGATCTCTCCACCGTAACCTGCCCATCTTGGTTTGTCTATCCCACGTTGAAGGTAGGAAGGGCGGTGGTAAGGAGATAACCCTTGTCCAAGGTAAGGAACAGTGGCTGCGCTTTGCTGGAGCAGCCGTTAAGAGATACACCACGTCCAAGGTAAGAGAAACCCAATTAAGACAGTAGGTGTTGCAAAAGGACCTCAGAGGGCAGACACACTGAAACCATACTCACAGGAAACTAGTCAATCTAATCACACTAGGACCACAGGCTTGTCTAACTCATTGCTGTGGCTAGGACTTCCAAAACTAGCTTGAATAACAGTGGTTTGAATGAGCTCCCTTATCTTAATCCTGCTTTTAGAGGAAATGTTTTCAGCTTTCCACCATTGAGGATGAAGTTTACTGTGTATTGGTTGGATATGGCCTTTATTATTTTAAGGTGTATTCCTTACATGCCTACTTTCTGGAGGCCTTTTTATCATAAATGGATGTTGAATTTTGTCAAAAGTTTTATCTGCATCTATTGAGATGATCATATGTTTTTTATCCTTCAATTTGTTAATATGGTGTATCACATTGATTGATTTGCATATACTGAAGAATCTTTGCATCCCTGGGATAAAGCACACTTTGTCATGATGTATGATCATTTTAATGTGTTGTTGGATTCTGTTTGCTAGAATTTTGTTGAGGATTTTCAGATCTATGTTCATCAGTGATATTGGCCTGTAATTTTCTGTTTTTTTTTTTTTGTGGCATCTTTGCCTGGTTTTGGTATCAGGGTGATGGTGGCCTCCTAGAGTGAGTTTGGGAGTTTTGTTTTTTTTTCCACTACAATTTTCTGGAAGAGTTTGAGTAGGATAGCTGTTAGCTCATCTCTATAGTTTTGGTAGAATTCACCTATGAAACTGTCTGGTCCTGGGCTTTTCTTTGTTGAAAGATCTTTGATTACAGTTTTAATTTCCATGCTTGTGATTGGTCTGTTCATATTTTCTATTTCTACCTGGTTCAGTTTTAGAAGGTTATATTTTTTTCAGAATTTGTTCATTTCCTCCAGGTTGTTTATTTTGTTGTTATATAGTTGCTCATAATAGTCTCATGATTTTTTGTATTTCTGTGTTGTCTGTTGTAACTTCTTTTTCATTTTTAATTTATTGATTTTGAGTCTTCTGCCTTTCTATGGCAAAAAGCATCACTATGTTGTAAAGCAATTATCCTCCAATTAACATAAATTAAAAAATAGTGTACACTCACTAGGATGGCTAAAATTTTAAAAGACAGGTGTAACAAGTTTGGCAAGTATTTTTGAAAAATTGAAAGAATCATATATTGCTGGTGAGAGCCTAAAATTATGCAGCCTCTTTGGAAAATAATTTGATGATTCTTCAAAATGTTAAACATAGAGTTATCTACCATATGACCCAACAATGCCACTCTTAGGCACAAATCTAATAGATATCAAAACACCTATTCATGCAAAAATGTGTTATTGAATGTTCATGGTAGCATTATTCATAATAGTTAAAAATGGGGTAAAATATATCCATCATCTGATGAATATACAAATGTGGCATATCCATAAAATGGTAAGTGAAATAGTCAGTAGTGAGCCACAGATTCAGTTGTGTTCAGTCACTCAGTGTCCAACATTTTGCAATCCCATGGACTGCAGCATGCCAAGCTACCCTGTCCATCACCAACACCTGAAGCCTGCTCAAACTCATGTCATTCGAGTTGGTGATGCCACCCATCCTCTGTTGTCCCCTTCTCCTCCCACCTTCAATCTTTCCCATCATCAGGGTCTTATCAAATGAGTCAGTTTTTCGCATCAGGTGGGCAAAGTATCGGTGTTTCAGCTTTAGCATCAGTCCTTCCAATGAATATTCAGGACTGATTTCCTTTAGGATAGACTGGTTGGATCTCCTTGAAGTCCAAGGGACTCTCAAGAGTCTTTTGCAACATCACAGTTTAAAAGCATCAATTCTTCAGGTCTCAGCTTTCTTTATAGTCCAACACTCACATCCATACATGAAGACTGGAAAAACCATAGCTTTGACTAGACAGACCTTTGTTGGCAAACTAATGTCTATGCTTTTTAGTATGCTGTCTAGGTTGATCATAGCTCTTCTTCCAAGGAGTAAGCATCTTTTAATTTCATGGCTGAAGTCACCATCTGCAGTGATTTTGGAGCCCCCCTAAATAAAGTCTGCCACTGTTTCCACTGTTTCTCCATCTATTTGCCATGAAGTGATGGGACCGGCAGCCATGATCGTAGTTTTCTGAATGTTGAGATTTAAGCCAACTTTTTCACTCTCCTCTTTCACTTTCATCAAGAGGTTCTTTAGTTCTTCTTTGCTTTCTGCCATAAGGATGATATCATCTGCATATCTTAGGTTATTGATATTTCTCATGTAAATCTTGATTCCAGCTTGTGCTTCATCCAGCCCAGCATTCTGCATGATGTACTCTGCATATAAGTTAAATAAACAGGGTGACAATATACACCCTTGACATGCTCCTTTCCCAATTTGGAACCAGTCAGTTATTCCAAGTCCAGTTCTTCTTGTCCTGAATACAAATTTCTCAGGAGGCAGGTAAGGTTGTCTGGTATTTCCATCTCTTTAAGAATTTTCCACAGTTTGTTGTGATCCATACAGTCAAAGGCTTTGGCATAGTTAATAAAGCAGTAGATGATTTTCTGGAACTCTCTTGCTTTTTTGATGATCCAGAGGATTTTGGCAATTTGATTTCTGGCTCCTCTGCCTTTTGTAAATCCAGCCTGAACATGTGAAAGTTCATGGTTCATGTTCCTGGCTTGGAGAATTTTGAGGATTACCTTGCTAGCATATGAGATGAGTGCAGTCATGTGGTGGTTTGAGCAACTACAAATTCTATAGCACGAAAATAGTCATAGACAATATGTAAATGAATGTGAATGGCTTTATTGCAATAATACTTTATTTATGGACATTGAAATTGTAATTTTTGCGTATTACAAAATAGTATTCTTTTGATTGTCTTTCAACTTCTTAAAAATGTAAAAAAAAAAAAATTCTTAGCTCATGGGCTATATAAAAAAAGAGAGTGGGCTATATTTGGTCTTCTGCCTGTGGGCTGTAGTGTATGGATCCCAGCTCTAGGTACTCTAGATATTTGTTCAAACCAAAGGCATAGTAATTAACAGCTTGGGTTTCAAAGTTAGGCAGTCTATATGCAAATGCTCGCTTAGAAATGCCTTTTTTTTTTTTTTAACATTTCCAAACCTTAATTTATTTTTTAATGTGTAAAGTAGGAATAACAGTAAAGCAAATAACAGTAAAGAACTCTTAAAGTTATTGAGAATAATAGGAGTTGATTGTAAAAAGAGTTTAGAAGAGTGCTGAACATATGGAAAGCAGCCAGTAAATGAAAAATATTTCTGTATGCTAAGTCTTGTCCTAGATGCTTTCAACACATCTCATTTCAGCCTCAGAATGTATATATTATTATGCCTCTTTAAAGGATAAGGAGCCTGAAGCTCTGACATAAATGATTTGCACAATATTACATAGCTGATAAGCAGGAGGGCCTGTATCAGAGTCTGATTCAAATGTGTGTCACTTCAGAGTTCATGCTTTTGCCCCTGTGCTGATCTCTGTGGGCTTATTTGCATTATACTATTGATAAAGGCTAGAACTCTACTAACTTATTCATTTAATAGTGCCAAAATTTGTTTAAAGAACTCTTGATATTCACAATCAACATACTATTATGTGCATTTATACAAAACATCTTGTGAAATTCAAGAAGACATGACAGTGTTATGGTTAGTTTTTTTCACATTTATTTATTTATTTTTACTGATAAAGCAAAGCATTTTATTGGAAAAAGAGAGCAGAGAATAGCATAGTAAGGACACCAGGAGAACTGCTCTGCTAGGTGGCTCATAGTCTTAGGGTTTATTTTGTTTTATTTTTATATTGGAGTACAGGTGATTAAAAATATAGTGTTAGTTTCAGATGAACAGTGAAGGAATTCAGCCATACAAATACATGCATCCATTCTTCCCCAAACTCTCCTCTCACCCAGGCTGCCATACATCATTGAGCAGAGTTCCCTGTACTATACAGTAGATCCTTGCTGCTTGTCCATTTTGTAGAATATTTTTAAATTAAATAATCTATTATTTTTTTAATTTTTTGAATGCACTGGGTCTTTGTTTTGCTGCACTCGGGCTTTCTCTAGTTGTGGCAAGTGGGGGCTACTCTCTAGTTGCCATGTGTGGGTTTCTCATTGAGATGGTGTCTCTTGTTGCATAGCACCAGATCTAGGACATGGACTTAGTAGTTGTAGCACATGGGGTTAATTGCTCTGTGGCATGTGGAATCTTCCCAGACCATAGATTGAACCCATGTCATCTGCATAGGCAGGAGGATTCTTTACAGCTGGACCATCAGGTAAGTCCTTGGTATTCATTTTAAATATAGCAGTATGTACATGTTGATCCAAACCTCTTTATCCCTCTCCCCCCACCCTTTACTCCAGTAACTGTAAGTTCATTCCCTGTCTGTGAGTCTGTCTCTGTTTTGTAAATAAGTTGACATATCATTTCTTTTTACATTCCACATATAAGGGATATCATATGATATTTCTCTTTCTCTGTCTGACTTACTTCACTCAGTATGACAATCTCTAGGTCCATCTATGTTGCCGCAAATGGCTTAATTCCATTCTCTTTAATGGCTGAGTAATATTCCATTGTATATATGTACCACATCTCCTTTATCCATTCCTCTATCTATGAGTTTTTAAGTTGTTTCCATGTTTACACTTAAGGCTATTATAAATAGTGCTACAATGAATAGTGAAGTGCATGTATCCTTTCAGACCATAATTTGCTCTCGATATATATATGCCCAGGAGTGGGATCATAGGGTCATATGGTAGCTCTATTTCTAGATTTTTAAGGAATGTCCACACTGTTCTCAATAGTGGCTGTATCAATTTACATTCCCACCAACAGTATAGTAGGGCTCCCTTCTCTCCACATCCCCTCCAATATTTTATTTGTGTGTGTGTGTGTTTTGATGATAGGCATTTTGAGTGATGTGAGGTGATATCCAACTGTAGTTTTGATTTGGAAGTGTCTTGACCCAGATAATCACAATGGTGTGATCACTGACCTAGAGCCAAACATCCTGAAATGTGAAGTAAAGTGGGCCTTAGGAAGCATCACAATGAACAAAGCTAGTGGAGGTGATGAAATTCCAGTTGAGCTATTTCAAATCCTGAAACATGATGCTGTGAAAGTGCTACACTCAATATGCCAGCAAATTTGGAAAACTCAGCAGTGGCCACAGGACTGGAAAAGGTCCGTTTTCATTCCAATCCCAAAGAAAGGCAATGCCAAAGAATGCTCAAACTACCACACAATTGCACTTATCTCACACGCTAGTAAAGTAATGCTCAAAATTCTCCAAGCCAGGCTTCAGCAATACATGAACCGTGAACTTCCAGATGTTCAAGCTGGTTTTAGAAAAGGCAGAGGAACCAGAGATTAAATTGCCAACATCCGCTGGATCATGGAAAAAGCAAGAGAGTTCCAGAAAAAAAAACATCTATTTCTGCTTTATTGACTATGCCAAAGCCTTTGACTGTGTGGATCACAATAAACTGTGGAAAATTCTGAAAGAGATGGGAATACCAGACCACCTGATCTGCCTCTTGAGAAATTTGTATGCAGGCCACGAAGCAACAGTTAGAACTGGACATGGAATAACAGACTGGTTCCAAATAGGAAAAGGAGAACGTCAAGGCTGTATTTTGTCACCCTGTTAATTTAACTTATATGCAGAGTACATCAGGAGAAATGCTGGACTGAAAGAAGCACGAGCTGGAATCAAGATTGCTGGGAGAAATAGCAATAACCTCAGATATGCAGCTGACACCACCCTTATGGAAGAAAGTGAAGAGGAAGTAAAAAGCCTATTGATGAAAGTGAAAGTGGAGAGTGAAAAAGTTGGCTTAAAGCTCAACATTCAGAAAACGAAGATCATGGCATCTGGTCCCATCAGTTCATGGGAAATAGATGGGGAAACAGTGGAAACAGTGCCAGACTTTATTTTTGGGGGCTCCAAAATCACTGCAGATGGTGACTGAAGCCATGAAATTAAAATATGCTTACTCCTTGGAAGGAAAGTTATGAGCAACCTAGACAGCATATTCAAAAGCAGAGACATTACTTTGCCAACAAAGGTCCGTCTAGTCAAGGCAATGGTTTTTCCAGCGGTCATGTATGGATGTGAGAGTTGGACTGTGAAGAAGGCTGAGCACCGAAGAATTGATGCTTTTGAACTGTGGTGTTGGAGAAGACTCTTGAGAGTCCCTTGGACTGCAAGGAAATCCAACCAGTTCATTCTGAAGGAGATCAGCCCTGGGATTTCTTTGGAAGGAATGATGCTTAAGCTAAAACTCCAGTACGTTGGCCACCTCATGCGAAGAGTTGATTCATTGGAAAAGACTCTGATGCTGGGAGGGATTGGGGGCAGGAGGAGAAGGGGACGAAAGAGGATGAGATGGCTGGATGGCATCACTGACTCGGTGGACGTGAGTCTGAGTGAGCTCTGGGATTTGGTGATGGACAGGGAGGCCTGGCGTGCTGCGATTCATGGGGTCGCAAAGAGTCGTACACGACTGAGCAACTGAACTGAACTGAATAGAGAGATAAGAAATTAGATGAGATGGTTGAATGGCATCACTGATGCAATGGACATGAACTTGAGCAAACTCAGAGAGATGGTGGGGAACAGAGAGGCCTGGTGTCCTGCAGTCCATGGGATCAGAAAGAGTCGGACACAACTTGGTGACTGAACAACAACAATAATTAGCCATGTTGAACATCTTTCCATGTGCTTGTCTCAGTCATATGTTTGTCTTCTTTGGAAAAATAGCTATTTAGGTCTTCTGCCTACATTTTTATTGGACTGTTTGTTTTAATGATATTAAGCCTCATGAGTTGTTTGCATAGTGTGGAGACTGAATCCCTTACCAGTCACATCATTTGCAAATATTTTCTCCTGGTCTGTAAGTTGCCTTTTCCTTTTGTTTATGGTTTCCTTTACTGTGCAAAAGTATTTGAGCTTAATTAAGTCCCATTTATTTATTACTTTTTTTCCAAAACTATGGGAGATGGATTGAAAAAGATATTGCTGCAAGTTATGTCAGAGTGTGGGTTTCCCAATTGACATGCTATTTTTGTTCAGTCACTAAGTCATGTTCAACTCTGACCCCATGGACTGCAGCATGCCAGGCTTTCCTGTCCTGGAGTTTGTTCAAACTCATGCCCATTGAGTCAGTGATACCATCCAACCATCTCATCCTCTGTCCCACCCTTCTCCTCCTGACCTCAATCTTTTCCAGCATCTGGGTGTTTTCCAAGGAGTCAGCAATTCGCATCAGGTGGCCAAACTATTGGAGCTTCAGCTTCAGCATCAGTCCTTCCAATGAATATTCAGGATTTATTTTCTTTAGGATTGAATAGTTGGATCTCCCTGCTGTCCCATGGACTCTCACAAGTCTTCTCCAGTACCACAATTTGAAAGCATCGATTCTTCAGCGTTCAGCCTTTTTATGGTCCAACTCTCTCATCCGTACATGACTACTGGAAAACCACAGCTTTGACTATATGGGCCTTTGTTGGCAAAGGGATATATCTGCTTTTTAACATGCTGTCTAGGTTTGTCAAGGCTTTTCTTCCAAGAGGCAAGTGTCTTTTAAAATAAAGTCTGTCACTGTTTCCATTTTCCCCCCATCTATTTGCTATGAAGTGTTGTGTTAGTTTCAGTTGTACAGCAAAGCGAATCTGTTATATGTATACACATACCCACTATTTTTTAGATTCTTTTCTCATATAGGTCATTACATAGTATTAGAGTTCCCTATGCTATACATCTGTTGGTGGTGTTCATACTTCTAAACAATATACATACAGAAAAAACTTTCTTTGGTTCATTAAATTAAAATCATTGACTTCCTATTATAATATAAACTTAGCTATCTTCTACCTCCTCCTTTGTCTTCCCAACTGTCCCTCTTCCACTGCTTCCAATATATATGGAAATCACTGCATCACTTAAATCATTAATCAGCAGGTTCCTAGTTATTACTATGTAAATACTAACTGAATATATATTTATTTACATTTTTTCATATCTTCAGGCTATTATTTGTCTACTTTTTTTCTTTGCATAATTTTCCAGGTGCTCTTAATTCTTTCTAGATGAACCATGACATTATTTATTATAGCAGCTGCTTTGATGAGTTTAATTTTCTTGGATACTTTCTGCCTGGGACCACCATCATTCTGCTCCAGTCTGGACTTCTTTCTGCAGGTTTGCCATATGATCATTGTTGTTCTTAGTCACTAATTCATGTCCAACTCTCTTGCAATCCCATGCACTATAGCCTGCCAGGCTCCTCTGCCTATGGAATTCCCCAGCAAGAGTACTGAAGTGGGTGGCCATTTCCTTTTTCAGGGAATCTTCCCGACCCAGTGATCCAACCTGTGTCTCCTGCATTGCAGGTGGATTCTTTACCACTGAGCCACCAGGGAAGCCCCCATATAATTGCGACACTGAGACTAATCTTCACAACTGCCTTGAATAAGACTCATTGATCCCTAAACCTAAGAATGGCATTTAGCTGGTACATAACTATATGGCAGAGTAACCAACATCCCTCTTGATTGTTTGAGAATCCATTCCCAGTAGTCAATGTCATGAAATATTGGTTGTTAAATATTTTTAACATTATCTTAAGACACTCAGAGTCTTGTGATTTCTTATTGTATACCCTTATATTGTTGGCAAACATGTTCTTATAATAGATTTTCTAAGGACCTCCCTGTTTCCCACCCATGATCTCTATTCTAAATGCTTTCTCCAGGTCTGACATTTTCTTGGATTCTATGGGAACATATCAGTTCATTTTCTATCTCACAGCAACTTATTGTAACCTACTGTACATCAATGTCCCTTCATAATTGTCTTTTATGACTTGTACAGTTTTCATTTATTTAATTTTAACTTTAACTATTAAAATATTACTAAATGCTAAAAGCTGTGAAAATATAAATGACAATGGCCTCAATTTAGAAGAAAAAATTCGTAAAATTTTCCTGCAGATTCTTGCTTTAAATAGCTCTTTGCCTTTAAAATTGATTTTTCCATTATGGATTTAAATAAAAATTACTAAGGATAATCTTCTTGCACCAATTTTGTAGTCAAATTAAGTCCTCTGAACAGACGTTTTTAATTTAAGCATAAAATACTTTAACAGAATAGGAAATAACAGAACAAATCTCAAGTTAAAACTGGATACTGATTGCCTGGAAAACATTATATCTATTATACAAAGAGGGAAAAATATTTCAGAGACATTACATCTCAATGCTTGGTGTATTCCACAGAAAAGCACAGTTTCAGGAAGACTTCTAAGGCTTCAGGGAGAGTAAACACCAAATGAACTATAAGGGAAATCCAGCAAAAGTAAATCTAAAAATATAATCAGTGCAATACATAAAATATAACTCCAATTATTAAGTGGTAAGGCATTAGAAAATCTTTAAAATGAACTGGACTGTCACACTCAAGAGTGGAATATACAATATTACCATTATTATTATTATTAGTTTTTTTGTTTGTTATGCATCTTTGAGTATCTATGTGTGTGTTAAGTGTACTAAGCAAATAAGTGAAAAATGCACTTTAGCACTAAGGAACAAATGAGAAGAATACTATTCAATCAGTAAGTGAATTTTTTTTTTCATTTCTAAATTATATTTTAATTAAAAAAAAAAGATTTTTAGAGAAAAGAGTGACAAACTGAAAGTTGATGAAAGCAGTGTTGTGAAGATGGTGCCTAAGAATGTATTTTTGGAATATACTGTGTCCTTCCTTTTTTTATCAAAATGAAGTTGAGGTTTCAATGCCACTTTAATAGCAACCCTTCTTAAATATATGTTGTTTGATAAACGGCTTTGGGAATGCTCTTCAGGCTATTATACTTGAAAATCTAAGAGGTTTTGATAAACAAACGGGCTCCCTTTGAGATGTAGGTGGCATCTTCAATGATAGTAAATGGATATTGAAGATTAGATGAAGAGAAATGTGAATAAAGATTAAAAAAACAACAACAACAACAACAACAACAACAAAAACCTGTGATCTTAAAATGTCCTAAGCTTCTGGAACAAAATAATCTGGAAGCATTCCAAGATCCTAAAAAGAAACTGATCTAAGGCTATTTGGGTTATTTCAAAGAAGGAAAAAGTTTAACTCTGAGATTGATTTAGTGTTTTTTATTCTACTTAGAAATTCTGACCTGAGTATCTTGAGGAAAAAAGTGGTTTTGTGAATTTAATATCATTTGTTATTTTCTAATAGAAGGATCTTCAAGTCCTTTATAACATAATTTTATAAATCCAACAAAAACAAGGTAGGCAATCATAATAGTATAGAGCCAAACTGTTAAGATTTCTATAGATAATGTAAGTGTTGAACAAGTGGGTGTAGTTACCATAGAATGACATAGCTCAAACACAGTTATTGTATTTGATTTAACAAGGAAACTGGTAATAGAAAAATAAATTTCTTTCCATGTGGAAAGTTACTAGTCTGTCTGAAAAGTATACTACATTAGGTCACAAGGGCCTTCTTATAGCCAGAAGATGCTCAAAAATTTATCAGTAACCACAGGTTTTCTTCACTGTGATTGAATAAAATAGATTCTCCAAAGAGTATATGAAAGAAACATTGAAAGGGAAAATTTTTCCTTCCTTTTCAAAAATGAATGACTACAGTCACAATGAATTTCTTTGTTACGTGACTTCAATTCCCCAGGAAGATTTTGTCTAATGTTGATAACCATTCAGAGCTATAGTTAACTATATACCACTTTAAAGAAGGTACATATGTTTCTATAGAACAGTATCATTTTACCTCATGAAAGAATAAGACCTCAAAATGTCAATGATATTTTTCTTCCTCTATTCGATTTTCTTACAGATTGAGTATTTTTATCAAGAAGAAAGGGTGCACAGAGTCACAGAAGATACTGAGTTAGACTGGCTCACTGAAGATACCATAATTCAAATATCCCAGTCAATTAGCCTTGGATGTGACCCAAGAGGGAAAAAAATAAAAACTTTCGTAAGACTCTGCACAATTTGTTCTAACTATATATGACATTCAAAGTAGGTAGAAAGTTTTAATTTACACAATTAAGAGAGTAAAGAAATTTCAATTGTACATCAAAAAGGAGCCTTTGTAGAGCAGGGTCACAAGGTATTCGAAAGGAATATCCTAATTCAGTTCAACCCTTCTTATGTACCTTACACTTTTCCTCAGTGTTAATAGTCTATAGTAAATCAAATCTCTTACAATTATACAGTGGGAGTAACAAATAGATTCAAGGGGTTACATCTGATAGACAGAGTGCCTGAAGAACTATGGATGGAGGTTTGTGACACTGTACAGGAGACAGGGATCAAGACCATTCCCAAGGAAAAGAAATGCAAAAAGGCAAAATGGTTGTCTGAGGAGGCCTTACAAATAGCTGTGACTAGAAGAGAAGCAAAAGGCAAAGGAGAAAAGGAAAGATATACCCATTTAAATGTACAGTTCTAAAGAATAACAAGGAGAGATAAGAAAGCCTTAGTGATCAATGCAAATAAATAAAGGAAGACAACAGAATGGGGAAATCTAGAGATCTCTTCAAAAAAAATTAGAGATACCAAGGAAACATTTCATGCAAAGATGGGCCCAGTAAAGGACAGAAATGGTATGGATGAAACAGAAGATGATATTAAGAAGAGGTGACAAGAATATATAGAAGAACTATACAAAAAAAGATCTTCATGACCTAGATAATCATGATGGTGTGATCACTCACCTAGAACCAGATATCCTGGAATGTGAAGTCAACTGGGCCTTAGGAAGCATCACAATGAACAAAGCTAGTGGAGGTGATGAAATTCCAGTTGAGCTATTTCAAATACTAAAAGAAGATGCTGTGAAAGTGTTGCACTCACGTGCCAGCAAGTTTGGAAAACTCTGCAGTGGTCACAGGACAGGAAAAGGTCAGATTTCATTCCAATTCCAAAGAAAGGCATTGCCAAAGAATGTTCAAAGTACTGCACAGTTGCACATATCTCACACACTAGCAAAGTAATGATCAAAATTCTCCAAGGCAGGCTTCAACAGTTCGTGAACTATGAAATTCCAAATGTTCAAGCTGGATTTAGAAAAGGCATAGGAACCAGAGATCAAATTGCCAACATCTGTTGGATCATCATAAAAGCAAGAGAGTTTCAGAAAAACATCTATTTCTGCTTTATTGACTATGCCAAAGCCTTTGACTGCATGGATCACAACAAACTAAGGGAAATTCTTAAAGAGATGGAAATACCAGGCCACCTGACCTGCCTGTTGATAAACCTGTATGCAGGTCAGGAGGCAACAGTTAGAACTGGACATGGAACAACAGACTGGTTCCAAATAGGAAAAGGAATACGTCAAGGCTGTATATTATCACCCTGCTTATTTAACTTATATGCAGAATACATCATGAGAAATGCTGGGCTGGAAGAAGCACAAGCTGGAATCAAGATTTCCAGGAGAAATATCAATAACCTCTGATATGCAGATAATACCACCCTTATGGCAGAAAGTGAAGAGGAACTAAAAAGCCTCTTGATGAAACTGAAAGTGGAGAGTGAAAAAGTTGGCTTAAAGCTCAACATTCAGAAAACGAAGATCGTGGCATTTGGTCCCATCACTTCATGGGAAATATATGGGGAAATAGTGGAAACATTGGCTGACTTTATTCTTTGGGGTTCCAAAATCACAGCAGATGGTGATTGCAGCCATGAAATTAAAAGACGCTTGCTCCTTGGAAACAAAAAAGTCATGACCAACCTAGACAGTATATTAAAAAGTAATATAATGTATATTAAAAGTATACAATATATACTTAAATAATGTATATTAAAAGTATTTAATGTATATTAAAAAGTAATATAATTACTTGGCCAACAAACATCTGACCAATCAAAGCTATGGTTTTTCCCGTAGTCATGTATGGATATGAGAGTTGGACTATAAAGAAAACTGGGTTCCAAAGACTTGATACTTTTGAACTGTGATGTTGGAGAAGACTCTTGAGATCCAACCTGTCCATCCTAAAGGAAATCTGTCCTGAGTATTCACTGGAAAGACTGATGCTGAAGCTGAAACTCCAATACTTTGGTCGCTTGATTCAAAGAACTGACTCATCTGAAAAGACTCTGATGTTAGGAAAATAGAAGGTGGGAGGAGAAGGGGATGACAGAGGATGAGATGGTTGGATGGCATCACCGACAAGATGGATGTGAGTTTGAGTAAACTCCAGGAGTTGGTGATGGACAGGGAGGCCTGTCATGCTGCAGTCTATGGGGTCGCAAAGAGTTGGACACGACTGAGCGACTGAGTGAACTGAATAGTCTATGGATCTATGATACTTTGAAATCATCAAACTAATATGTGATAAAGCTAATAAGGATGAAATACATATTACCTGACACTATTCTAATGCTTTTCCTACAAGGACACAGAAAGAGTTGGCAAAATAAGGGATATAGGAGTAAAATTAAGAGAGGAAGAGCCTATTGAGATAAAGCTTACATGTGGTTTTAATCCCGTACAGATTTTATATTTTTCTCTTAAATACAATTTAAACTCACTAAAATGTGCTAGTTTAAGTGTAGAAGTTTATTAGACTTTTAAATTTTAATTTATTTTTTATTGAAGCATAGTTGCTTTATGTTAATTAGATTTTAAAAATTGAACTATAGCCCTAGTAAAAGTACAGAAAATTTCCAACAGCCAGTAAACTTCCATTTTCCTGCTTTTACTAAATCTTAACTCACATAGGCAAACACTCATCTTATTTTTTTTTATTTTTTATTTTATTTTTTAAATTTACAATATTGTATTGGTTTTGCCATATATAACCATGAATCTGCCACAGGTATACACGTGTTCCCCATCCTGAACCCTCCTTCCTCCTTCCTCCCTGTATCATCCCTCTGTGTCATCCCAGTGCACGAGCCCCTAGCATCCAGTATTGTGCATCGAACCTGGACTGGTGACTCGTTTCATATATGATATTATACATGTTTCAATGCTATTCTTCCAAATCATCCCACCCTCTCCCTCTCCCACAGAGTCAAAAAGACTGTTCTCTACATCTGTGTCTCTTTTGCTGTCTCGTATACAGGGTTATTGTTACCATCTTTCTAAATTCCATACATATGCGTTAGTATACTCTATTGGTGTTTTTCTTTCTGGCTTACTTCACTCTGTATAATAGGCTCCAGTTTCATCCACCTCATTAGAACTGATTCAAATGTATCATTTTTAATGGCTGAGTAATACTCCATTGTGTATATGTATAACAGCTTTCTTATCCATTCATCTGCTGATGGACATCTAGGTTGTTTCCATGTCCTGGCTATTATAAACAGTGCTGTGGTGAACATTGGGATACACGTGTCTCTTTCCCTTCTGGTTTCCTCAGTGTGTATGCCCAGCAGTGGGATTGCTGGGTCATAAGGCAGTTCTATTTCCAGTTTTTTAAGGAATCTCCACACTGTTCTCCATAGTGGCTGTACTAGTTTGCATTCCCACCAACAGTGTAAGAAGGTTCCCTTTTCTTCACACCCTTTCCAGCATTTATTGCTTGTAGATTTTGGGTCACAGCCATTCTGACTGGTGTGAAATGGTACCTCATACTGGTTTTGATGTGCATTTCTCTGATAATGAATAATGCTGAGCATCTTTTAAGAGTAGGGAAAGGTTTTACTTGTTCCTGAGTTTCATAAAAGTGAAGTCATATAGTGCGTAGAATTTTGTACCTTGCTTTATTCACTCAGCATAATGTTCAAATAGCTGTGAAAAGAAGAGAAGTGAAAAGCAAAGGACAAAAGGAAAAATATACCCATGTGAATGCAGAATTACAAAGAATAACAAAGATAACAAAGCCTTTCTCAGCAATCAATGCAAAGAAATAGAGGAAAACAACAGAATGGGAAAGACTAGAGATCTCTTCAAGAAAATTAGAGATACCAAGGGGACATTTCATGCAAAGATGGGCTCAATAAAGGACAGAAATGGTATAGACCTAAAAGAAGCAGAAGATATTAAGAAGAGGTGGCAAGAATACACAGAAAAACTGTACAAAAAAGATCTTTATGACCCAGTTAATTATGAGGCTGTGATCACTCACCTAGAGCCAGACATCCTGGAATGTGAAATCAAGTGGGCCTTAGGAAGCATCACTACGGACAAAGCTAGTGGAGGTGGTAGAATTCCAGCTAAGCTATTTCAAATCCTAAAAGATGATGCTGTGAAAGTGCTGCACTCAATATGCCAGCAAATTTGGAAAACTCAGCAGTGGCCACAGAGCTGTAAAATGTCAGTTTTCATTCCAATCCCAAAGAAAGGCAACGCCAAAGAATGCTCAAACTACCACTACTATAATTGCACTCATCTCACACACTAGTAAAGTAATGCTCAAAATTCTCTAATCCAGGCTTCAGCAATATGTGAACCGTGAACTTCCTGATGTTCAAGCTGGTTTTAGAAAAGGCAGAGGAACCAGAGATTAAATTGCCAACATCCGCTGGATCATCAAAAAAGCAAGAGAGTTGCAGAAAAACATCTATTTCTGCTTTATTGACTATGCCAAAGCCTTTGACTGTGTGGATCACAATAAACTGGGGAAAATTCTGAAAGAGATGGGAATACCAGACCACCTGACCTTCCTCTTGAGGAACCTGTATGCAGGTCAGGAAGCAACAGTTAGAACTGGACATGGAACAACAGACTGGTTCCAAATAGGAAAAGGAGTACATCAAAGCTGTATATTGTCACTCTGCTTATTTAACTTATATGCAGAGTACATCATGAGAAATGCCAAGCTGGATGAAGCACAAGCTGAAATCAAGATTGCTGGGAGAAATGTCAATAATCTCAGATATGCAAATGACACCACTCTTATGGCAAAAGTGAAGAAGAACTAAAAACCTCTTGATGAAAGTGAAAGAGGAGAGTGAAAAAGTTGGCTTAAAACTCAACACTCAAAAAACGAAGATCATGGCATCTGGTCTCATCACTTCATGGCAAATAGATGGGGAAACAATGGAAATATTGGCTGACTTTATTCTTGGGGACACCAAAATCACTGAAAATGGTGATTGCAGCCATGAAATTAAAAGATGCTTACTCCTTGGAAGGAAAGTTATGACCAACCTAGAAAGCATATTAAAAAAGCAGAGACATTACTTTGCAAACAAAGGTTCATCTCGTCAAGGCTATGATTTTTCCATTAGTCATGTGTGGATGTTAGAGTTGGACTGTGAAGAAAGCTGAGGGCCAAAGAATTGATGCTTTTGAACTGTGGTGTTGGAGAAGACTCTTGAGAGTCCCTTGGGCTGCAAGGGGATCCAGCCAGTCATTTCTAAAGGAAATCAGTCCTGAATATTCATTGGAAGGACTGATGCTGAAGCTAAAACTCCAATACTTTGGTCTCCTGATGCGAAGAGCTGACTCATTTGAAAAGACCCCGATGCTGGGAAAGATTGAGGGTAGGAGGAGAAGGAGACACCAGAGGATGAGATCATTGGATGGCATCACCAACTCAATGGACATGAGTTTGTGTAGGCTCTGGGATTTGGTGTTGGACAGGGAGGCCTGGCGTGCTACAGCTCATGGGGTCACAAAGAGGCGGACACGACTGAGTGACTGAATTGAACTGAACTGAATGTTCAAAGATGACCATACTTTGCTGCTGCTGCTGCTGCTGCTGCGTCGCTTTAGTCGTATCTGACTCTGTGCGACCCCATAGACGGCAGCCCACCAGGCTCCCCCGTCCCTGGGATTCTCCAGGCAAGAACACTGGAGTGGGTTGCCATTTCCTTCTCCAATGCATGAAAGTGAAAAGTAAAAGTGAAGTCGCTCTGTGGTGTCCGACTCTAGCGACCCCATGGTCTGCACCCTACCAGGCTTCTCCATCCATGGGATTTTCTAGGCAAAAGTACTGGAGTGGGGATGCTTTGCTATCTATCAATAATTCACATTTTTTTTCTTTTTTGAAGAATCTCTTTACCTGTTGTCCTGAGTCAATAAGTAGAACTACTGTGTATTGTTTAACTTTACAAGTAATTATAAAAACCTTTGTGAAACAGACTGTGTGATTTTCCAATCCTAACCAGCAATATGTGGTCAGATCAGATCAGATCAGTCGCTCAGTCATGTCTGACTCTTTGTGACCCCATGAATTGCAGCATGCCAGGCTTCCCTGTCCAACACCAACTCCCGGAGTTCACTGAGACTCACGTCCATCGAGTCAGTGATGCCATCCAGCCATCTCATTCTCTGTCGTCCCCTCCTCCTCTTGCCCCCAATCCCTCCCAGCATCAGAGTCTTTTCCAATGAGTCAACTCTTCGCATGAGGTGGCCAAAGTACTGGAGTTTCAGCTTTAGCATCATTCCTTCCAAAGAAATCATGTGGTAGTCCCATTTAATTCACATTTTAAACATTTGGTGTTTGCCGACCTTGCAAATTTTAGCCATTTTAGTAGGTATGAAATCATATCTCATATAGATTTTAATTTGATTGGACTGCTGAATAATAATATGCACCTTTTCATGTCTTTAATGATCATTTTACATCTCCTTTTCAAAGTGTCTATTTAGTCTTTTTTTTAATTTAAATTTATTTATTTATTTTTATTATAAGAACTACCTTTTTATTTTTTCAAGTTGTAACAATAGTTTATTTTTTTAAATTTATTCATTTTAATTGGAAGCTAACTACTTTACAATATTGTATTGGTTTTGCCATACATCAACATGAATCTGCCACGGGTGTACACGTGCTCCCCATCCTGAACACCCCTCCCACCTCCCTCCCTGTACCATCCCTCTGGGTCATCCCAGTCCACCAGCCCCAAGCATCCTGTATCCTGCATTGGACCTGGACTGGCGATTCATTTCTTATATGATATTACAGATGTTTAAATGCCATTCTCCCAAATCATCCCACCCTCTCCGTCTCCCACAGAGTCCAAAAGACTGTTCTATACATCTGTGTCTTTTTTGCTGTCTCACATACAAGTCTATCATTACCATCTTTCTAAATTCCATATATATGCGTTAGTGTACTGTACTGGTGTTTTTCTTTCTGGCTTACTTCACTCTGTATAATAGGCTCCAGTTTCATCCATCTCATTAGAACTGACTCAAGTGTATTCGTTTTAATGGCTGAGTAATACTCCACTGTGTATATGTACCACCAACTTTCTTATCCATTCGTCTGCTGATGGACATCTAGGTTGCTTTCATGTCCTGGCTATTATAAACAGTGCTGTGATGAACATTGGGGTACACGTGTCTCTTTCAATTCTGCTTTCCTTGGTGTGTATGCCCAGCAGTGGGATTGCTGGGTCATAAGGCAGTTCTATTTCCAGTTTTTTAAGGAATCTCTACACTGTTCTCCATAGTGGCTGTACTAGTTTGCATTCCCACCAACAGTGTAAGAGGGCTCCCTTTTCTCCACACCCTCTCCAGCATTTATTGCTTGTAGACTTTTGGATAGCAGCCATTCCGATTGGCGTGAAATGGTACCTCATTGTGGTTTTGATTTGCATTTCTCTGATAATGAGTGATGGTGAGCATCTTTTCATGTGTTTGTTAGCCATCTGTATGTCTTCTTTGGAGAAATGTCTGTTTAGTTCTTTGGCCCACTTTTTGATTGGGTCGTTTATTTTTCTGGCATTGAGCTGCAGGAGTTGCTTGTATATTTTTGAGATTAATTCTTTGTCAGTTGCTTCATTTGCTATTATTTTCTCCCATTCTGAAGGCTGTCTTTTCACCTTGCTTATAGTTTCCTTTGTTGTGCAGAAGCTTTTAAGTTTAATCAGGTCCCATTTGTTTATTTTTGCTTTTATTTT
Source organism: Bubalus bubalis (assembly GCF_019923935.1). NCBI lineage: Eukaryota > Metazoa > Chordata > Mammalia > Artiodactyla > Bovidae > Bubalus > Bubalus bubalis. Next base: position 123,123,785 of record NC_059181.1, on the reverse strand, counting down.
CAATATTCTGGGAGATGGGTCATAGAGGATCCTGCTGTGATTTATGTCAGACAGTGTTTTGCCTATGTTCTCCTCTAGGAGTTTTATAGTTTCTGGTCTTACGTTTAGATCTTTAATCCATTTTGAGTTTATTTTTGTGTAGGGTTTTAGAAAGTGTTCTAGTTTCATTCTTTTACAAGTGGCTGGCCAGTTTTCCCAGCACCACTTGTGAAAGAGATTGCCTTTTCTCCATTGTATATTCTTGCCTCCTTTGTCAAAGATAAGGTGTCCATAGGTGCGTGGGTTTATCTCTGTGCTTTCTATTTTGTTCCATTGATCTATATTTCTGTCTTTGTGACAGTAACATACTGTCTTGATGACTGTGGCTTTGTAGTAGAGCCTGAAGTCAGGCACGTTGATTCCTCCAGTTCCATTCTTCTTTCTCAAGATTGCTTTGGCTATTCGAGTTTTTTTGTATTTCCATACAAATTGTGAAATTATTTGTTCTAGCTCTGTGAAAAATACTGTTGGTAGCTTGATAGGGATTGCATTGAATCTATAGATTACTTTGGGTAGTATACTCATTAAGCGTTTTTCTTTTGGTTATTATTGACTTGTAAGTGTTCCTCATATATCTTGCAATAAGTTATTTGTCACATATATGTACTAAAATTTATTTTCAATCTCTGGTTTTCCTATTCATTTCTTAAACTTTTAAAAATTGAGGTATAATTGATATTTAGCATATTCATTACATGTTACTTTTGTACACATTGCAAAATTATCAGTACAGTAAATCTAGTTAACATGTCACCTTACATAAAAAAATGAGAAGTCTCAAATTTACTCTTTTAGGAACTTTCAATTATGCCATATATTATTATCAATTATAGTCACTGTGCCGTATATTATATCACCTTAGTTTATTTATTTTATAACTGGAATTTTATAACTTTTGACCCCCTTAACCCATTTCACCCAATCTTCACCCTCAACTAAGGCAACCATCAATCTTTTCACTGTATCTATGAGTTTGTTTTGGCTTTGTATTGTATTCTATACTCCACATATAAGTGAGATCATTTGTCTTTCTCTGTCTGACATATTTTACTTAACATAATAGCCTTAAGGCCCATTCATGTGTCACAAATGGAAAGATTTCTTCCCTCTTTATGACTGACTAGCATTCCATTGTGTGTTTGTTTGTATAAATATATATAAACATACATACCACATTTTTATCCATTGGTCTAACGATGAACTTGTAGGTTGTTTCTAAGTTCCTGCTGTCTGGAGCAATGCATATAAGTTGGGATAAATAATAGACTAGACAAAAGCTTGGTAGGAAAGACTGAGGAATGAGATGTTTTGCTGATAAGTGCTTTGTAAAACTCTGACACATTACTAATAATCTAGAAGGACCCACATGCCCAGGACTGTGTACATGCTCAGGAGAGGTCTAAAAATCATTAGGCTTCCACTCTGTTTAACTTAAAGGGTCTGTATGATTAAGAAATGAGAGTCAAGGCATAGTAATAAACCAAAAGACTGAATGCTGAGGATGTACCATAACATGTATACAGAACATCTCAGCACTGGGAAACTTATTAGTCCCAAGTGTTTAAGGAAGTCTCTGTGGAATCATTAGGTGACCACTAGGCTAACTGAGTAGACTTCAGACAGAAGAATCACTGACCTTGAAGACAGGTCAATTGAGATTATGCAGTCAGAGGAGCAGAAAAAAACAGAATGAACACAAATGACTAGAACCTCAGAAACCTTTGGAACTATATCAAACATATAAATACTGCATCATAGAAGTTCCAAGAGAGAGAAAAAAAGGAGTGTGGCTAATATTTGATGAAACAATGGCCAAAATATTCCCAAAGTTGATTAAAAATTCTAATCTATATATCCAAGAAGCCTAATGGAATTTATTTACAATAAAATCAAAGATAGGCAAAAAAAAAAGTCAAAGCCAAAAATAAACAAAATCATTAATGCAGCAAAAGAAAAAAAATTTACTCATTGCATACAAGGGAAACTCAATAATTATAATGGCTTATTTCTCATTAGAAATAATGAAGGCCAGAAAGAAATTGAATAATATCTTAAGGGTGGGGAAAAGTATTAACAAAAATGAAGAGATATGCTTTAGATGCAAAGGCACAAGCAGTTCAAAAGTGAAAGGATAGAAAAAGATTTTACAAGCAAATAATGATCAAAAAAGTGCTAGACTGATCACAGTAATATCAGACAAAATAAGTTTTAAGATAAAATTATTATGTGAGGAAAAGGACATGTTATAACAATAAAAGTGCCAATCCATCAAGAAGACATAACAATTATAAACATGGGTAATCAACAACAAAACCCAAAATTACATGAAGAAAAACTGAAACAATTGAGAGGAAAATAAGACAACTCAATGATAGTTGGAGACTCTCACTTGTGATAACTGAGAGAAAAACCAGACAGAAGACTAGCAAGAAAATAGAAGACACTAGCAAAGCTGTAAACCAAGTAGATCTAACAGAAAACTGTAGAATACTCCACCCAAAAATAGCAGGATATATATTTTTTCTGAAGTATACACTATAGGATAAGCCATATAGTAGGCAAAATACCTTTCAATAAATTAAAAATATACTTCATACAAAATATGTGCTCTATCTGCAACAAAATTAAATTAGAAGTAAATAACAGAAGGAAATCTGAAAGGCAGCCAAGCTCACCACTATACCACCAACAGATAACAGAAAGAAATTGGGGAAATTCATAGATACATGGACATTAAAGAACACTCTTAAAAGTAACTGATATGTCAAAAGAGAAATCACAAAAGAAATTAGAATATACTTTCGGATGAATGTGAAGACAAAGACAACCAACTAAAACTTACAAGATGAAGCAAAAACAATACAATGATGGAAATTTATAGCTATTAATATCTACACACACACACACACAATCAGTGTCCCCCTCTATATAATGTTTTTCTTCTCTGGCTGCCTTTGAGATATTATATTTTTTATTAGCCTTTAGTTCTTTGAATATGATGTGAATAGGTATGGATTTATTAATATTTATCCTTTTTAAAATGTTTATTTTTGAATTGAAGGATAACTGCTTTAAAATTTTTTCTTGTTTTATGTCAAATCTCAGCATGAATCAGCCATAGGTATACATATATCCCCTCCCTTTTGAACCTCTCTCCCATATCCTTCCCCAACCTATTCCTCTAGGTTGATTCAGAGCCCCTGTTTGGCTTTCCTGAGCCATACAACAAATTACCAGTTGGCTATCTCTTTTACATATGGTAATGTAAGTTTCCATGTTACTCTTTCCATATACCTCACCCCCTCCTTCCTTCTTCCCATGTCCATAAGTCTATTATCTATCTCTATTGCTCCTTGCTGCCCTGCAAATCAATTCTTCAGGACTATTTTTCTAGATTATGTATATATGCATTAAAATACAAATTTATCTTTCTCTTTCTGACTTACTTTACTCTGTATACTAGGTTCTAGGTTCATCCACCTCATTAGAACTGACTCAAATTCATTCCTTTTTATATTCCATTTCGTATATGTACCACTGCTTCTTTGCCCATTCATCTGTTGATGGACATCTAGGTTGGTTCCATGTTCTGACAATTATAAATAGTACTGCAATGAACAATGGAAGTCTTTTTTAAATTTTGGTTTCCTCAGGATATATGCCTAGGTGGGATTGCTGTGTCATATGGTGGTTTTATTCCTAGTTTTTTTAAGGAATCTCCATACCGTCTTCCATAGTGGCTGTGTCAGTTTACATCCCCAACAGCACAAGAAACTTCCCTTTTCTCCACACCCTTTCCAGCATTTATTGTTTGTAGATTTTTTGATAATTGCCATTCTGACTGGTGTGAGGTGATATCTCATTGTGGTTTTGATTTGCATTTCTCTAATAATGAGTGATGTTGAGCATCTTTTCATGAGTTTATTTGTTAGCCATCTGTATGTCTTCTTTGGAGAAATGTCTGTTTAGGTCTTTTCCCTAGTTTTTGATTGGATTGTTTGTTTTTCTGGTATTAAGTTGTATGAGCTGCTTGTATATATATATTTATCCTTCTTAATGCTACAGAACATCTGCAATATGTAAGTGTATGTCTTTCACTAAATTTGGGGAAATGTCAGCCATTTTCACTCAAATATTTTTTCTCCCCCAGTCTCATTCTCTCTTCCTGAAATTCTAATTGTGTCAATGTCAAAATTATTGTCTCAAAGGTCACTGAAGCTTTTACTTTTAATCTTTATTCTCTTGGTTCTTCCCATAGGATAATTTTCATTCGTCTGTCTGCAAGTTCACTGACCCTTTATTCTTTTGTCTCTAATCAATTTATGAGCCAATGTGTGAACATTTCATTTCACAGATACTAATTTATATAATTTAATATTATATTATATTAATATTATATTATATTTAGTATTAATTATACTACTTTTCATTTATATAATCACCCCTTGATTCTTTTTATTATTCCCATTTCTCTTTGATAGCCCCCTTTAGCTTATTCATTGTGAAAAAAATTTAAATACTTGAATCTACTTAACAAAATCGCTTTGTTACAATCATTCAAATTGTACAATATTTGCTTTGTCACAGCTTTCTATGTGAGATCTATCTTCCCTCAATCCTATGGAGTAGGAAGTATCATCAAGGGGGGGGGGAAATGGAAACATGGATCTCATCCACTGCAGTTCCTTTCTTCCAGGGTGTAATCCCTACTTGTTTTTAATCTGCTTTTATTTTTTTCACTATTAAGAGTATTATTACCCAGAGTTTAAAATTGCTAATTGTAACAGGTTATTCCAATCCTCAGTCATTACTGAAACCAGTCATCTTGAAAAGTACTTTACTTTGAGCAAACTCTTCAAAGGAGTTAGGAGTATTGATGACCCTGGAAGAGCTGACAGGAGATAACTTAGGGCTGTAAGGCTGCTGTTGCTGACTCTGAAATAAAAACATCCATGCTCTTATTCTAACAGATTAATCTGTTTGCCATACTACAAACACATCATTTATTTCGTCTGAATGTGTGTTTTCATCTTGAAATGAATTAGCTTCCTTGGCTCAGAGGTTAAAGCGTCTGCCTGGAATGCAGGAGACTCGGGTTCGATCCCTGGGTCGGGAAGATCCCCTGGAGAAGGAAACGGCAACCCAATCTGGTAATCTTGCCTGGAGAATCCCATGGAGGGAGGAGCCTGGTAGGCTACAGTCCATGGGGTTGCAAAGAGTCAGATACGACTGAGCGACTTCATTTTCATTTTATGTCTATTCTACCAGTTCATATACCTGATTTTTCTTCAAAACTCAAAGAGTGACACTAGCAATGTGGCAAACTAGGAAGCTACAGGGCCTCATTTCCCTCCTCCCCCCATGTGAATAATAAAAGAATGACTAAAGACAAACTAAAATCACTTTGAATAGGCTCTGGAAATCAAAGATCTACAGCAACCAAGCGAATGCCCAATCAAGAAACAGCCATATTTAAAGATGTCAGAATTTTTATGGTATTTTTCATTGCCTTTGCCCTATATCTTCCTTGGTGTGGTGCAGCACCTTTGGGAGGAAGTGCTGCTACTACAGACCCAAACCATACTTAACCTGGCTATGGGCTGCCTAAAGGATAGGTTTCTGCTTTGCTTAACCTGAAGCTCAAATGGAGAAAGACTGTGCAAAGCAGTGGCAGCACCTGACTTGAAAGTCAGATGGGGGAACTTAAACGTAGTTTGAATTTTCAGTTGGTGGAAACCATGGGAGGCTTTAGAGGGCACTGAACATAAAACTTGCAGTTGACCTGCATACATGTGGATACCAGGGGCAAGAGAATGTGGAAATAGAAATAAAATATAAAAATCTAAGGTTCCAACTAGAAGCCACATGAGATTACATGAGAATTAAGACTTTCATAAGTAGTTATGTATACAAGTAAGTTGGAGGGGAAAAAAAAGCACACACACAGACTCAAGCATAACACATGTTAAGAAAGAACCTGGGAAGAATTTAAGACTTCACCATGGCTGAACCCAAGATGGAAATAATGCATTACTAATTAATAAATGTGCTCCCCATTAGTCTTCAGAGAGAGGTGGCTGCTTGTACAAAGTACAAAATTTCAACAAAGAATCACAAAGCATACAAACAAATGGGTAAATATTGTTCCTAAAAGGATCAAAATGAGTATCTTAAAACCATCCCAGAAGAAACACAAAATCAGACTTACTAGACAAATGTTTTAAAGTAAAAGCCTTAAATGTGCACAAAGGTAAAGGAAAACTATGCAAAAACAAAATTTAAATATCAACACACACACAGAAGTTACAAAAGGAACCAAACAAATTCAAGAGCTGATAAAGATAATTAAGTTAAAAACGTTCATTGGGGGAGATTAAGAGAGAAACTTGAAGGGACAGAAGAAATGGTCAGCAAACTTTAAAACAGGCCATTTGAAGTTATGAAGATTGAGGAGCAAGAGATAAAAAAATGAGGAAAAGTAAATATATTTTAAAAGAATTATGAAACATTGTAAGTGAACCAATATATACATTATGGGATCTGCAGGAGAAAAGAAAGAAAAAGTCGATAGCAAAGCATTCCTTATCAGTAATAATGTTCAATGAAAATGAATTAAAATCTCCAATCAAAAGACACACTGTCAAAATGGATCAAAGAATAAGATCCATTTATATGTTATCTATAAGACACTCACTTTAGATCTAAGGATATGCATGGGTTGAAAGTAAATGTATGGAGAGAGAAAAAAAAAAAAAAAGCATTCCATGCAATTAGTAACCAAAAGAGGGCATGGATACACTAATAGCACATAAAATAGACATTAAGTAATATATTAAGAGACATGAAAGTATATTATATAGTAATAAAAGTATCAATTCACCAGAAAGATATAGCAATAATAAGCATATATAAAACAACCATCAGAGCTCTAAATATATGAAGTAAGTACTGACAGAATAGAAGGGAGAAAAAGATAGCTCTATAGTAACATAGAAGACTTCATTATTCCACTTTCAATAATGCATATAACAAACAGAAGATAAGAAAGGAAATGGAAGATGTGAACTACACTATAAACTAATTGGACCTAACAGACATATAGAAAATAATCTACCTAACAAGACTAAATGCATATTTTCTCAAGAGTACATGAAACATTCTCCAGGAGAGACCATATGTTAAACCACAAAACAAGTCTCAATAAATTTAAAGAGATGGAAATCATATAACATATCTTTTCCAGTTAAACTAGACGACAACTGTAGAGGGAAATTGGAAATAATACAAACATAATAAAAAACAATCAACACTTAGGAAGAGGAAGAAACTACTTCTATATGTGAAAATGCATATATAAAAACCCATAGCTAATAACATACAGTGATCAAAGGTTATTTTTTTTCCTCTAAGATTAGGAATAAGAAAAGAATCTTCTTTTACCATTTTTGTTTAACAGAGTACTGGAAGTCCCATTCAGAGCAACTATGCTAGAAAAAAAAAATGAAAATGTCACGTGAGTGTATGTTTCTCGGTTATTTGTCTCGTCACAACAAAGATTTGGAGCAACGGACATTAAAGCCCTCGGCGCATCATAGCTCTCGGGTCTTGGACAAACCGTGCTACAGCTCTTAGGCAAATCAGTGTTACAGCTCTATTTTATTTAGAAGATAGCAGGAGAGTGAGAGAGAGAGAGAGAGAGAGAAAGAAAAGAGCACACGCACGCGGGGGAGAGAGTCCGTGAGAAAGCGCTTTGGCTCCTTCTTTTATATGTTTTTTCCTCCACCTGGGCCTGCCCTATGCAAATTGGGCTTAGCCAGGAGTGCTGTTTGTTCTGCCTGAAGTTTTCACTCTGGTCCTCGGACCTTCCTTTGACCTTCCTTGTCTTTTAGCCACCACCATTTTGGACTCATTTTCCCTATTCTACCTACCTAACATTCCCCCCTCAAGAGATGGGAGGCCCAATTCTTTGGGAATAGGGGCGTCGAGGTCTTTCTGGCTACTTCCTGCTGAACTGGGGCGGCGAGGGGTATTGGGCCTCTCCCTCTTGCTAGTCTCAATCCTGAGTCCTTATAGTGGTGTCCAAGGGTGTGTGATATTTTCCATGGTCAGCTGTAGTTTTATATCTTTGTTGAACTGGCACTGCATGTTGTAGCTGATTGACCTGGGCAGATACAAAGCAGGTTAGACAATCGACAGTACATGGAATAATCATAGGCATCATCAATATAGCATAACAAGGACTAGTAGGGACATTGGTCAATTTTAAATTCACATCGCCAGGATAGCTCAAGTCCCTCCTTGTTCAGGGATCAGAAGATCTATCTCCTGTCTGTCTTGGAGTACAATCTCTGTCAAGCTGTGTTGGCTCCTTAGAGTTATCCTGAGAAATCTTATCCCCAGAAACCAGATTTTGGGTGTGTTCATTAGAATGGCACTCATTGGTAGTTCTGAATAGGTATGTGAGATCTCCCAGGGGCTCACAGGTGTATTGAGTGTCCTCTTCTGTTTTCTTCCACGGCTTGACTCATGAGTAGTGAATCCAGGAGTCATGTCCTGGTACCTTGACTGCTGTGGAAGTAGAAAGTATTACAGGGTAAGGGCCCTTCCATGTGGGCTGGAGTTGAGCCTTTGGGGACCCATCTTTCCAGACTTTAATTAGGACTTGAGTCCCTGGAGCATATAGTGGTGACTCTTTAGAATCTTTTGGGTTCTGGTTCATACCCCACAAGCGTATATCCTGTTGGAATTGCCCAATGTCCATGGTATAAGACTGGAGGGTCTGAACCTCTGGATCTAGGAAGAGGTCATTGACATAAACAAAAGGTCTCCCATATAGCATCTCACAAGGACTAAGACCAACCTGTTCCTTAGGGGCAATGTGGGTGTGGAGGAGAGCTATTGGTAAAGCCTCCTTCCATCCCAGGGAGGTCTCCTGGGTTATCTTTTTTATCGCTGATTTTAAGAATCGGTTGGCTCTTTCTACTTTTCCTGAAGATTGAGGCCTCTAGGCACAATGGGGATAATAAGTAATGCCCAATGCTTTCAAGACTTCTTGGGTGACCTTAGAAGTAAATGATGTCCCATTGTCACTTTGTAATGACCTGGGCAGACCAAATCGTGGAATGATTTCATGGAGCAGTTTTTTTACCACCTCCTCAGCCTTCTCAGTCCAGGTGGGAAAGCCTTCAATCCATCCTGTGAATGTATCTATCATGACTAATAGGTATTTATACCCTTGAGAAACTGGCATCTGGGTGAAGTCCATCTGCCAGTCCTCTCCTGGGTAGGCCCCACATCATTGGACGGGCTGTGCCAGCTGGAGTCTTCAATCTCCTTGTGGGTTGTTTAATTGGCAAGTGGGACAAGAGGAGACCACCTGTTTTATAGTTGTTTGGAGGCCTGTTCCTCTGAAAGACCTTTCTAGTAATCTTTGGAGGGCCTTTTCTCCTAAATGAGTAGTGGCATGTAAGGAGTTAACCAACTTCCCTTGGAGGTTTCCAGGCAGAAAAAGGAGTCCCTCCTTTTGGAACCACCCCATATGATGTTCTTGAAAGCCCTCGCTCTTAGCTTTAAGAGTCTCACCTTCAGTATATGAAGGAGTTTTTGGCAAATTAGTCTGTGGAACTAAGGTGGCAATCCCTATTAGGTCATGGTTCTGTAATGCTGCTCTCCTAGCTGCCTGATCAGCTGCTTGGTTCCCTCGTGCCACTTCCATGTTCCCTTTTTGATGTCCTTTACAGTGGGAGACTGAAACCTCAGTGGGAAGATGGACTGCCTCCAAGAGTCAAAGAATCTGATCACCATATTTGATTGGGGAACCTCGGGTGGTCAAGTGGCCCCTTTCTTTCCAAACAGCCGCATGTGCATGTAGCACCAGAAAGGCATACTTGGAGTCAGTGTAAATGGCTATTCTTTTTCCTTTTCCCAGCTCTAAAGCTCGAGTCAGGGCTATGAGCTCAGCTAATTGGGCTGAAGTAACTGGTGGCAGAGGCTTAGCCTCTATGGTCTCAAAATTGGAGACTACTGCATACCCAGCTCTTCTTTTTCCATCCAAGACAAAGCTGCTTCCATCAGTGTACCAGATTTCTTCAGGATTGGTCAGAGGATCTTCTGACAATCCCTCTCGGGGTTTTGTCCAGTGGTCCAAGATTTCTAGACAAGAATGAAAAGGGAGAGAGCCCTCGAGGGTAGGTAGGAGGGTGGCTGGGTTAAGAACCTCACAAGGGGATATAGTGAGGCCTGGATTTTCCATCAGCATTACTTGATATCTGAGGATTCTTTGATCAGACATCCATAAATGGCCTCTCCCATTTAGGAGTTGTTTTACTTGGTGGCTGGTAAAAATAGTTAGTTTGCCCCCAAAGGAGAGTTTTAAAGCATCTTATATCATGATTGCAATAGCTGCAAGATTTCAAAGGCAGGGGGTTAACCTTGGGACATTGCATCGAGCCTCTTGAATAAGTAAGCTAGAGGCTGGGGCTCAGATCCCAACCTTTGAGTTAACACTCCCAAGGCTGTTCCCTCTCTTTCATGGACATAAAGTTGGAATGCTTTTTCTGGGTCTGGCAAGCTCAAGGCAGGTGTCTGAGTTCAGGCCTGTTTTAGTGTAGCCTCTGCCTTCTTTTGAGGAGTTCCCCACATCAGTGGGATTGAATCATCTCGTCCCTTTAAGCTTTCATATAAGGGCTGGGCATTTAGACCATAGTTGGGTATCCAGATTCTACAATAACCAGTTAGCCCCAGGAAAGCTCGCAATTGTTTCCGAGTCGTGAGGGAGGGCAACTGGAGGATTCCTTGTACCCGATCAGAGGACAGCCTCCTGGACCCGTGTGTAATCTGAACTCCCAGGTAAGTCCCGAGCCTCTCTTTTGAGAGAATATTGTTTCAAGTTAGGAAACCAAGTGGGATCTCAGAGGACAATGATGACTGGTTCAGCTTGGTGGGCTTGTCCAGGAATCCCCTGATCCCACACCTGGGGATTAATTTTGTCTTCCCATAGTTTTTGGTCCCTCTCTATTGAAGGTGTAATGGGTTCTTCAGTAGTAACCAGGAGCTGTATAGCTCTAGGGGCTGAAAAACTTCCCATCACAAGGGTGGTCCCCAGTTTAGTGAGTATATCTCTTCCCAATAAGGGGGTAGGACACTCAGGGACCACCAGAAACTGGTGGGAAAATATTTGTCCATCCCAGCAACAAAGAAGTGCTCAGGTGAATCTTTTAGTAGTTGCTTTTCCTGTAGCACCCAAAATGGTACAGGTTTGGGAGAAGAAGGCTCCAGAGTAGGAGATCAAGACAGAGTAGGTAGCCCCTGTGTCAACCAAGAGATTCTCAGACCTACCTGCCGCATCCAGTCGCACCCTTGGCTCCAGCACCATGATGGTTATCTGTGACAGGTGGGCTGGCTGGAGCGGGCCGCCTCAGACCTCTTGAACCATTGTGAGGGTAGGCTTGGTGCTTGACCTTGAGGCTCTTGGGTCCCAAGGGCAGAGTGCCACCCAATGTCCCAGTTGATGGCATTTGTGGCAAGCCATTCTAGGAGACTTGTCACGGTTTGGACACTCTTTGGCCCAATGCTCCGCCTGTCTACAGATCAGGCGTCTGTCTCGTGCCTTGTCCTTCAAGGACTCGGGGTTTGCCATAGGGCTTCTCTGGAGGGCGGCCAGCATCTGGGCATGCCTTGTCTCTTTCTTTCTCTCCTTCTCCTGGGCCTTGGCCTCCTTCTCCTGTTCTGTTATAAAAGGTATTGGTGGCTGTCTGGACCATCTCATCTAAAGAGGCAGCAGGGTCCTGCTGTTGTAGTTGCTGTAACTTAATTCTGATATCTGATGCACATTGGGACAGGAATTTGTCCTTTAAAATCACCCGTCCCTCATAAGAATCTAAGTCCAGGTTGGTAAACTTTTGGACTGTCTCTTTTAGCCTCTCCAGAAAGGCAATGGGGTTCTCATTGGGCTCCTGAGTTATTGCTGAGACTGGGCACAGTCCCGCAAGTAATAGGCTTCTTTCTGTTTCCATAGGTAGACTTCCTTAGGGGTGAGTCTTTCTGAAGCTTATCCTACCCAGAACTGTTGCAACCTGAGAGCCAGGCATCCCTGCGTCAGGGTGCAGATCCCCAGGCAGGCTGAGGTGTGACAGCCTCCTAGAGATCGAATCCCCAGGCAGGTTGAGGTGTGACGGCCTCCCGAGGATTGGGTCCCTGGGCAGGTTGAGGCGTGACGACCTCCTGGGACCCCTGGGACTAGAGGATCCCCGAACAGGTTGAGGCGTGGCAACCTTTCGAAGACCTATCCCTAGGCAGGTCAAGGCATGATGACCTCCTGGGACCCCCCGAACTGGAGTTTGGGCATCCCCAAGATCTCCAGTGTTAACAATGCTGGGTAGAATTAAGAGGTTTGTTTGGCCCAGTGTGGATGGGAATAGATATGATGTAAGTTCATCCTACCCAGAACTGTTGCAACCTGAGAGCCAGGTGTCCCCGGGTCAGGGTGCAGATCCCCAGGCAGACTGAGGCATGACAGCCTCCTAGAGATTGAATCCCTGGGCAGGTCGAGGCGTGATGGCCTCCCGAGGATTGGGTCCCTGGGCAGGTTGAGGCGTTACGACCTCCTGGGACCCCCAAAAATTGAGTTTGGGCATCCCCAAGATCTCCAGTATGACCAGTATTGGGTAGGATTAGGGGGTTGGATATTATAGAGTATTTCCCTCCCAAGGCCAACTATTTTCTGGTTGTCTCTCCAGAAGATTGTAGAGGCAGTCTTGTGGGTCTGGATGGGGCTCAGGAAAAGAGCATGAAACAGGAGGGAAGGAGGCAGAGCACAAACTTTGAAAGAATGACATAGCACAAGGGTATAATGTAAACCAATTAAAATCAATTGGGTCCAAGATGACAAGTCAAATTCAAGTAAGCCTTAATCCCCAGTCTATAAGCCAACAGACACACCCAGAGGTGGCAAGACAGCTCCAAGGCACAAGGTCAGAAGAGGGAGGAGTGGGTGGTTCCCCAATGGCTGGGATGATCCTCTCATTAGCATATGAATTCCATTCCCTCACAAAACCTAGCCAGGCCTAATTCCATGGCTGCAGCCCTTGCCCTCAGCAATGGTTCACACCCTGAAGGGTGGCTTCTCTCTGAATCCTAACAAATCTACCTCTTATCACTTTGTCTCTCAATGAATTTTTGCAATGAGGCATCAGAGCCTGAGTTTCATTAGTTTTGGCCGGGCTTGAGTCTTGGGAGAGAGCTGAAGGACAGGAGGAAAAAGCAGTGGGGAAAACGTGCCAAGGAATCCCCCTCATAGCCCGCTGGAAAGTTTGCTAAATATCTGACTGGTGCTCACAGTTTCATTGGTCTGATCCTTGGCAAAGAGAAGAGAAAGGACAGAAGAACCCCCCTCGGCTTGTGTAACAGCTACTGGGGCTCAGCAGATAGCGCCTTTGGGACATGCTGAAGAATAGCCTCTCCAGAGTCCCTCAATTGTGCCCCTGCCACCCGTCTGTTTGTGGGAGGTTCAAGGAAACAAGAAACGAGAGATTGTGAAGGTCCCTCCAGCCATAGGAGCGAGGACCTCTTACCTTAACCGGAGGTCTTCTGGAATCTGAGACTAGGCCATGTGTGCTTTCTGCTGAGTTCGTTTTTTGCTGTCCCGGTTTCCAGCACGATGGGCCTTCCCCTGCGCTGGGTTTCTTTGCCTTCCACTTCTAGCGCGGGAGCTTCACTGAGTTGGGCTCCTGTTGTGCTTGGCCTCTTCCACGTAGAGGTTGTTTCAGCCAGGTTATATCCAAGTCACGGCACCATAGATGTCACATGAATGTTATGTTCCTCGGTTCTTTGTCTCGTCACAGCAAAGATTTGGAGCGACGGACATTAAAGCCCTCGGTGCATCACGGCTCTCCGGTCTTGGACAAACCATGCTATAGCTCTTAGGCAAATCAGTGTTACAGCTCTATTTTATTTAGAAGATAGCAGGAGAGTGAGAGAGAGAGAGAGAGAGAGAGAGAGAGAGAGAGAAAGAAAAGAGCACACGCACGTGGGGGAGAGAGTCCGTGAGAAAGCGCTTTGGCTCCTTCTTTTATATGTTTTTTCCTCCACCTGGGCCTGCCCTATGCAAATTGGGCTTAGCCAGGAGTGCTGCCTGAAGTCTTCACTCTGGTCCTCGGACCTTCCTTTGACCTTCCTTGTCTTTTAGCCACCACCATTTTGGACTCCTTTTCCCTATTCTACCTACCTAACAAAAGCATCCAATTTGGAAAAAGAGTAAAATTATCTCTGTTCATGGATGACATGATCTTATATGGAGAAAGCACTAAAGGGTCTACACTCCCAAAACATTGTTTGAAGTAGTAAACAAATTCAGCAAAACTGTAGTATATAAAACAAATTGTAAAAAATCAATTTTGTGTCTATATACTAAAAATGAACAATTGGGAAAGAAAATTAAAAAAACAATTCCCTTTAAAATAGCATCAAAAAGAATAAAATACTTAGGAATAGACTTAACCAAGGGAATGTAAGACTTGTACACTGAAAACTATAAAACATTGATGAAAGAAATTAAAGACACATATAAGCAAAGAATTCATTCATTAACTGGGAGACTTAATACTATTAAGATGACAATACTAACCCAAACAATCTACAGATGTGATACAATCTATGTTTTAATCCCAATATTGTTGGTAAAATAATCCTAATTTTATACAGAATCTCAAGGGACTCTGAATAACCAAAATAAGATTGAAAATAATGGACAAAATTAGAGGTCTCACATTTCCTGATTTCAAAACTTACTACAAAGCTACTGAAATCAAAACACTGTGATACTGGCACAAAGACAAATACAGCTGACCCATGAACAACATGGGTTTGAACTGTGTGGGTCAATTTAGATGCAGATTTTTTCAATAAATATACAGTTGGCCCTCTGTATTTGCACATTTTGTATTCATGGGTTTGGCATCCATAGATTCAACCAGATTTGGACCAAAATTTCTATTCTGACTTGACTGAATCCATAGATGCAAAGCCTGAAGACATGAAGGGCTACTGTATGCACTGTTGTTGTTCAGTCCCTCAGTCGTGTCTAACTCTTTGCTACCCCATGGACTGTAGCATGCCAGGCATCCCTTTGCTTCACTATCTCCTGGAGTTTGCTCAAACTCATGTCCGTTGAGTCAGTGAGGCCATCTAACCAGCTCCTTGTCTTGTTTTTGTGACTATAGAGATTATCCTTTTTTGACTGTAAAAACATAACCAATCTAATTTCAGTATCGATCATCCAATGATGTCTATGCCTCAAGTCATCTCTTGGGTTGTTGGAAAATGGGTGTTTCCTATGATCAGCATATTTTCTTGACAAAACTCTATTAGCCTTTACCTTGTTTTGTTCTGTATTCCAAGGCCAACATTTCCTGTTAGTTTGGGTATATCTTGACTTCCCACTTTTGCATTCTAACACCCTATGATTAAAAGAACATTTTTTTTTTTTTTGGTGTTTGTTCTAGAAGGTGTAGACGGTTCTGTTGTTTTTGAGGTTGCACCCAAGTACTGCATTTAAGACTCTTTTGTTGACTATGAGGACTACTACAAGTCTTCTAAGGAATTCTTGCCTAGGGCAGTAGATATGAAAGTGAAAGTGAAAGTTGCTCAGTTGTCCAACTCTTAGTTATAAAATAAGTCATAGAGAAGTAGCATACAGCATGGTGATTGTACCTAATAATACTGTATTGCATATTTAAAAGGGGCTAAGCGAACAGATCTTAAATGTTCTCATCAGGAGAAAAAATAACTTTTCAGTGACTGTGTCTGGTGACAGGTGTTAACTGGATTTACTGTGGTGATCATTTCACAATATATACAAATACTGAATCATTTTGTTGTACACTTTAAGTAATGGTTTACATCAATTATACCTCAATTTACAAAAAAATGAAAGAAAAAGTTTTCTCAAATTTTCACCAGAACTTTATAAAATAACACTTCATTTTTCCATTCTGAAATTAAAAAAAAAAAAAAAACTCATGATTTTAACATACTAACACTGGTAAGGATTAGCATATTTTCATATACTTTTGGCTATTATATTTCTTTTTCTCTGAATTGAATGTGCCTAAAGTTAGCACACATTTCCATCTTGTTGCTTTTTTTAAATTTGTAGTTATACATTATGTATTCTGGATATTTAATTGTGTAAACATATTTTAAACTATTTGGAAATAAAAAGATAATCCATGCCAATGCCAAGATCATTAACAGAAGAAATTGAGGTAAATGTAGAAAAAATGAACTATAAAATAACTAATCAGTGAACATTTATCTCATCTAAAAGTAAGAAAGGCATTTTAGGTGTATATGTAATAAGGTAAAAGTCATAAAGGAGAAGAGCAGATGAGTATATTACATTACAATAAGAGTCTTCATATTAAAAAACACAAATGTCGGTCTTACGTTTAGATCTTTAATCCATTTTGAGTTTATTTTTGTGTATGGTGTTAGAAAGTGTTGATTAAAGATCTAAACATAAGACCAGAAACTATAAAACTCCTAGAGGAGAACATAGGCAAGACACTCTCCGACATACATCACAGCAGGATCCCCTATGACCCACCTCCCAAAATATTGGAAATAAAAGCAAAAATAAACAAATGGGATCTAATTAAACTTAAAAGCTTCTGCACAACAAAAGAAATTATAAGCAAGGTGAAAAGACAGCCTTCAGAATGGGAGAAAATAATAGCAAATGAAGCAACTGACAGCTAATCTCAAAAATATACAAGCAACTCCTACAGCTCAACTGCACAAAAATAAATGACCCAATCAAAAAATGGGCCAAAGAACTAAATAGACATTTCTCCAAAGAAGACATACAGATGGCTAACAAACACATGAAAAGATGCTCAACATCACTCATTATCAGAGAAATGCAAATCAAAACCACTAGGAGGTACCATTTCACGCCAGTCAGAATGGCTGTGATCCAAAAGTCTACAAGCAATAAATGCTGGAGAGGGTGTGGAGAAAAGGGAACCCTCTTACACTGTTGGTGGGAATGCAAACTAGTACAGCCACTATGGAGAACAGTGTGGAGATTCCTTTAAAAACTGGAAATAGAACTGCCTTATGACCCAGAAATCCCACTGCTGGGCATACACACTGAGGAAAGCAGAATTGAAAGAGACACATGTACCCCAGTGTTCATCACAGCACTGTTTGTAATAGCCGGGACATGGAAGCAACCTAGATGTCCATCAGCAGATGAATGGATAAGAAAGCAGTGGTACATATATACAATGGAGTATTACTCAGCCATTAAAAAGAATACATTTGAATCAGTTCTAATGAGGAGGATGAAACTGGAGCCTATTATACAGAGTGAAGTAAGCCAGAAAGAAAAACACCAATAGAGTATACTAACGCATATATATGGAATTTAGAAAGATGGTAACAATAACCCTGTATACGAGACAGCAAAAGAGACACTGATGTATAGAACAGTCTTTTTGACTCTGTGGGAGAGGGAGAAGGTGGGTTGATTTGAGAGAATGGCATTGAAACATGTATAATATCATATATGAAACGAGTCACCAGTCCAGGTTCAATGCATGATACTGGATGCTTGGGACTGGTGCACTGGGACGACCCAGAAGGATGGTATGGGGAGGGAGGAAGGAGGAGGGTTCAGGATGGGGAACACATGTATACCTGTGGTGGATTCATTTTGATATATGGCAAAACCAATACAATATTGTAAAGTTAAAAAATAAAATTAAATTAAAAAAACACGCTTCCCCTGACAACTTGTCACAAATACAGTGTCTAGGGATATGGGGCATATTTCTTATAGTCATATTACAAGCTTCAAAATATACAATACTTCTGCAATTCAATATCTAATATTTCCAGCTGATCATCATGAGGGACTTGCAGATTAATATGTCTTAATGGAAAATAGATTATAGTCTAAGCACAGGTATTAGAGAAGGTTATTGGGCAAACATTCAAGAATGCTATTCCAATGTTTTCGCCACAAGTACAGTTAATAAGCCATAATTATTTGGGGCCATCACCACCATCTCAGGAAAATATAAAAATGTCAGACCAGAAGAGCACTAATGTGTTTTTAAATTTTTAATTTATACAACTTTATAATATACATGAATCACATGACATCAATAACTAAATGGGTAGTATAAAATTATACATTTTAACAGCAATTATCAATGCATAGAATTATTTTTACATACAGTTTAAAAATGTTGTTTACAAACATTTTTTCATTTGATTCATTTAGCCCCAAAAAATCAAATTAAAAATTAATCTAGTATCTTTATATATAGATAAGAAAACAACAGTCAAAGGGTTCTTCCCAAAGTCCATACCTTGTGTAGGTATGTGGGCACAAAGACCAGGTATTTTGAGACTTTATTCTAGTTGGAAGTATAAAGTATGTTCACACAAAAGAGAGGGAGAAAAATAACTATGATTTTTCAGCATAAAATTTGGGCATCTTACTCCATGCTAATGAATGACAAATGGGTCATAGGAAGTGATTAAATATTCAAATATTAAGCTATCTAAAATTATCTAATACTCTGTTTATACCAAAATATAGTGAATCATTTAATGGTGGTTATTTAAGTACTGAACATCTATTTTGATTAAGGTCAATGGCTGTCCTTCCAGATTTCCCAGGAAAACACTACTGTGGTAAACCTCCAGGAAATGAAGAGTAAGAACTATGAAAAAAATGAAAATAAATCAACAATAACAAGAAGTACTCAAAATTTCCCAAGAGGGAAACTTTGTGATAGTTTTATTTGAATCACACAATCAAATATGGTTGATGAAATAAATGTGATGTACTGGTAAAATACACCTAAAGGAAAGTAATAATCACAACTAAATTCAGCATTCTAAAAAAAAAAAAAAAAAAACCCACAAAACTTTTAACAGCCTTTCTGCAGAAGAATGTCTTTAATACATTTTCCTCTGTACGAAAAATTCAACTGCTAAGGTCCACCTATGATATACATCATCTTTGTATATATAATCAAACATTTTATTTTATTCTCTTTATGCATCCTACTGGACTGTTGTTGAATAAATAAATAGGACTGCTGCAAAGGTAACATCAATCATTCAATTTTTGTAAATTCCTGTGTCAGAAAATTTTCAATTTGTGGACAAATGTGATTTGTAGCAACAAGCGTTTACAGTTGCCCCTTGAACAACTCGGGGGTTAAGGGCACCAAAATTCCTCCCTCACCCCCTGCACAGTTAAAGACTTTTGTATAACTTTATAGTCACCCTCTTTATCAGAGATGCTGCATCAACATATCAACCAATTACAGATTGTGTAGTACTATAGTACACATTTTATGAAAGAAACCCATATATAAGTGGATCCACATAATTCAAAGTCCTGTTAGTCAAAGGTCAACTGTATATTAAAACAAAATGAAAATATCTATACAAAGGATTTTGTGTATAATTTAGGATTTTTCATTCACATGATAATAATTATTCTTGAATCAATAGTCTAATTTCCAACCCCTTTTTAAAGCTATCACATTCTAGCCAAAGAGAAATATGTTCCTTTGGAAGGAAGAAAGTTTTATACCTCCATTTGAATATAATTAAAAAAAAAAAAAAACTGCACTTGTGCAGATGCTGCTAAAGAAACCATAAACATGTGTAGTTACCTTTCTTGCTACCATAACAACATCTAAATTATTGATGCTTAATAAATCAAGTTGTGAGAGAGTGATAACAACATAGAAGACAACCTCTGAAAAGAAACATGAAGTAAATTTACAAATTCACCGCCTTCCCTTAGACTCATTTAATAAAAATTTCCTAAACTACCTATTTTTTATTATACATATTGACCCAGAGACTTTGGAAAGTTTCTTGGGAAATACTGAAGTACATGAATAAAACTGTGTGTGTACATGTGTATCTACATCCACCTATACCTCTATGGGAGACACTGTTGGCTATTTATACAAGAGTAATTTAACCATTTTTCTTCCTTAAAAGTCTTAGCTGGAAATCCCTTGATGTCAGAAAAAAGTGGTCCCATTCATAAATTAATAGTGGGCATATAATCCAGTTCTTCCCAATAAAAATATAAAGAGACATTTGTTTGGAAAGGGGTACTTTTGAAAAATCATTTCTTCCCTGATATAATATGGGTACAGAAGAAGACTTTAAACACAGTTTAGAGATTTAAATGGGGCTTCTCTGGTGGCTCAGTGGTAAAAAAATTCACCTGCCAATGCAGGAGATGCGGATTTGATCACTGGGTGGAGGAAGATCCCCTGGAGTAGGAAATGGAAATCCACTCTAGTATTCTGGCCTAGAGAATTCCATGGACAGAAGAGCCTGGCAGGCTACAGTCCACGGGGGTCACAAAAGAGTTATACACCACACTGAGCAACTAAGCAACAACAAAAATGATGTAATAGATAGAGCCATTGTATCCATGTTGTATTCAATATGAGAGAAAAGCCAAGAGGAATACAGAGAGAACTATCCAAAGCCCTGATCTCATTAACATAATAAACTGGTGCCAGAATCTTACTCTCTGACTTATTTATTGGAAAAGATCCTCTTATTTTAGACAATATGAATGGGCCATCAGTTTATTATAGTCTATTACTAAGTTAAATCCTGTTCTGGTCTTTCTTTTTATTTTATTTTATTTTTAAACTTTACATAATTGTATTAGTTTTGCCAAATATCAAAATGAATCCGCCACAGGTATACATGTGTTCCCCACCCTGAACCCTCCTCCCTCCTCCCTCCCCATACCATCCCTCTGGGTCATCCCAGTGCACTAGCCCCAAGCATCCAGTATCATGCATCGAACCTGGACTGGCAACTCGTTCCATACATGATATTTTACATGTTTCAATGTCATTCTCCCAAATCTTCCCACCCTCTCCCTCTCCCACAGAGTCCATAAGACTGGTCTTTCATCTTATTTTTTTTTCCCTCTACTGTTATCTATAGAGAGTATTTCAAGTAACCAAGATAAGGATGCAAATATATCTAAACATGGCTCTTCTCTAGTTGGACTGAGGAAAAACACTTGTGATAAGATTAAGAAGAGGACCAGGATGTTGAAGGGATATAAGGAGTTAAGAATGTAAGTAGACAGTGTGTCAAGGGTAGAGACTATAATAGAATGGTGAAGGTTTGTGTTGCCACTGTGCTGTCTTGACAGTGGTGCTTAATAGAATGTGGCAGGGATAATATTCTTTTATACCAGCATATGTTGTTTACAGCATCTGTTGCAAGTAGTTAGTACTCAGGCTGTACTGATTGTTAATTACTTTGAATATGAATCATGACTTGTGGCAAATAATGACTGATTTGAATCAAAAAAAATTCAACCAAAGACTTCACTATGGTTCAGTATTGAAAGAAAATCCCAAATCAAAAAAGCAATTACACTATTACTTGCTTTATTGCCAGTTTCTCATGATTTGGAGAAAATAATTCAGCTTTCATGAAGCAAAATTAATCTATAACAGAGATAAGAGGAGGCGGTAGAGTAGGAGGATGAAGTAAGAAGAGGTGGAGCTCACCTACCTCAGCAAACCCATGAAAAACACATCTATATGTGGAATAATTCTCACTTAAAACTAACTGGAAACTGGCAGAAAGACAACCAAGGCTGGAAGGAAAATAGACCTGTAATCAGGTAGCAAGGGAAGAAAGCCAATTGGTTTGAGACCTGTGCTCCTGGAAGGAAACTTGGAGGAAAATGTAGGTTACACAGGCAGATATGCACCCTGGGGATTGAGTGGTGGGAGTCAAAGATTAGATGCCACAGTCCAGGAGTCCGATAAGGGTAAGTTGAAGTTGCTTAGCTAGTTGGAGGACTGCTGGTACTAACACAAGGATAGTGGGAAGCATGGGCTCTATGCATGGACTCTGACTTGTCCCCAAGGCAGGGTGGGGAGAGATCTGATCTAGTAGCTACAGGGTTTCCTATGACCACCTCAGTGAGCAACCCAGTCCAAGCCAAGTAAATGCTCCAGCCCCACTCTATGTCACAGTGCTGCACTGGATTTGGGGCAGTCACTACAAGAAGGAAGACTCAAGCCTGAGATGCAGAGGCCACAAGGTCCTTCAGTGTAGCCCAGGTGGAGCTTGAGGTAACCTTTGTTGACACTTATTAAAGGATTGCTGATGGTGGCTGCCCCACTACAGACCACCACCCAGTACATGCCAAGAGTTGATGTGGGATATGCCAGCAAAGCACTGTGACTTCACAACAAGGTGTGAGCAGCTGGGTCTAGGGGAAGCACTCTGCTGTAGGAGACAAATGGGACATTCACTTAACACTGCATCTGAGTGGATAAGGGGAAACAAATATGGGCACCTGAATAGGAAAGGCACTGAAGATAGCTCAGACCTATCTGTGCACAACAGGGGCCAATAGTCCACAAGAATCCCACATGTTTCAGTATTTCCCTCTCTGGGGTAAGGATTCTGGTGCAGGGAGAAAGGAAAACACACACTTAAGGGAACAGAGACAACTCAGGCCAACTCTTAGGGCTTCTACTCCATCAACGTGGGACCAGACCCCACCTCTAATAACGTGATGATGGCCAGCGAGCAGAGCAAAAATCTCACATCATATGTGCCTCCAGCTATAACCCTTCCATTTAAGCCCCACTACATATCTTCCAGTATACCATGAGGAAAGGGATGACTTGTGTACATATAAAATCTAGCTGCCCCACAAAAGGCACTCCCATAGAAGATTAGTTTTTCAAGACTGCTGTAGGTAACTATTTCACCTAAATTCCTAGAGGCAGAGAAAAGTAAAATGAAAAGGCAGAGAAACTATTCTCAACTGAAAAATCAAGAGAAAATCCATGGAAAAAAAAGTGAAACAAAAATAAACAATTTATCAGATAATGAATACAAAGCAGTGATTATGAAAGTGTTAACAGAATTAGGGAAAAGAGTGGATCTACAGAGTGATAATTTTTAAAATGAACTAGAGGCCTTAAAAAAGGACCCAGCCAGAAATACACAATGCAACAGCTAAAATAAATAACAAACTAGAAGGAATGAAGTGCTACAAAGGAACGCTGAAGTAATCTGAAAGACAGAATAATGGAAACTTCCCAATCAGAACAGCAGAAAGAAAAGCAACTTTAAAAAATAATGAAAACAGTTTAAGATATCTCTGGAATAACATTATGTGTACCAACATTTACTTTGTAGGGATCCCAGAAGAACAAGGGGGGGGGTGGAAAATATATTTGAGGAAATGATTTTGAAGATTTATCAAACATGAAGAAGGAAACAGATATCCAGGTATGGGAAGCACAGAAGGTCCCAAACAATATGCAACCAAATAGACTTACACCAAAATGTATTAGGGCTTCCCTGGTGGCTCAGACAGTAAAGGATCTGCCTACTATGTGGGAAACCTGGGTTGGGAAGATCGCCTGGAGAAGGGAATGGCTACTGATTCCAGTATTCTTGCCTGGAGTATTCCATGGATGGAGAAGATAGGTGGGCTATAGTCCATGAGGTTGCAAAGAGTCGAACACTACTGAGAGGCTAACACAAGATGTACCAAAACCAAAATGGCAAAAGTTAAACAGAGAACTCTAAAGGCAGAAAGAGAAAAACAAAGAGTCACATAAAAGGGAATTTCAATAAGGACATAAACTGATTTCTCTGAAGAGACCTTGCAGGATAGAGAGTGCCATGATATATTGAAAGTGCTGAAAGAGAAAACCTTGTGATATACAATATTCTACCCAGCAAAATTATCATTCAAGACTGGAGAAGAAATAAATAATTTCTCAGACAAGCAAAAACTTTTTAAAAAACATCAGCAATGCTAAACTGACCTTAAAATAAATGTTGAATGGCCTTTTCTAAATGGAATAGAAGTAAAAACCTATAGAAAATAGAAAGTCCCAGTAGGAAAGGCAAATACATAGTAAGGATCAAGAATCAACCACTTAAATGAGCTAGTATATAGAGTAAAAGAAAAAAAAAAAACTGTTAAAGCAATTATAAATACAATAAACAGTTAAGCGATAAACATGAAGATGTAAACATGACATCAAAAACTCAAAATGTAAGCAAAAGGAGTAAAAAAATGTAGATATCTTAGAATGTGTTTGAACTTATATGACTACTAGCTTAGAAAAAGTAGATATAATAATTGGCCAACATATATGAATCCCATGTTATTCAAAAAGAAACCAAGAACAGACACATTAAAACCAAAAAGAAAGGAAGACAGGAATATTACTAAAGAAAATCATTAAACTACAAGGAAAAAAATAGAAAAAATGAACAGAGAACTACAAAACCAACTGGAAAACAAGTCATATAACGTAATATGATAGTAATTACTCTAAATGCCAATGTTCTGATCAAAAGATAAATGGTGTGTGAATGGATTCTTAAAAAAAATGAATGTCAGGGGATGGAAAAGGTATTTAACTTACAAGGAAATAACAAGAAAGAAAGAGTAACAATAATATCAAACAAAACACTTAAAAACAAAGGCTATACAATAGACAAAGAAGGGCATTCTGGAGTCAAGATTTCTCCGAGAATTATCAATAGCCTGAGATATGCAGATGACACCATCCTTATGGCAGAAAGTGAAGAGGAGTTAAAGAGCCTCCTGATGAAGGTGAAAGAGTAGAATGAAAAATCTGGCTTAAAACTCAATATTTTTAAAAAAATGAAGATCATGGCATATGATCCCATCTTCATGGCAAATAGATGGAGTAACAATGAAAAGAGTGACCGACTTTATTTTCTTGGGCTCAGAAATCACTGCAGCTGGTGACTATAGCCATGAAATTAAAAGATGCTTGCTCCTTGTGAAAAAAGCTGTGACAAACCTAGACAGCATATTTAAAGATGAGACATTACTTTGCCAGCAAATGTCCATATAGTCAAAGCTATGGTTTTTCCAGTAGTCATGTATGGATGTGAGAGTTGGACCATGAGGAAAGCTGAGCACTGAAGAATTGTTGCTTTTCAACTGTGGTGTTAGAGAAAACTCTTGAGAGTCCCTTGGGCTGAAAAGAGATCAATCCAGTTAATCCTAAAGGAAATCAATCCTGAATATCCATTAGAAGGATTGATGCTGAAGCTTCACCTCCAATACTTTGACCACTTGATGTGAAGAGCCGACTCATTGGAAAAGACCCTGATGTTAGGAGAGATTGAGGGCAGGAAGAGAAGGGGATGACAGAGGATAAAATGGCTGGATGACATCACTGACTCAGTGGACATGAGTTTGGGCAAACTCCTATAGATAGTGAAGGTCAGGGAAGCTTGTCGTGCAGCAGCTCATGGGATCACAATTAGTCACACACAACATAGTGACTGAACAACAACACATATGCACCCAATATTGGAACACATAAATATATAAAGCAAATACTAATTGGCATAAAGCAGATATTGAAAATAATATAGCATTAGTAGGGGACATTAACATTCCAATATCATCAATGGATAGATCATCCTAATGGTAAACAAAATAGTCTTAAATGACATAATATATTCCCTGAACAGTAGATATCTACAGTACATTCCCTCCCAAAACATCAGAATGCGCATTATTCTCAAGTCCACAGGAAATGTTCCCCAGGATAAATTATACACTAGGTCACAAGACAAGTCACAACAAATTTAGAAGACAGAAATTATATCATTTTTACCTACCACAATAGCATGAAACTAGAAATCAACTACAAAAAAAATTAAAATGGGGAAAGCACAAACTAAGCAACTTGCAAATAAAAAGCCATTGATCAATGAAGAAATCAAAAAGGAAATCAGAAAATGCCTCAAGACAAACAAACAAAAAAAAATGGATATGCAACATGCCAAAATCTAAGGGAGGCTATAAAAGTGGTTCAAAAAGGGAAGTTTCAAGTGATAATGAATGGCCTTCCACAAGAAAAAAGAAAAATCTCAAATAAAAAACCTAACCTACAAGCTAATTGAGTTAGAAAAAGAAGAAACAAAGCAAAGTTAGCAGGAGGAAAGAAATAATAAAAATTAGAGAGAGAAAAAAAAGTAGAGATAAAAAATAGAAAAGATCAATAACATTGAGAACCTATTTTGTAAAAAGTTAAAGAAAATGTAAAAACATTTAACCAGGCTCACTAAGATGAAAAGAGTGAGTATACTACAAAGCTACAGTCATCAAGTATGGCAGAAAGAAAGAAACACATGTCAATGGAAAAAAATAGAAAGGCCAGAGATAAATCAACGCACCTATGGACACCTTATCTTTGACAAAGGAGGCAAGAATATACAATGGAGAAAAGACTATCTCTTTCACAAGTGGTTCTGGGAAAACTGGTCAACCACTTGTAAAAGAATGAAACTAGAACACTTTCTAACACCCTACACAAAAGTAAACTCAAAATGGATTAAAGATCTAAATGTAAGACCAGAAACTATAAAATTCCTAAAGGAAAACATAGGAAAAACACTCTGTAACATAAATCACAGCAGGATCCTCTATGACCCACCTCCCAAAAAAATGGAAGTAAAAGCAAAAATAAACAAATCGGACCTAATTAAACTTAAAAGCTTTTGCACAAAGAAGGAAACTATAAGCAAGATGAAAAGACAACCTTCAGAATGGGAGAAAATAATAGCAAATGAAGCAACTGACAAAGAACTAATCTCAAAAATATACAAGCAACTCCTGCAGCTCAATTCCAGAAAAATAAATGACCCAATTAAAAAAATGGGCCAAAGAACTTAACAGATATTTCACCAAAGACCTACATATGGCTAACAAACACATGAAAAGATGCTCAACATCACTCATTATGAGAGAAATCCAAATCAAAACCACAATGAGGTACATCTCATGCTGTTCAGAATGGCCATTATCAATAAGTCTACAAACAATAAATGCTGAAGATGGAGAGGGTGTGGGGAAAAGGGAACACTCTTACACTGTTGGTGGGAATGCAAACTAGTACAGCCACTATGGAGAACAGTGTGGAGATTCCTTAAATACTGGAAATAGAACTGCCATCAGTTCAGTTCAGTTCAGTTCAGTTGCTCAGTCGTGTCCAACTCTTTGCTATCCCATGAATTGCAGCACGCCAGGCCACCCTGCCATCACCAAATCCCAGAGTTAATGCAAACTCACGTCCATCAAGTCTGTGATGCCATTCAGCCATCTCATCCTCTCGTCCCCTTATTCTCCTGCCCCCAATCTCTCTCAGCATCAGAGTCTTTTCCAATGAGTCAAATTTTCACATGAGGTAGCCAAAGTATTGGAGTTTCAGCCTCAGCATCAGTCCTTCCAATGAACACCCAGGACTGATCTCCTTTAGAATGGACTGGTTGGATTTCCTTGCAGTCCAAGGGACTCTCAAGAGTCTTCTCCAACACCACAGTTCAAAAGCATCAATTCTTCAGGGCTCAGCTTTCTTCACAGTCCAACTCTCACATCATATATGACCACTGTATAAACCACAGCCTTGACTACATGGACCTTTTTTGGCAAAGTAACCTCTCTGCTTTCTAATATGCTGTCTAGGTTGATCATAACTTTCCTTCCAAAGAGTAACCGTCCTTTAATTTTATGGCTGCAATCACCATCTGCAGTGATTTTGGAGTCCAAAAAAAAAAAAAAAAAAAAATCTGACACTGTTTCCACTGTTTCCCCATCTATTTGCCATGAAGTGATGGGACCAGATGCCATGATCTTAGTTATCTGAATGCTGAACTTTAAGCCAACTTTTTCACGCTCCTATTTCACTTTCATCAAGAGGATTTTTAGTTCCTCTTCACTTTTTGCCATAAGGGTGGTGTCATCTGCATATCTGAGGTTATTGATATTTCTTCCGGCAATCTTGATTCCAGCTTGTGCTTCTTCCAGCCCAGGGTTTCTGATGACGTACAGTGCATATAAGAAGGGTGACAATATATAGTCCTTTTCCTATTTGGAAACAGTCTGTTGTTCCATGTCCAGTTCTAACTGTTGCTTCCTGACCTGCATACACGTTTCTCAAGAGGCAAGTCAGGTTGTCTGGTATTCCCATCTCTTTCAGGATTTTCCACAGTTTATTGTGATCCACACAGTCAAAGGCTATGGAATAGTTAATAAAGCAGAAATAGATGTTTTTTCTGGAACTCTTTTGCTTTTTCGATGATCCAGTAGATGTTGACAATTGTTCCTCTACTTTTTCTAAAACCAGTTTAGACATATGGAAGTTCATGGTTCACATATTGCTGAGGCCTGGCTTGGAGAATTTTGAGCGTTACTTTACTAGTGTGTGAGATGAGTGCACTTGTGCAGTAGTTTGAGCTTTCTTTGGCATTGCCTTTCTTTGGTATTGGAATGAAAACTGCCCTTTTCCAGTCCTATGGCCACTGCTGAGTTTTCCAAATTTGCTGGCATATTTAGTGAAGCACTTTCACAGCATCATGTTTCAGGATTTGAAATAGCTCAACTGGAATTCCATCACCTCCTCTAGCTTTGTTCACAGTGATGCTTTCTAAGGCCCACTTAATTCACATTCCAGGATATCTGGCTCTAGGTGAGTGATCACACCATCATGATTATCTGGGTCATGAATATCTTTTTTGTACAGTTCTTCTGTGTATTCTTGCCACCTCTTCTTAATATCTTCTGCCTCTGTTAGGTCCATAACATTTCTGTTCTTTATCAAGCCCATTTTGCATGAAATCTTCCCTTGTTATCTCTAATTTTCTTGAAGAGATCTCTAGTCTTTCCCATTCTGTTGTTCTCCTCTATTTCTTTGCATTGATCACTGAGGAAGGCTTTCTTATCTCTCCTTGCTATTCTTTGCAACTCTGCATTCAGATGATTATATATTTCCTTTTCTCCTTTGCTTTTCACTTGTCTTTTTTTCACAGCTATTTGTAAGGTCTCTTCAGGCAGCCATTTTGCTTTCTTGCATTGCTTTTCAATGGGGATGGTCTTGCTCCCTGTCTCCTGTACAATGTCATGAACCTCTGTTCTTAGTTCATCAGGCACTCTGTCTATCAGATCTAGTCCCTTAAATCTATTTCTCACTTCCAGTGTATAATAAGAGATTTGATTTAGGTCATACCTGAATGATCTAGTGGTTTTCCCTACTATCTTCAATTTCAGTCTGAATTTGGCAATAAGGAGTTCATGATCTGAGCCACAGTCAGCTCCTGGTCTTGTTTTTTCTGACTGTATAGAGCTTCTCCATCTTTGGCTACAAAGAATATAATCAATCTGATTTCAGTGTTGACCATCTTGTGATGTCTATGTGTCGAGTCTTCTCTTGTGTTGTTGAAAGAGGGTGTTTGCTATGACCAGTGTGATCTCTTGGCAAAACTCTATTAGCCTTTGCCCTGCTTCATTCTGTACTCCAAGGCCAAATTTGCCTTTTTCTCCAGGTGTTTCTTGACTTCCTACTTTGGCATTCCAACCCCCTATAATGTAAAGGTAATATTTTTGGGGTGTTAATTCTAAAAGGTCTTGTTGGTCTTCATAGAACCGTTCAACTTCAGCTTCCTCAGCATTACTTGTCATCGCATAGACTTGGATTACTGTGATATTGAATGGTTTGCCTTGGAAAAAACAGAGAACATTCTGTCATTTTTGAGGTTACATCCAAGTACTGCGTTTCAGACTCTTTTGTTGACCATGATGGCCACTCCATTTCTTCTAAGGGATTCCTGCCCACAGTAGTATAACTAATGGTCATCTGAGTTAAATTCACCTATTCCAGTCCATTTGAGTTCGCTGATTCCTAGAATGTTGACATTCACTCTTGCCATCTCCTGTTTGACCACTTCCAATTTGCCTTGATTCATGGACTTTAAATTCCAGTTTCCTATGCAATATTGCTCTTTATAGCATCAGAACTTGCTTCTATCACCAGTCACATCCACAACTGGGTATTGTTTTTGCTTTGGCTCCATCCCTTCATTCTTTCTGGAGTTATTTCTCCACTGATCTCCTGTAGCATATTGGGCACTTACTGACCAGGGGAGTTCTTCTTTCAGTATCCTATCATTTTTCCTTTACATAATGTTCATGGGGTTCTCAAGGCAAGAATAATAAGTGGTATGCCATTCCTGTCTCCAGTGGACCACATTCTGTCAGACCTCTCCACCATGACCCGTCCATCTTGGGTGCCCCACATGGCATGGTTAGCTTCTTTTTTTTTTTTTTTTTTTTAATATAAATTTACTTATTTTAATTGAAGGTTAATTACTTTACAATATTGTATTGGTTTTGACATACATCAAGATGAATCTGCCACAGGTGTACAAGCATTCTTCATCCCGAAACCCCCTCCCACCACCCTCCACATACCATCCCTCTGGGTCATCCCAGTACACCAGCCCTGAGCACCCTGTATCATGCATCAAACCTGGACTGGCAATTCGTTTCACATATAATATTATACATGTTTCAATGTCATTCTCCCAATTCATCCCACCCTCGCCCTCTCCCACAGAGTCCAAAAGACTGTTCTATACATCTGTGTCTCTTTTGCTGTCTTGCATACAGGGTTATCATTACCATCTTTCTAAATTCCATATATATGAGCTAGTATACTGCATTGGTGTTTTTCTTTCTGGCTTTCTTCACTCTGTATAATAGGCTCCAGTTTCATCCACCTCATTAGAACTGACTCAAATGTATTCTTTTTAATGGCTGAGTAATACTCCACTGTGCATATGTACCACAACTTTCTTATCCATTCGTCTGCTGATGGACATCTAGGTTGCTTCCATGTCCTGGCTATTATAAACAGTGCTGCGATGAACATTGGGGTACACGTGTCTCTTTCAATTCTGGTTTCCTCGGTGTGTATGCCCAGCAGTGGGATTGCTGGGTTGTATGGCAATTCTATTTCCAGTTTTTTAAGAAATCTCCACACTGTTCTCCATAGTAGCTGTACTAGTTTGCATTCTCACCAACAGTGTAAGAGGGTTCCCTTTTCTCTGCACCCTCTCCAGCATTTATTTCTTGTAGACTTTTGGATAGCAGCCATTCTGACTGGTGTGAAATGGTACCTCATAGTGGTTTTGATTTGCATTTCTCTGATAATGAGTGATGTTGAGCATCTTTTCGTGTGTTTGTTAGCCATTTGTATGTCTTCTTTGGAGAAATGTCTATTTAGTTCTTTGGCCCATTTTTTGATTGGGTCGTTTATTTTTCTGGCATTGAGCTGCAGGAGTTCTTGTATATTTTTGAGATTAATTCTTTGTCAGTTGCTTCATTTGCTATTATTTTCTCCCATTCTGAAGGCTGTCTTTTCACCTTGCTTATAGTTTCCTTTGTTGTGCAGAAGCTTTTAAGTTTAATTAGATCACATTTGTTTATTTTTGCTTTTATTTTCAATATTCTGGGAGGTGGGTCATAGAGGATCCTGTTGTGATTTATGTCGGAGAGTGTTTTGCCTATGTTTTCCTCTAGGAGTTTTATAGTTTCTGGTCTTACGTTTAGATCTTTAATCCATTTTGAGTTTATTTTTGTTTAGGGTGTTAGAAAGTGTCCTAGTTTCATTCTTTTACAAGTGGTTGACGAGTTTCCCCAGCACCACTTGTGAAAGAGATAGTCTTTTCTCCATTGTATATTCTTGCCTCCTTTGTCAAAGATAAGGTGTCCGTAGGTGAATGGATTTATCTCTGGGCTATCTATTTTGTTCCATTGATCTATATTTCTGTCTTTTTGTTAGTACCCTACTGTCTTGATGACTTTGGCTTCGTAGTAGAGCCTGAAGTCAGGCACGTTGATTCCTCCAGTTCCATTCTTCTTTCTCAAGATTGCTTTGGCTATTCGAGGTTTTTTGTATTTCCATACAAATTATGAAATTATTTGTTCTAGCTCTGTGAAAAATACCGTTGGTAGCTTTATAGGGATTGCAGTGAATCTATTGATTGCTTTGGGTAGTATACTTATTTTCACTATAGTGATTCTTCCAATTCAGGAACACAGTATATTTCTCCATCTATTAGTGTCCTCTTTGATTTATTTCACCAATGTTTTATAGTTTTCTATATATAGGTCTTTTGTTTCTTTAGGTAGTACATTCCTAAGTATTTTATTATTTTCCTTGCAAAGGTGAATGAAATTGTTCTTTTATTTTCTCTTTCTATTTTCTCATTATTAGTATATAGGAATGCAACAGATTTCTGGGTGTTGATTTTATATCCTGCAACTTTACTATAGTCATTGATTAGCTCTAGTAATTTTCTGGTGGAGTCTTTAGGGTTTTCTATGTAGAGGATCATGTCTTCTGCAAACAGTGAATGTTTTACTTCTTCTTTTCCAATCTGGATTCCTTTTATTTCTTTTTCTGCTCTGATTGCTGTGGCCAAAACTTCAAAAACTATGTTGAATAGTAGTGGTGAGAGTGGGCACCCTTGTCTTGTTCCTGACGTTAGGGGAAATGCTTTCAATTTTTCACCATTGAGAATAATGTTTGCTGTAGGTTTGTCATATATGCCTTTTATTATGTTGAGGTATGTTCCTTCTATTCCTGCTTTCTGGAGAGTTTTTTATCATAAATGGATGTTGAATTTTGTCAAAGGCTTTTTCTGCATCTATTGAGATAATCATATGGCATTTATTTTTCAATTTGTTAATGTGGTGTATTACATAGATTGATTTGTGGATATTGAAGAATCCTTGCATCCCTGGGATAAAGCCCACTTGGTCATGATGTCTGATCTTTTTAATGTGTTGGTGGAATCTGATTGCTAGAATTTTGTTAAGGATTTTTGCATCTATGCTCATCAGTGATATTGGCCTGTAGTTTTCTTTTTTGTGGGATCTTTGTCAGGTTTTGGTATTAGGGTGATGTTGGCCTCATAGAATGAGTTTGGAAGTTTACCTTCCGCTGCAATTTTCTGGAAGAGTTTGAGTAAGATATGTGTTAGCGCTTCTCTAAATTTTTGGTAGAATTCAGCTGTGAAGCCGTCTGGACCTGAACTTTTGTTTGCTGGAAGATTTCTGATTACAGTTTAAATTTCCATGCTTGTGATGGGTCTGTTAAGATTTTCTATTTCTTCCTGGTTCAGTTTTGGAAAGTTGTACTTTTCTAAGAATTTGTCCATTTCTTCTAAGTTGTCTATTTTACGGGCATATAGTTGCTGATAGGAGTCTCTTATGATCCTTTGTATTTCTGTGTTGTATGTTGTGATCTCTCCATTTTCATTTCTAATTTTATTGATTTGATTTTTTCTCCCTTTGTTTCTTGATAAGTTTGGCTAATTGTCTATCAGTTTTATTTATCCTCTCAAAGAACCAGCTTTTGGCTTTGTTGATTTTTGCTATGGTCTCTTTTGTTTCTTTTGCATTTATTTCTACCCTAGTTTTTAAGATTTCTTTCCTTCTACTAACCCTGGGGTTCTTCATTTCTTCCTTTTCTAGTTGCTTTAGGTATAGAGTTAGGTTATTTATTTGAATTTTTTCTTTTTTCTTGAGGTATGCCTGTATTGCTATGAATCTTACACTTAGCATTGCTTTTACAGTGTCCCACAGGTTTTGGCTTGTTGTGTTTTCATTTTCATTCATTTTTATGCTTATTTTTATTTCTTTTTGATTTCTTCTGTGATTTGTTGGTTATTCAGTAGCATGTTGTTCAGCCTCCATATGTTGGAATTTGTAATAGTTTTTCTCCTATAATTGACTTTGAATCTTACTGCATTGTGGTCATAAAAGATGCTTGGAATGATTTCAACTTTTTTTTATTTTACCAAGGCTAGATTTATGGCCCAGGATGTGATATGTCCTGGAGAAGGTTCCATGTGCACTTGAGAAAAAGATGAAATTCATTGCTTTGGGGTGAAATGTCCTATAGATATCAATTAGGTCTAACTGCTCTATTGTATCATTTAAAGTTTGTGTTTCCTTGTTAATTTTCTGTTTAGTTGATCTATCCATAGGTGTGAGTGGGGTATTAAAGTCTCCCACTATTATTGTGTTGTTGTTAATTTCCCCTTTCATACTTGTTAGCATTTGTCTTATATATTGCAGTGCTCCTATGTTGGGTGCATATATATTTATAATTGTTATATCTTCTTCTTGGATCGATCCTTTGATCATTATGTAGTGTCCTTCTTTGTTTCTTTTCACAGCCTTTGTTTTAAAGTCTATTCTATCTGATATGAGTATTGCTACTCCTGCTTTCTTTTGGTCTCGATTTGCATGGAATATCTTTTTCCAGCCCTTCACTTTCAGGCTGTAGGTGTCCCTTGTTTTGAGGTGGGTCTCTTGTAGACAATCTATATATAGAGGTCTTGTTTTTGTATCCATTCAGCCAGTCTTTGTCTTTTGGTTGGGGCATTCAACCCATTTACGTTTAATGTAATTATTGATAAGTGTTCGAGTTTCTACACCTTTTTTGTGTTTCCTGTCTAGGGAAGATCCTTTAGCATTTGTTGGAGAGCTGGTTTGGTGGTGCTGATTTCTCTCAGCTTTTGCTTGTCTGTAAAGCTTTTGATTTCTGCTTCATATTTGAAGGAGATCCTTGCTGCATACAGTAATCTGGGCTGTAGGCTATTTTCTTTCATCACTTTATGTCCTGCCATTCCCTCCTGGCCAGAAGATCAGCTATTATGGAAAGATCAGCTGTTATCCTTATGGGACTTCCCTTATGTGTTATTTGTTGTTTTTCCCTTGCTGCTTTTAATATTTGTTCTTTGTGTTTGATCTTTGTTAATTTGATTAATATGTATCTTGGCGTGTTTCACCTTGGGTTTATCCTGTTTGGGACTCTCTGGGTTTCTTGGACTTGGGTGATAATATCCTTCCTTATTTTGGGGAAGTTTTCCACTATTATCTCCTCAAATATTTTCTCATGGTCTTTCGTTTTGTCTTCTTCTTCTGGGACTCCTATGATTCGACTGTTGTGGTGTTTACCATTGTCCCAGAGGTCCCTGAGATTGTCCTCGTTTCTTTTAATTCATGTTTATTTTTCCCTCTCTGATTCATTTATTTCTACCATTCTATCTTCTACCTCACTAATCCTATCTTCTGCCTCTTTTATTCTACTATTTGTTCCCTCCATTGTGTTTTTGATCTCATTTATTGCATTATTCATTATATATTGACTCTTTATTTCTTCTAGGCCCTTGTTAAACCTTTCTTGCATATTCTCAATCTTTGTCTCCAGGCTATTTATCTGTGATTCCATTTGTTTTCAAGATTTTGGATCATTTTCACTATCATTATTCAGAAGTCTTTATCATGTAGATTCCCTATCTCTTCCTCTTTTGCTTGGTTTGGTGGGCATTTATCCTGTTCCTTTATCTGCTGCGTATTCCTCTGTCTCTTCATCTTGTTTATATTATTGTGTTTGGGGTGGCCTTTCCATAGTTGGTAGTTTGTGGAGTTCTCTTTATTGTGGAGTTTCCTCGCTGTGGGTGGGGTTGTACAGGTGGCTTATCAAGTTTTCCTGGTTAGGGAAGCATGTGGCAGTGTTCTGCTGGGTGGGTCTGGACTTCTTTTCTCTGGAGTGTAATCAACTGTCCACTAATGAGTTATGAGGTGTCAATGGGTTTGGAGTGACTTTGGGCAGCCTGTAAATTGAAGCTTAGGGCTATGTTTCTGTGTTGTTGGAGAATTTGCGTGGTATGTCTTGCTCTGGAACTTGTTGGCCCTTGGATGGAGCTTGGTTTCAGTGTAGGTCCAGGAGATCCAACCAGTCCATTCTGAAGGAGATCAGCCCTGGGATTTCTTTGGAAGGAATGATGCTAAAGCTGAAACTCCAGTACTTTGGCCACCTCATGTGAAGAGTTGATTCATTGGAAAAGACCCTGATGCTGGGAGGGATTGGGGGCAGGAGGAGAAGGTGACGACAGAGGATGAGATGGCTGGATGGCATCACTGACTCGATGGACGTGAGTCTGAGTGAACTCCGGGAGTTGGTGATGGACAGGGAGGCCTGGCGTGCTGCGATTCATGGGGTCGCAAAGAGTCGGACATGACTCAGCAACTGATCTGTTCTGATCTGATGGAGGTGTTTGATAAACTCCTGTCGATTAATGTTCCCTGGAGTCAGGAGTTCTCTGGTGTTCTCAGAATTTGGACTTAAGCCTCCTGCTTCTGGTTTTCAGTCTTATTTTTACAGTAGCCTCAAGACTTCTCCATCTATACAGCACTGTTGATAAGATATTTAGGTTAAAGCTAAAAAGTTTCTCCACAGTGAGGGACACCCAGAGAGGTTCACAGAGTTACACAGAGAAGAGAAGAGGGAGGAGGGAGAAAGAGGTGACCAGGATGAGATGAGGGGGAATCAAAAGAGGAGAGAACAAGCTAGCCAGTATTCACTTCCTTATGTGCACTCCACAGTCTGAACCACTCAGAGATATTCACGGAGTTATACAGAGAAGAGAAGAGGGAGGAAGGAGAAAAAGGTGGCCAGGAGGATAAAGGGGAGAATCAAAAGGAAAGAGACAGATCCAGCCAGTAATCACTTCCCTAAGTGTTCTCCACCATCCAGAACACACAAAGAGATTCACAGAGTCGGGTAGAGAAGAGAAAGGGGTGGGAGGAGATAGAGGCAACTTGGTGGAGAAAAAGGAGAGTCCAAAGGGGGATAGAGCAGTCAAGCCAGTAATGTCGCTCAAAGTAAAAATGGTACTGAAGATTGGGTTCTTAAATGTACAGAATTGATAACAAATACCAAAAAGCAAAGATTAAAAATGGGGAGGGAGGAGGGAGGAGGGAGGAGGGTTCAGGATGGGGAACACATGTATACCTGTGGCAGATTCATTTTGATATATGGCAAAACCAATATAATATTGTAAAGTTAAATAAAATAAAATTTAAAAAAAATTAAAAAATCTAGATTAGAGGTTGGATTTTCAAAAATACAATATCAAAGAAAAAGAAAAAAGTCACAAAATTATATATATAT
This sequence comes from Bubalus bubalis, assembly GCF_019923935.1. Lineage (NCBI taxonomy): Eukaryota > Metazoa > Chordata > Mammalia > Artiodactyla > Bovidae > Bubalus > Bubalus bubalis. The sequence goes on along the minus strand of NC_059181.1, from coordinate 123,086,835 downwards.
ATATATAATGCTTGCTTTAAAAAATGAGGTCTCTCTCTCTTTTTTTTGGCAAAGTAAAGTAGGTTATAAAAATGAAAATTAAAGGAATAATATGACTTAAAATTTTTAAAAAAATAAAGAATGATAGTAAAAATAGTAAAAATATATCTAGGACTTTCTCTGGTGTTGTTGTGGGCAGTGTGGGGTCAGTTCTTTTTCAGATAGTTCCTTGATCTGGCTTATATTTCTTAAGATCTATAGGCCCCTTCCTATGTAGTCGGTACTAACTACAGGGTTTTAATGTATTGCACCTGTCACTTCCATGGAGGGTCCCTCTGTTTTTAGCTTCTTCTGTTTGCTGATCTCTTCAGTGTCTAATTTCTGCCCTGACACAAGGGGGCGGTGGTGGACACTTTTTTAGGCTCACTTGTTCAGTTGTGCTGTGGGGAGGGAGGGACGCTGCAAAATAATAATACTGGGTGTACTCACAATGTCTCGGCCACACTGGGTTTGCCCCTGCTCACGGCGTGTGTGCTTTCCCTGTCTACACTGCTTAGACGCTAGGTTGCTCTGCCAGGAACAGTCTGAGGCCGGCCCTAGGTTATATGCACTTCCCAGGTCTAAGCCCCTCAGGTTCCGGTACTCGGGTAGTCCTCAGAGGCGCAGATTCGGTTGGGCCTGCATTTTGTGCCCTTCCCAGGTCCGAGCAGCTCAGGTGACCAGGTGTTTGGCGAGCGTGGTCACTGCAACTTATTGCCTCCCCCATCCCTACTGCTAGGTTTTCTGTGTGTACAACTGGCGCACCTTCTCAGGAAGATGACCATCCAGAATCCCAAGAGGTCTTAATTAGCAACAAAGCCTGCTTGCAGTTTGGTAGATAATGCCTCTCTAGGGCCGCAATTGTCCCCTTCTGGCTCTGGCTGCCCTCGCCTGCCTGTCACCATTGGGGGATGGGCCGGGTTGCAGAAGGCTAGCTCTACTCAGTCCTTTGTTCTGTGAGTGGGCCTGGCGGTGTTTTAGGTTAGGGCTTTTTGTGTGGTAGTTATCCCACAGTCTGGTTTGCTATCCCAAGGTAGTTCCCTCGGATTGTCTTTGGGGCATTCAGGCCCGGTCTTACTTTCAGCAATGCAGCCCACGCCTCCCTGCCCAGCCCATGCTTGCTAGTGGCGAATGCAGGCATCTGCACTGCTTTTCCACTGGGGGAGTTACCGTCAGACACATAATCTCTGGGTTTTAGTTATTTATTTATTTTTCCTCCCAGTTATGTTGCCCTCTGTGGTTCCAAGGCTCGCCACAGACTCGGCAGTGAGAGTGTTTCCAAGTGTTTGCAAACTTCTCTCTTTTTTAAGACTCCCTTCCCAGGATGAAGCTCCGTCCCTACCTCTTTTGTCTCTCTTTTTGTCTTTTATATTTTTTCCTACCTCCTTTTGAAGATAATGGGCTGCTTTTCTGGGTGCCTGATGTCCTCTGTCAGCATTCAAGAGTTGCTTTGTGGAATTTTCTCAGCGTTTAAATGTTCTTTTGATGAATTTGTGGGGGAGAAAATAGTCTCCCCGTCCTATTCCTTCACCTTCTTAGGACCGCCCCTGAGCACTGTTGTTTTTAAAACACTCCATAAAAGTTCTAATGTACAGCTGGGATTGTTAGCCATTGTCTCAAGCAGGAACTCATAACCATATGGCCAAAAAAAAAAAAAAAAAGTAATGTCTTTTTTCTAAGTGCCTGCTACACAAAGTAAGGGCTTCAAACCAGCAACATCAGCATGACCTGGGAGCTTGTTAGAAACACAGAACCCTGGCCCTTCCCGAGACATTCAGAATTGTATTTAACAATACTCAAGTTCCCCTCATAAGCACATTAAAATTAAGAAACACTAAATAGGCAAACAGATTTCACTATTTAAAAGTGAGGAAGGATGTTTATCTTTCTTTTCAAGAAGCAATAATAAAACTAACACCTCATTGTAGAAGCATAATTTGTCTTTCTTGGATACACACTCTAGATCTCCAAGTGGTTGCTAAATATAGTCTCTCTATTCATCTCCTGAATGAACTTGAATGGCTTCCTATTTTTCAGCTAAAAGAGTTCTAGATTCCACTCTGGAAATAGATTTTCATGCTCTTTAATCACAGCTGCTTTCAGATTATGGCTGAACAACTCTGGGTTTTATGCAGGTCAAAGGGAATTCATGTGTGATTTTGTTGAAATTAGTAGAGAGATGGGCCTTTCTGCTCCATGATTTCACAGAACATGTCAATGGGCTTTGGAGAACAGGGCCAAAATCAGGCAACTGTGCCTTTCTTGCAGAATTCCTTCCTTTGCTCTGCTACCTTTGTCTGTCTGTTAGACAGACATCAAATCATATATGTCAAAAAATTCAACATATATGATTCTGCACTCCAAATCATTTATGTTGAAACTGAAATACTTGGTCTTATATTTCTAAAGTCAGTAAATGATCTGTTCATAGTAAGGAACTTTGTCACCAGTATCAAACAACATTTTTTATAATATATGATTCTTGGGCTTTATCTTACTACATCTATTATATAAATTGGCCTTTTGTATGCTCTTGTTCCCTTATTATAGGATCACATATAAAAATGCACGATTACATATAAGAAAAAAAGATGAAATTCATTAAATAAGTTATTGCTATAAATTGTAATAGCATATTCAAAAGCAGAGACATTACTTTGCCAACAAAGGTTTGTCTAGTCAAGGCTATGTTTTTTTCCTGTGGTCATGTATGGATGTGAGAGTTGGACTGTGAAGAAGGCTGAGCACCAAAGAATTGATGCTTTTGAACTGTGGTGTTGGAGAAGACTCTTGAGAGTCCCTTGGACTGCAAGGAGATCCAACCAGCCCATTCTGAAGGAGATCAGCCCTGGGATTTCTTTGGAAGGAATGATGCTAAAGCTGAAACTCCAGTAATTTGGCCACCTCATGTGAAGAGTTGACTCATTGGAAAAGACTCTGATGCTGGGAGGGATTGGGGGCAGGAGGAGAAGGGGATGACAGAGGATGAGATGGCTGGATGGCATCACTGACTCAATGGACATTAGTCTGGGTGAACTCCAGGAGTTGGTGATGGACAGGGAGGCCTGGCGTGCTGCAATTCATGGGGTCACAAAGAGTCGGACATGACTGAGTGACTGAACTGAACTGAACTGAACTGTAATATGTACAATTACAATGCAGACATACAGTTTTAAAAGTTGGATTAACATTACTTGAAAAGAGTAAATTAAGCTTTTAAGTTTTAGGAGTGTAAGCAAGTTAAGATGGAATTCGAGTCTAAGGAAGAGTTGTGCTTCTCAAAGGAAACTGCAGAGCACTAATTTGCATTTTAGTAGTCAGTAATAGGGATTATGAGGTATTATGTTCCCTGTATGACCTTTTTAAGTTTCTAGGTAATGTACCTCAATTAATTGTCTGTAGCATCATAAAGAACCCTTTTCACTGCAGCATAACTATGCAAAGCAATAAAATTCTTTCAGTGCAGCTGAAGTATGAAATCCACACCTGACCTTAGCACTTAGCACTATCTCACTGTATTAAAACAGATTTTCTGTTTGCATAAATTACAATGTGGTCAGAAATCTGACTAGCTCAGCTAATGCTTTCCTATAAGACCTTCTGAGTTTAGTGAAGTCATAAAAATAACCACACTTTAAAATTTGTATTTCATTATTAGGTGTATAAATTAAAAGACTCTTACTTCTTGGAAGAAAAGTTATGACCAACCTAGACAGCATATTGAAAATCAGAGACATTACTTTGCCAAAGGTCCATCTAGTCAAAGCTATGGCTTTTCCAGTAATCATGTATGGATGTGAGAATTGGACTATAAAGAAAGCTGAGCACCGAAGAATTGATGCTTTTGAACTGTGGTGTTGGAGAAGACTCTTGAGAGTTGCTTGGACTGCAAGGAGATCCAACCAGTCCATCCTAAAGGAAATCAGTCCTGAATATTCATTAGAAGAACTGATGTTGAAGCTGAAACTCCAATACTTTGGCCACCTGATGCAAAGAGCTGACTCATTTGAAAAGACACTAATACTGGGAAAGATTGAATGCATTATGCTTTATATATATATTTATAATTTTATATACTAATTCCCATGTCACTTTATATTCTTAAAGTTATTTTAAATGAAATTTACTAGTATTTTTGAGGTTTACATATTAAAATTGTATGTCTTTATCTCAGGTATTACATTATGAGATATTCCCTTAAATGATGATTAGAGATAAGTTGTTAATTTTAAATTTTATCATTACCAAATAGATTATACATACAAGTAGTGAACTATTCCATTCTTACCCACTAGCCTATGGACATAAAACAGAAGTATTTGAGACATTCTATATAAACTTCAAAAATAGAGAATGGAAATGTAATTTTAGAATCATGCATTCACTCATTAAAAAGTACCTAAACTAATGTATGCATTTTTTCCTATTCAAGGGGTTTTTCAAAGTCCACAGCAGAATTTTAATTGCTCATTAACTTAAGAAAAGTCATTATTTCTGTAATGCTCAAAGGTGCAGTAAAAGTTCATATCTAGGAATTTAAAATAAAATAGGATTTATGAAAATAAATTCTAAAACACTGAACATTTAAAATGTTATCCTAAATCTCCTAATGGAGATTAGTCCTTGGTGTTCATTGGAAGGACTGATGTTGAAGCTTAAAATCCAATACTTTGGCCACCTGATGCGAAGAGCTGACTCATTTGAAAAGACCCTGATGCTGGAAAAGATTGAGGGCAGGAGGAGAAGGGGATAACAGAGGATGAGATTGTTGTATGGCATCACCAACTCAATGGACATGAGTTTGAGTAAACTCTGGGAGTTGGTGATGGACAGGGAGGCCTGGCGTGCTGCAGTCCATGTCATCACAAAGAGTCAGACATAACTGAGAGATTGAACTGAACTGAACTGAACATTTAAAGACTAATGGTAACATCATTGAAAACAGAGGGTCATTTAATAAAAGTTCCTGGCATTCGGGGTCAGAACATTGGAAAAGATATTAGAAATTTTAGTTGGTCGTCTCCTGTGAGACAGTGGAAAATAAGGAGAAAGTCAAGTTGTAATGTTGGCCCACAAGTAGTGTCCAAAGTCCTCTGAAACAAGATGAAGTGCAGAAAAAAAAGAGGCTAACAGTAAGTGGGTGAACCAAGAATCAGAACTAACTTGGGAAAGTGGATGTGTTTGCAAAAATAAAAAGTAGGAAAAATGTATGGGGCTGACCGGACCAGTGTTTTCTAAACTAGCTGGAACATGGAAACTACTTGCACACATCTGTATTTTCAAATATATATATACACCCAAACACTCACACAGAGGCAATATAAAGACTACATTTTATGACTCCTTTGCAGATGATTTCAAAGGAAAACAAAACCTTAGGGAGATTATTAATTTAATTAACACTTCTTTAACAATTTCATTTATCAGAGAATGAAATGCTCAGAATGAAAAGCAAATATTATAGTAGACTTTGTTAGATATTTAATCCTGTTGATTTTCCCCCTGAGTCTAAAAGCAAGAAGAGAAAAGAGCCTTTTTTAGAAAGGGAATGGAGATTTGCTACTTAATATATTACATCATCTCTGCTTTTCAAAATCTTATTCACCCTTCAATATACTTCTCACTATATCTATGAGGCCCAATCGAATGGGATTTATTTTCCTCTGAATTCACCTATGACTTAACAATATATATTTGTAAAATGTTATTTTTTGTATGCTTGTTTTATCCCCCCAGTGAATTTCACAAGGACAAGAACTTTTAATTTTATCCTTTTTTTTTCTTTTTTGTATCCTTTGGATCGCTAATATTCTGCTATTGAAAATCTTATTCTCCTCTCTCAACATTCTTTCTATTGATTAAACGTTGAATCTTGGTCATCAATAGGGAAGGAACCCAAAACTACAAACAGTGGGTCTCAATCATTTGGGTGCATCATAACTATCTGGAGACCTTGTTAAAGCACAGACTGCTGGTCCCTATCCCCAGAGATTCTGATTGGACTGGGCCTTAGATTTGGCATTTTAACATTTTCTTATTTGCTGCTGGTGGGGAGGAGCTCTGTTTTAGGCAACACTATTCTCTTGGGGTCAGCAACAGCCTTTGACCAAGGTTTATTTTCAGTTTTTTTTTTTTCTACTTGCTTAAGATATTTATTTTTATAACTATTTTATTGATACATAATTCACATACCATACAATTCACACATTTAAAGTATAAAATTCAGTGGACTTTGTTGAAGTCATAGGTTGATGAAACCATTACCACAATTTTAGAACATTTTCATCATTCTCAAAAGAAACCCACACATATTAGTGGTCACTCCCCATTTCTCCCTACTCTCCAACCCTCCTCAGCCTATTTTTGTAGTTCTGAGAGCTGAGCATGTCAATTTACATTTTTAAAAACATAAATAAAACAAAGATGAAAATGTGAAAGAGATCTTACGTGACCTACCAAGCCTAATATTTACTATACAACACTTTAAGCAGAAGTTAGAGTAGGACATGGGAAAACAGACTGGTCCCAAATCGGGAAAGGAGTATGTCAAGGCTGTATATTGTCATCCTGCTAATTTAACTTATAATCAGAGTACATCATGCAAAATGCTGGGCTGGATGAAGCACAAGCTGGAATCAAGATTGCTAGGAGAAATATCAATAACCTCAGATATGCAGATGACATGAACCTTATGGCATAAAGTGAAGAAGAACTAAAGAGCCTCTTGATGAAAGTGAAAGAAGAGAGTGAAAAAGCTGGTTTAAAGCTCAACATTCAAAAAACTAATATCATGGCATCTTTTCCCATCACTTTATGGCAAATAGATGGGGAGACAATGGAAACAGTGAGAGACTTTATGTTTGGGGGCTCCTAAATCACTTCAGATGGTGACTGCAGCCATGAAATTAAAAGACAATTGCTCCTTGGAAGAAAAGCCATAACAAACCTAGGCAGCATTTTAAGGAGCATAGACATTACTTTGCCAACAAAGGTCCATCTAGTCAAAGCTATGGTTTTTCCAGTAGTCATGTATGGATGTGAGAGTTGAACTTTAAAGAACGCTGAGCACTAAAGAACTGATGCTTTTGAGCTGTGGCATTGGAGAAGACTCTTTAGAGTCCCTTGGAATGCAAGGAGATCAACCAGTCAATCCTAAAGGAAATTTGTCCTGAATGTTCATTGGAAGGACTGATGCTGATGTTGAAGCTCCAATACTTTGGCCACCTGATGCAAAGAACTAACTCATTGGAAAAGACCCTGATGCTGGTAAATATTGAAGGCAGCAAAAGAGGGGGACAACAGAGGATGAGATGGTTGGATGGCATCACTGACCCAATGGACATGGGTCTGAGCAAGCTCTAGGATATTTTGATGGACGGATAAGCCTGGCTTGCTGCAGTCCATGGGGTCGCAAAGAGTGCTGAGTGGCAGCCACTCATGAATGAGTGCCTGAACTGAACTGACTGATACAACTCTTTACAGAAAAATGTTACTGATAATTTTAGATGTAGATTTTACCACCACTGGCCCCTTCATGGATAACACCCTTGTCATGGTGAAGGGACTTGTGTAACTCAATTAACCTATGAGCCATGACAATTGTGTTCATTTCACATGCTAGTAAAGTTATGCTCAAAGCCGATCAAGCTAGGCTTCAGCAGTATGTGAACTGAGAGCTTCCAGATGTACAAGCTGGGTCTAGAAAAGGCAGGGGAACCAGAGATCAAATTATCAACATTTGTTGGGTCATAGAGATAGCAAGGTGATTCCAGAAAAACATCTACTTCTGCTTCATTGACTATGTGAAAGCCTTTGACTGTGTGGATCACAACAAACTTGGAAATTCTTAAACAGATGGGAATACCAGAACATCTTACCTGTCTCCTAAGAAACTTGTATGTAGATCAGGAAACAACAGAACTGGACATGGAACAACAGACTGGTTCTAAATTGGGAAAGGAGTACATCAAGCCTGTATATTGTGACTCTATGTATTTAACTTATATACAGAGTACATCAAGTGAAAAGCAAGGTTGGATAACTCACAAGCTGGAATATTGCCAGAAGAAATATCAACAACCTCAGATATACAGATGATATCACTCTAATGGCAGAAAGGCAAGAGGAAATAAATAAGTTCATGATGAGGGTGAAAAAGAAGAGTGAATGAGAGGCTTAAAATTCAACATTCATTACATCTGGTCCCATCACTTCATGGCAAACAGGAGGGGGAAAAGTAGAAGCAATGGCAGATTTTGTTTTCTTGGACTCTAAAATCACTATGGACAGTGACTGCAGCCATGAACTTAAAAGATGTGCTTGCTCCTTGGAAGGAAAGTTATGACAAACCTAGTGTATTAAAAAGTAGAGAAATCATTTTGCCAACAAAGTTCCATAGAGTCAAATCTATGTGAAAGTTGGACAATAAAGAAGGCTGAGTGCCGAAGAATTGATGTTTTTGAAATGCTGTGCTGGAGAAGTCTCTTGAGAATTCCTTGTACTTTAGGGAGATCAAACCAGTCAATTCTAAAGGAAATCAACCCTGAATATTCATTGGAAGGACTGATTCTGAAACTGAAGCTCTAATACTTTGTCCACCTGATGCAAAGAGCTACCTCTTTGGATTCATCATCTTACCTTGATGGTGAGTAAGACTTAGGGCAGTTGGAGAAAGGGGTGACAGAGGATGAGATGGTTGGATGGCATCACCAACTCAATGGATATGAGATTGAGCAATCTCCAGAAGATAGTAAAGGACAGGGAAGCCTGGCATGCTGCAGTTCATGGGGATACAAAGATTTGGACATGATTTATCAACTGAACTACAATTCCACCAATGGATATAAAAATCCAACATCTTAAAGTCATACACTAATAAAAAAAAAGCAAAAGAAAATTATGTTTTTACAATATCCTAATAACTTCCTCTTGCCTCAGTTCCATGGCTGATCTATCAGAAGCAACAATAAATTAATTTTGTCAAAATCTGGCAAACTACCAAGATAATGTGTGTGCATGCTAAGGCGCTTCAGCCTGCCAGACTCTTCTGTCCATGGGATTCTCCAGGCAAGAATACCAGAGTGGTTTGCCATGCCTTGCTCCGGGGGATATTCCTGACCAGGGATGGAACCCACGTCTCTTTAGTCTCCCTGCACTAGCAGGTGGGATCTTTACCACTCACACTTCCTAGGAATAGTAATCCCAATTAAAGGACATTCATGTTGAAGAAGCTTGGAGAGACAATATGATGAATGTGATCAAAGTGATGAATACTGGACTCTGTGTCTAATTTATCTGATAAACCGTCTGATATGGATCCTCAGTTCTTAATCTCTCTGAGCTTTTCTCCCTGCAAAGGGATGTGGGCTAGTATTATTTATATATCTTCATTGTTGATCTCGAAAGTTTGCTGTGAAAATCTAATGAAATGGTGGATGTGAAAATGCCTTATAAAGTATAAAATATAGAAGTGTGAAGTTGGTCTACCTTCCTAATTATTTGAAGAAAAAATAGGGCTGCCAAATAAATTATTTGCAGTGTAGAGACCTATATTAAAATATTATTAGTTGTTTTATTTGAAGTTCATATTTAACTGTGCATTCTTTATTTGCTACACAATAGCAACCCTAATAATAACATAATCATTTGCACATTATATCTTTAATAAGTAATTTAACATGAATCATTTAAATAAATGAATATTTGGAATAATGATTATATCATTATTTCTATTGTGCATAAAAAGAAAATGACCCCTAGTGAGGTTAAATCACCTGTCAAAAGTAGTGCAAAAAGTAGGCCTGTGTCAAGTGTTGGGATCAGTTTTGAATCCAATTGCTGCAGACTCTTTAAATCTGTTTGTTAAACCTTTTGGTGCTTCTCAGGTGGTGCTTGTGTTAAAGAACCCACTTGCCTACACAAGAGACATTAAAAGACATGGGTTTGATCCCTGGGTTGGAAAGATGCCCTTGAGGATGAAAGGGAAAACTACTCCAGTACTCTTGCCTAGAGAATCCCATGGACTGAGGAGCCTGGTGGGCTAACGGTCCATTGGGTGAAAAGATTCAGACATGACTGTTCAACTCAAGAATCCCTTTCAAAGTAATGTATAATTTTAGGAAGCTTTTAGGAATTAAGTAATCAGTTAGCTTTAAAAGCAAAAAAAGAAAAGTAATCAGTAAAAGCCACTGTTTAAAGTTTTGCCTGGTATATGATAAAGGTGTGTGTGTGTGTGTGTGTGTGTGCACTCAGTCATGTCCCACTCTTTGGGACCCCATGGACTCTAGCCCACCAGGCTCCTCTGTCCACGGAATTCTCTAGACAAGAATATTGGGGTAGATTTTAGGTTGCCATTTCTTTCTCCAGGGAATCTCCCCAAGCTAGGGATATTCTGTGTCTCTTGCATTGCAGGTGTATTCTTTACCTGCTGAGCCAAATGACTCATTGTTACAGCAACTGGAAAAGGTCCCATAATAGCTATTCTCTTCTTCTGAAAGAGAAACTGGTTTTTAGGTGGGCACAGGGCTTTTCAGATTAAATGCTACATTTCTCAGCTTCCCTTGTGACTAGGTGTGGCCTTGTAACCAAAACAGGGTTTTATAAAAGGAAAAGTGAAGTTGTTCAGTCACATCCAACTCTTTGCAAGGACCATGCCTTTTTGCCTTTGTTTTGTTCCTGTTACCTGAATGCAGATATGATGGGAAGACCTTTTGAATAATGAGGTGGAAACTATCTGATAATAAAGGGAGAGCAGCAAGTTTGGAGAAGTTCAATTCCTGTCTCTATCACATTTTGATAACTCTTGCACTATTCAAACTTTTTCATTTTTATATTAGCTATGGTGATCTGTGATCAGTGATCTTTGATGTTACTATTGAAAAAGATTACAATTCACTGAAAGTTCAAATGATGGTTAGAATATTTTAGCAATAAGGTATTTTTAAATTAAAGTATGAACATTTTTTTCTTTTTAAAACATATAAGGGACTTGTGAGTGAATTACTTATTTTACAGTAATTATAGCTAAGTAAACCAAGGCATGGTGAATAAAACAGATTGTTATTTGTGGGCAAGGTTGTTTGGAATATATATTTGTTGTTAAGTAAAAAAAAAAAAAAGAAAACTATTTCTGTAAAAAAGTTGCTTTAGGATTTGACAACAGACTTTGAAATATAATCTACTTTACTTTAATAAAATGCCACAGTCTTAAATGCATTCCAAATATTCACATATCAATATTAAATGATATCAGGTATCCATTTAAATTTCTAAAGAGGATAAAAGTGTTTATCTATTTTAAAAAGCAAATAGATAAAACTATTATTTAAACTTATTTCTTTTTTTCGAATAGCCAAAGCTATCTTGAAAAAGAAGAATGGAACTGGAGGAATCAACCTGCTTGATTTCAGGCTCTACTACAAAGCCACAGTCATCAAGACAGTATGGTACTGACACAAAGACAGAAATATAGATCAACAGAACAAAATAGAAAGCCCAGAGATAAATCCATGCACCTATGGATACCTTATCTTTGACAAAGGAGGCAAGAATATGCAATGGAGAAAAGACAAAGGCAATACACTCTCTGACAAAAATTACAGCAGGATTCTCTATGACCCACCTCCCAGAATATTGGAAATAAAAGCAAAAATAAACAAATCGGACCTAATTAAAATTAAAAGCTTAAAAGCTTCTGCACAACAAAGGAAACTATAAGCAAGGTGAAAAGACAGCCTTCAGAATGGGAGAAAATAATAGCAAATGAAGCAACTGTCAAAGAATTAGTCTCAAAAATATACAAGAAACTGCTGTAGCTCAATTCCAGAAAAATAAACGACCCAATCAAAAAATGGGCCAAAGAACTAAACAGACATTTCTCCAAAGAAGACATACAGATGGCTAACAAACACATGAAAAGATGCTCCACATCACTCATTATCAGAGAAATGCAAATCAAAACCACAATGAGGTACCATTTCACCCTGGTCAGAATGGCTGCTATCCAAAAGTCTACAAGCAATAAATGCTGGAGAGGGTGTGGAGAAAAGGGAACCCTCTTACACTGTTGTTGGGAATGCAAACTAGTATAGCCACTATGGAGAACAGTGTGGAGATTCCTTAAAAAAAAACTGGAAATAGACCTGCCATATGACCCAGGAATCCCACTGCTGGGCATACACACTGAGAAAACCAGAATTGAAAGAAACACGTGTACCCCAATGTTTATTGCAACACTGTTTATAATAGCCAGGACATGGAAGCAACCTAGATGTCCATCAGCAGATGAATGGATAAGAAAGCAGTGGTACATATACACAATGGAATATTACTCAGCCATTAAAAAGAATACTTTTGATTCAGTTCTAATGAGGTGGATGAAACTGGAGCCTATTACACAGAGTCAAGTAAGCCAGAAAGAAAAACACCAATACAGTATACTAACGCATATATATGGAATTTAGAAAGATGGTAACAATAACCTTGTATGCAAGACAGCAAAAGAGACACAGATATATAGAACAGTCTTTTGGACTCTGTGAGAGAGGGTGAGGGTGGGATGATTTGGGGGAATGGCATTGAATCATGTATAATATCATATGTGAAATGAATGGCCAGTCCAGGTTCGATGCATGATATAGGATGCTCTGGGCTGGTGTACTGGGATGACCCAGAGTGGGAGGGGGGTTCAGGATTGGGAACACGTGTACACCTATGGTGGACTCATGTTGATGTATGGCAAAACAATACAATATTGTAATTAGCCTCCAATTAAAATAAATAAATGTATATTAAAAAACAAAATCATTACAAAAAACTGAAAATGTATTGAAAAACAAAATTTTATCCCTTCTTTTTATTTTATTCAATTGAAATAAAAATGATTCCCACCCATAACATGATAGTTGCAAAGCCTAAAGCTTACCCTTGTAATCTTATAAGCTTATAATTTGGAAATAAAGCATGATTTAACATGCATGTGATTTAATAAATACATTGATTTACTTAAAATGCCAAATACATAAATATAATATATCAAATCATAAAACAGTTTAATCTATTTTGGGTGTATAGCACAGAGTTAATTTTCTGTCTCTTCGTTAATATACATTCCATCCCCAAATCAAACATGAGTTTTTTTTTTCAAGAAATCAAATTTATACTGTCAACTGAAAAATTAGTCACAACCTGAAAGTACAATTACTTTATTTGGTGAGAATCTTAAGACTCCGAGCCAGGGAGACAGCATTTCAGAGAGTCCTGAGAGATTTCTCTTAGGAAGTGGGTGAGGGAGTCAGGCTATATACAAGTTTACCAAAAAAGGGGCAGGCAGTTTGAACATCAAAGGTTATTGTTAAGTAAGGAAAACCAGATATCAAATTAAGGAATTTAGTGCTCTTCAATGTATGGGAAGATGCAAGAGTCTGGGATTATTGAAGATATTTCTTCTATATGCATCTCAATTATCTGGGGCCATCATACTGACGTTTTGATTTCTCACATCCCCTCCCTAGCTCCTGAGCAATCTCCATAAGTGGTGGCACCATCACTTGGATCTCAGGCATTGTTTCCCTTTTGGGAGAGCTCATTCACATTTGGAGGTCTGAAATCACTGATAGCTGTTACATCCTTGTTTATTGACATGGCAGGAGATATTCCATTTCACAACACTAACATAATGAATGAAAATTAAAACAGTTCATGAGGTGGGTATTTTCATTTCAGAGACTATAAAGCTAAAAATTACATTATCCACAGTCTTTATAGCACAGTGCAACTAATCAGATGCACTTTCATGCATGACGTTTAATTTGAAAGTGAATTTAGTGGGGAAAAACTTGCAAGTTTTTTTGTAAGTATACTTAACATACTATGCCATATTAGATTTAGCTACACATTATAGTGATTCAAAATTTATATGCATTTTAAACTGTTCACCACAATAAATATGGTGGACCATGCAAAGTGATTACAATACTATTGAATATTTTCTATGTTGTACATTACATCCTCATGATTTATGTATTTTATAACTGGAAATTTGTACATCTTAATCTACTTCACCTATTTCTGTTTCCTCCAAACCTCCTTCCCCTCTGGTAACCACCAGTTTCTTTTTGTATCTGTTTGCTAAATGAGAGAATATTGTTGGAATAATGAAGACAATTGACTTGCTAGATGCAAGGGTGCAACAAAACCATCAATTTGTAAAAAGCTCAATATTTGCAATGTTTAATAAAACAATGTGCAATAAAATAAGATATACCTGCACATAATGTTTCATAAAATTGGTAACTAATGTATTGCAAGTTCAGCAAAATTGCTCAGTTCAGTTCAGTTGCTCAGTTATGTCTGACTCTTTGTGACCCCATGGACTGCAGCACCCCAGACTTCCCTGTCCATCACCAACTCCAGTAGCTTGCTCAAATTCATGTCCATCGAGTCAGTGATACAATCCAACCATCTCATCCTCTTGTCATCCTCCTCCTGCTTTCTATTTTGCCCAGGATCATGGTCTTTTCAAATGAGTCGGTTCTTGGCATCAGGTGGCCAAAGTACTGAAATTGAACCTTCAGCATCAGTTCTTCCAATGAACGTTCAGGACTGATTTCATTTAGGATGGACTGGTTTGATCTCCTTGCAGTCCAAGGGATTCTCAAGAGTCTTCTCCAACAGCACAGTTCCAAAACATCAATTCTTCAGCACTCAGCTTTCTTTATAGTCCAACTCTCACATCCATACATGACTACTGGAAAAACCATAGCTTTGACTAGACAGACTGTTGTCAGCAAATTAATGTCTCTGGTTTTAATATGCTGTCTAGGTTGGTCATAACTTTTCTTCTGGAGCAAGCATCTTATAATTTCATGGCTGCAGTCACCATCTGCAGTGATTTTGGAGCCCAAAAAATAAAGTATGTCACTGTTTCCATTGTTTCACCATCTATTTGCCATAAAATGATGGGATTGGATGCCATGACCTTCATTTCTTGAATGTTGAGTTTTAAGCCAACTTTTTCACCCTCCTCTTTTTTCACTTTCATCAAGAGGCTCTTTAGTTCTTTTCTTTCTGCCATAAAGGTTGTGTCATCTGCATATCTGTGGTTATTGATGTTTCTCCCAGCAATATTGATTCCAGCTTGTGCTTCATTCAGACCTGCATTTTGCATAATGTTCTCTTCCTAATAAGTTAAATTATCAGGGTGACAATACACAGGCTTGACATAGTCCTTTCCTAATTTGGAACCAGTCTGTTGTCCCATGTCCAGTTCTAACTGTTGCTTCTTGACCTGCATACAGATTAATCAGGAGGCAGATCAGGTGGTCTGGCATTCCCATCTCTTGAAGAATTTTCCACAGTTTGTTGTGTTCCACACAGTCAAAGGATTGGGCATAGTCAATAAAGCAGAAGTAGATGTTTCTCTGGAACTCTCTTGCTTTTCTATGATCCAATGGATGTTGGCAATTTGATCTCTGGTTCCTTTGCCTTTTCTAAATCTAGCTTGTGTATCTGGAAGTTCACAGTTCACATTCTGTTGAAACCCGGCTTAGAGAATTTTGAGCATTACTTTGCTAGCATGTGAAATCAGTTCACTTGTGTGGTAGTTTGAAAATTGTTTTGCACTGCCTGTTTTGGGAATTGGAATGAAAACGGACCTTTTCCAGTCCTGTGGCCACAGCTTAGTCTTCCAAATTTGCTGGCATATTGAGTGCAGCACTTTCGCAGCATCATCTTTTAGGATTTGAAATAGCTCAGCTGGAATTCCTTCACCTCCACTAGCTTTGTTTGTAGTGATGCTTCCTAAGGACCATGTGACTTTGCAATCCAGGATGTCTGGCTCTAGGTGAAAAGTGAAAGTGAAAGTTGAGTCCTGTCCAACTCTTTGCCACCCCTTTGACTATACAGTTCATGGAATTCTCCAAGACAGAATATGTAGTGGGTAGCCTTTCCCTTCTTCAGTGGATCTTCCCAACTCAGGGATTGAAACCAGGTCTCCTGCATTGCAGGCAGATTCATTACAAGCTGAGCCACCAGGAAATTCCAAAATTGCTAGGTATGATCACTTTCAAAACGACCTAAAACGTTTTCTGTTAATACTTGCTTTTCATGTTTCTAATTAATTTCTTGAGTTCAACTACCCTGATTTATCTATACATTCGTCTGACATTTAGCAAACTAAAATAGTTCAGTTCCTTATCATTTTTTGGAAGAATGTCTACATGTAATGCTAACCATGTTATATAATGACTGAACTATGGATAGAATAAAATACATTAACCACTATACCTCTCCTAAGGTAAACACAAAGATGTAAGAAATTGTGGCATTAAAACATTTTTATTGGTCAAGTCTTTATAAAGTGTCACTAAAAAAAAAATGTAAAAAATATGTTGTTTCATAAAATTTTCCTAGTGTTTAGACTATTGATATTTTGTGAATATTTTTATATCTAAAATATGCTCCATATATACTGGCAAAATATGATAAAATATAGCATTTTTTCTAAAAATGATTATCTGCGAGTTAAGTAATTTTTTGAAATTAAATATTTTCAGGTGAAAACAACATATTGCCTTATTGTATGAGATACTGTAACTCACAGCCCATATTTAATTTTTTCTTCTCAGTTTAAAATCTTGTATGGTTATGAGAGTTGGATGATAAAGAAAGTTAAGTGCCAAAGAATGGAGGTTTTTGAACTGTGGTGTTGGAGAAGACTTTTGAGAGTCCCTTGGACAGCAAGGAGATCAAACCAATCACTCCTACAGGAAATCAATCATGGATATTAATTGGAAGGACTGATGATGAAGCTGAAGCTCCAATACTTTGGCTACCTGATGCAAAGAGCTGACTCATTGGAAAAGACCCTGATACTAGGAAAAATTGAGGGCAAGTGATAGTAAGTGCCAAGGCTACACAATAAGAGAAGAGCTGATGTCCAAAACTAGGTCCCTGTATCCCAAAGCCCAGGCTCTGGATCATGTCATTCACATCAGGAGCACACATAGGGACCCCCTCTGTGTGCCCTATACATTGGCCAACCTATGAGCTACGTGGACACACATCCACTCAAAAAAGAAGCCATCCACCCTCATGGACCCATGGGATACAAATAATGGACTTCTGTGCCAATGCCTGGGCTCCTGCTATAAGCTCAAGGCACAGAACATGTAAATTAAGTTGCTATATCTTTGTGGTAATGAGAGTTAAGAATCCATTATAATATCCATTGCTATATATCTAACATCTCCATGCCTTGGGAAAGTTAGAAAGCTTAAGAAGGCAGAAATGGCCAGAGGAGGAAAAGGAAAAGAAATAATTTACAATATAATGACATATTAGGTTTAGCACCTCATTTTTATATTCATAACCTCCAAGCACTGCATGGAGCTTTCTGCCATGGAAGCTTTTATTACCAACCGCTTTTAATTAAAACTGAAGCTGAAAAAAAAAAAAGACAATCCAATCAAAAAATGGTCAGAACACCTGAATAGGCATTTCCCCAAAGAAGATACAGATGGACAAAAGGCACATGAAAAGATGCCCAAAATTCTTAATTATCAGAAAATGCAAATCAAAACTCCAATGAAGTATCACCTTACACTGGAGAGAATGGCCATCATCAAAAAACCTACAAAGAATAAATGCTGAAGAGTTTGCAGAGAAAAGGGAACCCTTGTACACTGTTGGTAGAAAAGTAAATTGATACACTCAATATGAAGAACAATATGGATGTTCCTTAAACAACTACAAACAGAACTACCATATGATCCAGAAATCCCACTCCTGAATACATACCTGGAAAAGACAAAACCTCTAGTTTGAAAAGATACATGCATCCCAACGTTCATTGCAGCACTATTTACAATAGCCAAGATATGGAAACAATATAAATATCCATCAACAGATAAACAAGATAAAGAAGATGTGGTATACACATACACACACACACACACACACACTCACACACACACACAGGAATATGACTCACCTGTGAAAAATAATGAAGTAATGCCATTTGTGAAAACATGGGCAGACCTAGAGATTATCATACTAAGTGAAGTATGTCAGAAAGAGAAAGACATATATTCTATGATATCACTTACATGTGGGATCTAAAAAGATGATACAAATGAAATTATTTGCAAAGCACAAACAGACTCAGAGAATAAACTTCTGGTTACCAAAGAGGAAAAGCAGGGGAAGGGATAAATTTGGAGTTTGGGATTAACAGATACACACTACTCTGTATAAAATAGTAGTACTGTGGTGCTGGAGAAGAGTCTTGAGAGTCCCTTGGACAGCAAGGAGATCAAGTCAGTCAATTCTAAAGAAATCAACTCTGAATATCCATTGGAAGGACTGATGCTAAAGCTGAAGCTCCAATATTTTGGCCACCTAATGTGAAGAGCCAACTTACTGGAAAAGACCCGGATGTGGGAAATACTGAAGACAGAAGAGGGTGACAGAGGATGAGATGATTGGATGGCATCACTGACTCAGTGGACATGAGTTTGAGCAAACTCTGGGAGAAAGTGAAAGACAGGGAAGCTTGGTGTGCTGCAGTCCATGGGGTCACAAAGTTGGACCTAACTGAGAGACAGAACAACAATGTATAACATACATAAATAAGATGCTACTGTATAGAACAGTGAACTATACTCAATACCTGCAATAACTTATGAAGGAAAAAATCTGGAAGTGTTATATATATATATATATATATATATATATATAGTGAATCACCTTGTTGTACACCAGAAACAGACACAACATTGTTAATCAACTCTGTAAAAGTGAGTGAAAGGCACTCAGTCATGTCCAATTCTTTACAACCCTATGAACTATACAGTATACAGTTCATGAAATTCTCCAGGCCAGAATACTGCAGTGGGTAGACTTTTCCTTCTCCAGGGGACCTTCCTGACCCAGGAATAGAACTGGGGTCTCTTGCATTGCAGGTGGATTCTTTACAAACTGAGCTATGAGGGAAGCCCTAAATACAAAAAAACAAAAAAAAAAAAACAAAAACAAAAAAAAACCACAACAACAACAACAACAAACAAACAAAAAAAAAAAACAGGAACAACCTCACGAAAGACCCATCCTGAGAAGGCTGGCCCTGGAGTGGTCTGAGGAGAGGTGGCAAGATCGGGCCTTTGTACGGGGTTGAGATCCCCTGCGCCACTGATTATGAGGAGCCATCCTCGAGATAGTCGGTGTGCACTCAGCCCTGGGCTCAAGGCCACAGTCCAGCTGCTAGAACTTGCACTGGGCTGGCAGGGGTAGGCGAATTCCCTGGCATGTGAGAAGATCCAGGTGTGTGGGACAAGGGAGGAATAGAGGGAAGTAACTTCTTTGCTCTACTCTCCTCAGGGAGATGAGCAGCTCAGGGTGAAGAACAGTCAGAAACAAGGGGGGAGGGTCCAGGGTCTCCCCACTAGCTGACAAAGCCTGAGAGTGGACAAACATTGGCCCAGGATTCGACAGGAGTGGCTGAACCTCAAGAACACTGAATATTTTGCCAAGGCAGGCCTGACCTGCTGGCATCGGAGGTCCTCTTGGGAAAAGCTGCATCCATGACACGAGGGTCAGGGAGACTGGGAGGCAGGCCCCTGAAGACCGGGAATCCTCAGACATCTCTGAACTTCTGTGCCTGTGGCAGCAGCCCACTCATCCAGCCCCATAAAGAGCTGGTGACCCCCCGCACCTCCACCCTAAGGGAGCAAACGGGAGTGGAGCCCTCCCTCACAGGTGCCTTCCATCCCAGAAAGAAGGGGACCTGGCTGTCCCTGATCTGCTGCAGGACCCACAGTACTACCAGCAGGAGAGCCCAGGAACCACGGGAAGAGCTGGTCACCTACTGCCTGGCCACTAACCAAAGGGAAGTCACTGTGTAACACAGGCCAGGCTCGCCAGGTCTCATGATGGAGGAGACGGACGACACCCCCACCCCCACCCCCATCCCCACAGTAGAGACTGCAGGGTCACACTGAGCAGCCAGAAGCCAGGAACCAAGACGAGTGCTGCTGCCACCCAGGAGGCTGGACCCACAGAGCAGGGCAGGTGGTCAATAATGGATGGGCAACCAAACATGGCACAATCTAAAATGACAGTGAAGCCAAGGGCTGCCACCACAGTAAACAGGTCAAGATCCTTCATCCAGTTTGGCCTCTGAGCCAGTTCTCAGGTCTGAAACCGACGAACAGTGATGGGGCAGGTGCTGTGGGAAGGACCACAGCAAACAGACACAGGAACAATCCCAGTCCCTCCTAAAGGGGCCTCAGGCTCTGCAATGGTGAACCCACTCAGGGAGGTGGGACCACCAGAGGGGTGGAGGTTGCCAGACCCAGGGTGAACTTGACACTGATGTGAGAGACTCAGTTAACTCTGCCTCTACGGCTGCCTTGGGAGGACCCCCTGGACTGGAGTTTCTGGACACAGGGGGTCAAGGGGGAAGGGACACAGGGCCAGTCCCGAGGATTTGTTGGTCAGTCTTGAGCTGGGAGAATCTGGAATGCAGTATCACCCAGAGCCAGGTGCAGGGCTTAATGAGATATTTGTCCAGGACTCCTTCAGAACCTGGGGGAACATGTGGCATGAGGAAAAAATGGTAAGGCTGAATGGAAATCCTGCATGAACTCCAGAGAGTAAAAGAGAAACACACAGAAAAAGAGGGGGGATACTCACCCCACTCATGAACTGGAGAACTTTCTCATCTCTGGTGTCACCTCATGGGCATCCTCTGCTCCTGATTCCTCACACCCTCTCTGTGCTTGGCCAAGTAACCACGGTGGGCAGGAAAGTACTCAAAGGATAGACAGATGGGGCTCCCACCCAGAGCACAAGAATCCACTCACTGAAGTCCTTTCACCATTGGTATGAGATGGCAATGTGCACTCCAGACCACCCTCTCTGCTCCTCAATCTCACAAACTAAACAGATGGACCCATTCAGTGGGCCACAGCCTGGTGTCCAGAACCCTGCTCCCATGGTGGGCTGCTACACGCTGCCCCTACCTGGGTCTGACCATACAGGGCTCAGCTGCTTGTCTGCTGTTCCCCTCCTGGTGGCGCCCAACCATGAGTCCTTGGAGGGTGACCCACTGACTGTGGCAGCCTCTGGATCCTTCCAGAGTGCCAGTGTGAGGGGAGGAGTCATTTTCTCTTCTTCCTTGAGCGGTCTCCTGTGCTGTAAATCTCCATCACTCCTGGAGGATGGGTTTCTATGCTGCGGGATTCCTGTCACATCTGCATGAGGATAGGCCAGCTGCTGTGATGAACAGAACCCCCCCCCCCCCGAGGTAACCTGCATGTGTGTTTCTCACTGGTTGGGCCTCCTAGTTCCTCATGGTCTGAGGCTCCTGCCAAGGACAAGACCGTGATGTCTTGTCCAACATTGCTGTCTTGTCACAGATTATTTTCTCCCTGTTCCTCTAGTCCTCATGCAGGTGAATATGCCAGACAAACAGGCAGGAGAGTGTTTTCTCCTCTGGCCCCCAAGAAGGCACCCTCTGCTTCAAGTGGTAGGAGCAAGCCCCTTCTTGCTCAAGGATGCCATCCACACAGGTGAGATTTGGAGGTGCCCAGGAGGAAGGGGTTGGGTTGACTGAGACACTGAATGGTGGAAACTGGCCAAGCTTGGGATTCAGTAACATACCCCAGTAGAAGACATAGCAATGGCCAAGCCCCAGGGGCCAGCCAGGCTTCCTGGTAACCAAGCCAGACCCAGTGAAGAGGGAGACACTTTGTCACCCAGCAGGTGGGTAAAGGTTCAGCCGAATGATGATGCTCAGGGCCAGCCAGTGTCTGAGGTCATGGCACTCTTGCCTGTGGTTGGGGAAGTGGACATGGGGGAAGCCTTTGCAGAAGGCAGTTTGCTGGTATGTGTCAGCACTTCGGGTGTGTGCCTGTGCCCTGGGCCTCTTCCTGCATGGCTCTTCAGTCAGTGTGTGTGCGGTCATGGCTGTATTGGAAGAATGAGTTTTCCCTTTCCTTCCATCAGGAAGGAAGAGTCAGTACTTTGTGGGACCCTCGACACTAGGAGGTGTAAACAAACACCGTGTAAGGGTGAAAACAGATACACGAAGATGTGCAGATGTGGAGGAGTGTGCCTGAGGTGCTGGGAGTGTAGAAGTCATCCCTCCACTCCCCCTTGACCCTGCAGAGAGATGTCCAAACAGAGCTGACCCTCTGTCTTCATTTTCAGGCAGTCATGTAAGGATCGCATAGGCCAGGTGGCTCAAACTATGAACCGTGTTGTTTTAGGAGGCTGGCAGTCGAAGTCGAGGTGTCTGCTGACATTGGTTCTCATGAAGGCTGTGGAGAGTCTGTAACATCTCTCCCCCCTCACTTCCAGGACAGTTGGCCATATTGGGCACCTCTGGTCTCCGAGAGTTCTGCCTTCCTCTTCACCCGAGTTCTCCCGTGTGCCTGTCTGTCTCTAAATGTGTCCTTTTTATGGGGACAGCTGCCCTGTTAGACGAGGGTCCATCCTAATGAGCTCACTGGACCTCCATCAGCTCTGTGAAGACCTTTCCTTTGTCTGTAAGGTCACCCTGAGGTACTTGTGATTGAGACTCCAGCACCTGATTCTGAGGGGACGTGATATGACTCTTTACACCCTGCAAAGGCTCTGTGGTAGGAAAACATTAGAATGTTCTAAGGATGGAAGGATGGCCTTAATGGCTACCAGGGTGAATCCAGGGGCAGGTGGGCAGGCCACCAGGGTAGGAGCCAGATCACGTGAGGCCTGGTGCATCTGTGAAAACTGTGACTCTGCTGTGCTCGGGGAAGGAAAGGCCCAGGAGGCTCTGGGCTGGGTGCCTCTGGGGCATTGTCCACGTCCTCACAGCCATGTGGAAATGAAGGCTCCCTCACAGGTGCTGAGAGCCTGCTGAGGTTAAGCCCTACAGCTCTGCTCCTCTGCCTCAACCCCCCTCCAGTGAACAGGGACCCCCCCCCCATCCAGGTACAAGGAAAGAGGTGAGAATGGAGGTGTGTGTGGTCAGATCCCCTTCAGTCATGGGCTATCTCTCAGCACCTCTTCAGTCATGGAACGAGGTGACAGTGACCTAGCAGGTTTTTTAGGTTTGAATTCTATGATTCCTGTGTGGTGCCATCCCAGACCATGGCGGGGACACAGAGCACGCCCATCCCAGTTGTTCCTGCTCTCCTTTGTTCTTTCTATTTGCTCTGGGCAAGGGCCAGGGCATCGGCTGACAGTGGAGGCCATGGTTCAGGAAGGGCTGAGAGGAAGGTGGCTTCCAGTGGTGTGGGGAGGACTCCTGGCAGGGCCGTCTAAGGTCCAGGGTGGTCCCAGGTCCGAGGCCAGACAGGTTAGCACAGGTCTGCCTCAGTGACCCTTGGCTCAGATGTGGGATCTGCAGAGCATGGGCAGGGATGGGACCCGGGAGCTGAGGAGTCTTTGTTAGCTGTGGCTCGGGAGACAGTGGGTCCCTGGGCTGGGAGACGGTGGCCGAGGTGCCTGACCACCACTCTGGGCCTCAGTCCTAGTTGTGCTCTGAGGCAGAGGTGGGTCCATGTCTGCATGTGTCACTTATCTGTGTGTGTGTGTCCATGTGTGTCTGTGTGCCCGGCAGAGGCCATGAGAGGCACCACAGCACCCAGGCTGGGTTCCCCACCCACCCTCCCTGAAGCCAGGCCTGAGCAAGTCCCCTGACTCCCAGGGTTGAGATTCCACAGCAACACCTGTATGCTGGTGATTCGCTTGGGGACCTGATGACTGCAGGTTCCCTGCCAGGGGCCTCCTGCTCTGTCTCTTCAGCCTGCAGTGGGCAGACTATCAGCTGCCCATGTCCTGGTGGGTTCATGGAGCACCAGGCCTCTGCCTTTCATTTCACTACCTCTCTCGCTTGGCCTTGCCCTGACTTCCCTTTGTCGAGGTGAGCCCTTCTGAAAGGCTCAGAGAGAGGACCCATTTCACCTCAAGTCCCGTCTGTGATATGGTCTTAGCCTTTAGCAGTTATGGCATTGAATCACCTTGTTCTCCTTCTGTGTCCTGTCTTTGCGCACAAGTCTTGTGGACATTGGGGACACTTTGCTGTGCCCAGAAAACCTAGGGCCTGACGAGGTGGAGGAGCTGGAGAATCAAGCCCTTCTGGCTGACCTACGAAAGAAGTACCTGATTGTGCTTGCCGACCCCTGCTGGCAGCTCAAGCCCATCCTGGGGAGGGCCGGGAAGGACATCTTCCAGGTGGACATCCCCGAGCACTTGATCCCCTTTGGTCAGGAGGCCTTTCCAGATTGGGCTTTCCAGAGGAAGGTGACAGAGAGAGCAGGACATGGTGATACCATCTAGTTGCCACCACACCCTAGGCATGCCCATCTGGTTCGTTCTGAATCGGCACTGTCCTGGGGTGGGCTGGCCACTTGGTGCGGGGCCAGGGGCTGGGGACTCCCCTCGTGTGGTTCTGCTCTGGACTCAGTGAGAGTCTCTAGGGCATTGACCTTTATGAAAATATGGGAGCACCACTCGTTTTGGCCCTGCTGGGTCTGGGTGGTTGAGAGAAATGTGTTGTTAGGAAACCAGCTAGTGTTTTTCCCTCTCTGTTCTGGTCCAGACTCCCCGATGTTGGAACCGTGTCCAGGGGGTGATGAGGGAAGGCTGGGGGCTGGGCTGAGCGTCAGCAGGCAGAGAGGCCTGCAGGCCCAGAAACAGGCCACAGTCTGTCCTTGCAGGTGACACTTGCCTTGTTTTAAATTGTCCCTAGGCTCACAAAGCATGTGTGTTGGACATGGTGCCTGGCTGCCTCATGTCAAAAGACAGGCTCCTAAATACACCTCTGAGGGCAGAGAGACAAGGGCAGGTGCTCACCTTGTGGAAACTTTGTACTTCTCTTTGGGTTTGGGGTCATGTGTTTGCAAGACCTTTGATGAGTGGGGTGACCCTGCTTTCCAGTGAACCTCTTGGGGAGGTCCCTGAAGCGGGAGCTAGAGACACTTAGCTGCTGATCAGAAACTTGTGGCAGCATTGGGGAGACCCATGAGGAGCCCCTTCTGCTTCAGGATGCATGAATCATGGGAGGTGACACCCCCAAGGTCAGGAGCCCAGTTGGGCCATTTGCTGAATGGCAGGCAAGGCCCAGGGACCAGCCTGTCCTGGGCTTGCCTTAATGCTTGGCTTGTGAGCCAGACCCTTGGCCAAACGTGTGAAATGCTACTGCTTCAGATGAAAAGCGACCACAGGCACTGGACTGAAGCCTGCCTGGGGCATGGGTTTCCAGCCTTATCTGGCTCACCCAGTGCCATGTGTGAATAGCATGGACAGATGGAAAGAACACAGACTCACAGTTCTTGTTTGATTCCTTATTAACTCCAGTGGAGTTTAGCTTTACTTTATTAGATTCAGAAATCAATTTTAGATTGCAAAAGAGTGCTTTTTAGTGTCCCTAGGGGCCTGGGAACTCAGGGATTGGGCTTTTCCTTGACCTGCTCACAGAGGACACACTTATAATCTGAGGACTCTCCCTGCTCCTCCTCTGCCTCAGAGGCCTCATTTGGGGCTGTGACAGAAAGGGCTGCCATCAGGATGGAGGAACAGGTGTTGTACAAAGCCATCACTGATTTGTAATCTGTGTACTCTGGGAAGCTCTCAGGAAGTTCCCCTGGGCCATCCCTTCCAGAAGTACCTAGGGGTACAGACATGGCATTGCTGGATGTATCCTCTCCACTGGGGCTGCCCTGCTCACTGGGGAGATGGTTTCCCTTAGCCCGCCCGTCTACACTGCCCATAGACCAAGGCAAGAGAGCACAAATGAGTGCAGGCAGGGGGTTCTGTGAGCAGCTGGAGCTCCCTTCTGGACTTTCTTGCCAGCCTCTTAGGAGCACTTCTTGTGATGGAGTTGAGGAGAGTGTCCGGTTGCCACCACTCACTTCTGCCTCTTTGGGGTTGTTGTTGCACCAGTGGTGGGCTGAGCAGTTGTTCTGGGGTCACCTTTCCTCTGGGTGATCTGCAGGAAGAGAGGCTTGTCTCTCTGAAAATTGGAGTTGTGATAGATCTGAAAGGAAATGAACCACTTTAGCCATTGTGGGGGAGAGGAGCCCTTCCTCGCCACCCTCCTCCCCACCACCGTCCTCACCCTGCCTAACTATGGAGACAAGGTCTTTTCATGCCTGGCATGTTATGAGGCCCTGGCATGTCACTCCCTAGAGCTCACCTGGGGCCGGCCTCCCTTGAGGTGCTACTGGCCATCCCTGACATCAAGCGGCCCCTCAGGGTCTGGAGTCACCCCTGGGCATCCTGTCTAAGGGGGGTTTTGGAACACGACAGGCCCTGCTTTCTCTTTCATTAGCCACCCTCTCACAAGAAAAACATTCTGCTGGGAAATGAAACCCGTCCAGCACTTGGCTTATCTAGTCTAGTCTTCCTGGAATGGCTTTCTACATTACCATCATCCTCTTCTTCCCTGCAGAGCTACCCAGAGGGTGGATTTTCCTGAACCTACAGAGGTTCAGTTCATGGATGAAACTCTTGATAGTGTCTGTCTCAAAGATGATCTCTGTGCCTCTGTGCTGGAGGACCTCCCTCTGGAAGAGATCTGCCTCAATGACCACCATGTCTCCCTGATCATTCCAGTGCACAGAGGTGAAGGCCACATCCTCCACGATCATCCAGAGCTTCCTGGGGAAGGGCAGCCCTAGGACAGCATTGTTCTCTTCCTTGTTGGCCATTTCTGGGCTCAGGCCCTGTGGGGATGGTTTTTCTTGGGAGCCCAGATATGGGTCCTAGGGTTGGTCACCCTGCTTTGCCAAAATTTCCCCCGAATCCACATGTACATCAGGGAGGAATCAGGGGGGTCCTCTGCTGTGGGCTCCCCATCAGTTGATGTGGCCAGTGGGGTGTCACGTGCCTCATGGGGACTCTGACTAGTCATGGAGCCAGTCTAGCTCAGGAGCATTCTCTACCCAAGCAGTGAACACTCATGGCAGAAGGGCCTCAGGCCAGGGTTGAGGTGTCCCATACATAACCTCTGGAAATTCTAGAATCTTTGTTGAGGGTCAGGCAGCCAATTAAGTGGTCAGCCCCCTTATTGTTTCATGAGGTCACAGAGGTGATGTGGAGAGGCAGCCCTGGCCCAGTGTGGGGGAGGGGGATGGAGACAGATATGGGATCCCCAGCTTGTCTCTTATCTGAAAGTACATAAAAGTATTTTTCTGATTGCCTGCAAAAGCTTCCATCTACTGCCAGGTGCCTTGTTCCAGGGAGTCAGGCCCTGGATGGGCTGACAAACATACCACTGTCCCCACCCCCACCCCTACAAATGGGCAAGCCTGTGGCTGGCTTTTCCTGAAGGCCAGGCCCTGGTGTGTCCTGGCTCAGCTACCACTGAGAGAGACCCCAGGGGTCAGATGGACCCCTGGCAAGTGACCCTCCCAGAAGATGGGGTCCGTAGCAGGCTTTTTGGCCTATCCTGAGTTGCTGGTCCCACTCCTCCACCCCTGGCCCAGCCTTGCCCCTCTTCTGGCTTTGGTCTCTTCAAGCTGATGCTGCCAGTTGGTAGGTCCTGCTCAGATGGCCCCAAAGTCAGAGTCCTGTTGTCCTGCTCCCCCCAACCCCCATGTCGAGCTCTCCCCAGAGTAGGGCTGTGCTCGAGCACAGTGGAAGTGACCTCATGTTCCAGTTGACCGTTCCCAAAGCACCTGAGACACAGACTCCTCATGATGCTGTGTGGGAGGGCACAGTCAGGCGCTCCACTGAGCTTGCAGCCTCCCCGAGCTCCACCCACCCCCAGATGGCATCCATAGGCTGTTGTCCTCAGTTTCAATTTCTTCCCATAAAGACCCCTCTTGTGGCCCTAGGGTGCTCACTTGGGAACACCTGTGTGTGCTTTTCCCATCCCCCTCCAAGAGCCTCAGATTCAGACTCCCTGAGGCTGCCTCAAAATTCCTGTTTCCTTTCATCAATGGGGTGGTTGGGCTTCTGGTATCCCTGCTCCTGGCCTGCCACATCCAACTTGGGTCTCCGTGGGTACCTGCCCTTTGAAGGACTTGACTGGGGGCTCAATGCACAGCCTGTTCTGTTGAAAACAAGCACTTCGAGGAGGAGCCAAGATGGCGGAGGAGTAGGACGGGGAGAACACTTTCTCCCCCACAAATTCATCAAAAGAGCATTTAAATGTTGAGTAAATTCCACAAAACAACTTCTGAATGCCGGCAGAGGACATCAGGCACCCAGAAAAGCAGCCCAACTCTTCGAAAGGAGGTAGGAAAAAATATAAAAGACAAAAAAAGAGACAAAAGAGGGAGGGATGGAGTTCCGTCCCGGGAAGGGAGTCTTAAAAAGAGAGAAGTTTCCAAACACCAGGAAACCCTCTCACTGCCGAATCTGTGCCGAGCTTTGGAAGCACAGAGGGCAACATAACAGGGAGGGGAAAAAAATAAACAATTAAAAATCGCGGATTGTGAGCCCTACGGTAACTCCCCCAGCGGAGAAGCTGCGCAGACGCCTGCACAAGGCATTAGCAAGCGGGGGCTGGGCAGGGAAGTGCGGCGCGGGCTGTGTCCCTTAGAGTAAGAATCGGGCCGAATGTCCTGAGCGCTATCTGAGCGAAATAATTTGGGCTAGCAAACCAGACTGTGGGATATCTACCACACGAAAAGCCAGCCCTAACCTAAGACACTGCCAGGCCCGCGCACGGAACAAAGGACTGAACAGAGATAGCCGGCTGCAGACCTTCCCCCCTCCGGTGACAGGCAGCCAGAGCCGGAAGGGGGCAATCGCAGCCCCAGAGAGACACTATCTATAAAACTGTAAGCAGGCTTCTTTGCTAACTAAAACGTCTTGGGGGTCTGGACGGGCAACATCTGCCTGAGAAGGTGCGCCGGTTTTACACCCAGATAACCGAGTGGCGGGGAGGCGATAAGTCGCAGCATTGGCGCCCGCCAAACACCTCATCACCTGAGCTGCTCGGATCTGGGAAGAACACAAAACGCAGGCCCAACCGAGTCTGCGCCTCTGAGGACTACCCGAGTGCCTGAACCTGAGCGGCTTGGACCTGGGAGCTCAGCCCAGGGCCGGCCTCTGATTGTTCCCGGCGGAACAACCTAGAGCCCAAGCAGTGTGGGCAGGGAGGCTACACGCGCCGTGAGTAGGGGCAGACCCAGTGTGGCTGAGGCACTGCGAGCGCACGCCAGTGTTATCTGTTTGCAGCATCCCTCCCTCCCTTCCCACAGCGCGGCTGAACAAGTGAGCCTAAATTAAAAAAAAAAAAAAATAGTGTCCTCAACCATCCCCTTTGTGTCGGGGCGGGAACCAGACACTGAAGAGACCAGCAAACAGAAGAAGCTATAACAGAGGGAAACGCCTTGGAAGCTACAGGCCATAGATTAAAACCCTGTGGTTACTACGGATTACATAGGAAGGGGCCTATAGATCTTGAGAAATATAAGTCGGACTAAGGAACTGCCAAAAATGAACTGAACCCACAATACTCACAACAAAACCAGAGAAAGACCTAGATATATTTTTACTATTTTTACGATCAATCTTTCTTTCTTTTTTTTTAATAAAAAATTTTTTTAAGTCCTCTATTGTCCTTTAATTTTCACTTTTATAACTATTACTTTGCAAAAAAAAAAAAGACCCTATTTTTGTTTTCCTCTTCAGCAAACTTCATATATATATTTTATAATTTTTTGACCGTGTTTTTTTTTTTTTCTTTTTTCTTTTTCTTCTTTTCTTTAACATTGTATTTTTGAAATTCCAAACTCTACTCTAGATTTTTAATTTTAGCCTTTTGATATATGTTATCAATTTTGTACCTATAGTTTTTTTCATAATTTCTGTGACTTTTTTTTCCCTCTGTTTCTTTCTCTTCTTCTTTTATATAACATCGTATATCTGCAATTCCAAACTCTACTCAAGATTTTTAATTTATGCTTTTTGGTATTTGATATCAATTTTGTACCTGTATTTTCTTTATAATTTTTGTGACATTGTTTTTGTTGGTTTGTTTGTTTTCTCTATTTTTCTTCTTCTTCTTCTTCTTCTTTTTTTTTAACGTTGTATTTTTGAAATTCCAAACTCTACTCTAGATTTTTAATTTTTGCTTTTTGGTATTAGTTATCAATTTTGTACCTGTAGTTTCTTTATAATTTTCACGACCTTGTTTGTTTTTCTTTGTTCGTTTTTTCTCTCTTTCTTTTCCTTCTTCTTTTCATTAACATCGCATTTTTGAAATTCCAAACTCTACTCTAGATTTCTAATTTTTGCTTTTATGTATTTGTTACCAATTTTGTACCTTTAAGAACCCAATCTTCAGGACCCATTTTTCACTAGTGTACGAGATTACTGGCTTGAGTGCTTTCTCTCCCTTTGGACTCTCCATTTTCTCCACCAGGTCACCTGTATCTCCTCCCTAACCCCTCTCTACTCTACCCATCTCTGTGAATTTCTGTGTGTTCCAGACGGTGGAGAACACTTAAGGAACTGATTACTGGCTGGATCTGTCTCCCTCCTTTTCATTTTCCCCTTTTATCCTTCTGGCCACCTCTGTCTCCTGCCTCCTTCTTCTCTTCCCTGTATAACTCCGTGAACATCTCTGAGCGGTCCAGTTGTGGAGTGCACATAAGGAAGTGACTACTGGCTAGCCCACTCTCTCCACTATTGATTCCACCTCATCTCATTTGGGTCACCTCTAACTCCCTCCTCCCTCTTCTCTTCTCCATGTAATGCTGTGAACCTCTCTGAGTGACCCTCACAGTAGAGAAACTTTTCATCTTTAATGTAGATGTTTTATCAGTGGTGCTGTATAGAAGGAGAAGTTTTGAAACTACTGTAAAATTAAGACTGATAACTGGAAGTAGGAGGCTTAAGTCCAAACCCTGACTCCAGGGAACTCCTGACTCCAAGGAACATTAATTGACAGGAGCTCATCAAACGCCTCCATACTGACACTGAAACCAAGCACCACACAAGGGCCAACAAGTTCCAGGGCAAGACATAACAAGCAAATTCTCCAGCAACAAAGGAACACAGCCCTGAGCTTCAAGATACAGGCTGCCCGAAGTCACCCCAAAACCATAGACATCTCATAACTCATTACTGGACATTTCATTACACTCCAGAGAGAAGAAATACAGCTCCATCCACCAGAACATCGACACAAGCTTCCCTAACCAGGAAACCTTGACAAGCCACCTGTACAAACCCACACACAGCAAGGAAACGCCACAATAAAGAGAACTCCACAAACTGCCAGAATACAGAAAGGACACCCCAAACTCAGCAATTTAAACAAGATGAAGAGACAGAGGAATACCCAGCAGATAAAGGAACAGGATAAATGCCCACCAAACCAAACAAAAGAGGAAGAGATAGGGAATCTACCTGATAAAGAATTCCGAATAATGATAGTGAAATTGATCCAAAATCTTGAAATTAAAATGGAATCACAGATAAATAGCCTGGAGGCAAGGATTGAGAAGATGCAAGAAAGGTTTAACAAGGACTTAGAAGAAATAAAAAAGAGTCAATATATAATGAATAATGCAATAAGTGAAATTAAAAACACTCTGGAGGCAACAAATAGTAGAATAACAGAGGCAGAAGATAGGATTAGTGAATTAGAAGATAGAATGGTAGAAATAAATGAATCAGAGAGGATAAAAGAAAAACGAATTAAAAGAAATGAGGACAATTTCAGAGACCTCCAGGACAATATTAAATGCTACAACATTCGAATCATAGGGGTCCCAGAAGAAGAAGACAAAAAGAAAGACCATGAGAAAATACTTGAGGAGATAATAGTTGAAAACTTCCCAAAATGGGGAAGGAAATAATCACCTAAGTCCAAGAAACCCAGAGAGTCCCAAACAGGATAAACCCAAGGTGAAACACCCCAAGACACATAGTAATCAAATTAACAAAGATCAAACACAAAGAACAAATATTAAAAGCAGCAAGGGAAAACCAACAAATAACACACAAGGGAATATCCATAAGGATAACAGCTGATCTTTCAATAGAAACTCTTCAAGCCAGGAGGGAATGGCAAGACATACTTAAAATGATGAAAGAAAATAACCTACAGCCCAGATTATTGTACCCAGCAAGGATCTCATTCAAGTATGAAGGAGAAATCAAAAGCTTTTCAGACAAGCCAAAGCTGAGAGAATTCTGCACCACCAAACCAGCTCTCCAACGAATACTGAAGGATATTCTCTAGACAGGAAACACAAAAACAGTGTATAAACTCGAACCCAAAACAATAAAGTAAATGGCAACGGGATCATACTTATCAGTAATTACCTTAAACGTAAATGGGTTGAATGCCCCAACCAAAAGACAAAGACTGGCTGAATGGATACAAAAACAAGACTCCTACGTATGTTGTCTACAAGAGACCCACCTCAAAACAGGGGACACATACAGACTGAAAGTGAAGGGCTGGAAAAAGAGTTTCCATGCAAATAGGGACCAAAAGAAAGCAGGAGTAGCAATACTCATATCAGATAAAATAGACTTTAAAACAAAGACTGTGAAAAGAGACAAAGACGGTCATTACATAATGATCAAAGGATCAATCCAAGCAGAAGATATAACAATTATAAATATATATGCACCCAACACGGGAGCACCGCAGTATGTAAGACAAATGCTAACAAGTATGAAAGAAGAAATTAACAATAACACAATAATAGTGGGAGACTTTAATACCCCACTCACACCTATGGATAGATCAACTAAACAGAAAATTAACAAGGAAACACAAACTTTAAATGATACAATAGACCAGTTAGACCTAATTGATATCTATAGGACATTATATCCCAAAACAATGAATTTCACCTTCTTCTCAAGCCCACATGGAACCTTCTCCAGGATAGATCACATCCTGGGCCATAAAGCTAGCCTTGGTAAATTCAAAAAAATAGAAATCATTCCAAGCATCTTTTCTGACCACAATTCAGTAAGATTAGATCTCAATTTCAGGAGAAAAACTATTAAAAAATCCAACATATGGAGGCTGAACAACACGCTGCTGAATAACCAACAAATCACAGAAGAAATCAAAAAAGAAATCAAAATTTGCATAGAAACGAATGAAAATGAAAACACAACAACCCAAAACCTGTGGGACACGGTAAAAGCAGTCCTAAGGGGAAAGTTCAGAGCAATACAGGCACACCTCAAGAAACAAGAAAAAAGTCAAATAAATAACCTAACTCTACACCTAAAGCAACTAGAAAAGGAAGAAATGAAGAACCCCAGGGTTAGTAGAAGGAAAGAAATCTTAAAAATTAGACCAGAAATAAATGCAAAAGAAACAAAAGAGACCATAGCAAAAATCAACAAAACCAAAAGCTGGTTCTTTGAAAGGATAAATAAAATTGACAAACCATTAGCCAGACTCATCAAGAAACAAAGGGAGAAAAATCAAATCAATAAAATTAGAAATGAAAATGGAGCGATCACAACAGACAACACAGAAATACAAAGGATCATAAGAGACTACTATCAACAATTATATGCCAATAAAATGGACAACGAGGAAGAAATGGACAAATTCTTAGAAAAGTACAACTTTCCAAAACTCGATCAGGAAGAAATAGAAAATCTTAACAGACCCATCACAAGCACGGAAATTGAAACTGTAATCAAAAATCTTCCAGCAAACAAAAGCCCAGGTCCAGACGGCTTCACAGCTGAATTCTACCAAAAATTTAGAGAAGAGCTAACATCTATCCTGCTCAAACTGTTCCAGAAAATTTCAGAGGATGGTAAACTTCCAAACTCATTCTATGAGGCCACCATCACCCTAATACCAAAACCTGACAAAGATCCCACAAAAAAAGAAAACTACAGGCCAATATCACTGATGAACATAGATGCAAAAATCCTTAACAAAATTCTAGCAATCAGAATCCAACAACACATTAAAAAGATCATACACCATGACCAAGTGGGCTTTATCCCAGGGATGCAAGGATTCCTCAATATCCACAAATCAATCAATGTAATACACCACATTAACAAATTGAAAAATAAAAACCATATGATTATCTCAATAGATGCAGAGAAAGCCTTTGACAAAATTCAACATCCATTTATGATAAAAACTCTCCAGAAAGCAGGAATAGAAGGAACATACCTCAACATAATCAAAGCTATATATGACAAACCCACAGCAAACATTATCCTCAATGGTGAAAAATTGAAAGCATTTCCTCTAAAGTCAGGAACAAGACAAGGGTGCCCACTTTCACCATTACTATTCAACATAGTTTTGGAAGTTTTGGCCACAGCAATCAGAACAGAAAAAGAAATAAAAGGAATCCAAATTGGAAAAGAAGAAGTAAAGCTCTCACTGTTTGCAGATGACATGATCCTCTACATAGAAAACCCTAAAGACTCCACCAGAAAATTACTAGAACTAATCAATGACTATAGTAAAGTTGCAGGATATAAAATCAACACACAGAAATCCCTTGCATTCCTATACACTAATAATGAGAAAACAGAAAGAGAAATTAAGGAAACAATTTCATTCACCATTGCAACGGAAAGAATAAAATACTTAGGAATATATCTACCTAAAGAATCTAAAGACCTATATATAGACAACTATAAAACACTGGTGAAAGAAATCAAAGAGGACACTAACAGATGGAGAAATATACCATGTTCATGGATTGGAAGAATCAATATAGTGAAAATGAGTATACTACCCAAAGCAGTATATAGATTCAATGCAATCCCTATCAAGCTACCAACAGCATTCTTCACAGAGCTAGAACAAATAATTTCACAATTTGTATGGAAAAACAAAAAACCTCGAATAGCCAAAGTGATCTTGACAAAGAAGAATGGAACTGGAGGAATCAACCTACCTGACTTCAGGCTCTACTACAAAGCCACAGTTATCAAGACAGTATGGTACTGGCACAAAGACAGAAATATAGATCAATGGAACAAAATAGAAAGCCCAGAGATAAATCCACGCACATATGGACACCTTATCTTTGACAAAGGAGGCAAGAATATACAATGGATTAAAGACAATCTCTTTAACAAGTGGTGCTGGGAACTCTGGTCAACCACTTGTAAAAGAATGAAACTAGAACACTTTCTAACACCATACACAAAAATAAACTCAAAATGGATTAAAGATCTCAACGTAAGACCAGAAACTATAAAACTCCTAGAGGAGAACATAGGCAAAACACTCTCTGACATACATCACAGCAGGATCCTCTATGACCCACCTCCCAGAATATTGGAAATAAAGGCAAAAATAAACAAATGGGACCTAATTAACCTTAAAAGCTTCTGCACATCAAAGGAAACTATTAGCAAGGTGAAAAGACAGCCTTCAGAATGGGAGAAGATAATAGCAAATGAAGTAACTGACAAACAACTAATCTCGAGAATATACAAGCAACTTCTACAGCTCAACTCCAGAAAAATAAATGACCCAATCAAAAAATGGGCCAAAGAACCAAATAGACATCTCTCCAAAGAAGACATACAGATGGCTAACAAACACATGAAAAGATGCTCAACATCACTCATTATCAGAGAAATGCAAATCAAAACCACTAGGAGGTACCATTTCACGCCAGTCAGAATGGCTGTGATCCAAAAGTCTACAAGCAATAAATGCTGGAGAGGGTGTGGAGAAAAGGGAACCCTCTTACACTGTTGGTGGGAATGCAAACTAGTACAGCCACTATGGAGAACAGTGTGGAGATTCCTTAAAAAACTGGAAATAGACCTGCCTTATGATCTAGCAATCCCACTGCTGGGCATACACACTGAGGAAACCAGAAGGGAAAGAGACACGAGTACCCCAATGTTTATAATAGCACTGTTTATAATAGCCAGGACATGGAAGCAACCTAGATGTCCATCAGCAGATGAATGGGTAAGAAAGCTGTGGTGCATATACACAATGGAGTATTATTCAGCCATTAAAAAGAATACATTTGAATCAGTTCTAATGAGGTGGATGAAACTGGAGCCTATTATACAGAGTGAAGTAAGCCAGAAAGAAAAACACCAATACAGTATACTAACGCATATATATGGAATTTAGAAAGATGGTAACAATAACCCTGTGTACAAGACAGCAAAACAGACACTGATGTATAGAACAGTCTTATGGACTCTGTGGGAGAGGGAGAGGGTGGGAAGATTTGGGAGAATGGCATTGAAACATGTAAAATATCATGTATGAAATGAGTTGCCAGTCCAGGTTCGATGCACGATACTGGATGCTTGGGGCTGATGCACTGGGATGACCCAGAGGGATGGAATGGGGAAGGAGGAGGGAGGAGGGTTCAGGATGGGGAACACATGTATACCTGTGGCAGATTCATTTTGATATTTGGCAAAACTAATACAGTTATGTAAAGTTTAAAAATAAAATAAAATTAAAAAAAAAAAAGAAAAGAAAACAAGCACTTCACTGGTCTCCTGTGAGGCCAGCTCTGATCTTCTCCACCACTACCCCTGTCCCCACCACCACTGTGGACATGATCCCCCTTATCCAGATGGCAGGTACATCAAATGGTTTTGTTGGCTCATGAATCAGGCACTTTTCAAGGGGCCTCCTTTAGACACACTCACTCCCAGGGACATGTTTGACTCGTTGAGCTAGATGTGACCAAAGGAAGCCCCCATCTACCTGTTGAAAATGGATGAGAGTCCAGGTGTGGGATTGGACGAAACCCCTGTGAAAGTCACCTGTCTTCACCAAACATGGCCTATAGGGCAGTGGATTGGGAGATGCATGTTCTCTGACCTTTGTGGGCCACTGTTATTCACAATCACCATGTGGGGGACAGACTGGCACCTTGGAAAGGCCAATGTGTGAGGACCCTAGGGCACTGTAACCCTAGGGACAGTGTCCACCTAGTTCTGCCACTCAGCAGGGTCATTTGCCCTGTGTGAGGGCCATTGGCTTGTGTCTGAAATGGGAGAGCTAAGAGGGTATGGAAGAGGCTCTCCCAGGGGCCTTTCAGCCTGAGGGCTGGCAGCCAGAATGGAGCTCACAGGCCTCGACCTGTGCTTGTTCCCTTGCCTTTGCTCTCCTAAACAGGTGGACAAAGCATTCCTTCAGGTCGGTTCATCTGACTGGAACATGACCCTGGAGGCCGTGATTGTTGGTGGGGGTCCCTGGTGGCTCCTCTGAAGGGGGCTGAAGACCACGGTATCTGTGGCAGCCTAGCTAGGTGGCCTTTCCTGCCTCCATCCCCCATACCACTCAGGGTCCCTTCTTACCCCCTTGGTCCTGTGGGAGCTGCCTTTTCTTGTCCCCTTCCTCTAAGTATCATCCAGGCCCTGGCACTGGGTTTGTGTGGCACCAACGAGTCTTTGTCAGCTATGGCTCAGGACACTTGTGTTGTGCACACACAAAACCTCATGATGTCCAAGGCCTTCCTTTCTCAGCCTCCCTCTTCTGCCCCTGCACTTGGCGTCCCTGCTGCAGCATGCCCAGCCTAGAGGCCCTCCAGCTGCGCCCCACCTTCACTGCATCTGGGGAGACCTGGAGCCTCAGGGTCCATCCATTTTACCTTCCCTCCCATATCGGAGGAGTCTCCTGTAGGGGTCTTAACCCAGCGGGCATGCCATGCCCTTCTCCAGGTGATCTTCCTGACCAAGGAATTGAACCCAGGTCTCCCACAATGCAAGTAGATTCTTCATCATTTAGCTACCTGGTAAGCCCCATTTCCAGTAAGAGAACCTGTTAAATTTGGGTGTGGAGTAGTGTTACAGCAAGACCCAAGCCGCTTTAGGAAATAGAAGCAAGAAACACTCTCCACCTCTGCCTCAGCTCGTCTTCCATCCAAGCCATTATTTCTCTTCATTGCAGCCCCAAAAAAAGTTGTATCCTTGATTACAGTGGACAATTACAATCAAGATAATTCAAAGCTAATTAACACCTTGGGTTCTGGATCCCATGGACCAGGAAAAAGAGGATAGTTTCATGCATTTCTTGGGCACCACTTCAAGGGAGTGTGACCAAGTTCTGCAGGATTCCTAGCAGATATGGGGTATGAAAACACCTGTTTTGCCCCTGCGATCAACAGCAATGCAACAAGAGCCAGGACCTCTTCCTTCATGCCCAAGAAAGAGATCTCTCTAGGCTTTATCCAAGATGCAAAAGACACCTCACAGCGATGATCCATTTCAGAATTTCCCGTCACCCCCAAGACACACTGTCTGAAAGTCTGAGGGCTTCAACCACCCAGGCTCATCAAAATCTTATCCCACAGAAGGAACCTAGCTTGTCAAAGTCCCAAACTGCTCTGGCTCAGGCACTGACACTCCAGTGTTCCTCCTGGAGCCCCATCCTGGAGCTCCTGTGTTGCCTTGTTCAGTGGGACTATGGGACGTCTTTCCACCTTCCTTGTGTGACTGCAGCTCCTAGACCATTGCTCTATGTGTGGCAGTGTCCAGCTTATCCTAGTGCCCCTACTGCTAATACGGCTTTTCACAGAGCAGAGGTTCCATAAAGGTCTTTGGAATATGTGAGCCATTGAGCAGGGGCCTCAATTAATTATCTGCTACTTCCTGAAATAACCCAGGCAAATCCAAATGAAAAAGAGATAATTTAGTTTTTGAAAATGACACACAAGAAGGACAGAAGCATGGAATCACTACAATTACTTTTATCATCTAATTCTTCCCCCTCAATATTACTGCTAAGTAAGCTCACTTTTCCAAAACAGTTCTAATTCCAATTCCACTGCATCCTGTTCAGAACCACAAACACAATGGAAGAGTTTCCAATCTCTTTTATGAAACAGCAAAACTCTTGTTCTTGAACTGAGTAAGTACAAACACACTGTGGTCAGCATCATTCACAAAGCTAAGACACTGAAGTTTATTTAGCCTTCTGTGGAAACAATGAAAGTTTGAAATTTTTTCTAAGGAGAACAGTGATGAATCTCCAAGTCATCGTAGAGAACAGGAACCCAAAGATGTTATATACCAGTTTCCCCAACTGGCTCGGGCCATCACTTCTGAGAAGGCTGACTGCTCCCTCTTCAATCACAGAGGGAAGGATCAGCCTGGCTGGTGCTCTGGCTCAGGCTGCCTCATACTCCTCCCTTGCAGCCTCTACAGACTGCATTGGGAAGGCCCTCAAAGCCTTACATTTGAACCTGAGCAGAAATGCCATGACTTGCCACTTGCTGTTCTCTGCATAGGCCCGAGTACCCCACAGAAACTCATAGCAGGCAGGGTGGCTGTAAAGCACCTGCTGGTACTCCATGTACCCCTGCTGCACCCACACATGGGTCAGAAGCGTCCTGGGCTCCCCAAAGACGCAGTGCTCACTCTCAACACACACTCCCATCCTGCTGAGTGCTCCCCAAACCTCCTCAGGGGTGTGGTCTCCATTCCACATGATCAGGCTGAGGACCAGCACTGCAAGGCTGGCCTTGGGCAGGCCCTGCCCACTGCTCAGCATTGCATAGCAGGTGATTCCCAGGGTGGGGACCATGCTGGGGTCTACCTCCTTCACCTCAATGCCACAGTCCAGCTGCAGGCACTCTGAGCCTTGGCTGAACACCACTGGGAAGTGTTCCTGGTTATCCCTGAGCACCTTCTTCAGCATTTCCACCTGGGAGGTCAGCTCTTTGGCCTGACACTTAAGGAGCAGAAACTTCATCAGGTTAGCCACCATCTCATTCAGAGCTTCCTGGGGCAAGGTTTCCTCAAGGGTGTAGCAGGAGACTGGGGAGGGGGAGGAGGCTGAGTCTATTCTGTTTCTTATTGAGCTGTTGATTTTCTGAGGTGTCTTGAAAACAAAAAAAAATTTCCAGAGGAGAGAGGGACAGAGTCTGTGATCTGAATAACACTAGAAATAAGTACTCACCAGTAAAGATGTAACATCTGCCAGCGTCCCTGGGTTCAGGCAGGTTGAGAAGTGTGGAGGCAGCAGAGGACTCACAGGTTAATGCTGTGCCTGGCATCAAAAGGCAGGAGCGACTTCCGGGCCTAAGGAGGTGGTGAGATCACTGTGGTGGGGGGTGCAGAAGGGTGCAGGGGGCTGAAGGGGCAGCTCTCCCTGCTGAGTGCCAGAGAACATGGGAACAGGAGATGTGATTCTGGCCACATATGTGGCAGCTGCTACATAGTCAGTGGACACTTGGAAAAGGTGGAGAATTTCAAGACCCATGTGACCTACTCAGACTCTCCTCCCCAAAACAAAGGAGATTTTGTCATTATAAATTCTAACTGCTGCTCTTTATTGAGCATTTGCTTGGCACTATGAAGAGATGTTAGGTGTTCAGCCACCTTTTGTTTTATTCTCTCCCTGCACACATGAGAACATGACCCTTCCAGGCCTCTTCACTTAGGAAGGGTGATGTGATTACCTGTGACCAGTGAATTTTAAGCAGAAGCATTTTTGTCAGGACCATTTGTTTTGAAGGGACACAGGCTCCAGGTGGTTAATCCTCAAGCCAGGACATCACACAGACACAGACCACTCTGAGTGTGGTTCCTCTCCAAGAGACTAAAGTCCTGCACCTATGAACCTTGAGAGAGGCTGCCCCACAGGAAGCTGGCTGCAGGAATTCCACCCACCCCCCACAGAGGCCCACACCCTGCCCCCACCCACCATGAGCTGCACTGTCAGCCCCCTCAGGGCTGTGCTCAGTCTCCATCAGGAGGGCAGCAGCCAAATGCCAACGTTCCCTGTTGGGGTTGGGGGCATCCTCCTCATGGGGCCCAGTCCTGAGTCCCCCCACCCCATCTGCTCACAGTGCCCCCTCTCCCCCGGAATCTGGCCTTGGGATATGTCCTGCCTGTCCCCTCACTGAGAGTGGGTTAGGCCCTGGTCTTGATGACCTCATGTGTATATCTTTATCTGGAAGTCCCATGGCAGCATCCCCTTCCAAGGTGCTTCAGGTGCAGCCTGCAGGACTTGATGCAGCCCCAGGGCAAGTCTCCTCTTGGTGGGTCAGCAGTAATCATTGCCATGGAAGTGTGGGGAACATCTACATGATCCCGAGGTGTATCAGACCATTCCCTGTGGAATCCCATGTGTTGGAGTAAACTCAGGGTCTTGTGAATGTAACTGTGAGGTCCTGGCTTTTGAGCCTGAGTGTGAGAGGCAGAGGGGTATCTGTTCAGCCACCTTCAAAGTCAACTAGGAGCCAGTTGGGCTGTTTGAGCAGAAGACAGGCTCTAGCAGATGGCAGAGGTGGTACCCAGGATGCTCTCCTAGGTGCCAGAAGCCCCAGACTCCAATGAGGATTAGGAAAGGAGCCAGGCAGGAGTGAACTTGGGGGTCCCAGGGGTGCAGGCTTCAAAGAGGGTCGGCTGCCCCAGAGAGGTGGAAGCAGCAAGCCCCTGGCCTGCCCCAGGGCTGGCTGGGAGAAGGAGTGGGTAGCAGATGCCGCTGCAGGTGAGCTGCCACCCCAGCCTCCATGAGGACAGCTGTGCTTTGGAGCCAAGGCTGGGACCACAGCTTCACGGGGCAGTCCAGGATGGATACGTGACAGCTCTCATAACATGTACTCCTCATGCCCCTCATTAGATATGACTGTTAGGTGTGGTTGGGTTCTTGCTCTGGGTACATAAGAACCTCAGGCCTTTGGTTGCTAGGAGGCCCAAACTGCCCCCTGCCCCCACTGACTTATCTGGACCTAATTTCCAAGATCCAGCATCTTTAGCAGCAGCTTCTGTGTGGACACACACCACCCTGTTCCCAAGCTGATCTTGCCCAGGGCACCACAGATTGGACAGGCATCTCCCTGGGTTAAGGACTCTCAGTGAATGTTCTGCTCCTCTGAGAAGTCTGTGTGTTTCCTAATGGCTTCTCTGGAAGCTCAGTGTTAAAGAATCTGCCTGCAGTGTAGGAGACTCAAGTTCGATCCTTGGGTGGAAAGATACTCTGGAGGAGGAAATGGCAGCCTACTCCAGTATTCTTACCTGGGAAATCCCATGGACAGAGAAGCCCAAGGGGCTACAGTCCATGGGGTAGCAAAGAATCGGACGTGACTGAGTGACTGAGCATGCTCACACATACGTACAGGTAAAGGTTTGCTTTGGACCCTTGTATCTTTGGCAAGACACTGACCCCTGCCTGGATCTTGACATACTTCTTCTGAGGCAAATAACACTGGCAGAGGTCTTAAAGTGGTTTTTGAGGAAGTACTGGGTTCCAGGTCTATCCCTGGCCTCTGTTGGTGGCTCTTGCCATATCCAGGCAAAATATCCATGAGTTTGGATCAGGGCAGTGTTTGTGGGGCTTGGGAAAAAAGTGGATCCAGAGATGTTTCTGTGGTGGAAGAGGCCAGGTTAGTATGTTATATAGGATTGGAAGTTAAGGGAGAGGAAAATGTGAAGATTACTTAGGTAGGGCTGTTTCACACTTTCAGGTTCTGTGTGCTTGTGTTTGGTTTCCTTTCTATTTCCTTTTTTTTTTTAACATACCCAGTATCTTTTGCCCAAAGTTTCCTTGTCTTTTTTATTTTGCAACTATCAACAGAGTTTATCTTGACCTTTTCCTTTTTGACCCTTTAAGATTTGAATAATATTTGTGAAAATAGCAGAATTGTCATATGCCCTCACCCAGTTTCCCCTGTTCCTAATATCTTACATTAATATGATACATTTATTACAATTAATGAGGAAGTATTGATGCATTATTTATTATCAACTAAAGTCCATACTTTACTCAGATTTGTATAGGTTTTTCCCACTGCAGGATCCTGGCCAGGAAATTATCCTAACCTTTAGTTGTAATGTCTCCTTGGGTTCCTCTTAGGTTTAACATTTCTTTGTTTAGGATGATCTTGAGAGTTTTGAGGAGTACTCAGCAGATGTTTTCTACAATGTCCCTTGACTGTGATTTGTCTGATATTTTACTTGTGCCTAGTCTGGGATTATGAGTTTGGGGACTTATATTACAGATGTAAAATCACATTCTCATCACATTGTATCAAGTGTACATACTATTAGCACAATTGATCACTGATGATGCTCTCATTGATCATCTGGCTGAAGTAGTGCTTGTCAGGTGTCTATGTGATAAAGTGATTGTTTTATGCCCCCTTTCCATCCTGTCCTCTTTGGAAGAAAGTCACGATGTGGTCCATGCTTCAGGGGTGGGGAGTTGTGCTCCACTTTCTAGAAGCAGGAGTGTCTGCATAAACTGGAATTTTTCTCTGTGGGAGATTTGTGTATCCTTGTTTGTGTAATTAGGAAATCATTTATTTTTCTCAGTATGGACTCATGGTATTTATATTACACTTTGGGTTAAAATCCAATACAACTTTATATATTTTTATTTTCAAACTGTTCTTGGATTGGCCATTGGGAGCTCTTTCTGTCAGCTCCCTTTGTATATACCTTTGGAAATAACCCTGGAAATGTTGCTTCCTTTTTGAAATATTTTTGAGCACATTTTTTCACACCCTACAAAGATGTTCCAGGCTCATTTTCCTATTTCCTGTCCCAGTTCTAGAATCTTCAGTTTTTCCATGGAGCCCTGTTCCTTTTATTGTCAAATGTTATTGACAAAACTATATCTGTACACTAAGTGTGCTCATTGGTACTGAAGGGTCATTGGTTCTGGGGACCTCTTGGTTGACAGAGCAAAAAATTATATGTGTACTTCCTATCCTGTGTTTATTTATATATCTAGAAATATTTTAGATGGTAATGATTTCATGGATATGACACCAAAAAGAGAGGCAAAAAAAAAAAAAAGAAAACAGATAAATTAGACCTCATCAAAATAAAGAAAAAGTCTGTGCATCAAAGAACACAGTCAAGGACGCTACCATATGATCCAGCAATTCCACTTCTGCATGTATATTCAAAAGGAAATGAAAATAGAATATCTAAAAGATATCTGCACTCCTACATTTATTGCATCATTGTTCACAATAGCCAAAATATGGATACAACCTAAGTGCTCATCAGTGGATGAATGGATAAAGAAATTGCGACATATTCAGTATACAGCCATGTGAGAGAATGGAATCCTGCCATTTGCAACAACTTGGAAGGAGCTTGAGGACATTATGCTAAGTAAAATAAGTGAGAAGAAAAAGATAAATACAGTTTGTTATCACTTACATGTGGAATCTAAAAAGGACAAACCCGGACTTTGCTGGCATTCCAGTGGCTACAAATCCACACTTCCAAAGTACGGAGCATGGATTTGATCCCTGGTTGGGGAACTAAGATCCCATATGCTAAGAAGCAATGCCAAAACTAACTAAATAAATAAAAATAAATTTAAAAAGTAAAAGGGACAAACAGAGAAGAGAGTGGTGCTTACCAAGGGTTAGGGGATGGGGAAATAGGGAGAGATTGTTCACAGGGTACCAGCCCCCACTTATAATACTAAAAAGTTTTGGGATCCAGTGTACAGCAGGATGCTTATAGCTCAAAATTATTTGTCAAATTCTTGACTGTTGCTAAGAGAGTAGAATTTCTATGTTCTCACCACAAAAAAGAAATGTGACAAGATGGAGGTGGTAGCTAATGCTATGTCAGTAATCATTTCACCATTTATAAATATACCATATCAACATGTCAAGATTTTTGCTTGAACTCCATCCCTCCTTGCTAGCGAGGATTCTCTTCTAGTAGAGTAAACCTAAATGCAATGGTGGTGTCATTCACCCATGTGATGCTTCCCGATTTCAGCAAGAAACAGTTCTCAGCGTGAGCAAAATTTTAAACATCCCTTATGAGATGCTGTCACTTCTGGCTCCAGTACAGCATCTCACATGACACTCTGGAAACCATTCTGTAGATCAGAATCCTTTCCTGCTTGTTTTAATTTTTTAAAGTTGGTATCTGTACACTGTTAGACTTTTTAATTTCCAATTCCTTCACCTTTCCTGACTGAAGAGTAGGAATACC
This sequence comes from Bubalus bubalis, assembly GCF_019923935.1. Lineage (NCBI taxonomy): Eukaryota > Metazoa > Chordata > Mammalia > Artiodactyla > Bovidae > Bubalus > Bubalus bubalis. Next base: position 123,041,961 of record NC_059181.1, on the reverse strand, counting down.
TAATGAGACTAGAGGACACATGCAGGTTAAGAATTGCTTTCCTGGTTCAAAGATTGATTACTCAGAAAGTGTTATCTCTTCCCCCCAAATACAAACAGAGAACAATGTAAGTCCATTTCCCAGCTTTGACAATTACCACCACAGAGTCCAATCTAGTAAACACCATGTGACAGAGCAAGATGCAACAGAAAAGCAGACATAGGCGAAGTCTGTCTAACAGTATCTTCATAGTGTTCTGCTCTCCTAAAGTCTTATTCTGAATTTTGCACTTGGTCTATGGCCTTCAAGTGTATTGGGTCTTGTATATTTTCATCATTTGAACTGCCTTTGAAGTGAACTTGAAATGCACTTGATTAATCCTTAAAAAAGTGATGAATTACTCTTGATTCCAGTTATCTGAATGAAGAGCTTCAGAGAGAGACCCACCTGCCCTGGATTAGAGCCAAGTCCTCCCCACCCAGGGGTCAGGAGCCAGAATCTCTCCCAAAGAGATGAGCATATATGTTGCAATATCTGTAGATATAATAAACAGAGACCTTCATTCTTTATGTAAAAGAGTCTTTGTTCTAGGTCACATTGCCCTGACCGTGGGCATCCCAAGCCATTTCCTCAGCTCTAGGGTTGAACCCAAAGTCCAGTTTTAAAGAGGCCAGGACAAGGGCCACTCTACCCTTGCTCCAACTGTATCTGAGTCTTTCCCACTCTCCCTCCACAAAACTATTTTTGGCAACCCCTGCCAGAAGGGCGGCACAGAGAGCTGGCTCTCCAGGGTAAGATCTTGAGGACACCCTTTTCCCCCTCTGGGAACTGGAGAAATGATCTGTAACATGATAATTCCATGTCTCCCATTGACTGTTAGCAGTTACTCCTGTGATGAGTAAACACCAATGTCTGCAGAAGCTGTGCTGAACTGAGAGTGGCTGTAATTTATTTCCTAGAACTCCATCACCTTTTTGAGGAATCCATGAAATTGTCCTTTAAGGTGAGAAAAGGACCATGATACTCAAATATCTGTGCACCACACCCTTAACTTAATCAGAGTGTCCTGCATTGTGTGGAGCTCAAGCATAAAGTGGTTAGGTATAAAGAGGGACTTGTGGTTGCCACAACCTAGTTTGACGTTTTACATTTTTGGCCACTCTTAGTTCCCTGACCAGGGCTCGAACTCGTGCCCCCTGCAGTGGAAGCACAGAATCCTAACCACTGGACCATGAGGGAAGTCCCTACAATATTCTTAGCCCATATACCTCAAAATTGTCAATGTCATAAAAAAAAAAAAAGGAATTTCTGAGAAACTGTCACTGCAAAGACAAGTTTTAGGAAACATGACAGCTACATGGACTGTGGGATGCTGGATGTGAAATGACCCTCTAGCAAAAAAAGAACATGAGGTAAAGAATAAATGTAAAAATATAATATAAGCTAATTACTATTATAATGTTATAAATATTAAATAAATTAAAGCTTAATATTAAGTAAATCTATCAATTAAATAACAAAATTAACTGTAAACATAAAATATGAATACATTAAACACAAAATTACTATGACTATAATACAAAAATAAAATACAAAATCTATCTATGTCAGAGAAAATATGGCCAACAAAATCAAAAATATTTCCAATTTAGCCATTTTCCATGAAAATTTTCTGATCCCTGGTGTAAAGCAAACTAGGATGAATATACTGAGGTATATATAACATGAGTAGAAGGAAGCCCCAGGCCCAGATCTGTAACCCTGTGGTGGAAGACTCAATAACAACATGGCAGACACCTAAAACTTTGAGAGAGGTCGGTATTTCTCTCTGTAAAGAAAAATTTTTGTGAGAAGTGACTGTTGTGGTATTTTTGTATTATCTCACCACTTAGTCATCTAGGTGAATCTATTCAAGGAAGTACACAACAGAGTGAGGAAACTAAATACCCCCTACACTGAGTAAGAGGACCAGAAGGAGAGTCTTCTGGTAGCCAAAGAGTGAAGGCATGTAGTGGAGAAGAGCAAATATGAGAAAGAGATTCCAGCAAGTTGTAGGAACTCCTGAGTTCGACCTGAGCTGTGCATCCAGGAATCTCACCATAGACTGAATACCAAAAGCATGGAGAACTGAACCATTGCCCAAGGGGCAGGCTGGGACCTGTGTGATTCACAAACACTATGGATTTAAATATCACTGCATCAACCACAGAAAAATGCACATTTATTTCAAGCACATGGGAAACATTCACCAAGATAGCATCATATATCACCAAAACAAATTTTAAAAAGTTAAATGATGCAGAGTATGTTTTCTGACAAGAAAAGAATCAAACCAGAAATCAAATAATATGGAAGGAGAAGAAAAATCTCAAAACACTTGCAAATTAAACAACCATCCATACTTCAAAGAGAGATTCTCAAGGAAGTATAAACTGCACTGGAATGAATTAAAATGAAAGTGCAATGTATTACAATTTATGGGATGCAGCTAAATCAGTGTTAAGAGGGAAAATTACAGCATTTAATGTTTTTAAGAAAGAAGAAAGACCTCAAGCAATAATCTGTGCTTCCACCTTAACTTAGAAAAAGAAGAGAAAACTTTACCCAAAGCAGTCTGAAAAGAAACAAACCAAAAACAGAAGAGAAAAAAAAATTGAAATAAAAAAATAAGGAAAAAAAATGGGGAAAAAATGGTTCATTGAAAAGATCAACAAAATTGATAAAACACCAGATAAACAAAATCATAAAAGAGAAGACAAATTACTAATAAGAGAAGACAAATTACTAATATCAGAAATGAAATATTGGCTATCATTATAATTCTACAAGCCCTACACTAAACATGTTGGAAGGATAACAAAGAAACACTAAGAACAAATCTATGTACAGTACATAAATTCAAGAACTTAAATGGAATTGTACAATTTCTCAAAATCCAGAAAGTACTCAATTCACCTCTGATGAAATGAATAACCTGTATAGTACTACAACTATTAGAGAATGGATATCATATTTTAAAATTTTCTAAAAACAAAATCTTTAGACCCTCAGAAACATAAAAAACTCAAGCAGAAATTGTCAGAACCAACTTTATCAGAACTCTGAAGAATAGTCAAAAGTTTGCAGCAACTAAGCTATCAAGATTATAAGCTCCTCTGGGTAAGGGTTACTGGTCATGTTCTGTGGTCCTGGTGTCCACCATGGGCCTTGGCACTCAGTGGGAGATCAGAAAGTGTTTGCTAAATAATGTCTTATCACGGCTCTTGCAATCTGGTTGGATCAACTTTACTTGGCCCCCAATACATGCAAAATGTCAACACAACCATAAACACAAACAGGAGCAGTGACACAAGTACACCTCTGCAAACATCTGTGGAGAGGTGCCTACCACTTACATAGCCAACAGAGAGAGAACCATTTTAGCCCATGGGTAGCTTTAAAAAAAATCCCATTTTTCTTGAAAGTCTGATGACTGCTCTGAAAGTACAAAATGATGGCAAGAAAGAGCTCCTCATAGAATGACAAGCTGAGCCCATGACCTCCAACTGCTAGGAGAACCAAAGTGGCATTTAGGAGGAAATAGCCAACCAGGCACAATAGGAAGGCAATTCAGGTTTGGAGGAGTATAATATTCTGATGACTTCCAGAAGTATAAAACCCAGTCCTTTCCTAAAATGTCCTCTGGCACATTCAAGACACAGAGACCTTTGATTCTTCTAAGAAAATAAACATTCTGTCCCTTCCCTGATAGTGTATGTGTTACATGTCAGTACAGAAGACACAAGTGCCCACAAAGTCCGAATTCCAGGCCTGGCCTTCCTATCACTGTTACAGAAAAGTGAGTGTATGAAACAAGTGTTTAGTAATTCTGTTTCACTTTTGCTTAAGTCAAAAGGACCTGAGACTGTGTTTGGTTAGCAAATCCAACCTTCTAGCAACAGAGAGCTCAAGACAGTAAGGTGATAGATACCTAAGCAGAAAAATAGGCCTATGACCAAAATGCAGTTGCAAATACAATGGTGCACATGACCATAGGTTCGAGAGTCCATAAGACACAATGAGGATTCTCAGCAGGTGTTTTCAGCTGTTCATCAAAACTTCATGCTTTCCTGGGTTTGGGGCCATGATGTCAAGCAGTCACTGGATGGAGTTTGACCTGAAAGAATAAAGAGAACACAGGTGAACTGAAAGTGTGTCTTATTGAAATACCTTCATCTCAAAATGAACAAAGGATTGTTCTTAGATGGGAGTTTAAATGGTGCCCTTCTTTTGTGGTATTCATAAATACACCACAAACTAAGAACATTTAAGCCTTCCTCATACCCAGTGGGAGAAGGCAATGGCACCCCACTCCAGTACTCTTGCCTGGAAAATCCCATGGACGGAGGAGCCTGGTAGGCTGCAGTCCATGGGGTTGCTAAGAGTTGGACATGACTGAGCGACATCACTTTCACTTTTCAATTTCATGCATTGGAGAAGGAAATGGCAACCCACTCCAGTGTTCTTGCCTGGAGAATCCCAAGGACAGGGGAGCCTGGTGGGCTGCCGTCTATGGGGTTGCACAGAGTCAGACACGATTGAAGTGACTTAGCAGCAGCAGCATACCCAGTGAGGACAGTATATAAGAAAACGGATCCAAATCCCACTCCCCAAAGGAACTGAGGAGGGTGAGAGGAGCCCAGGTGTGATCATGTCACTCCACTGATTAATTCTCTACCACCCATAAAAGAAAAGCTTCCCAGGTGGCGCCAATGGAAATGAACCTGCCTGCCAATGCCAGAGACGTAAGGGATGCAGGTTTGATCCCTGGGTTGGGAAGATCTCCTGGAGAAGGAAATGGCAACCCACTCCAGTATTCTTGCCTGGAGAGTCCCATGGACAGAGGAGCCTGGAGGACTACAGTCCATAGGTTCACAAAGAGTCTGACACAACTGAAGCAACTTAGCATGTAAAATAAGATCCACATCCCTTCCTCTGATATTCAGGGCCCCTCTAAGTTGAACACAAACCCCCATATATTCTCTATTTACACCATGATCCCATTTATTGTTTTCCATGTTGGAAGACTTCTGTTTCACTGCAGGAAATAGAGCTGAATATTTTTTGTTGGGTTGTAATCTGTGTGACAAGTTAGCCACAGTTAGCAGTGATTTGTCTGGTTATTTAGGAAATGATCCAAATACTAGCTTCCTCTCTTCCTTATTTTTGCATCTGAGCTCAAGAGAGGAGAAAACCTGACAAACACTACTTCAGCTAGGTGATCAAGGTAAATATCAATGGAGATAAATCATGTGGATAAATCATGTACCCTTGATATGATGTGATAAGAATGGCACTTTGTCTCTCTGGTCTTCCTCCCAAAAACGCATTATCCCAGTTGAATACTTTGGGACTTACACTTCTTTTTATGATGACTGGATGTTGATTTTTATTAGATACTTTTCTGTATCGATATAGGTCTGATTTTTCTCACTCAATCTTTTATTGTAAGAAGGCAATCCTGGGCTTACATATTCCCAGATCCATCCCTCATTCATCCTTGCTCTGTTCTAGATTATACAGGGGCCGACTCCAGCAGGCTGAAATCAAACTAGCCAACAGTTGGCTGCCATTTTGGTTCAGCTAACCAGAAACATCAGCAAGAGATTAGAACCCTGGAAGACAGAGCAGTCAAAGATTTTTCTCATTCCTCTGCATCAGGTGGCTTGTCCTTCAATGGTTCCATATTCTCCATGGCTCCAACCATTCAACCATGAGATTGACCCATCATGGCTCTGGATCCTATTGAATTCAACACCAGGTTCCAATAACACTATCTCCTTTCTTTGTCCTTCCATCCTAGAAGTGACTGATTTCCTTGTGTTGCTAGTAATTGGGTTTCCCAATTCTCTCCTTCTTAGCATCTTACCACTTTTGTAACCAACCCCGTGCATTAAGTTCCCTCCATGTTAAATGTTTACAGTGGTTTCTATTTTCCTGGACAATCCTGACTGCAACATGCAGCCAATTATAATGACTGATCTTCTAGTGTTAAACTCCTTTGCATTCCTGGTATAAACCCAGCTTTGTTACCAGAAGTTAAATATGTTTGTCTCTCTCTAATTAATAAAAATAAAACAAAATCGCCCTGGACTTCGAAACATTCCCCAAATAATGTATCTTTCATCATCATCTTCACAGCCTTCTCAAAAATAATTTTTACACTCACTAGTTTGGGGGCATATATTGAAAAATTCTATTCATAAGTAATAGATTTAGTCAACTTGCAAAAAACAATTCAAGCAATATACATGAGGTTAAATAGCATGGCTGTGCAACAGAGCCAAAGTGGTACTCAAAGGTAAATATATAGCCTTAAGCAGATGTATTAGAAAATAAGAGCTATTTAAATCACCCAAGAAATTCAAGAAGCCTGGTAACCTAGAAAACCTTAAGTACTAGAAAGTAGGAAATAATGAAGATAAGTGCAGAAATAATGAATTAGAAAGCAGTAAGGCAAAAACATAAAAGCCAATTCTTTGAAAATATTTATGAAACAGACTTTTTTGAAAATACGACCAGATACTAAGGAAAAAAATAACATGTAAATAATATAAGTTAAAACTGTATAAACTATAGATGCAAGAGATATTTAAATGATATAAAAATGCAGCAAATATGCTATATGATTCCCTCAAGATAAGCAAATGGTGGGCAAGGAAAAGTTTCTCCATATGAAACAATTTCAGGTACTGAACTAAAACTGAATGAGAGAATTTTAAATTTACCCCTCTGTAACCCCCAATGGGTAAATGAAGGTGAGGATCATCAATGACTGCCAACTCAGCACAAAGGACAACAAACATTCTGTTCTTCTTAATGGAATTATATGGCGTCACCTAGGTAGCAGTCTTATAAATAAACAAGTAAATCAAGCTTTTACCTGTAACTAGCAATTTAAAGAACTGTTGAGGGGCCAAACATGTTAAATGACATCAAACTGTTTCACTCAACAAAATCTATATTATGGAAAACTTGAGAAATACAAAACCTGCTTTTTCCTCACAACAAAAACTACAAGAAAAAAAGATGATGCAGGGGAAACCTATTGATTAAAAAAATACTTAAGGAGCATAAAAAAAAATCACAATATACAGACTGTACTTGTGATCCAAACAAGCTAAAAAAAATTACTGTATAAGGTAAATGTGAAAAATTACTAGATATTTGTTCTTGTTAAAACATTTAAATTTTTAGCAATGATCATTGTTTTGGGTTTATGTTTTATAAAAGATTTCTGTGTTTTAGAAATGCATACTGACATAGTTAAAGATGGAACATCCTGATGTCTTGGACTACCTTCACATTAGTCTATTGGCAGAGATGTGGGGAAGGTGAGGGTACATGGGAATGTACTGCAGATGATTGATGCTGGCTGCCAAATATACTGGGTCCCTTATACCATTCACTACTGCTATATGTGTTTTACAGTATCTGTTATAATAATAAAGTTTTATTATAAATATCACGCAATTAAATTTGAAATTCTGTGTAAAATGGACAATTAAACAACAACAACAACAAAACACCAAATCAGTTCATAAAGAAACAGAAACCTTTAAGCAATACAGACATTCAGTTCAGTTCAGTCTGGCTCTGCGACCCCATGAATTGCAGCACGCCAGGCCTCCTTGTCCATCACCAACTGCCGGAGTTCACTCAAACTCATGTCCATCGAGGCGGTGATGCCATCCAGCCATCTCATCCTCTGTCGTCCCCTTCTCCTACTGCCCCCAATCCCTCCCAGCATCAGAGTCTTTTCCAATGAGTCAACTCTTCACATGAGGTGGCCAAAGTACTGGAGTTTCAGCTTTAGCAACAATCCTTCCAAAGAACACCCAGGACTGATCTCCTTTAGAATGGACTGGTTGGATCTCCTTGCAGTCCAAGGGACTCTCAAGAGTCTTCTCCAACACCACAGTTCAAAAGCATCAATTCTTTGGCATTCAGCCTTCTTCACAGTCCAACTCTCACAACCATACATGACTATTGGAAAAACCATAGCCTTCACTAGATGGACTTTTGTTGGCAAAGTAATGTCTCTCCTTTTGAATATGCTATCAAGGTTGGTCATAACTTTCCTTCCAAGGAGTAAGTGTCTTTTAATTTCATGGCTGCAATCACCATCTGCAGTGATTTTGGAGCCCCCAAAAATAAAGTCTGACACTGTTTCCCCATCTATTTCCCATGAAGTGATGGGACCCGATGCCATGATCTTCGTTTTCTGAATGTTGAGCTTTAAGCCAACTTTTTCACTCTCCTTTTTCACTTTCATCAAGAGGCTTTTTAGTTCCTCTTCACTTTCTTCCATAAGGGTGGTGTCCTCTACATATCAGAGGTCATTGATATTTCTCCCGGCAATCTTGATTCCAGCTTGTGCTTCTTCCAGCCCAGCGTTTCTCATGATGTACTCTGCATAGAAGTTCAATAAGCAGGGTGACAATATACAGCCTTGACGTACTCCTTTTCCTATTTGGAACCAGTCTGTTGTTCCATGTCCAGTTCTAACTGTTGCTTCCTGACCTGCATATAGGTTTCTCAAGAGCAGGTCAGGTGGTCTGGTATTCCCATCTCTTTCAGAATTTTCCACAGTTTATTGTGATCCACACAGTCAAAGGCTTTGGCATAGTCAATAAAGTAGAAATAGATATTTTTCTGCAACTCTCTTGCTTTTTCGATGATCCAGTGGATGTTGGCAATTTGATCGTTGGTTCCTCTGTCTTTTGTAAAACCAGCTTGAACATCTGGAAGTTCATGGTTCATGTATTGCTGAAGCCTGGCTTGGAGAATTTTGAGCATTACTTTAATAGTCTGTGAGATGAGTGCAATTGTGTGGTAGTTTGAGCATTCTTTGGCACTGCCTTTCTTTGGGACTGGAATGAAAACTGACCTTTTCCAGTCCTGTGGCCACTGCTGAGTTTTCCGAATTTGCTGGCATATTGAGTGCAGCACTTTCACAGCATCATAAATTTTAACTGTAGTCATCACCTAAGCTACCTTCAAATGTTCCAAGACAGGCAGTTTGGGTGGCCAGTTCCACCAATGGTCAGGGAAAACTAATCTCCATCTTATGTAAACTCTTCTAAAGCACACACAAAAAAAGCTGGGAAATTATTTAACTTATTTTCCCAGACTAGCTCTCCTTGACTATAAAACCAGATGCGTACCCCCACTCTCACCATGAAAAGAACACTTGAGCAAAGTTCACCCACACAGTAGCAAATATCCTAAGCAAACTAATAGCATATTCAATATATCAGTGCATTACAACAGCCAGGTTATGAGTAAGGAATGAAAATATGATTCAAACTACAAAATAGCTCAATTATAGTTCTCCACAATAACAAATTATGGGAAATCATTGAAGCATGTCAATGGATGTGGACAAAGCCTATGAAATCAATTCAACATGAGTACAACTTTTACCAAATTGAGACTATACAGGAACTTCCATTTTCTAATATCTACAGCAAACATACTTAAAAGTGAAATGTTCAATGCATTCCCATTAAAGACAGGAAGAAGTCAAAAATGCATCCTTTCCCTTGTACAATGCAAAAAATAACTGGAACAAAGAGTTAGAACTGTGCATATCAAAGGAAATGAGAAGCATGAATATTGAAAAACATGATATTTTGTGACAATATGGTCATCTAGGTAGGGAATTCAAAGAAATCAATACATGGAATACTCAAATTAATAAAAGATGGGAAAAACCTTCATATGGAAGATTACTACAGCAAAACGAAGAGCCTTGCCACACACAAAAAGTTCTATTTAGAAGATGTAATTGAAAAATGTCCCATTCATAACACAAATCCAAAAATTACCTAAGAAGGCTAGCAAAACATATAGAAATCTTAATAAAGGCTACAACACAAATTTGTAAATAGATATGGGTATAAATATTCTCACATAAATAGACTCAAATAAAAAGTCTCTAGCAGTATATATGCACGTCAGGAAGCAACAGTTAGAACTGGAAATGGAACAACAGACTGGTTCCAAGTAGGAAAAGGAGTACGTCAAGGCTGTATACTGTCACCCTGCTTATTGAACTTCTATGCAGAGTACATCATGAGAAACGCTGGGCTGGAAGAAGCACAAGCTGGAATCAAGATTGCCGGGAGAAATATCAATGACCTCTGATATGCAGAGGACACCACCCTTATGGAAGAAAGTGAAGAGGAACTAAAAAGCCTCTTGATGAAAGTGAAAAAGGAGAGTGAAAAAGTTGGCTTAAAGCTCAACATTCAGAAAACGAAGATCATGGCATCGGGTCCCATCACTTCATGGGAAATAGATGGGGAAACAGTGGAAACAGTGTCAGACTTTATTTTGGGGGGCTCCAAAATCACTGCAGATGGTGATTGCAGCCATGAAATTAAAAGATATTTGGAAGGAAAGTTATGACCAACCTTGATAGCATATTCAAAAGGAGAGACATTACTTTGCCAACAAAAGTCCATCTAGTCAAGGCTATGGTTTTTCCAATAGTCATGTATGGATGTGAGAGTTGGACTGTGAAGAAGGCTGAATGCCAAAGAATTGATGCTTTTGAACTGTGGTGTTGGAGAAGACTCTTGAGAGTCCCTTGGACTGCAAGGAGATCCAACCAGTCCATTCTAAAGGAGATCAGTCCTGGGTGTTCTTTGGAAGGATTGTTGCTAAAGCTGAAACTCCAGTACTTTGGCCACCTCATGTGAAGAGTTGACTCATTGGAAAAGACTCTGATGCTGGGAGGGATTGGGGGCAGTAGGAGAAGGGGACGACAGAGGATGAGATGGCTGGATGGCATCACCGCCTCGATGGACATGAGTTTGAGTGAACTCCGGCAGTTGGTGATGGACAAGGAGGCCTGGCGTGCTGCAATTCATGGGGTCGCAAGGAGTCGGACACGACTGAGTGACTGAACTGAACTGAACTGAGCAGTATACCATATTCATTTATGGGGGAAAACTGTTATAAAGATGTCAAGTCTGCTTAAATTATTTATAGATTTAGTGATTTTCCTGTAGCTCTCATGATGGTGGTCAAGTGTAGGCTGCTATCTTCTATTCCCAAAATCTACCCTGGCAAACTAGAGAAGATAAAATGAAGCAAATGAAAAGTTAAATAGCAAAACATGAGAAGCCTCTGGAGGAGACTGAATTCTGTGTTGAACAGGATAATAAAATGCAAGAGGAGAGTGCAAGGGAGTGTCTGGGGGCAACAGTGTGAGAGATTCCTGCCCCACTATTAAATGCCAACAGCTGCCAGGCCCTGTGAGCTCTGTCCCGTCCCTCAGGCACATCCTGCAACCCAACACACGGGGTTCCTCACACCTTCTCACCTCCCAGATGAAGAACTGAGGTCCCAGGGCTTGGGCATCTTCCCAGGATCACGTGATAGTGAGGGCTGGGATGGGCTCAGAGCCCTGGTCTCAATTCCTTTGGAGTCCCCACCCTTCCTGCCAATCTCAGTCCATGGCCCAATCTTCTCACTTCTCACTGCTTCTTCTTCTCAGTGCTACACAGTGCCTCTGAGGTGACAAAAAGCAGACCCGTGGAAGGAAGGGGACAAGGAGAATCAGAAGCACTGTGGCGCTGCTCTGGTGTTTGCTGAGAACTGAGTCTTCAGGAGGCTGGCATCTCTGTCCAGTCCCAGCACCTCCTGCATGAGGGCAGAGCCCTGTCCCTGCTGATGCCAAGGGACCTCCTGCCCAACTGAACCTGCCAGGCTGACCAGCTCCTCTCAGCTGCCCCTTCTGAAGGCTGCACAGGAGGATCTCCTGTCCTTCCCTACACAGAGCATTCTGACTCCCTTCAGAAGTCCTCCAGCTGTCCCAACCCTCACTCCGGAACCCCTCCAACATCTACAGTCCCTTTGCTTTGGATAGTAACCTTTAGACATCTGGTAATCCTTCTGGGCAACTTCAACATATTCTCCAAATGTTTTCCCGTTGAATGTATGAGTACTCTGATTTGCCACATAATTAGCTGGTTCTTTGGATATAAACCTGAAGTTAAAGAGAGGGATTTAAAACCCTCCTGACATTTGCAGCTGTATTATAATGGGGTTTCTTCTTTGAAACTGGCCACCGAACACATGTCTGGATGAATGAGCTTACTAGGTGGTCAAAACCCAAAGCCTCCATCCTACATGGTAGATGAGGAATGACCACAGAAGTGGAGCCAAGGTTTTCAAAGCTGAACTCTTGAAAACAAAACTGTGAGATCCTCATCTGAGGTGAAAAAATAGTTCCTTTATAGCTCAGGTTTTATACCTGTGGTGGATTCATTTCGATATTTGGCAAAACTAATACAATTTTGTAAAGTTTAAAAATAAAATAAAATTAAAAAAATAAAAGAACAAACAAATAATTAGCCAGCCTTCCTTGGCCTCTTGTCTGGTACCTGACCCACAGGAAGGTCATGGTTGTCAGCATGCCTAACAGTACCTGGGAATGTGCTCAGGCAAATCCAGTTATGTGGACGCAGCCGAGACTCCCAGGAGAAGATAGCCTTGCATCAGAAGGAAACAGATCATTCTCAGTCGACTGACATTACAGTCAGTGTTATTATCAGGATCGCAAAGGGAAGTACAGAATTATGCTATGTGGTGTCGTGAAAATCCACCTGACTGACATTTACATGATAGTCTTAAGATTAATATGACATTGTGTTTGAAAACATCTGCTGTATCAGAGGCATTTAAATATCTGGAGGATATCAGGGCAAATCAGGCCTTCTCAGAAACTCTTCCACGAAATGAAGAAGCTAGTCATAACAAATGATAATGACCACTCTTAATTGAGCGCCTACTATGGATCACTGTATGAGAGAGACTACAAGTGCTTGTCCCTATCTTGTCTTCCTTTCCTCCATCCCAGACACAGGTGACACTACACTGTCTGTCCACTTGTAGTTAGGAAGGGTCATGAGACTAGCCATTGCCATGGAGATATGAGCAGGAGCATTGTTGGTCATGTCTGGAGCCAGTATGCCATTTCTGTGCTTTCTCTTTCTCTCAACAGCAAACATGGCAATCCAGTGGTAGAACTCCAGAATGGAAACAGCATGGGAACTGGGGAACCCTGAGATCAGAGTTAGTGTTTGTTGCTCAGTCTTGTCTGACCCTTTGCAGCCTTGTGGACTGAAGTTCACCAGGCTCCTCTGGGATTCTCCACGCAAGAACACTGGAGTGGGTTGCTATTCTTTTCTCCAGGGGATCTTTCTGAACTAGGGATAGAACCTTCACCTCCTGTCTCCTGCATTGCAGGTGGTTTCTTTACCATCAGAGCCACCAGGGAAGCCCAAGTTGAGCCATTCAAATTTCAGGTTTTGCCTGTTGTGTCAACTAGCAGTTACTTTAGCTGATATACAGCTACTATTTTGGCTTCCCTGACGGCTCAGATGGTTAAGAAACCACCTGCAATGCAGGAAACCTGGGTTCAATCCCTGGGTTAGAAAGATCCCCTGGAGAAGATCACGGCAACCCACTCCAGTATTCTTGCTTGGAGAATCCCATGGACAGAGGAGCCTGGCGGGCTACACCCCATGGGGTCTCAAGGAGTTGGACATGACTGAGTGACTAACACTAACAAATGAACGTGTTGTTAGAGTTACTTATGTATTTTAATTACAGTGATAATAGTACATGCACTCTTCTTGAAAAAACTTTTAAAACTTCAGACAAATCATATTTTTCCCTCTACAAAGTTTCTTCAAAATTCAGCCATGTCTTCAGCAATAACCACAACTGACAATCTGGTGTATGTAATTTTAAAGCTGATTCTAGACTCTCACACATAATTGTTCATGAGTCTGAGGTATGGGGGCTGATTATGACCATGATATGGCAGTGGCATGTCCCAAGTTTTATATGGGCAGTAGTTTGACAAGATGGCAAGTGAAGGGAAGTCCCTCACAGCAAGAGATCTTGCAGAGATGATGGCAAAGGCTTACCACCCAGAAGGGCAAGATGCAAGGGAAGTCCCAGTGGGAAGGGAAATGGAGAGTGATGTCACCTTCCAGCACAGTGGGGAATCTCTGGGTGAGAGAGCTCGGAAGGCAGCAGAGGCTTGAAGTCTTATGGTTCCAAGTTATAGTTTTCTCATCTATGCCCATTTACTGATATCTTTGCCCAGCAAGTTTGGGGTAGAGTTTTTCAAGGTATGTCAAGAAAGCAGGTGGTAAATGGTGAAAATCAGTTTATTTGGACTATATTTAAAGTAATTAGATATTCAAAAATTTGAGCTTGTTGGTGAATATTTTAGGGAAGGGCTCCATCTCACACTTCTGCAACTATTCTGTAGGACACTCCACTCCCAGCCCCAAGCTTAACTTGCCTTCATATTGTGTCTGATGGGTCATTTCTTCCTAAATGCCACCACAGTTCTTCCAGCACGTGAGGGACACTGGCTTAGCTTCTCATTCTATGAGGAGCTCTCTCTTGCCACCATCTTGTTCTTTCACAGTATTGATCTGATTTGCCAGGAAAATGGGACTTTTTACAATTACCCACGGGCTAAAAAGGTTTGTTTGTCTTTGTTGGCTGTGTAAGTATCAGGCACCTCTCCTACAGATGTTTGGAGAAATGTACTTGCGTCATTGCACCTATTTGTGTTTATGGCCATGTTGACATGTATTGAGGGTCAAATAAAGTTGATCCAACCAGATCATGTGATCTGCAAGTCATTTTCTGATGTTCTACTTAGTGTCAAGGCCCATGGAGGCCACCAGGACCACAGAGTATGACATGTGAACTCTGACTTGAGCAACTCATGATCTAATAGGCAATCTGGCACTTCACAGGGTTCTCAAGGTAAGAATACTGGAGTGGATTGACATTTCCTCTTTTGGTGGACCATGTTTTGTCAGAACTCTTCACTGTGACCCGTCCATCTTGGGTGGCCCTGCACGGCATGGCTCATAGCTTCATTGAGTTAGGCAAGCCCCGTTGCTTCAACAAGGCTGTGATCCATGAAGGGTACCCTGATGCTGGGAAAGATTGAAGGCAAAAATAGAAGGAGGCTGCAGAGGATGAGATGGTTAGATAGCATCACCGAACCAAAGGGCATGAATTTGAGCAAACTCCATGAGATGATGGAGGACAGAGGAGCCTTGTGTGCTGCAGCCCATAGGATTGCAAAGAGTCAGACACTATTTAGCAACTGAATAACAATAAATGCCCACATAACAAAGTCCTTCTTTATGTTGTAGAAGTGCAAAGACAACAAAAATGGATAATTACAAATATGTTTGATCTTGAGTGAGAATATCTATTCAGACTTAGGTTTAAAGGAGTCGGCAAAGTACATGGCTATGAACAGGGGCTCTGAATCCAGCCAACCTGGATTTCAATCCTGACTCTTCCACTTCCTGCCTGTGTGATCTTGTGTAAGCTTTTGAACTCTCTGTGCCTCAGTATCTCATCTGTAAACCTTGGATAGCAATAATACCTAACTCATGGGGCCATTATGAGGACAAAACCAGGTAATATCTATAAAACACATTCAAAAGCACCTGGCACATAGTAAATGCCAAGTGACTGCTTATTAAATCAGCAAATTCTGACTTCACCAGACACTGCTGTGTAGCCTCATGATCTGTCATTCAGCTTGATAAACAGAACTTGGAAAGTCTGTAAAACAGGGCTGAAACTTGTGCTCCACTGAGATGTGATGAACCTGAAACACTTGGCCCCCTTCAAAGCATGCTGCATGGTTATCCTTATCCTTGACGGAGGCAGGGAAGCCCTCGGATCCTCCCATGCTCCAGAGTGTGCTATTGCACCTCTTGAATGTTCTTACTGTTTCTGCAACCACCCAGTGGTCAATTCTGGTGAAGTCCCTTAACATCCTGAATGTAGTCCATGAATACACCAGCTTACTGTGGGATGCATAAATACATCATGATAACAGTGATAACTGCTTACCACTGCAGGTTATACAGTGGATCATGGAGAGGACCTCATTTGCTAAAACAAGCAACAGGGCACAATAGGCTTGAGATTCTGGCTTTTAATTGAGCCTGAGTCAAATAAATACTTTGGGAGCTCCATTCCTGGAGTTTTTGACAGAACATATGGATGGCCTCCCTTCCCATGACTTAAGGCTCCAGTAGCTAAACTGCAAGATATAACTTGCATTTCACTCTCCCGGTCATCTCTGCCGCCATTTCAGGTCACAGAGGTCACAATAATGATTTGAAACCACGTATTTTCTATTCTTTAGCCTCTTTTCATTTAGATAAATAAGCATCAGTAGATCAACATCCTGACATGTGCTGCTCATCCACAAACACTCATTTATGCCTTTTCCATCCCCCTCTCATGGGAATGTGCTTTCATTGCCCATTAAACACATCCTGCTGTTATAGCAGAGGTAACTGGGAGCCTTAGCCCGAGTGGAAAATTCACATCAACAGGAATACTCATTATTTACAATCAGCTTCTAATTAATTCCATCATCTCTGTGCTCTTCGGAGAAAAGCTCTAGGTTTTCTCATATGTCTGCTTCCCTGGTACTTGAAGATGCATGTTGCTTTCTAGCACTGGTGGTCAGTAGCCCAGGGTAGACAACATAACCCAGTGCCTGCAAAGACAGTTCCCTACAGGGAAGGAGTGCCAGTGAGAAGAGCCAGACAGGCAGTTTCCTGTGATGCTCTCAGATAAACAGCCATTATAGGGGCCACTTCTGTTATAGGGACCCCAAACAAATTGCTTTGTAATTAGTTGTGAATACATTAAAACTGCCATTACTTAAAATTGCCCAGCACCTCAAGAAACTTTGCAGGCCTCACTTGGGGCTTAATTCCTGAATCATATCAGAGATGCCACACTTCCAGGCATGTTGGAGGTAGCCAATCAACCATGACCCAATTTCCTCAGAGATGTCAAGCTGGTGGAGGAGCTGAAGGAATCAAGGGCATGCTAGTGGGTTTCTCCACACTTGTGTTTTCACTTATAACATAATGGAAACTGCTCCTTCCATCTTCCCCGCCACCTCTGCTTTTAGATGTATGTGATGTTGAACCTGGAAAGGTCCTGAGGGATTGTATCAGGCAGGAAAGGCTATGTTATTCTGGTCCTCCATGACTGGCTATGACTTTTCTGATCTAATTTTCAGATAGTCTGTTACTCACTCCTGATGTATATATATCAATACCAATGTGCCAGTGTATACCAATATACTGGTATGTACCAGTGTACCAATTTATACTGATATAAACCCAAACATACAATAATGGATGGATAGAATGTGTATCTATGCAGGGCTTCCCTGATAGCCCAGTTGGTCAATGGCATATTATTCAACCATTAAAAAGGATTGAACTAAAAACTTAAGGGGATAGAAAGAAGGAATTACTGATGCTTGTTCCAATCTGAACCAACCTTTAACTATTTGAAGGAGGTAGGTTCCAGAGGATGGCTTTTCTTTCTAGAGATGGATGTGATGGGTAATTTCTAGCTAGTGATTTTCTAGAGGGGGATTTAGATGTTTGGTAGGGCTTGGGAATAGATGTATGTATACACTCACACACACACACACACACACACACACACGTGAAAGGTTCCCTCTGGTTAGACTTACTGATGCAACACCCAGATGAGGGATATAACATATTAAAAGGACAATTTTGGAAGAATATGAAGAAAATGCAACCGCTGCTTTAGTTGTTTGCTTGTATCTGAGAATAGCTGCAACCCACCTACAGCCTCCAATCCATGACAGGGCAGCAGAATTCCCAGCGATCTTGCTCTTCAGTCTGAAGGGATGTAGCAAAAAGGTAGGCATTCCAAAGGCCCGTGTGAGGCATCCACTGACTGGCAGTCAGCCTCAGTGTCAAGAATAACATGAGCACCACAAACCTGTGTGTCCCTGGCACCCATCGTGTTTGTTAACTTCCCTGAACAAGCACCAGTAGATGGTAGGGGATGCCAGCCTTGGGATCAACACTCTAGGGTGATAACACCTGTGCGGGGTTTGGGGGAAGGTAGTTGAAGTTCTAAGCTCGCTGACTTGATTCAGGGATTCAAATGCCTTGTTCAATGCTTCAGGACACAAGTTCATTCTCGAGGAGGAATTGGAAGGAAGGAAAACTCCATAATCCATGTCAAACCCCAAGGTTTGAACATGCGTTTGTAATTGGTTCAGAGGCTGTTCTTTAAGCTGAGTTAAGACCAGGGGAGGCTCTGGTTTGCACAGTCAGGCAGGGACCTGTTTATGTGTACAAGCTGACTTTCACACATATTCTGGTCAATATGCCACAGGCTCTGCATAGACCCCATCTGTGGGCACAAATAACTTTGCCAAGTGAGAAAAAGCCAGTGTCCTCTGCAGAAACCAAAGCTACAAGTGAAGCCTCGAGAGATAAAACTAGGATACTGCTCTCTGAGCTCTTTCTCTGAGCCAGGCCCTTGGTTACACACATTGGGCAGTAGGATGAGGGGAAGGAAAATCCAGATAGCAATGCTATCAGGAGCCAGGAACACCAGCCTAAAGAACCTCCCTTCCCCAGAGCCACTGACATTTTAATGATGTCACTGGCATTTTACCTGGCCAGAACTGGATCGACTTTGTGTCTCCTCTCCTTTTCCCTCCCATGCCAGAACCTGAGCCTCCACACTCATCCAGCCACCAAGGTTCACCAATTCTAGGTCAGAGATGTCTCGACCCCACTTTCTCCCATGGCCATGGTCTGTGTCTGTCTGTTTCTCATTGCTTTTGGTCTTCTAACTGCTCTCTACTCCCAGGACCTCAAATCTGTCGTCCACACTGCTGATGAGGAACTATCTAGAAGCACTGATAGGACCAACTGAGATAGGCTCTGGGCTTTTTGTAGGTAAGGGGAGGAAGTCTCCAGTTCAGAAGCAGCCCACATCAGCAGCGTTGGACAAGGACTCTGGGGCTCCACCCCACAGCCTAAGGTGCAGAACAACAGGCATGGAGCTGGCTGCCACTCCCGGGGGAAGTGGGTAGTCAAGAAGTGGGCCACACAGAAATGTGGAACTTGCCTCTCCTCTGCCCTCTATGCAAATGTCCAGGGCTTCTCGCCTTATTCATAAAAATGTCTTTGCACTTCATGTAGTACCTTTCATCAGAGGATTTCACAAAAGAAGCTCAATGCAATCTACTTACAGACCTGGTTCATAGGCATCCCTCCCCCAGCAGTGTCTGAGGGCAGGAGGAGAAGACAAGGGAGCAGCGCCCTGAAATTTCCTTGGGAGACTTTCTTCTCCTTGTGAATTATTTCCTGGCCCTCTGAAATTTAAAGTAGAACCCCATTTAATATGAACAATATAAACAAATAGCACTGTGTGTTTGAATGTGAGACTGAGAAGGGGGGGCAAAGAAAGGCAGGAAGAACATAATGGTTAACAGTGTTACTTCCTCTGGGGAGGAGGATTGGGGCAGGCTGTGTGGAGTGATTGCTCCTTTCACTTCTGGGCTGTATGATTTTGTTTTTGTTTTTGTGGGTTTTTGTTTTTTTTGTTTTTTTTTTTTTGCAAGAAAGTATATTTATTGCTTGGGTAATTTTTTAAAAACCTCTTTATAATGTAAAGTATCATGAATATTGGTGAAAAAAGTAATGAAGCATTTTGGTGGTGCAGTAAACCATGCAAATCTCAAACTACTAAAATATTAAACAAGTAATGAGCATTTATATTGAATATAAATATAAATGAATATTGCCCTTTCTTCTTCAAAACAAGCTTTGGATGCTGTTTTTCTTGGGCTTAAAAAAATGGAAAGGAAAATATTTTTAGTATTAGGATATTAATAGAAGGTATTCATATCTTGCTTGTAGTGGTAGTTACACAGCTTAATGTGTTTGTCAAAACTTAGAACTGTACACCAAAAGTAGTGAATGTTACTCCATGTAACTTATGCTCCCAAAATAAGGAAAACAATAGGTTATCATTAGAGAATGGTTGGACGTCCACAAGTAACTACCACCACAAATTGCAGATTTTCTGCATGTAAGACTGTTTATCAGCTTAAATACAGTATTTCATGTAATCCCCTCAATGAGCCTGACACCATCACTAATTCCTTTTTCAGATAAAATAATAGATGCTTGGAGATGTAATGTATGCAATGGCACAGCTGGTAAGCACCTGGTCTGGAACGGGAATCCACCTCTCACACCACACACATGGTGATGCACATGCACCACCCTACACATGTCCATCCAGAGGGGCCATTGGAGAAGCCATACTCCTTCCTCCTGGACACCCTTGGCATCTCCAGGGAGAATCTGGGGTGAACTCACTTCAAATCTCTGCTCAACCGTGTCTTTGGGTCTGCCTTCATGTTCGAGTGATGCCAAGGTCACCAAAGGCAGCAGCCTTGCACTCCCTGTCCACTTTCCCAGCTACTTCTCCCAGAGCAGCCTCAGTGGATGATGCCCCAGTGTTCCCCTGGTGAAGTTTGGACTAACCATCTGCCCACAGATGGACCTGCCCCTTGAGAAGAGCAAAACTAGAAGTGGTTGATCAAACTAGCGTGGTCCAGCCTCTATTACTCCATGTCCACCAAAGAATTCATCTTGGTGCACCCTTTAATCTCCAGGGACTTGATCAGTTCCAGTGCCAGGAACTTCTTTGTTGGACTGAACCTCATTTGAGGCAACCAGGACACAGGAGTGACATGTCAAATCATGATTTGCTTGCTGGTGTATAGGCTCAAGCAACCCTGGAGTTCAATTTGTGGGAGGGAGGAAAGCATGTCCATGCCAGGAACAAGCAAGGGCAATGTGGAAAGCCTGCCAGGTGGGGGAGTAGGGACAGGAGCTCCCTGGCCACCAGAAGTCCCCCACTGGCCTTCAGTCACTTGCTGCTCAGGCACAAAACCCAATAGCAGAGTGGGAGAGGGCAGTGAAGTGAGCCCATGCACCTGCCAGGAGCTAGAAAGGGGAGCAGGTACTGGGGGTGGGGACAGAGGTGAGTGGAGGCAGAATCTGGAGAAGGGCAAAGGACCCAAGGAAGAGCACAAACTTGGGAGAAGGGCCAGGCATCCTGGGAAGGTCATGAGAGAGGAGGACTCTGGGTCTGGGGAGGGACGAGGGGTGCTGGCCGGTGGACCATGGGTTTCTGAAGAAAGACACTGGGTTTTTCCAGGGTCTGGAGAAAGCTGCAGAGTGTGGGGTCAGAAGAGGATGGTGGGCTGTGGTGGGGAGTAGGGGCAATAAGCAGATTTCAGAGATGGGGAGAGGGCCTTGGGGCTTGGGGGAGGGGAGAGTGCTCCAAAGGAGAGGGGGAAGTCTGGGGAGAGTGCTAAGGATCACAGATTAGGATGGAGCCACAGGGTCTTGGAAAGAACAGGGGATCCTGGGGATTTTCGAGAGGACCCTGGTGGTCTGGGGAAGTCAGTGAGGTAAGAGAGGGCCCCAGGGTCCTGGGAAGTGGGGCAGGGTCCAGGGGAGGAGCGTGCAGGGTGAGAGGTGGGGCTTGGAATTGGGTTGTGTGCATGGAATCTGGGGAGGGGGGCCAGGTCCAGGGAAGGAATTCAGAAACAAGGAAAGGGCAGGCAGTCTCAGGAAGAAGTGCAGGGTGAGAGATGGGAGCACCCAGAATCTGGGGACAGATGCGGGACTGGGAGAGGGCTTGGGGTCCCAGGGAGAAACACAGAATCTATAGGAAGAGCACAGGGTCCTGGTAAGAGATGCGGATTCCAGAAACTAATGTGGGGTCACGGGGCCTCAGAGGGCCGAGGCAGTGCTTTACCTGCTTCAGATGGAGTCATTGTCCAGGTCCCAGCAAATGTACCACAGGATCATGGAGGATGAGCATGATAGCAAAAAGGAACAGAGCCACAAATATGGCCTTGGTCACTGGGGAGATCAGGCCCTGCATGGTCCCACAATGGGGTCATGAAGGAGGGACAGTGATGAGAGCAGTTCTGGCTGCCACCAGCACCTGTGGAGAGGCACCCTGACAGGGAGGAATCTTCTGCGGGCCAGCATCCCTGGGGCGCCTGTGCACTTGGGGCCAAGGGCGTGCCCAGTCTGGCAGAGATATCAGGGCCCTTGGACCCACAGCCCCTGCAACTCCTTCTGTTTGGTGCAGCCAGGAGGCTCTGCCCTTGGACGGTGGGAATCAAAGAAGCTTAAGGCAAAGGGAGAGCTTCCAGGAGCTGCGGGGAAACTCCAGAGTGGACCTGGGGTCTCCTTGAGGAGAGAAACTGAGGAGAGGCATGGGGGTCTCTCCTACGTTCCCCAGGGCATCCCTAAAAGACGATCCCACTTATCTCTCTGGCGCTTCAGGAAAGGACATATTGGGGAGGTCATATGGTAGTCCCAGCCTGTCCCATCCCATGTCCAACATGACACACTGGTGTTTTTCCTACACACAGTGACCGGTTCCAGGGCCATCACCATCCTTTGATAGATCTTTAAGGAAATGCGAAATACGCTCAGTCATGCCCGACTCTCTGCCAGTCTCCTCGTCCATGGAAATCTTGAGGCAACACTAGAATGGGTTGCCATTCCCTTCTCCAGGGAAATTTCCTGACCCCAGAATTGAACCCAGGTCTCCTGCACTGCAGGCAGGTGCTTTACCACGATTCAGAGACACCAGAGAATACCTGATCTCTAAGAAGGGAGAAGCCAAAAGTAGCCACTATGGGCCAGGGCTGCTTGAAAATATCCCAAGACTTCTCAAGGACCACCAGGGTGTGCCCACCTGTGCCTGGGGTGAGCCAAGCCCCACTCTGGCTGCTTTGTCTCCATGGCAACCCACCCTTCTTATCCCCATCCCAACTTCTGCCCTCCTCTGCAGCCCACCAGTGGTTCTAGACCAGCAGCATCCCCATAACCTGGGTGCAGAGAAGAGACAGGGGATCTCAGGCTCCACCCAACTACACAGTGAGGATCTGCATTTTAAGGCAATCCCCAGAAGGGGGAGGGGCTTCCCTGGTGGCTTAGATGGTGAAGAATCTGCCTGCAATGAGAGATACCCAGGTTAGATCGCTGGGTCTGGAAGATACCCTGGAGAAGGGAATGGCAACCCCAGAATTTCATGGACAGAAGAGACTGGTGGCTTCTATTGGCACACAAAGAGTCGGACACGACTGAGAGACTCATGCTTTCACTTTCAGGAGGGGGAGGGTGCAAGTCACCACGTGTTCACTGCCCCTTGTGCTGTGGTCCTCTGTCTTGTATAGTCTGTGAATGCTGGGTCATTTTGTCTTCTATAGTCAGGAATGGCTTCCCCAGTGGCTCTTGCATGCCTGCTAAGTCACTTCAGTCGTGTCCTGCATTGGCAAGCGGGTTCTTTAACCCCTACCTCCACCTAGTGGTAAATAATTCACCTGCAATGCAAGAGCTGCAGGACACACGCAGGTTGGATCCCTGGGGTCGGGAAAATGCCTTGTGTGAGGAAATGGCAACCCACTCAAACATTCCTGCCTGGGAAATTCCATGGACAGAGGAGCCTGGTGGGCTACAGTCCATGAACGTTTTGGCACGCAAGCATATTCAGAAGTAATTGAGCCTTATTTCTTCAGTGGAGACTTTCTGGAAGCTCCAGTTAGTTACTCACCTAGAAAGAGTTGCTCTAAGTTCCTTAGGAGAATGATTTCATTCATTCTTGAGAAGATATTTTTTCATGACTGATGAGCAAGGATCACGAAGAAAAAAAATTGATCTTAATGGTTTTAAAGGAAAACAGAAGTTAGGACTTCTCTTCCCAGCCCCCACCCACCTCCAAACCTCTGTTCTTGGCTTTTTCCTACTGTCCAGGTGGTTTCTCAGGTGGAGACAGGCAATAAATAGTGATTTCTGTGCTCTGCAAGTCAACCCTGCAGTCTAGCCTGTTCTAATGGGAGGGAGAAGTAGTGCTTTGCCCATGGGATTGTCAAAAAATGTGATTGTCAGATTTGCAAGCACTGGCTCCACAGGCCAGATCACCTTTCACTCCCTTAGCTGCCACCATGCCATTTACCAGCTACAGTCAGGAGAGCATTGCTGTTGGAAGGAATGAGCTTATTTCCAATTTGAGTGAGATCCTACGTGCTCAGTCGCTTAGTCGTGTTGACTCTTTGTGACCCCATGGAGGCTGCCAGGCTCTTCTGTCCATGGGATTTCCCAGGCAAGAATGCTAGAGTGGGTGGTCATTTCCTCCTCCAGGGGCTCTTCCCAACCCAGGGATCAAACCTTCATCTCCTGCATTGCAGGCACATTCTTTACTACTGAGCCACATTGTGAAATATCTCTGAATGGGAATATATCTGAACAGGTTTAGCTCAGTTCAAGCAAGAAGTGTTTTCCCATCGTCTTTGCTGCTAAATTCCTTCACTTGTCACTGCTCCTCTGAGTTAATGTACCATGCTTTTCTGTGCTGAATCTTTTCCTATGGTGATAGCAACTTTTCTTCCTCAGCATCAGGCCAGGCCAGTGGGACCATCCAGTGTGTCAAATATTAGGCACCTACTGCGTACAGGGTATCTACAGGGTATGGCAGTCAAGGTGGCAATCAGAAAGACATAAACCAGGATGAGAGTCTAGTGGAGGCCCTAGAACAGCATGCAGATACCTAGGGCAGAGGCAGATGCCTACTCAGATCTGAGCAAGATTCAGAAGAGAGACTGAAGAGTGAGGTCAGATATGAATGGAAGAATGGGAGGAGGCTTCATGGAAGAGCTAGCAATAGGCGAGAGGGGGGAAGGTCACTGCATGCACTGCTAACCCAGAAGGTCAAGTGCAGTCCTATGTGAGAAGTCCCAATAGAGTCATTCTGTGGCCAGAACAAAAGGCTGCGGTGCAGGGCAAGACAAAAGGAAAACACAAATGCAGATGCTGATGGGGGCTCGATGGTTGATAAAAATGAATGAAGCTGCCCAGCTGCAGGAGAAACACAGGCCAGACACAGGGGCCAAGTGTTGTCACTGCTTCCCCTACCCCCTTTTTTTAATTGAACTGTAAATCTAGATTTTGATGTGGCCTTTCCCCATTTTAAATGGTTGGCAACCATTGTGGAAATGCTAAAAGCATCCTTTCTCTCATACTGACATGTGTCCCAACCCCATTCCCCCACATATGACTCCCTCTGCTTTTTTCTGCTCTCCTTCCCCAGGGTCACACAGCATCCAACCGAGATGGTACCTGTGGGTAATAGGCAGTGGGTGGGAAAAGATAAAGGGAAGAGAAAGTGCCATGGCGATTGAAACTATCAGAGTTGAAACTACTTTCTAGAGAGGCAAGCCATAATTTCCTGGTAGTTTCTTTATCTCTACCAATCAGAAATAGCACCCAGGAGACCAAGATGAACAACTGATCTACCAATTTTATTGACACATATTTTACATACCAGAAAATTTACTCTTCACTCATTTTCAGTGCATCATTTGATGCATCTTAGTATTTAGTATGATGTTTGCTATAAGTTTTTCTTTATAGATATCCTTATCAGGATGAGGAGTTATCCTTCTATTCTTTACTCATTGAATAGTTTTTAGTTAAAAAAGGGTGTTAGATTTCACCAAATGCTTTTCCTGTATATATTGAGGTAATTCTGTAGTTTTTGTCCTTTCTTCTATTAATATAATACATGGCATTAATTGATTTTCACATGTCAAAACAACTGCATATCTGGGATAAACCCAACTTGGCTATGGTGTATTGTCTGTCTTATGTGGTGCTGGATCCAGTTGATCAGCCTATTGTTGAGCATTTTGTACATTTGTCATGGCCTATCGTTGCCTTGCCCTGTGATGACTTTATTCAGTTTGATATACAATACTGGCTGTGTAGAATGAGTTGGGAAGTGTTCCCCCTCTCTTTAATATTTTGGTACAGTGTGTGAGGATCGGTGTTAATTTTTTAGTGTTTGGTAAAATTCACCAGTAAAGCCATCTGCACATGGGTTTTTCTTTGTGGGAAGAATTTGTATATACTATTTAGAAATTCTTACTCTTTAAAAAATTTTATTTCTTTTATTTTTGACTGTGCTGGGTCTTTGTTGCTGCACACAGGTTTTTTTTTTTTTTTTTTTTTTTTTTTCTGGTTGCATCTACAGGAGACTACTCTCTTGTTGTGGAGCACTGGCTCTAGGATGCACGGGCTTCAGTACTTGTGGCACATCAACCCAGTTGCTCAATGGCACACAGAATCTTCCCAGACCTGAGATCAAACCCGTGTTCCCTGCGGTGGCAGGCAGATTTCTAACCATTGGACCACCAGGGAAGTCCCCGAAATCCTGACTTTTAAGTTTTATTTAGATATTCTATTTCTTCTTTTTTAATATAGTTTGAAATATATTTATGGATACAAATTCATACAGCACACAATTAATTCATTTAAAGTGTAAAATGCAATCATTGTTAGTGTGTTTGGACACTCAGACAAGCATAACCACAATCAATTTTAGAAAATTTCCAGCACACCTGTAAGAACCAAAGTGGATGAACATTCACAGACACTGTATCCACCACCACCACCCCACCAGCCCACCTCAGCCTTGTGTGTGTGTGTGTGTGTGTGTGTCCAGTTGCTCAGTCATTTTTGACTCTTTACAACCCTATGGTCTACAGCCTGCCAGGCCCTTCTGTCCACAGTATTTCCCAGGCAAGAATATTGGAATGGGTAGCCATTTCCTTCTGCAGGGTATCTTCCCAAGCCAGGGATTGAACCTGAGTCTCCTGTGTCTCCTGCATTGGCAGGTGGATCCTATACCACTGTGCCACGAGGGAAGTCCACAGCCTAATGTAACCATTAATTTTCTTTCCTTATCTGTTCAGTTCAGTTCAGTCTCTCAGTAGTGTCCAACTCTTTGTGACCCCATGGGCTACAGAATGCCAGGTCTCCTGGTCCATTGCCAACTCCTGGAGTTCACTCAACCTCATGTCCATTGAGTTGGTGATGTCATCCAACCATCTTATCCTCTGTCATCCCCTTCTCCTCCTGCCTTCAATCTTTCCCAGCATCATCATCTTTTCAAATGAGTCAGTTCTTCACATCAGGTGGCCAAAGTATTGGAGTTTCAGCTTCAGCATCAGTCCTTCCAGTGATTATTCAGGACTGATTTAATTTCATCCACCAGGATGAACTGGTTGGATCTTCTTGAACTTCAAGGGACTCTCAAGAGTCTTCTCCAACACAACAGCTCACAAGCATCAATTCTTCGGTGCTCAGCTTTCTTTATAGTCCAACTCTCACATACACATGTGACTACTGGAAAAACCATAGCTCTGACTAGATGGACCTTTGTTGGCAAAGGAATGTCTCTGCTTTTTAATTATATGTCTAGGTTGGTCATAACTTTTCTTCCAAGGAGCAAGCATCTTTTAATTTCATGGCTTCAGTCACCATCTGCAATGATTTTGGAGCCCCAAAAATAAAGTCTGCCACTGTTTCCACTGTTTCCCCATCTATTTGCCATGAAGTAATGGGTCCAGATGCCATGATCATAGTTTTCTGAATGTTGAGTTTTAAGCCAGCTTTTTCACTCTCCTCTTTCACTTTCATCAAGAGGCTCTTTAGTTCTTCTTCACTTTCTGTCATAAGGGTGGTGTCATCTGCATAGCTGAAGTTATTGATATATCTTGAGTCAATCTTGATTCCAGTTTGTGCTTCATCCAGCCCATTGTTTCTCATGATGTACTCTGCATATGAGTTAAATAAGTAGGGTGACAACATACAGCCTTGATGTATTCCTTTCCCTTGGAGCCAATCTGTTGTTCCCCGTCCAGATCTAACTTTTTCTTCCTGACTTGCATACAGATTTCTCAAGAGGTAGGTCAGTTGGTCTGGTATTCTCATCTCTTTAAGAATTTTCCGGAATTTGTTGTGGTCCACACAGTCAAAGGCATTGGCATAGCCAATAAAGCAGAAGTAGATGTTTTTCTTTTCTGTAGATTTCCCTATCCTGGATATTTCATATAAATGGAATCATAATATGTGGCCTTTTGTGGCTGGCTTCCTTCACCTTCCATGATATTTTCGAGGTTCACCCACATTGTCTTTTTTCATTTTGTTCTTCATGCATTTGGTGTCACATCTAAGAATCCATTTCTGAAATCCAACATCATAAAAATGTACCTCTGCATTTTCTTCTCAGAGTTTTAATGGCTCAAGTCTGGAAATTGATCAAAGGACTGAGACTCTCTGTTTTTGTGATTCAGAATAGATTTTTTGTTCATTTGATCTGTGATATCTCTGCTTATACAGATCAAGTAAGAACTTACTGGACTTCCTAACTCTTTTACTTCTAGGAAGATCATGAGCAACTAGGTAAAACCATAGAGCTGCCCAAGTCAGACTGTTTTGATTGGTACTTTGACGCTTGTCTCCATTACTGTAACCAGGCCCACCTTTCCCTTGGTGGTTGTGCACTGCCACTTGGCTTCTGCCACCTGGGGATCTAAATACTCCCACTGCATTTAGGTTTCCCAGTTCAGTGACTGCAGTTCCTACTGTGAGTTCTGGCCTGCAGAGAAGAGCAATCACAGAGTTCGTCAAGGGTACGGGGAATCCCCTCACAGTCTTGGTGAAAGGTATGTCTTTGGGATTCTCCCAGTATGGATGAGTAGGTCTTCAGTGACAAATCCACACTAACAGTCAAATCCATAAACCTCTGAATGCCTTCCTCTGTATTCAACCAAGGCAGTTTTGAAAGTTCCAACTCACTCACTATGGGCCAACTTTTGGTCCATAGTTCAGCCAACCAGACAAACGAATAAGAGCCTTTTCTAACTCCCTGAGTTGCAGTATCAAATGCAGAATCTATGCTTAGTGAATCATGTTGGCCTAATCTAGCTTTATGTGCAGAGGCTGATCCCACTGGGGGTCAGGAGGCTGCTTCCAAATGAAGATGGGGAGATTTCTTCTACTTGAAAGGATGACTCACCAGACTTGATTGGCTCAGTATCCCCAGCTTCATCAGGGTCTCCCCATACAGCTCTATCAGAATGTACAGAATCCCATTCTTTACCAGTCAATGCTCTCATTTTAACAGGAAACACTCTCGTGGCACAATTCAACTTCCACTTTAATTCAACCAGTTGCAGAATGAGCATTTGCATGTCATCATTAGCAATCTCAACTTTGTATATACAGGAGATAAGTGTCTCCTTATGGGTACACATAGAATCTTTTACATCTTTTACTGAGCTAATCATTTCCTTTCACCACTCTTTCCAACTACATTTGGAGCAACTAGAAAGCTCATTAAATCTATCGGTGTTCTGAAAATGTTCAAAAGTATCATATACATAGTCACAGAACACCCTGCATCCAGCACTTCTTTTAAGTGGTTCATCAGGCATATCCAAATCAGATACTTTGCATCTACCTATTGCATGGTCTATCGATAATGTCCATTAGCAGCTTTGCTGCTTCTGCTGCTGCTAAGTCACTTCAGTTGTGTCTGACTCTGTGCGACCCCATAGACGGCAGCCCACCAGGCTCCCCCGTCCCTGGGATTCTCCAGGCAAAAACCCAGGTAGTGGGTTGCCATTTCCTTCTCCAATGCATGAAAGTGAAAAGTGAAAAATTAAGTCACTCAGTCGTGTCCAACTCTTAACGACCCCATGGACTGCAGCCCACCAGGCTCCTCCATCCATGGGATTTTCCAGGCAAGAGTACTGGAGTGGGGTGCCATTGCCTTCTCTGGGATTAGCAGCTTTAACCCTAATCAAATTACAGACCTAATTCTAGAAACCCCAGAACCAATTAAGAAAACTCATTTTTTTAAATTGAAGTATAGTGGCTATACAGAACTGTATGTTACAGATGTACAATATAGTGATTTGCAATTTTAAAGGTTATACTCCATTTATAGCTATTACAAAATATTGGCTATATTCCCCATGTTTTGCAATATATCCTTGTAGCTTATTTTATACATAATAGTTTGTACCTCTTCCTCCCTTATCCCTAACTTGCCCCTTCCTCCTTCCCTCTCCCAACTGGTAACCACTAGCTTGTTCTCCATGTCTGTGAGCCAGCTTCTTCTATGTTAATATTCAATTGTTCTTCAGTTGCTGAGTCGTGTCTTACTCTTTGTGACTGACCCCATGGACTGCAGCACACCAGGCTTCCCAATCCTTCACCATCTCCCAGGACTTGCTCAAACTCATGTCCATTGAGTTGATGATACCATCCAACCATCTCACCTCTGTCCTCTGCTTCTTCTCCTGCCTTCAGTCTTTCCCAACATCAGGGTCTTTTCTAATGAGTCAGTTCTTCTCATCAGGTGGCCAAAGTATTGGAGTTTCAGCATCAGCCCTTCCAATGAATATCCCAGACTCTTTTCCTTTAGGATGGACTGGTTGGATCTCCTTGCAGTCCAAGGGACTCTCAGGAGTCTTCTCCAACACCACAGTTCAAAAGCATCAATTCTTCAGTGCTCAGCCTTCTTTATGGTCCAACTCTCACATCAATGCATGACTACTGGAAAAACCATAGCTTTGACTAGATGGACCTTTGTCAACAAAGCAAAGTCTCTGCTTTTTAATATGCTGTCTAGGTTTGTCATAGCTATTCTTCCAAAGAGGAAGTGTCTTTTAATTTCATGACTGCAGTCATCATCTGCAGTCATTTTGGAGCTCAAGAAAATAAAGTCTGTCATTGTTTCCATTGTTTCCCCCATCTATTTGCCATGAAGTGATGGGACCAAATGCCATGATCTTTGTTTTTTGAATGTTGAGTTTTAAGCCAGCCTTTTCACTCTCCTCTTTCACCATCATCAAGTGGCTCTTTAGTTCCTCTTCGCTTTCTGTCATAAAAGTGGTGTCATCTGCATATCTGAGGTAATTAGTCTGTTTTATTTTTTAAATTCAACGTCTAAGTGAGATCATACAGTGTTTGTCTTTCTCTGTCTGACTCATTTCACTTAGCATATTGCCCTCCAAGTCCATCCATGTTGCTGCAAATGGCTAAATGTCATTCATTTTTATGGCTGTGTAGTATTTCATTGTGTGTGTGTGTGCATGCCACGCCTTATTTATCCATTCATCCATTGATGGGCACTTAGATTGCTTCCATATCTGACAATTGTATATAATTCTACTGTGAATATTGGGGTGCATGTACCTTTTCAAATTAGTTTTTTTTTTTTTTTTCTTTTCAGATATGTATCCAGGAATGGAATTGCTGGGTTACATGGCTCAAGTTTAGTTTTCTGAGAAATGTCCCTACTATTTTCCACAGTGACTGCACCAATTTACATTCCCACCACAGTGCACAAAGATTCCCTTTTTGCCACATTCTTGCTACCATTTGTTATTTGTGTTCTTTTTGATGATAGCTATTCTCACAGGTATGAGGTGACATCTCATTGTGATTTTGATTTGCATTTCCCTGATGGTTTAGTGATGTTGAACATCTTTTCATGTGCCTGTTAGCCATCTGTATATATACTTTGGAAATGTTTCTATTCATTTTTTCTGCCCAATCTTAAAGTAGTTTGTTTTTCCGACACTGTGTTTTTGAGCTATTTATATATGTTGGATATTAACCCCAAATCAGTCATTTGCAATATTTTATCTCATTCAGCAGGTTCTCTTCATCTTTTCAATGATTTCTTTTGCTGTGAAAAAGCTTTTAGGTTTAATTAGGTCCCTGTGCTATGCTAAATCGCTTCAGTCGTGTCTGATTATTTGCAACTCTATGGATTATAGCCCACCAGGCTCCTCTATTCATGGAATTCTCCAGGCAAGAATACTGGAGTGGGTTGCCATGCCCTTCTCCAGGGTATCTTCCCAACCCAGGGATTGAACCCTCGTCTTTTATGTCTTCAGCATTGGCAGGCAAGTTCTTCACCAGTAGTGCCACCTGGGAAGCCCATTTGTTCATTTTTGATTTTGTTTCTTTTACTTTAGTAGATGGATCCAAAAACAAGGCTGTTGTGATTTATGTCAAAGACTGTTCTGCCCATGTTTTCATCCAGAAGTTTTACATATTCAGTCTTACACATACATCTTAAATCCATTTTGAGTTTGTTCTTGTTTATAGTGTTAGATAATGTTCTAATTTCATTCTTTTACATGAAGCTGTCCAGTTTTCCCCAGCACCACTTACTGGAGAGACTATCTTTTCTCCACTGTATACTGTATTCTTGCCTCCTTTGTTGTATATTAATTGACCATTGGTTCTTAAGCATGTTTCTACTATTTCTATCCTATTTCATTGATCTCTGTGTCTGTTTTTGTGCCAGTACCATACTGTTTTGTTTACTATAACTCTATAGTATAGTCTAAGGCCAAGATACTTTATTCCTCCAGCTCCATTTTTTTTTCTTTTTACTTTATTTGACAGTGTCTGGTCTTTGCTGTGGCACATGGGATCTTTCATATTTATTGAGGCATGTGGGATCCTCAGGTGCAGCATTTGGAATCCTCAGTTTCAGCACTTTGGATCTTTTATATGCAGCATGAAGGGTCTTTAGCTGCAGCATGTGAACTCTAAGTTGTAGCATGTGAATCTCAGTTGCAGCATGCTAACTCTTAGTTGCTTCAGGTGGGATCTAGTTCTCTGATCAGGGATCAAACCTAGCCCCCCTACATTGAGAGCATGGAGCCTTAGCCACTGGACCACCAGGGAAGTCCCTCCAGCTCTGATCTTTTTTCCCAAGATGGTTTTGGTTATTTGGGGTCTTTTGTGTCCATACAAATTTCTAGTTCTGTGAAAACTGCCGTTAGTAATTTGATAGGGGTTACATTGAATCTGTAGATTGCCTTGTGTAGTATAGTCATCTTACAAAATTGATTCTTCCAATCCAAGAACATGGTATAGTTTTCCATCTCATTGTACTGCATTCAGTTTCTCTCATCAATATCTTACAGATTTCCAAGTACAGGTCTTTTGCCTCCTTAGGTAGGTTTATTTCTAGGTAGTTTATTCTTTTTGATGCAGTTAAATGGGATCATTTAATGGTAAATAGGACAATATCCTGAAGTTCTCTCTCTGCTAGTTGCTATTAGTGTACAGGAACGCAAATAGATTTTTATATATTAATTTTGTATATTGCAACTTCACTGAATTCATTGATGAGCTCTAGTAGTTTTCTGGACCAGGAAACTGAGAGTTCTCTTGGTCAGAACAAAAAGGAACCTCAAGCTGCCATGGGCAGCCAAGGGGAGCAGGGGTGGATGAGCATCTCTCAGGAGTATGCAGGGGCAACCAGAACATACAGAGAGGAAAGGGGGAGCCCGGGGATTCAGCCATTGACAGGGAGCACCTTGCCACAATCCTGACAGATGAGGAGGCAGCCAAGAGTGTTTGCAGGTTCCTAGACAGTCTAAAATGGAACTCGACTTTTCAGGGGTCTGAGGCATCCGAGGTCACTTGGGAGGGCACTGAGTAGGGCTTCTGCCTATGGGAAACACTGGGCTATTCTATCTAGCTTGCCTGAGATGTGTTGAGAACCATTTAATTCAGGTGGTATTTCAGCCCCTAGTTTGCAAGAATTGATGAGGAAGTCCACTCCTCGCTGGTGACAGGAGGCTTCCTGCACAGAGCCAAGGTCCACTGGGAGGTCAGTGCTTACACACCCTGGATGCAGACTTGCTGTGAAACACAGCACACTTCCTCATAACCATGTGGCAGACTTAAGTGTCAGGATCCTCGCCACCTCCTGTACCTCCCCTGAGTCCTCAGGACCCTGTGAGGCAGGTGGCCCTAGGATTACCAATGTGGGGAAGCAGAGGCACAGAGTGGGTGAGCCAGGCAGCTGGGGATCATCAGGGCTGTAGTTCCCACCTTGGCATCTCCTCACCCGAGCCCTCTCTCTCACCCACTGGGCTGGGTACCTGGGCCCCAGATGGCTGACACCTCAAGTCAGAGGCATTTCAGATTTTGGAAATCTTGGGAAGATCTTCAACCCCAGGAGCAGAGATGGGGTGGGGGCACATTTATAGGGTAGGATGCCCGTGTTGGCTGCCCTGCATGGCCCACTCTTTGATGCTAGAGCACCAGGCCCCAGAGCAGGATGGCAGCTCTCACAGCTTGGACACAGAGATGGACAGAGTTCCCGTGGATGGCAGTAACAGGAAAGGGAGCCGCACTGTGTGTGAAGACACAGGGTGACCCCCCTCTCCTGCATGCCTGGGACCATGGTGTGTAGGGTAAGACCAGCCTGAGGTGGACATGGGAAGGTTGTGGAGCCCAGAGGATGGCGGCCTAGCCTCCTTCTGTGTCCCCGGGACCTCACCCATTGCCTCTACAGCCCCCACCCTGGAGCTTCTGGAGACCAATGGCAGGGCCTGGAGATGGTCTTTGAGGGGAGCCAGATGCCCAGCCAGCGATAGTACACAGAGGGCCGGGTGGCTGTACCTTTGACCGTGGGCCCCACCCTGGACGTGGCTGTGCTTTAGCTCAAGGGTGTCATGCAGAACTCCTAATTCACCTATGAACACAGAGGAGGGGCTGACTTTGAGGGTCACATATTTGTTGGTATGCATCTCCCTGGCCCCTGGGCTCCAGGACCAGAAGGCCATGCTTGGTTTGCATGAGTTCTCAGCCTGAGACTTCACACCCATGCACGAGTGTCATGGTGCCCCCTGCCATGACAAGCATGGACCAAGAGTCTGAAAGGCTGACAAGCCTGGGTGCAGCCAACACTTTGTAGGTCACTTAATGACTGCCTTATGTCAGCCGTGAGCAAGTAGAGGCCTTTGGTGAGGGGACGAGCACCTGTGTGAGCCTGGACTGCTCCTGCCCACTGCACTGTCCCTTTTCCAGGAAGAAAGGATGCACCCTCGCTCTGTGTGGCTGTGGACAAGGAGGGTCCCACGATGGATGGGATGCCTGGCTTTGGGTGGGCTGCCTTTCTTCCAAACAGAGGGCTTCCAGCCCTCAGCTCAGGGAGCTGCACCCCTCCCTGCAGACCTTTCAGTCACTCTGGCCCAGCCTATGCCCACAAGCCACCCCAGCTTCAGGCTGCTGCTGGAAAAGAGCACTTTCCAGGTTTTGAGGGAACAGCCTTCGTTGAAGAGGCCACACACCGAGTGTGGTGCCCTGCCTGGGAGAGAGGGCAGCCTCCTCTCCCTCCCCTTTCCCATCATCAATAATTATCGCTTTATGTCCTTCTAGTGGGAGGAAGATGGCACTTGCATAGGCATCAATGAGGAGCTTTTTGAGAATATTTTGGAGAGGGTGGGCTCAGACAAGGTTTTTGAGACAGACTGCATGAAGAGCTTCATGCCAGTTTAGCCTCTACAGATTCAGCAAAGCATGCCAGGATGTGCTAGCCTCCCTCTGCCTGATCACCCTGCTCATGGAGGAGCCACCTGTCTGTGTCCTGACCAAGGTAAGGGCAAGAGAGTACTTGCTGGTCCTTGGGGGCAGGGTGGGTGCCAACCTCAGGGCTTCCAGGGACGGTGACCAGCCTGCTGGGAAAGCTCTGTGTAAAGACAGGACTGGGGATTGGCGTGACTGCCAGAGCTGCCGGTGCTGCGTGCTGCATTGGGGAGTTGTGAGGGGGAGAGCCTGAGCATTCTCAGCACAAAGTCACTGCCCCTCCTCTCTTTCTCTAGTGGGGATGTCTGTGTGAGATGATGGAGGTGAGCTGAATGCACAGTAGGGATCAGGTCATGATACCTGGGGGCCAGGTGTTACTCTATACCACTGACCCATGGGCCCTTAGATCACACTCACACCAGGGAAAGAGATGACACTGCTCAAATGCTGGACCTTCCTGTCCTCCAGCCAGGGCACAAATGGGCCCAGGACGGATGCAGGCAGGGAGAGGAGTTTGTGTGCCCCATGACTCCCTCATGGCTCAGACCTGAAAGAATCCGTCTGCAAGAAGGGAGACCTAGGGTCGATCCCTGGGTTGAGAAGATGCCCTGGAGGAGGGCACAGCAACGCACTCCAGTATTCTCACTGGGAGAATCCCCACAGGCAGAGGAGCCTGGTGGGCTATTGTCCATGGTATCACAAATAGTCGGACAGGACTGAGTGATTAAGCACATGACTCCCATAGCTGTCAAGCAGATGTTTAGTGCAGGGAAGCACAGGTCCTTTCCTGGAAAGTGTCCTGGTCAGCCAAGGAAGTGCATGCCAGGGGTCGACACCTGCACAGAAAGCAGAGAAGCTTCTGTAGTCTGCCCACTGCAAATGCCAAGTCACTTCTCTGGGACTTGTACAGATACTCTTGGGCCACCCTGTGTCATTTTCCGAGGTCGAGAGGTGATGGTGAGTTACCGAGTCCTGATGATGTGCAAGCAGGGGCACTGCCTCCTGTGGGACAGGGACCCACTTTCTCCATGAGGCCTGGGGATGGCTGGGTGAGGGCACCTAGGGGCCTAGTTGGGACGGTGCTGGTTTCAGTAAGCCTTCTGAGACTTGGACTTTTCTATTCTCTCTCTCTCTTTCTCTCTCTCTCTCTCTCTCTCTGAACCCCAGTTACAGTTCTGCTGCAGTCCCCTGTTTAAGAGAGACAACCTACACCTCCTGGGGAAGATGAAGAGGAGTCTTGTGTCTTGGCAGGTGGAGGGCAGGCTGGAAGCCTTGGGCATCTCTCCTGCAACCAGCACTGCACAGCCACAGGACAGCCTATTACCCTACCCTGAGGGTGCCCAGGGGATGGCGAGCCACCTGGAACCACCTCCACCACTGCCCTGGCCAGGACCTATGCCGCCCCTGCTGCTGGTCTGGGGACAGCAGCCATGTAATCCTTGATGTGTCCTGACACCTGGTAGCCTGAGGAGATGCAGGCTCCAGTCTCTCTAGTCCCTGTCCTGACAAGGTAGCCCTGCCCATCAAGAACCAGTGGCTCTGCTTCACTTGGCTTCCTGCCCAGATGGCTCTTCCCATGTTGGTGGTGGGCCCCAACACTGTGCCCACCCAGATCTTCAGCCTGTCCCCTAGGCAGCTCCAAGTGGCCACACTGGTGCCTCTGTGCACCACCTGGATGCCCCTCATGGCTGGCAGGCCAGACCCCAACCTGACCTTGACCACTCAGGCCCAGAACCCCTTCTACTACTGCTCAGGCAGCCCCTCTTTCCCATAATCTCCAGCCATTCTTTCCTGTAATCCCTACCCCCTTAAGGTGCACCCCCAGAGGGCCCCAAACATGCACCCTATTCAGACAGATAGAGGTGGCCCTGTGGTCAGAACACCACATGGCAATAAAGAACATGCAAAAACGAGGGATTTCCCGCCCAGCACACTTCTTCAGCACCTCTATCCTGGGCCTAGCTGAGCATTTGAGTCCCCTCAGGCATCTGCTTGCTCGTGAAGGCAAGACGGATGTCCACCCATCCCCAGCACAATGTGGGCACCTCGTACACACCTGGGGAAGCCCCTCAGGCACTCTGCACCCACTCATTCAAAAGACCCATCAAGGGTTTGGCAAGAGCCTGGCTGAGTGGCTTCATGGGCACAGGGACATTGTCCAGCAGGCTCCTCACTTGAAAGATGAGAAGTTAGGCCTACCTTTGTCAGAAGCCCCCAAAGAGCCCTTATTCTCCTGAAACACACAGGGCTGGAGCCTGTGGTCCCTGCCCAAGGCCTGAGGTTGTTCATTTTGGGGGCTCGCTGGTGTCTGGACAGCAGACCCGAGGTATGGCTTCATTGCAGGGCCTGCATCTGGTGACATTGTCTTGTTTCTCTTTTCTTTTCCTTTTTCAGCTGAGCACTCTGAGGGTGTCACACCTCAGCACCCTCTGCTCACTGGGGTGCCCAGTTTATAATGCACTTTCTCATAAAAGGGTGTTTGTCTTGAGGAGCATAGCAAATAGCCCTCCAGGGTCGTACTGCAGAGACAAGAGGTGAGGGAATAGCTCACACACCTGTCCACTGGAACCGGAAAGCTGGGTCTCCCTTGTTGGCAGTCTGATGCAGGCAGTGGAGGCCCTGAGAAAGGACATAGGGTGGTGCAGGCCAGGGTTCTGTCAGCTCCAGCACTGAGCTGCCGTGATGCCTGACCAGGCTGCTCATTTCCAAGCTAAAACACAGCCCCTTATGAAGGTTCGTTGCCTAGGGAATGCCTTAAGTTTTCAGAAGATTTCATTTGTTTTTTTTGTTTTGACTTCCGGATGCCTCCTGACCTGGAATCACATGTAGATGCTGCTATTTAAAAACCATGTTCCCAGAAACCTCAGCATGTGTGGCACCTGCTTACCTGTAAATCTATAGAGAAAATGGAGATGGGCAGATTGAAATCTCAGGTCATTTGCTTGTCACAAAAGGCAACTTTTATTTAAAAAGTCAAGGCTGCCTCACATCAAAAGAGACCAATGAGGTACTTCACTCCAACTGCTCAGTCCTTGGTAGATTTTGACTGATGTCTGTGGAGTGAAGTAGCTAAGTACATGTCCTTGTGGGCCAGGCAGAGAGGGAAGCCTAAGGTCACACAGTAGTGTAGGGAGGGAGCATAGCCATGATGGGCTGGCACTGGACAGTCAAACTGTCTCGAGCCCCACATATGCCCGGGTCACCAGAGGAGAGGCCAGGAGGCTCCAGAGGCATGGGTTTAGTTCTGTCCCCAGGGCTGCACAGGCGACAGTTTCTAGATGAGTGGAAATGAAATTCAACCAAACAGGGTGTCTTAGAGAGGGGACCTGCCTCACAAGTGCTCCAACTAGGTAAGGGTGAACCTGGAGGCCCATATGGGCAGACCCCGGGGAGCCAGTAATCCATGGCTATCTCACTTTCCACCAGCTCTGCATGAACCTCCATTGGCCCAGTGCTCATCTTGGGTCCTCAGTGGCTCTTTCATCCCCTGGGCTCCCTTGTTCTGTCCTTTCACAAAGGGATGTGCCATGGCCAAACAGGGATGAGGTGGGAAGGCTGGAAGAGGCTGATTTCTGGATGACAGAAACAAGGCTTAGCCTGCGGTGAGCAAAGCTGGTGGTGCTCTGGAATGCCAGCTCTCTGCAGGAGGAACCGCCTGGGACTCCATGAGAACTGTAATGAGCCAAGGCCCTGGGATGAATCAAGCTACAAATCGGCAGGGGAGGCTGATGAAATGCCATGGCCTGGGTCTTGTATACACCTGACCCCAAAAGCAAGGCCTGCGACCAGGCAGCAAGGTGCTCAGCCATGTGCTGAGCCTCTGAAAAGGGAGGGAATGTCCCCAGCTCCAGGGTCTGAGGTCCCGGCCAGATGATGATCTCCTCACGCTCCCACCCTCAGCAAACCTGGGGACCCCCAAGCCTCACTCAGGCAGCACCTGAGTTTCTGGTTTTCCAGTGGTGCTCTGGGGGGTTGTAGGGGGGCTAGGGGTGCAGACCATTGTGGGGGCTGGGGTGGACTGCAGTGAGGCTGAGTCCTTGGCCCTCGGTGGCCCCAGGAGCAAGGCAGGTCAGCCACCCACTCTGCTCCCGAATGTCTCTCCTTCCTTGGGAAATAGTCTAAGGTCACCCAACCAGTGGGGACTTAGAACCTACAACAAATGAGTTCTTGTCCCCCGAAAGGCCCTCTGGACACTCTGCACAAGAAGGGCTTGTGGAGGGGGCATCCATGCAGACCAGTGGAAGACAGCCACCAGGAGACGACCCTGGGGATACCCCAGAGAGGAGTGTGAAGTCAGCCAAGGCCATCTCCAGGCTGCTGAGTTCTTGCTAACCCACCTACCACTCCTCACCCTCTTAGGCTAAAACAACATCATTTATACAAAAACTTACAAAGTCTGGTGACCCCTGAGGGACCCCCATGGGAAGGTAAGTGGTTCCTGTTCTCCCTGACGGACATGGGTACAGCAGTCCCCCATCCAGCATCTGTGCTAGGACTGAAGCCTTCTCTCAAGAGTTAAGGAGGCTCTCTCCTGAGAGAGGATGAGGGGGTCCAGGCACCCCAGAACAGAGGGTCCCATAGAATACAACTCCACCCCTACTGGGCCTCCTAGGAGCCCCAGTCTCGGCTGTCAGGCTGAGACCCCACACCCCCTCACTTTCTCAGTGAACTTTGGGATTCAGAGGCTTTGGTGTTTAGGGCACAGTCACAGGTGGGCAGAGGGAGGTGCCCACATCCTGCACAGACTCGAAGTGAGGAGCAGAGGAGACTGAGGGTCCCCAGGGGATGCATTTGCCACCCTGCTGACAGCCCTAGGGGACCAGGGGAAACAGTGTCCAGGTGTGATGACACTGATTCTGATTGGAGGGGAGAAGTGAGGGCCTGAGTCAGGTGCCCATGTTCAGGTCAGCAGAGTGAAGGAATCCAGCTGTGCTAGGAGTCAAGGTAGAACACTGAGGGGAGCTCTGGACCCCAGGACATCCAGGTCATCAGTGCTCTCAGACCTGGGAGACCCCAGCAGGGTTGTAGGAATGAGATCCCTGCTCCCACTTGATTCTCAGGAGTCCTGGCTTGGAAGGGCCTGGTTCTAAGGGGAGCAACGTTGAGGTGAGAGGGTGGTACCCTGACCTGCTGAGAGTCAAAGTGAGGAGCAGAAGGAGAGTTGAGGTATGGAGGGGGATCATCTCAGCTCTGGGAAGCCCTGGGCTTGGAGCCCTGATGTCATGTCTACAGACACCTCCTGAGGGTCTCAGTGCAGTGATAGCCTGGTGTGAAGGTCCTGCCACTGGTCAACACAAGGGGCATACCCGGACCTGCTGGGGCTCAAAATGAGGACCTTGAGAGAGGATACAGGGAACCCCACAGATCCCAGAACCTGCTCTCAGCCCGAGGCAACTCTAGTGCCGGCATGAACATGGGGTCTCAGATACATTGGAGACTTGATATAAGGGATGAGGCCTCAGATATTGGAGGGGAGATTCTTAGGTTCTGAAGTAGTTTAAGTGAGGACCCTGCAGGACTGAGGGGACGCCTCAAGAGGAGACTTTTAAGTGGCCTATGTCAGACTGTCCCAGGTGCATTTCTCAGCTGAGGCCCGTGGTCCCCATCTGTCCCCCTGCTTCACTCCTGTCTGTGGTTTCATCACAGTCATCCTGCTTGTGGTCGAGATGTGTGAGCTGACCAAGCCAAGCAAGCCCGAGGAAGACCTTCAGGACCCAGGGAAGGCTCAGGGCCCGGTGGAGGTGCAGCTCTTGGGGGCTGAGGTGGGGAAGTCTGCATCCCTCTCGGCCTCCTCCGCCCCTGGGGAGGGCAGCCACCCTGCCTGCTATGAGTTGTTGTGGGGTCCCTGGGCCTATATGGAGACCAGCACATGGCAAGTCATGGTGTTTGTGCTCAGGGTCAACCAAAAGGCTTTGAGGGCCTTCCACCCCTGTCTGCAGAGGCTGCAAGGGATAAGGAAGAGGGAGCCTGAGCCAGAGCAACAGCCAGGTGATCCTTCCCTCTGGGATTGAAGAGGGAGCAGTCAGCCTTATCAGAAGTGAGGGCCTGGGCCATTTTGGGGAACCACTGTGTAGCATCTTTGGGTTCCTCTTCTCTATGATGACATGGAGATACATCTCTGTTTTCTTTAGAAAATTTTCAAACTTTAATAGTTTAATAGAAGCCTAAATAACCTTTAATGTCTTAGTTTGTGAATGATGAGGATCAAAATGTATTTGTGGTTACCCAGTCCAAGTACAAGATTCTTTGCTCTTTTGTAAAAGAGATTGGGAACTCTTCCATTTTGTTTTGTGACCCTGAAAGGGATACATTGAAATTGGAATTAGAACTGTTTTGGAAATATGAGCTTACTTAGCAGCAATATTGATAGGGGAAGATTTAGATAATAATAAAGGTGATCATAGTGAATTCATGTTTCTGTCCTTTTTGGGTATCACTCTCAAAAACTGAGTTATCTCTGTTTATTTGGATATGTCTGGGTTATTTAGGGAAGTAGCAGACAAATAATCTGATGTCCCTGACCACCGGCTCATTTATTCTGAAGAACTTTACAGAGACTCTGCTCCCTGAAAAGCCGTGTTAGCAGTGAGGACACTAGGAGAAGCAGGACACCCCCACACCTAGAGCAATGATCTAGGAGCAAGAGTCATACAAGGAAGGTGGAAAACTTCCCCTAGTCCCATAGACGGAGAAGGCAATGGCAACCCACTCCAGTACTCTTGCCTGGAAAATCCCATGAACGGAGGATCCTGGTAGGCTGCAGTCCATGGGGTCGTTAAGAATTGGACACAACTGGGCGACTTCACTTTCACTTTTCACTTTCATGCATTGGAGAAGGAAATGGCAACCCACTCCAGTGTTCTTGCCTGGAGAATCCCAGGGATGGGAGAGCCCGGTGGGCTGCCATCTATGGGGTCGCACAGGGTCGGACATGACTGAAGTGACTTAGCAGCAGCAGCAGCAGCAGTCCCACAGAACAAAGTAACAAGGGGCAGGGCAGTGGGGGTCCACAAGGAGCACCCCGGGCTTGATGCCTGAGCCAGAGTGGTTTGGGGCTTTGGGAAGCTGAGTTCTTTCTGTGAGAGGTGATTGTGGTGAGGCTGGGTGGTGGCACCCCTCAGTATTGCATTGTCTCTTGGGAGTGATAAGAAAGTCTGAAAGGGATTATTGCTGGGAGGCGTCCTTTTGGATCTTGGATAAACCCCAGAGAGATCTCTTTCTGGGGCAGGAAGGAAAGGGGCCCTGGCTCTTGTCACATTGGTGTTGACCACAGGTGCAAAAGAGGTGTTTTCCACCCTATATCTGCTAGGAATACTGCAGAAATTTGGTCACACTCCCTTGAAATGATGCCCAAGAAATCCATGGAACTACCGTCTCTTTACTGGTCCTGGGGATCAGGAACCCAAGGTGTTAATGAGATTCAAATTATCTTCTTTTGTAATTGGACATTAATCAAGGACTTGGCCTTTGTTGGGGCTGCAATGAAGGAATATAGTGGTTTGGGTGGAAGACCAGCTGGGACAGAGGCAAAGAGTGGTTCTTGCTTTTCCTGGAGCAGCTTGTGTCTTGTTGGAACACTTCTAAACACCCAAATTTAATAGGCCCTCTAAATGGAAATGGGGCTTCTGGGGTAGCTAAAAGGATAAAAACCTGTTTGCATTGTGGAAGACCTGGGTTCAATCCCTAGGTCAGGAAGATCACCTGAAGAAGGGCATGGCAACCCACTCTGGTATTCTTTCCTGGAGAATTCCATAGACAGAGGACACTAGCAGACTAGTCGATGGAGTCTCAAAGAATCAAACACAACTGAGCTAATAACACTATGGTCCACCATGGTCTAACTGGAAAAGTTAACTAGTTTTATTTATGAATCGTTATGTTTGGCACAGAGAAGGTAATGGCACCCCACACCAGTACTCTTGCCTGGAAAATCCCATGGATTGAGGAGCCTGGAAGGCTGCAGTCCATGGGGTCACTGAGGGTCAGACACGACTAAGCGACTTCACTTTCACTTTTCACTTTTATGCATTGGAGAAGGAAATGGCAACCCACTCCCATGTTCTTGCCTGGAGAATCCCAGGGATGGGAAAGCCTGGTGGGCTGCTGTCTATGGGATCACACAGAGTCAGACACGACTGAAGTGACTTAGCAATTAGCATGTTTGGCTGATTAGCTATTCCACATCCTGTTGAGGTGCATATTCTCTCACACGCCCTGGACCACAAAGTAGTCAATCCCTTCCCAGAGTGGAGAGTGGAGGAGTGTCTGTGGGCAACAGTGTGAGAGATTCCTGCCCTGCCATTACAGTACCAATGGCGGCCAGGCCTTGCGAGCTGTATCCCATCCCTCAGATCCATCCTGCAACACATGGGCTCCTTAAAGCAGCTGCCTTCACAGATTAAAAACTTAGGCCACGAGGCTTGGACATCTTCCCAGGATCACATGCTAGTGAGGACTGGAATGGACTCAGAGCCCTGGTCTCAATTCCTCTGGAGCCCCTGCCCTTCCTGCCCATCCCAGGCTGTAGCCAAACCTTCTGACTTCTCCCACCTTCCTCTTCTCAGTGCTACATGATGCCTCTGAATTGAGAAAAAGCAGGCCCATGGAAGGAAGGGGACAAGGAGAATCAGAAGCACTGTGGGGCTGCTCTGTGGTTTGCTGAGAACTGACTCTTCTGGGAGCCAGGGTCTCTGTTTAGTCCCAGAGCCTCCTGCATGAGGGTGGTGCTCTGTCCCTGCTGCTGCCATGGGGCCTCCTGTCCAACTGAACCTGCCAGGCTGACCAGCTCCTCACTGAGCGGGAGGGAGGGAGGGCCTGACTCTATGGCCCCAGTGCCCATTGGGATAAGGCCCCTACAGGAGCCTTCTCCGATATGGGAAGGAAGGTAAAATGGGTGGACCCCTGAGGCTCCTGGTCTCCACAGATGCAGTGAAGGTGAGGCACAGCTGGAGGGTCTCTGGCCTGGGCACACTGTGGCAGGGATACCAAGCACAGGGGCAGAAGAGGGAGACTGAGAAAGGCAGGCCTTGGACATCATGAGGGCTTGTGTGTGCACAACACAAGTGTCCTGAGCCACAGCTGACAAAGAAAGCTTGGTGCCATACAAACCCAGTACCAGGGCCTGGATGGTTCTTAGAGGATGGGGACCAGAAAAG
Organism: Bubalus bubalis; assembly: GCF_019923935.1. Taxonomy (NCBI): domain Eukaryota; kingdom Metazoa; phylum Chordata; class Mammalia; order Artiodactyla; family Bovidae; genus Bubalus; species Bubalus bubalis. The sequence continues at coordinate 122,997,626 of NC_059181.1, read as the reverse complement.
GCAGCTCCCACAAGACCCAGGAGGTGAGAAGGGACCTGAGAGGTGTGGGGAGTGGAGGCAGGAAAGGCCACCTAGCTAGGCTGCCACAGATACAGTGGTCTTCAGCCCCCTTCAGAGGAGCCACCAGGGACCCCCACCAACAATCACAGCCTCCAGGGTCATGTCCCAGTCAGATGAACCGACTTGAAGGAATGCTTTGTCAACCTGTTTAGGAGAGCAAAGGCAAGGGAACAAGCACAGGTCGAGGCCTGTGAGCTCCATTCTGGCTGCCAGCCCTCAGGCTGAAAGGCCCCTGGGAGAGCCTCTTCCATACCCTCTTAGCTCTCCCATTTCAGACACAAGCCAATGGCCCTCACACAGGGCAAATGACCCTGCTGAGTGGCAGAACTAGGTGGACACTGTCCCTAGGGTTACAGTGCCCTAGGGTCCTCACACATTGGCCTTTCCAAGGTGCCAGTCTGTCCCCCACATGGTGATTTTGAAGAATAGTGGCCCACAGAGGTCAGAGAACATGCATCTCCCAACCCACTGCCCTATCGGCCATGTGTGGTGAAGACAGGTGACTTTCACAGAGGTTTCGTCCAATCCCACACCCGGACTCTCATCCATTTTCAACAGGTAGATGGGGGCCTCCTTTGGTCACATCTAGCTCAATGAGTCAAACATGTCCCTGGGAGTGAGTGTGTCTAAAGGAGGCCCCTTGAAAAGTGCCTGATTCATGAGCCAACAAAACCATTTGATGTACCCGCCATCTGGGTAAGGGGGATCATGTCCACAGTGGTGGTGGGGACAGGGGTAGTGGTGGAGAAGATCAGAGCTGGCCTCACAGAAGACCAGTGAAGTGCTTGTTGTCAACAGAACAGGCTGTACATTGAGCCCCCAATCAAGTTCTTCAAAGGGCAGGTACCCACGGAGACCCAAGTTGGATGTGGCAGGCCAGGAGCAGAGGTAGCAGAAGCCCAACCACCCCATTGATGAAAGGAAACAGGAATTTTGAGGCAGCCTCAGGGAGTCTGAATCCGAGGCTCTTGGAGGGGGATGGGAAAAGCACACACAGGTGTTCCCAAGTGAGCACCCTAGGGCCACAAGAGGGGTCTTTATGGGAAGAAATCAAAACTGAAGACAACAGCCTATGGATGCCATCTGGGGGTGGGTGGAGCTCAGGGAGGCTGCAAGCTCAGTGGAGCGCCTGACTGTGCCCTCCCACACAGCGTCATGAGGAGTCTGTGTCTCAGGTGCTTGAGGAACAGTCAACTGGAACATGAGGTCACTTCCACTGTGCTCGAGCACAGCCCTACTCTGGGGAGAGCTCGACCTGGGGGTTGGGGGGAGCAGGACAATAGGTCTCTGACTTTTGGACCATCTGAGCGGGACCTACCAACTGGCAGCATCAGCCAGAAGATACCAAAGCCAGAAGAGGGGCAAGGCTGGACCAGGGGTGGAGGAGTGGGACCACCAACTCAGGCTAGGCCAAAAAGCCTGCTACGGACCCTGTCTTCCGGGAGGGACACTTGCCAGGGGCCCATCTAACCGCTGGGGTCTCTCTTGGTGGTAGTTAAGCCAGGACATGCCAGGGCCTGGCCCTTCAGCAAAAGCCAGCCACAGGCTTGCCCATTTGTAGGGGTGGGGGGTGGCATGTTTGTCAGCCCATCCAGGGCCTGACTCCCTGAAACAAGGCACCTGGCAGTAGATGGAAGCTTTTGCAGGCAATCAGAAAAATACATTTATGTACTTTCAGACAAGAGACAAGCTGGGATCCAATATCTGTCTCCATCCCCCTCCCCCACACTGGGCCAGGGCTGCCTCTCCACATCACCTCTGTGACCTCATGAAACAAAAGGGGGCTGACCACTTAATTGGCTACCTGGCCTGCAACACAGATTCTAGAATTTCCAGAGATTATGTATGGGGCACCTCAACCCTGGCCTGAGGCCCTTCTGCCATGAGTGTTCACTGCTTGGGTAGAGAATGCTCCTGAGCTAGACTGGCTCCATGGCTAGTCAGAGTCCCCATGAGGCACGTGACACCCCACTGGCCCCATCAACTGATTGGGAGCCCACAGCAGAGGACACCCCTGATTCCTCCCTGATGCAAATGTGGATTCAGGGGAAATTTTGGCAAAGCAGGGTGACCAACCCTAGAACCCATATCTGGGCTCTCAAGAAAACCATCCACACAGGGCCTGAACGCAGAAATGGCCAACGAGGAAGAGAACAATGCTGTCCTAGGGCTGCCCTTCCCCAGGAAGCTCTGGATGATCGTGGAGGATGTGGCCTTCACCTCTGTGCACTGGAATGATCAGGGAGACATGGTGGTCATTGAGGCAGATCTCTTCCAGAGGGAGGTCCTCCAGCACAGAGGCACAGAGATCATCTTTGAGACAGACACTATCAAGAGTTTCATCCGTGAACTGAACCTCTGTAGGTTCAGGAAAATCCACCCTCTGGGTAGCTCTGCAGGGAAGAAGAGGATGATGGTAACGTAGAAAGCCATTTCAGGGAGACTAGGTTAGACAAGCCAAGTGCTGGACGGGTTTCATTTCCCAGCAGAACGTTTTTCTTGTAAGAGGGTGGCTAATGAAAGAGAAAGCAGGGCCTGTCGTGTTCCAAAACCCCCCTTAGACAGGATGCCCAGGGGTGACTCCAGACCCTGAGGGGCCGCTTGATGTCAGGGATGGCCAGTAACACCTCAAGGGAGGCCAGCCCCAGGTGAGCTCTATGGAGTGACATGCCAGGGCCTCATAACATGCCAGGCATGAAAAGACCTTGTCTCCATAGTTAGGCAGGGCGAGGACAGTGGTGGAGAGGAGGCTGGCGAGGAAGGGCTCCTCTCCCCCACGATGGCTAAAGTGGTTCATTTCCTTTCAGATCTATTGCAACTCCAATTTTCAGAGAGACAAGCCTCTCGTCCTGCAGAAAATCCAGAGGAAAGGTGACCCAGGAGCAACTGCTCAGCCCACCACTGGCGCAACAATGACTCCAAAGAGACAGAAGTGAGTGGTGGCAACCAGACACTCTCCTCGACTCCATCACAAGAAGTGCACCCAAGAGGCTGCCAAGAAAGTCCAGTAGGGAGCCCCAGCTGCTCGCAGAACCCCCTGCCTGCACTCATTTGTGCTCTCTCGCCTTTGGTCTATGGGCAGTGTAGACGAGCGGGCAAAGGGAAACCATCTCCCCAGTGAGCAGGGCAGCCCCAGTGGAGAGGGTACATCCAGCAATGCCATGTCTGTACCCCTAGCTACTGCTGGAAGGTATGGCCCAGGGGAACTGCCTGAGTGCCCCCCAGAGAACACAAATTATGAATCAGTGATGGCTTTGTACAACACCTATTCCTCCATCCTGACAGCAGCCCTTTCTGTCACAGCCCCAAATGAGGCCTCTGAGGCAGAGGAGGAGCAGGGAGAGTCCTCAGATTATAAGTGTGTCCTCTGTGAGCAGGTCAAGGAAAAGCCCAATCCCTGAGTTCTCAGGCCCCTAGGGACACTAAAAAGCACTCTTTTGCAATCTAAAATTGATTTCTGACTCTAATAAAGTAAAGCTAAACTCAACTGGAGTAAATAAGGAATCAAACGAGAATTGTGAGTCTGTGTTCTTTCTATCTGTCCATGCTATTCACACATGGCACTGGTGAGCCAGATAAGCCTGGAAGCCCATGCCCCAGGCAGGCTTCAGTCTGGTCCCTGTGGTCCCTTTTCATCTGAAGCAGTAGCATTTCACACACTTGACCAAGGGTCTGGCTCACAAGCCAAGCGTTAAGGCAAGCCCAGGACGGGCTGGTCCCTGGGCCTTGCCTGCCATTCAACAAATGGCCCAGCTGGGCTCCTGACTTTGGGGGTGTCACCTCCCATGATTCATGCACCCTGAAGCAGAAGGGGATCCTTGTGGGTCCCCCAATGATGCCACAAGTTTCTGATCAGCAGCTGAGCGTCTCTAGTTCCTGATCCAGGGGCCTCCCCAAGAGGTTCACTGGAAAGCAGTGTCACCCGACTCGCCAAAGGCCTTGCAAACACATGACCCCAAACCCAAAGAGAAGTACAAAGTTTCCACAAAGTGAGCACCAGCCCTTGTCTCTCTGCCCTCAGAGGTGTATTTAGGAGCCTGTCTTTCGACATGAGGCAGCCAGGCACTGTGTCCAACACACATGCTTTGTGAGCCTAGGGACAATTTAAAACAAGGCAAGTGTCACCTGCAAGGACAGACTGTGGCCTGTTTCTGGGCCTGCAGGCCTCTCTGCCTGCTGACGCTCAGCCCAGCCCCCAGCCTTCCCTCATCACCCCCTGGACACGATTCCAACATCGGGGAGTCTGGACCAGAACAGAGAGGGAAAAACACTAGCTGGTTTCCTAACAACACATTTCTCTCAACCACCCAGACCCAGCAGGGCCAAAACGAGTGGTGCTGCCATATTTTCATGAAGGTCAATGCCCTAGAGACTCTCACTGAGTCCAGAGCAGAACCACAGGAGGGGAGTCCCCACCCCCTGGCCCCGCACCAAGTGGCCAGCCCACCCCAGGACAGGGCCGATTCAGACCAAACCAGATGGGCATGCCTAGGGTGTGTTGGAAACTGGTTGGTGTCACCATGTCCTGGTCTCTCTGTCACCTTCCTCTGGAGAGCCCAATCTGGAAAGGCCTCCTGACCAAAGGGGATCAGGTGCTCGGGGATGTCCACCTGGAAAATGTCCTTCCCGGCCCTCCCCAGGACGGGCTGGAGCCACCAGCATGGGTCGGCGAGCATAGTCAGGTACTTCTTTTGCAGGTCAGCCAGAAGGGCTTGATACTCCAGCTCCTCCACCTCGTCAGGCCCTAGGTTTTCTGGGCACAGCAAAGTGTCCCCAATGTCCACAAGACCTGTGTGCAAAGACAGGACACAGAAGGAGAACAAGGTGATTCAAAGGAATGCCTGCTAGAGACTGAGACCATATCACAGATGGGACCTGAGGTGAACTGGGTCCTCTGTCTGAGCCTTTCAGAAGGGCCCATTTAGACAAAGGGAATTTGGGGCGACGCCAATCGAGGGAGGTAGTGAAATGAAAGGGAGAGGCCTGGTGCTCCATGAACCCACCAGGTCATGGGCAGCTGACAGTCTTCCCACTGCAGGCCACAGGGACGGAGCAGGAGGGCCCCGGCAAGGAACCTGCAGACATCAAGTCCCCAAACGAATCACCAGCAGACAGGTGTTGCTGTGGAATCTCACCCCTGGGAGTCAGGGGACTTGCTCAGGCCTGGCTTCAGGGAGGGTGGGTGGGGAACCCAGCCTGGGTGCTGTGGTGCCTCTCATGGCCTCTGCCAGGCACACAGACACACATGGACACACACACACAGATAAGTGGCACATGCAGACATGGACCCACCTCTGCCTCAGAGCACAACTAGGACTGAGGCCCAGAGTGGTGGTCAGGCACCTCAGCCACCGTCTCCCAGCCCAGGGACCCACTGTCTCCCGAGCCACAGCTAACAAAGACTCCTCAGCTCCCAGGTCCCATCCCTGCCCATACTCTGCAGATCTCACATCTGAGCCAAGGGACGCTGAGGGCAGACCTGTGCTAACCTGTCTGGCCTCGGACCTGGGACCACCCTGGACCTCAGACATCCCTGCCAGGAGTCCTCCCCACACCACTGGGAGCCACCCTCCTCTCAGCCCTTCCTGAACCATGGCCTCCACTGTCAGCAGATGCCCTGGCCCTTGCCCAGAGCAAAGAGAAGGAACAAAGGAGAGCAGGAAGAACTGGGATGGGTGTGCTCTGTGTCCTCGCCAGGGTCTGGGACGGCACCACACAGGGATCATAGAATTCAAACCTAAAATAGCCTTCTAGGTCACTGTCACCTCATTCCATGACTGAGGAGGTGCTGAAAGATAGAGAAAAAGCCCATGACTGAAGGGGATCTGACCACACACACCTCCATTCTCACTTCTTTCCTTGTACCTTGATGGGGGGGGGGGTCCCTGTTCACTGGAAGCGGGTAGAGGCAGAGGAGCAGAGCTGTAGGGCAGAACCTCAGCAGGCTCTCAGCACATGTGAGGGAGCCTCCATTTCCACATGGCTGTGAGGATGGGGACAATGTCCCAGAGGCACCCAGCCCAGAGCCTCCTGGGCCTTTCCTCCCTGAGCACAGGAGAGCCACATTTTTCACAGACCCACCAGGCCTCACGTGATCTGGCTCCTACCCTGGTGGCCTGCCCTCCTTACCTCTGGATTTACCCCAGTAGCCATTAAGGCCATCCTTCCATCCTTGGAACATTCCAGTGTGTTCCAACCTCAGAGCCTTTGTAGGGTGTGAAGAGTCATATCATATCCCTCAGAATCAGGTGCCGGAGTCTCAATCACAAGTTCCTCAGGGTGACCTTACAGACAAAGGAAAGGTCTTCACAGAGCTGATGGAGGTCCAGTGAGCTCATTAGGATGGACCCTCGTCTAACAGGGCAGCTGTCCCCATAAAAAGGACACATTTAGAGACAGATAGGCACACGGGAGAACTCGGGTGAAGAGGAAGGCAGAGCTCTTGGAAACCAGAGATGCCTAACATGGCCAACATGCCCTGGAAGTGAGGAGGGTGAGATGTTACAGACTCTCCACAGCCCTCACAATAGCCAACGTCAGCCAACACCTCGACCTCAAATGCCAGCCTCCTGAACCAACACGGTTCATAGTTTGAGCCACCCGGCCTGTGTGATCCTTACACGACTGCCAGCAAATGAATACAGAGGGTCAGCTCTGTTTGGACATCTCTCTGCAGGGGCAAGGAGGAGTGGAGGGATGACTTCTACACTCCCAGCACCACAGGCACACTCCTCCACGTCTGCACATCTTCATGTGTCTGTTTTCACCTTTACATGGTGTCTGTTTACACCTCCCAGTGTTGAAGGTCCCACAAGTTACTGACTCTTCCTTCCTGATGGAAGGGAAGGGAAAACTCATTCTGCCAATACAGCCATGACTGCACACTCACTGACTGAAGAGCCATGCAAGAAGAGGCCCAGGGCACAGGCACACACCCGAAGTGCTAACACTTACCAGCAAACTGCCTTCTGCAAAGGCTTCCCCCATGTCCACTTCCCCAACCACAGGCAAGAGTGCCATGACCTCAGACACTGGCTGGCCCTGAGCATCATCATTCGGCTGAACCTTTACCCACCTGCTGGGTGACAAAGTGTCTCCCTCTTCACTGTGTCTGGCTTGGTTACCAGGAAGCCTGGCTGGCCCCTGGGGCTTGGCCATTGCTATGTCTTCTACTGGGGTATTTGACTGGATCCCAGGCTTGCCCAGTTTCCATCATTCAGTGTCTCAGCCAACCCAACCCCTTCCTCCTGGGCACCTCCAAATCTCACCTGTGTGGGTGACATCCCTGAGCAAGAAGGGGCTTACTCCTACCACTTGAAGCAGAGGGTGCCTGCTTAGTGGCCAGAGGAGAAAACACTCTCCTGCCTGTTTGTCTGGGCATCTTCACCTGCACAAGGACCAGAGGAATAGGGATAAAATCACCTGTGACAAGACAGCAACGTTGGACAACAAGACACCAAGGTCTTGTCCTTGGCAGGAGCCTCAGACCATGGAGACCTAGGAGGCCCAACCAATGAGAAACACACATGCAGGTTCCCTCAGGGGGGGTTCTGTTCATCACAGCAGCTGGCCTATCCTCATGTGGATGGGACAGGGATCCCGCAGCATAGAAACCCATCCTCCAGGAGTGATGGAGATTTACAGCCCAGGAGACCGCTCAAGGAAGAAGAGAAAATGACTCATCCTCTCACACTGGCATTCTGGAAGGATCCAGGGGCTGCCACAGTCAGTGGGTCACCCTCCATGGACTCGTGGTTGGGTGCCACCAAGAGGGGAACAGTGGACAAGCAGCTGAACCCTGCTTGGTCAGACCCGGGCTGGGGTGTATTGCAGCAGCCCATCGCTGGAGGGGGCGTCCAGACACCAGGCTTCAGCCCACTGAACGGGTCCAGCTGTTTAGTTTTCAAGATCGAGGAGCAGGGAGGGAAGCCTGGAGTGCACATTGCCATCCCATACCCATGGTGAGAGGACTTCAGTGAGCGGACTCCCATGCATTCTAGGCTCTCCCAGTTCAAGACTGACTGAGTAATCCTCGGGACTGGCCCCATGTACCTTGACCCCCTGTGCCCAGAAACCCCAGCCCATGTGGTCATCTTGAAGTGGCTGCAGAGTCAGAATAAACTGGGTCTCTCACATAAGTATCTAGTTGACCATAGTTCTGGCAACCTGCACCCCTCTGATGGTCACACCTCCCTGCATGGGTTCACCATCGTAGAGCCCAAGGTCCCTTTGGGAGGGGCTGGGGCCATTCCCATGTCTGTTTGCTGTGGTCTTTCCCCAGGTACCTGCCCAGCCCCCGTTCCTTGGTTCCACATCTGAGGACTGGCTTTGGGGCCAAACCTGGGTGAGGGATCTTGACCTCTTTACTGGGGCAGCTGCCCTTGGCTTCAGTGTCATTTTGGACTGCACCTTGGTTGGTTGCCCATCCATCAAGCCCCCAGGAGGCCACATTTTACTGACCACCTGTCCTGCTCTGCAGGTCCAGCCTCCTGGGTGGTGGAAGCCCTCATCTTGGCCCCTGGCTCCTAGCCACTCAGTGCAACAACACGACCTCTGCTGCAGTCTCTGGGCAGTGGGGAAGGGGAGAGGGGGGTGTCGTCTGTCTCCTTCTTCACCAGACCCACTGAGCCTGGCCTGTGTTGCACAGTGACTTTGCTCTCCTTGGCGTTCAGGCAGTAGGTGACCATCTCTTCCCGTGGTTCCTGGGGTCTCGTGCTGGTAGTGCTTTGGGTCCTGCAACAGATCAGAGGTGGCCAGCTCCCCTGCTTCCTAGGATGGAGGGCACCTGTGATGAAGGAATACAGTCCCATTTGCTCCCTTGGGGGTGGGGGAGGTGGGCTGCTGCCGCAGGCTAAGGAGTTCAGAGGCATCTGGGGAGTCCTGGTCCTCGGGGGCCTGCCTCCCAGTCTCCCAGGCCCTCGTGCCAGGGATATAGGTTTTCCCAAGAGGATCTCCAATTCCAGAGTGTCAGGCTTGCCTTGGTGTAATGTTCAGTGTCTTTGAGGTTCAGCCACTCCTGTCAAATCCTGGGTCAACGTTTGTTCACTCCCTGAAGCTTTGTCAAGTACCGGGGAGACCCTGGCAACCCCCCCCCACCATCTTGGTTCTCACTGTTCTTCACCCTAGGCTGGTCATCCCCCGGCCGATAGCAAAGGAAAGAAGTCACTTCCCTCTATCCCTCCCATGATCCACATGCCTGGATCTTCTCACCTGCCAGGAAATAACTCTCCCCCTGCCAGCCCAGCGAAAGTTCTAGCAACTGGGCTATGGCCTTGGTCCAGGGCTGAGGGCACACTGACTACCCCCAGGATGGGATCTCATAACCAGTGGGGCAGGAGATGTCAACCCCAAACCAAGGCCTGATCTCGCCACCTCTCCTGGGACCACTCCAGGGTCAGCCTTCTCGGAATGTGTCCTTCATGAGGGTATTCTCGTGGGTTGGGTGGGGAGTTGGTGCCAGAGGCTGGTTGGAAACTCACCACCAAGGGGACAGGGAGCAGATAGGGTTGGGCGGGGCATCCCTGCACCTGCTATGGTGACCTGACAGTTCCTGCCATCCTGTCAGGAGGTGCAGAGCACAGACAGGTATTGGAGGTGTCCCCAGAGGGCCCCAGTGGTTGGGCCCTCACAGGGCCTGAGTTCTCTTGATTGCTATTGGCCAAGTGGGAGAACTGACACTACTAACTGGTGCCCGAACGGTGGCTGTGTGTACACCCTGGACGCCAAGTGCTTTTGCCTGGGTGGCACTACACTCTGCCCTGTATGCAACTTGGTGGGAGAGGCTCTTGGCGTCTTTCACATCAGACAACTGCTGGATTGGGCACGAGAACTGCTTCCAGTGCACTGGCCACCTAGCCATTTGCTGTCCATGGTGTAAGCACAGCATGATGGGAGAGGGCAGCTTTGGGTGCCAGACCTCACAAGGCAAAGTGCCTTCAAGTCCAAGGACACCTTTCTTGCAAGAGGCTCCCCAACTGTGCAAGGTGTCAGGTTCCACAACTGAGGAGGCACTGAGAGATTGAGAGATAGCCCATGATTTCAGGGGACCTGATGACACGCAGCTCCATCCTCATTTCTTTTCTCGTCCCTGGAGGGGATGACTGTTCACTGGAGTGGGCTGGAGGCAGAGGAGCAGAGCCACAGGCCTGAACCTCAGCAAGGTCTCAGCACCTCGCAGGGAGCCTCCGTTTCCACATGGCTGTGAGGATGGGGACAAGGTCCCAGAGGAACCCAGCCCAGGGCTTCCTGGGGCTTTCCTTCCCTGAGCACATCAGAGCCACCGTTCTCACCGGCCCACAAGGCCTCACGTGATCTGGCTCCTGCCCTGACAGCCTGCTCTCCTCTCCCCTGGATTCGCCCCTGGTAGCCATGAAGGCCATCCTTCCATCCTTGGAACATTTCAGTGTGTTCCTACCTCAGAGCCTTTGTAGGGTGTGAGGAGTCATATTGTGTCCCATCAGAGTCAGGTGCTGGAGTCTCAATCCCAAGTACCTTGGCATTACATTACAGACAAGGGAAAGGTCTTCACAGAGCTGATGGAGGTCCAGTGAGCTCATTAGGATGGACCCTCATCTAACAGGATGGCTGTCTCCATACAAAGGACACGTTTAGAGACAGGCAGGCACACGGGACAACTCGGGTGAAGAGGAAGGCGAGCTCTCCAAGAGCAGAGAACCCCACTATGACCAACAATGTCCCAGAAGTGATAGGGGAAGTGATGGTGCAGACTTTCTCCACAGCCCTCATGAGAGCCAATGTCAGCTGACACCTCAACCTCTGTTGCCGGCCTCCTGAACCAACATGTTTTGCAGTTTGAGCCACTCAGTGAGATCCTGACATGACTGGCAGTAAATGAAGACAGAGTCAGCTCTGTCCGGACATCACTCTGCAGGGGCAAGGGGGCAGTGGGGGGATGACTTCTCTACTCCCAGCACCTCAGACACACTCCTCCACATCTACACAAATTCATGTGTCTGTTTTGACCCTTACATGGTGTCTGTTTACACCTCCCAGTGTCGGGGTCCCACAAGTTACTGATGCTTCCCTCCTGATGGAGGGAAGGGAAAATTTCTGCCAATACAGCCCCTCGATGTGACCACACACTCACCGAAGAGCCATACAGGAGAAGGCCCGGGGCACAGGGCACACACTCGAGGTGGTGACACATGCCAACAAACAGCCTTCTGCAAAGGCTCCCCCATGTCCACTCCACCAACCACAGGCAAGGGTGCCATGTCCGCATGCATTGGCTGGCCCTGAGCATCATTATCCCACTGAACCTCTGTCCACCTGCTGGGTGACAAAGGGTCACCCTCTTCACTGGGCCTGGTTTGGTGACCAGGGAGCTTGGCTGGCCCCTGGGGCTTGGCCACTGCTGTGTCTTCTACCGGGGTATGTGACTGGATCCCAGGCTTGCCCAGTTTCCACCACTCAGTTTCTCAGCCAACCAAACCCCTTCCTCCTGGGCACCACTGAAGCTCAACTGTGTGGGTATCATCCCTGAGCAAGAAGGGGCTGCAAGTTCTCCTAACTCTGGAAGCAGAGGGTGCCTGCTTGGTGGCTGGAGGAGGAAACACTCTTCTGTGTACTTGACTGGGTGTCTTTACCCTCACGAGGATGAGAAGAACAGGGAGAAAATCACCTGTGACAAGACAGAAATGTTGAACAAGCCATCACAGTGTTCTCCTTGACAGGGGCTTCAGACCACAGGGACCCAGGAGGGCCCAACTGATGAGACACACATGTGCAGGTTCCCTTAGGGTTGGTTCTGCTCATCACAGCAGCTGGTCTGTCCTCACATGGCTGGGACAGGGACCCCACGATGTCTCAGTGCTCAGCACAGAAACCCATTCCCTAGAAGTGATGGTGATTTACAGCCCAGGAGACCCTGCAAGGAATAAGAAAAAACAACTCCTCCCCTCACACTGCCAGTTCAGAAGGATCCGAGGTCTGCCACAGTCAGTTGGCCACTCCCCATGAACTCATGGTTGGGTCCCACCAGGAGGAGAACTGCAGATAAGCAGCTGACCCTGTATGGTCAGGCCCAGGTAGGGGCAGCACGTAGCAGCCCGCCACGGGAGCAGGCTTCTGGACACCAGGCTGTGGCCCACTGAATGGGTCCATCTGTTCAGTTTGAGATTGAGGAGCAGGGAGGGTGGTCTGGAGTGCACATTGCCATCCCATACCCATGGTGAGAGGACTTCAGTGAGTGGACTCTTGTACTCAGAGTGTGAGCCCTGTCTGTCTATCCTTTGAGTACTTTCGTGCCCACCGTGGTGACTTGGCCAAGCATAGAGAGGATGTGAGGAATCAGGAGCAGAGAATCCCCATGAGGTGACACCAGCGGTGAGAAAGTTTTCCAGTTCATGAGTGGGGTGAGCATCCCCCTCTTTTTCTGTGTGTTTCTCTTTAACTCGCTGGAGTTTATGCAGGATTTCCATTCAGCCTTACCATTTTTCCCTCACATCACATGTTCCCCCAGGTTCTGAAGGAGTCCTTGATAAATGTCTCACTAAGCCCTGCACCTGGCTCTGGGTGATACTGCATCTCCCAACTCAAGACTGACTGACAAATCCTCGGGACTGGCCCTGTTTCCCTTCCCACTTGACCCCCTGTGTCCAGAAACTCCAGCCCAGGGGGTCCTCCCAAAGCAGCCACAGAGTCAGAGTTAACTGGGAATTTCACATCAGTGTCAAGTTCACCCTGGGTCTGGCAACTTCCACTTCTGGTGGTCCCACCTCCCTGAGTGGGTTCACCATTGCAGAGCCTGAGGAACCTTTAGGAGGAACTGGGATTGTTCCCATGTCCGTTTGCTGTGGTCCTTCCCCCAGGGACCTGCCCCATCATTGTTCCTCAGTTTCAGACCTGAGAACTTGCTCAGAGGCCAAACTGGATGATGGATCTTGACCTGTTTACTGTGGTGGCTGCCCTTGGCTTCACTGTCATTTTGGATTGCACCATGATTGGTTGCCCATCCATTATTGACCACCTGCCCTGCTCTGTGGGTCCAGCCTCCTGGATGGCAGCAGCCCTCGTCTTGGTCCCTGGCTTCTGGCACCTCAGTGTGACCCTGTGACCTCTGCTGCAGTCCCTGGGCAGTGGGGATGGAGATGGGGGTTGGGGGTGGGGGTGTCATCCGTCTCCTCCATAATGAAACCCAGTGAGCCCAGCCTATGTTGCACAGTGACTTCACTTTGGTTGGTGGCCAGGCAGTAGGTGACCAGCTCTTCCCGTGGTTCCTGGGCTCTCCTGCTGGTAGTGCTGTGGGTCTTGCAGCAGATCAGGGATGGCCAGCTCCCCTGCTTTCTGAGATGGAGGGCACCTGTGAGGGAGGGCTCCCATCCCATTTGCTGCCTTGGGGTGGAGGTGCGGGGAGTCACCAGCTCTTTATGGGGTGGGATGGATGGGCTGCTGCCACATGCACAGAAGTTCAGAGATGTCTGAGGATTCCTGGTCTTCAGGGGCCTGCCTCTCAGTCTCACTGACCCTTGTGTCAGGGATGCAGCTTTTCCCAAGAGGACCTCTGATGCCAGCAGGTCAGGCCTGCCTTGGCGAAATGTTCAGTGTTTTTGAGGTTCAGCCACTCCTGTAGAATCCTGGGCCAACGTTTGTCCACTCTCTGAAGCTTTGTCAGCTAGTGGGGAGACCCTGGGCCCTCTGTCCTTGTTTCTCACTGTTCTTCACCCTGAGCTGCTCATCTCCCCGAGGACAGTAGAGCAAAGAAGTTACTTCCCTCTATTCCTCCCTTGTCCCACACACCTGGATCTTCTCACCTGACAGGGAATTCATCTACCCCTGCCAGCCCAGTGCAAGTTCTAGCAGCTGGGCTGTGGCCTTGAGCCCAGGGCTGAGTGCACACCGACTATCTCGAGGATGGCTCCTCATAATCAGTGGGGCAGGGGATCTCAACCCTGTACAAAGGCCCGATCTTGCCACCTCTCCTCAGACCACTCCAGGGCCAGCCTTATCAGGATGGGTCTTTCGTGAGGTTGTTCCTGTCAGTTGGTGGGGGTAGTTGGTGCTGGAGGATGGCTGGGGACTCACCACTAAGGGGACAGGGAGCAGACAGTAGTGGGTTGGGTATCCCTTCAACCTGAGATGTTGACCTGATAGTTCCTGCAAGCCTGTCTGGAGGTGCAGAGCACTGACAGGCCCTCACAGTGCCTGAGGCTTCATGATTGCTGTTGACCGAGTGGGAGAACTGACACCAGGAATTGTTGCCTGCGCGGTGGCTGTGTGTACACACAAGATGCCAATTTGCCTTTGCCTGGGTGGCACCACGCTCTGCCCTGCATGCAGCCTGATGGGAGGGGCTCTTGGTATCTTTTGCATCAGACAACTGCAGGGTTGGGCTGGAGAACTGCTTCTAGTGCACTGGCCACCCACCCATTCAAGTCCAAGGACACCTGTCCTGCAAGACGCTCCTCCAATGTGCAGGGTGTCAGGTGTCCACTCACCCCTGCATCACTCAGGGCTGGTGGGTGGGGAGGCTGGAGTGCATCTTCCGGGCAGACCTGTAAAGTGCAGAGCCTGAAACGAGGCAGAGAATAAAGTGCGGGGAAACAAACACTAACTCACATCAAGGGACCATGGAGGGCTTTTTAGATGGGAGGGCCATCTAGACTGGATTTTGTAGTGAAGAGGGTCCCTTTGGCTGGGAAATAGGGGATGGGCCCCCAGAAGGGTTAGACCCATGGAGGGAACTGAGCCCACGTGTATAGCTGGAGCAAGGTCATGGGAAAGGGGCTGGGATACTAGACTGGGTCCAACTCAGAGGCCACCCTAAGGCGTCTGGCCTGTGCCCTGCATACAGTTGATCGGTGCCCTCACTTGCAGTTTTAAAGGCAAGCCATTGCTTCACTCCCTGAGAAGAATTCATTGATTCAGTCACTTGGTTAGTCAGTGATTGGGCAGAACTTTGTGTGGCTCCCATACACAGGGTCAGGCAGCAAGTAGACAAGAGGGGTGCACAGCTTAGTCAGGCGATGACCTGAATGGCTATTTCCAGGATGAGTGGCTCTTGCAGTTGATACCTGTCCTCTCTGAACTGGACACGGGCACCATGTTCTGCAGGCTGACTTCTCCTGGCTTGTGTGGAGGTTTCCAATTCTTGTTCCTGACTTCAGAAATAGGTTTAGAGAGATGACATTATGTCTTTATGTTCTGAGAGTTATTGCCCAGATACAGGATGAGATAGTTAGATAGCATCACCAACTCAATGGATGTGAATTTGAGCAAACTCTGGGAGATGGTGAAGGACAGGGAAGCCTGGTGTGCTGCTGTCCATGAGGTCACAAAGAGTCAGACACAACTTAGCGATGGTAAACATACAGAGGTGAGGGTGTTGGGCCAAGATTCTCCTGGCCCCCAGCAGAAGGTTGATTTGCCCCCTGTGGCACCCAGTGTCCCCCAGGCTGAGCAGAGTGGCTGCCGCTCATGCATTGTGCACAGAAGGAAGACATGGTACAGGTTTCCCCAGACCAACTCCCCAATGGCCTGAGCTGTGGCAGCTTCAACACCAGGAGGAATTTACCAGTGTTGGCCCCTCACTTACTGCCTTTGAAGGAATAGTGCAGGCAGTGAAGATAAGATGATATGGGGAGGGTGGCCTTGCCCTGTTGCCCACCTAGTGTTCCCAAATGACACTTGGAGGAGGCTTTAGGAAAGGGGCCAGCTATGTTTCTGAAATGATACTAAGCTTTGACAGTAATGTGCTGCTTGCTTGTTGTGCCATCTGCTGGCCTGCTCTGCCAACTTCCTTTGTTTTTGTTTTGTTTTGTTTTGTTTTGTTTTTTTAATTGACGTATAGGTAGGGCTTCCCTCATAGCTCAGTTGGTAAAGAATCCACCTGCAACACAAGAGACCCCAGTTCGATTCCTGGGTCGGGAAGATCCCCTGGAGAATGGAAAGGCGACCCACTCCAGTATTCTGGCCTGGAGAATTCCATGAACGGTATATGGTGTAGTTCATAAGGTTGCAAAGAATTGGACATGACTGAGTGACTTTCACTCACTTTCACATAGTTGATCAACAATGTTGTGTCCATTTCTGGTGTACAGCAAGGTGATTCACTTTATATATATATATAAAACACTTCCAGATTTGTTTCCTTTCTAGGTTATTGCAGATATTGAGTATAGTTCACTGTTCTATACAGTAGGATCTTATTTATGTATTTTATACATTGTAGTTCTGTCTCTCAGTCATGTCCAGCTTTGTGACCCCATGGACTGCAGCACACCAGACTTCCCTGTCTTTCACTCTCTCCCAGAGTTTGCTCAAAATCATGTCCACTGAGTCGGTGATGCCATCCAAACATCTCATCCTCTGTCACCCTCTTCTGTCTTCAGTCTTTCCCAGCATCAGGGTCTTTTCCAGTAAGTTGGCTCTTCACATTAGGTGGCCAAAATATTGGAGCTTCAGCTTTAGCACCAGTCCTTTCAATGGATATTCAGAGTTGATTTCTTTTTTTTTTTAATTTTTATTTTATTTTTTAACTTTACAATATTGTATTGGTTTTGCCATATATCAAAATGAATCCACCACAGGTATACATGTGTTCCCCATCCTGAACCCTCCTCCCTCCTTCCTCCCCATACCACCCCTCTGGGTCATCCCAGTGCACCAGCCCCAAGCATCCAGTATTGTGCATCAAACCTGGACTGGTGACTTGTTTCATATATGATATTATACATGTTTCAATACCATTCTTCCAAATCATCCCACCCTCTCCCTCTCCCACAGAGTCCAAAAGACTGTTCTATACATCAGTGTCTCTTTTGCTGTCTCGTACACAGGGTTATTGTTACCATCTGTCTAAATTCCATATATATGTGTTAGCATACTGTATACTGTATTTCTTTCTGGCTTACTTCACTCTGTATAATAGGCTCCAATTTCATCCACCTCATTAGAACTGATTCAAATGTATTCTTTTTAATGGCTGAGTAATACTCCATTATAGAGTTGATTTCTTTAGAATTGACTGACTTGATCTCCTTGCTGTCCAAGGGACTCTCAAGACTCTTCTCCAGCACCACAGTATTACTATTTTATACAGAGTAGTGTGTATCTGTTAATCACAAACTGCAAATTTATCCCTTCCCCTGCTTTTCCTCTTTGGTAACCTAAAGTTTATTCTCTGAGTCTATTTCTCCTTTGCAAATAATTTCATTTGTATCATCTTTTTAGATCCCAAATATAAGTGATATCACAGAATATATGTCTTTCTCTTTCTGACATACTCCACTTAGTTTGGTAATTTTTAGGTCTGCCCATGTTTCCGCAAATTGCATTACTACATTATTTTTCATGGGTGAGTAATATTCATGTGTGTATGTGTGAGTGTGTGTGTGTGTGTGTGTGTGTGTGTGTGTGTATACCACATCTTCTTTATCTTGTTTATCTGTTGATGGACATTTACACTGCTTCCATATCTTGGCTATTGTAAATAGTGCTGCAGTGAACATTGGGATGCATGTATCTTTTCAAACTAGAGGTTTTGTCTTTTCCAGGTATGTATTCAGGAGTGGGATTTCTGGATTATATGGTAGTTCTGTTTGTAGTTGTTTAAGGAACATCCATATTGTTCTTCATATTGAGTGTATCAATTTACTTTTCCACCAACAGTGTACAAGGGTTCCCTCTTCTCTGCACACTCTTCAGCATTTATTCTTCATAGGTTTTTTGATGATGGCCATTCTCTCCAGTGTAAGGTGATACTTCATTGGAGTTTTGATTTACATTTGTCTGATAACTAAGAATGTTGAACATCTTTTCATGTGCCTTTTGTCCATCTGTGTCTTCTTTGGGGAAATGTCTATTCAGGTGTTCTGACCATTTTTTGATTGGATTGTCTTTTTTTTCAGCTTCAGTTTTAATTAAAAGTGGTTGGTAATAAGAACTTCCATGGCAGAAAGTTCCATGCAGTGCTTGGAGGTTATGAATATAAAAATGAGGTGCTAAACCTAATATATCAATACATTGTAAATTATTTCTTTCCCTTTTCCTCCTTTGACCATTTCTGCCTTCTTAATCTTTCCAACTTTCCCAATACATGGAGATGTTAGATATATAGCAATGGATATTAAAATGGATTCTTAACTCTCATTACCACAAAGATATAGCAACTGAATTTGCATGTTCTGTGCCTTGAGCTTATAGCAGGAGCCCAGGCATTAGCACAGAAGCCCATTATTTGTATCCCACGGGTCCATGAGGGTGGATGGCTCCTTTTTTGAGTGGATGTGTGTCCACGTAGCTCATAGGCTGGGCCAATGCATACGGCACACAGAGGGGCTCCCTATGTGTGCTCATGATGTGAATGACATGATCCAGAGCCTGGGCTTTGGGATCCAGGGACCTGGGTTTGGATGTCAGCTCTTCTCTTACTGTGTAGCCTATCTCTGGGTGTCTCTCTCCTCTGCTGAAAACCAGGTAGCACAAAATGCAGCTCATGTCACAGTGCTTTTCTAGGGCACAGCCTTGGACATCAGATTGTCTCCCACTGGGGCTCAGGGTCTGTCTTTGCTTATACTTCTGCAGTTGGGCAGTGATTCCAGCAATACTGCCTATGAAGACTTTTCTTAATTCCCAGGCTTTGTAAATTTCAGAATTCTATAACACTGCTAAGGGACTATAATGTGATCTTGGTGCAAGTCTCTTATGCTTTTTGGAAGTTCTCAGTTGTGTGTGTAGAAAATGAGATGATTGGTCCAAAACAGTGATTCTCCAACCTTTGTGCCCATGGGATATCTGGCCAGCAGGTGGAGTGGGGTTCTGCCTCCAAAACAGATCAGAGGCAGGCTGCTCAGCTGAAGTGAGGCCTGCTCCCCATCTCCCTTATTCTTAATCTCTTCCTGGCCCACTCCTCATAGAGGCCCCCAAAGTGTGCCACAGAACACAGTTTGAAAACCAGTGACCTAGATCTCAGATTTCAGTGTGCATTCAGATCCCTCAGTGATCTTGTCAAATGTGGCTTCTGATTCAGATGTTCTGAGGTGGATGTGAGATTCTGTGCTTCTGACCAGATCCCAGTTGATGCTTAAGTGTCTTGTCTGTGGATAGCATTTTGAAAAGCAAGGGTCTGATCACAGAGTGCCTTTGACCTTTCACATCCTTTGGTTAAGACTTCTTACTCTTACTCTGATTGTGTAATAAAATAAAAATCTGTGTTGAAAGAGCATTTCTATTAAGGGCAACATCCTCAAGTATACAGATCTGGAAACTGACCTAGGATATGAAGGAGACAGAAAGTATTTGTTTCTCAACTGCGAGTGTCTGAAACATCTGTAAAATATTTTCTGAAGAACACAATTTGGGTTAAGAAGCTGTTGCACTTTTTTAAGAAGAGTTGCACTTTGGTTTGGTTGTAGTCTGGATCATAGCGAAAGTGTTAGTTGATGAGTCATGTCCAACTCTGTGCGACCCATGGAATGTAATCTGCCAGGCTTCTCTGTCCAAGGAATTTCCCAGGCAAGAATACTATAGTGGGTAGCCATTCCTTTATTCAGGGGAATCTTCCCAACCCAGGGAGAAACCCTGGGTCTTCTGCATTGCAGGCAGATTCTTTACCATCTGAGCCACAAGGTAAACTAATAGACACTTTTCTAAGGGAATTTCTGATGGAAACAACTGACCTGCTTTCAGACTCTAGATGACTCCTGTCTCCACACTCTAAGTCAAAGTGAAGGTTCAGAACTGTGGACAGCTATTGGTGTGTCTGGCATCCATGTGATTTCTTGATATTCATAATGACATGGCATCTAGAAAGATACCTTCATGTAAGAGGCCTCCACCCTTTCTGTCCATTACTGAGTTGAGTGCTCCAGGTTCAGTGTCGATAGAGTGTTCTGTCTTCTGTACGTTGGGACTCCTCTGGTGTGTGTCCAGAAGACTGGCTGCTTTGACAGACCATAGGGCTTTGCTTGTCAGTCTTTGTCTGTTTCAATTCAGTAACATCATGGCTAAGGTGAGGAACCCACTTTAGCAAGGAGACAAAAGCCCAGTTGCTAGAGTAGCCAATGTGTTGAAATGGCACGTATCCTTTGTGGAATATGGCAGAACAGTATGTGCTCTGTGGCATTGCATGAGCCCTTCATTAAGAAGGATGACCACTTTCCCATGGGGGTGGAGGTGGCATTGTGCACCATATAAGGAAGCAAGGTGAGATTGAACACCAGGGAGGCTGGATCCAAACACAGAGTTGTTCCTTTGGTGGTCAGTCAGTGAGGAGAACAGTCTAGTGGATGTGTGTTCCCAGGACTTGTCAACGGGCTTCTTTAGTATGAAGCATGTGGGAAGCACAGACAGAGTGTGCCCAACCACCCCTCTCCTCCAGACGCTGACAATCTGGTGACTGGTCCATCAATAGCTTTGTCAATGGCCACCAGTCACCTTTCTTCCTTCTGTGATCCCCTTTCTTTCTGGTGTGTGAGCACCTCCTTGCTGCCTGGAATTAGGAGTACAAAGGTGGAGAAGATGGGGAACTTGCTGACAAGCCCCAGACAGGCAGACCACACAAGGGGCCTTAAGAAAGGTGCAGCTCCTAGAATCTGGAATCTCTGAGGAGGGATGCCAGGGATGTTGGCACAGGGGCCACGAAGCTCAGTGTGTGTCTGGGGTACTGATCTAGAGTGCATTGCCTTCCCGTCATATCCCCAGAGCGTTTGGGTCACCGCAGGTACATTTGGAGGGCCTGTGCCTGAGCCTTCCTTGCACACCTTTGGCAAAGCATGAGAATCTCTTTTCCTAGCCATCCCTCTCCCACTCAGTTCCCCCTGGCATAAAATCAGCAGTTAGGAATAGAGGAGTCTCAGATAGAATCCTTAAGAAGTTTCTGGAAGAATACCCTGCTCGTCTAGTGCTTCCTGAGCACTCTTAAACCCGGGGCCTTTGCTGACATGATGCAGGCAGATTACTAATCCCTCTCTGGCCCCTGCCACCCAGGCCACCCTGGTAGCATAACCATGAATCCTAAAACACAGCTTTCCCTGTGGCAACCCCTGACTCCCATAACTTGGTGTTCAAGTGCCGGCAGCTCTCCAGCCTCATCTTGCCCATTTGTCAAATGAGGTAATTTAAAACAGTTCTGTTCCAAGGCTCAGCCATCACTCTCCATGCTTCTCGGGGCTTTGACCCCCACCACGGGCCTTCCTCCCTTCCTCACAGCAGGACATCCCCCTGCCTCCTTGATGGTCACGGCCGTGCCTCTGCTCCCACAGCCTGACTCTTTGAGTGTCCAGCTCCCCACACTGCTGCTCATGGCAGATCCCTCCTTCCTCACTTCCTGTATCCTCCTGAAACTGCTGAGGCTGGCTTCAGGACTGTTCCTTCCTTCCCACAACTCCCAGGACCCTTTCCATAGTACTTTTTTTGTAAAAGGATACCTTGGGCAGTTTCTCTCTGTGTGTGTGTCTGTGTGTGTGTATGTGTGTGCACAACCTTCCAGAATCCTCTCTAGACTACTCTTTTTGTGCAAGGTTCAGATCAGATCAGATCAGATCAGTTGCTCAGTCGTGTCCAACTCTTTGCGACCCCATGAATCACAGCACGCCAGGCCTCCCTGTCCATCACCAACTCCCGGAGTTCACTCAGACTCACGTCCATCGAGTCAGTGATGCCATCCAGCCATCTCATCCTCTGTCGTCCCCTTCTCCTCCTGCCCCCAATCCCTCCCAGCATCAGAGTCCTTTCCAATGAGTCAACTCTTCGCATGAGGTGGCCAAAGTACTGGAGTTTCAGCTTTAGCATCATTACTTCCAAAGAAATCCCAGGGCTGATCTCCTTCAGAATGGACTGGTTGGATCTCCTTGCAGTCCAAGGGACTCTCAAGAGTCTTCTCCAACACCACAGTTCAAAAGCATCAATTCTTTGGCGCTCAGCCTTCTTCACAGTCCAACTCTCACATCCATACATGACCACAGGAAAAACCATAGCCTTGACTAGACGAACCTTTGTTGGCAAAGTAATGTCTCTGCTTTTGAATATGCTATCTAGGTTGGTCATAACTTTCCTTCCAAGGAGTAAGTGTCTTTTAATTTCATGGCTGCAGTCACCATCTGTAGTGATTTTGGAGCCCAGAAAAATAAAGTCTGACACTGTTTCCACTGTTTCCCCATCTATTTCTCATGAAGCAGTGGGACCGGATGCCATGATCTTCATTTTCTGAATGTTGAGCTCTAAGCCAACTTTTTCACTCTCCACTTTCACTTTCATCAAGAGGCTTTTGAGTTCCTCTTCACTTTCTGCCATAAGGGTGGTGTCATCTGCATATCTGAGGTTATTGATATTTCTCCCGGCAATCTTGATTTCAGCTTGTGTTTCTTCCAGTCCAGCGTTTCTCATGATGTACTCTGCATATAAGTTAAATAAACAGGGTGACAATATACAGCCTTGACGAACTCCTTTTACCATTTGGAACCAGTCTGTTGTTCCATGTCCTGTTCTAACTGTTGCTTCGTGACCTGCATACAAATTTCTCAAGAGGCAGATCAGGTAGTCTGGTATTCCCATCTCTTGAAGAATTTTCCACAGTTTATTGTGATCCATACCTTGGGCAGTTTCTGGTGTGTGTGTGTGGGGGGGGGGCAACCTTCCATAACCCTCTCTATAGTACTCTTTTGGTCCAAGGTTTGCTTGGGCGGTTTCTGTTTGTGTGTGTGTGTGTGTGTGTGTGTGTGTGTTTGTATGTGCACACTGAACCTTCCAGAACTCTATAGTACTCTTTTGGTGCAAGATTACCTTGAGCAGTCTGTTTGTGTGTGTGTGAGCACGTGTGTGTGCATGCAATGTTATCCCAGCTAGACCACAAGCACTCTGAAGATAAAGATCCCGCCCAGTTTACCTTGGTACTGTCACCAGAGCTGCCTCTGCCAGAGGAGACACTTAGTAGGTGCTGACTGCTGGCTTTGAGTCACTTAGCACTCATCAACTCTGTTGTACCACTCTGGACTCAGCAGGTGATGAGATGGGCCCTGCCCAGGCATCAGTGTGTGCAAGGCAGGTAAGCAAGGCAAGTAATCTCATAGCACACAGGACAGCTCTCTGTAGAAACATCTGAAATGCCAGGATACCTCTCCCTGTGAGAAGAGGGAGGTGGGCTCTGAGTGGTACACTGCAGAGTGGGTGGGGTGTGGATGGTAGCGAGACAGGAGTCCACCCCCAAGGGACCAGTCCTGACTCCTGCACCAGTGACCTGCTCCCTGTCCTCATAGAGGGTTGGACGTGGAATGTGGGACCTAGAAGGTCCTTTCAAGCTTGGCACACATTGGACGCTATGAGTGTACCATCTGGGAATTCAGCCTTGACACACTCAGAGCATTGTCTTTGTCAGCCATCTTTGGTTTCTGCATTGCTTGACTTAATTCTGTGCTCGCCCAGCATGGTTCTTCTCTGATGCTGGTTCAAGAAGCCCACCTCCCCTGAACTGCTTCCTCTTCCTACCACTCAGTGTCTACCCAATGTCACGCCAGGTTTCTCACCTCAGCCATGGAGGAAAGACAGCTCTGTAGTTTGGGCCCTTGTGTAGTGTCCCAGCCAAGGCTGTCTTTCTATTCCTTAGGTCAAATGCTAGTCACTTACTCCTAAGCACTTTTTATTTTTTGAGCCCTCAGTAAATGTAGATGTCTTTTTAATTTTTACTTATTTCTTTTGGCCCTGCTGTTAGGTATGTGGAATCTTAGTTCCCTGGCCAGGGATCAAACCCATGTTCCCTGCAGTGGAAGTGAGGAGTCTTAACCCCTGGACCACTAGAGAAGTCCCTCTCCCAGGTACGTTTGCATTCTGGTTATCTGGAACTCATCCTGATTGCTTTATCCTTGCTTCTAGTTAGGTACCTTCCTCCCTTCTGAGTCTCAAGCATTTTTTTCAGCGTTTGGTTTCCCTTCTGTAACTCTTTGGACCAGACAGAGATGAACAGCAAAGCTAATGAAGTTTAAGATTAAGCTTCAGAGTCATTTACATTTCCAGGCCTGGAAGCGGCCCTAGCATTATGGTATATGCCAGTCATCTGGTTTGTAAAATCTACAAAAGGTGGTTTAGCCACAGTTGGTTCAGGGCATCTCTGTGTCTGTTCTGCTGTCTCTATCACTCTTGCTCTTGTATTGGGTGGCTATACAGTGACCATGTGCATATTGGGAATCTTGCTACAGGGAGATTAAATCAGGAGAAAGTAGTTTGGATTTTGAGAAACATATTTTAGAGGCTTGTTAACAATTCTGTACATGTTCAAGTTATTCCTAGCTGTGCTTTATTGAAATAGCTTCTGGGAATACTTGAACTTACCATGCATATGCACAGTATCAGCACAAGAGGTGTGAGGCTGGAGGAAACATTATAATGTGTTCACCCAGTGAAGAGGGTGACCCTTTGTCACCCAGAAGGTAAAGATTCAGCAGGATGATGGTGTTCTGGGCCAGCCAGTGCATGAGGACATGGCACCCTTGCCTGTGGTCAGGGGAGTGGACACGGGTGAGCCTTTGCAGAAGGCCGTTTGCTGGCATGTGTCAGCACCTCAGGTATACACTCTTTGCCCCGGGCCTCCTCCTGTATGTTTCCTCAGTCAGTGAGTGTGTGGTCACTTCAAGTGGCTGTATTGGCAAGACGAGCTTTCCCTTCCTTTCCATTAGGAAGGAAGAGTCAGTAACCTGTGGGACCCCCAACACTGGGAGGTGTAAACAGACACTGTGTAAGGGTGAAAACAGACACATGAAGATATGCAGAGGTGGAAGAGTGTGCCTGAGGTGCTGGGAGTGTAGAAGTCATCCTCCCACTCCCCCTTGCCCGCGCAAAGAGATGTCTGGAGAGAGCTGACCCTTTGTCTTCATTTGCCCACAGTTGTGTAACAATCACACAGGCCGGGTGGCTCAAACTATGAACCGTGTTGGTTCAGGAGGCTGGCAGCTGAGGTCAAAGTGTTGGCTGACGTTGGTTTTCATGAGGGCTGTGGAGAGAGCCTGTCCTATCTCTCCCCGCTTCCCTTCCCGGGCATTGCTGGCCATGGTGGGCGTGTCTGGGCTCGGAGAGCTCTGCCTTCCTCTTCACCCCAGTTCTTCTGTGTGCTTGTCTGTCTCTAAATGTGTCCTTTGTATGAGGACAGCCATCCTGTTAGAGGAGGGTCCATCCTAATGAGCTCACTTGACCTCCATCAGCTCTGTGAAGACCTTTCCTTTGTCTGTAAGGTCACATCAAGATACTTAGGATTGAGACCCCAGCACCAGGATTTGAGGTAATGCGTTGTGATTCATACCCTACAAAGGCTGTGAGGTAGGAACACACTGGAATGTTCCAAGGATGGAAGGACGGCTTTCATATCTATGGAAGTGAATCCAGGGGTGAGGAGAGCAGGCTGCCAGGGTAGGAGCTGGATCATGTAGAGCCTTGTGGGCATGTGAGAACTGTGGCTCTGCTGTGCTTGGGGAAGGAAAGGCCCTGGAGGCTCTGGGCTGCGTGCCTCTGGGACATTGTCCCCGTCCTCACAGCCACATGGAAATGGAGGCTCCCTGTGAGGTACCGAAACCCTGGTGAGGTTCAAGCCTGCGGCTCTGCTCCTCCGTCTCCACCTCACTCCAGTAAACAGGGACCCTCCCATCCAGGTACAAGGAAAGAAGTGAGAATGGAGGTGTGTGTGGTCAGGTCTGCTTCAGTCATGGGCTATATCTTTATCTCTAAGCACCTCCTCAGTTGTGGAATGAGGTGACAGTAACCTAGTGGGTTATTTGAGGTTTGAATTCTGTGATTCCTGTGTGGTGCTGTCCCAGGCCCTGGAGAGGACATGTAGCATGCCTGTCCCAGAACTTCCTGCTCTCTGTTCTTTCTCTAGGCTCTGGGCAGGGGCCAGGGCATCTGCTTACAGTGGAGACAATAGTGTGGGAAGGGCTTGGAGGGAGGCGGCTCCCAAAGGTGAGGGGAATACACCTGGCAGGGCTGTCTGAGTTCCAGGGTGGGCCCAGGGTTGAGGCCAGATTTGTTAGCACAGATATACCCTCAGCAGCCCTGGGCTAAGATGGGGGATCTACAGAGCATGGGCAGAGATGGGAGCCAGGGAGTTGAGGGGTGCAGTGGGAGCTGGGAGTGGGGGAAGCCAAACCCAGGACAGTGACTGTCTGTGCTGGGAGAGGACCAGAGCCTGGCCACTGGGCTGTGTAGCCAGGGGACCACTCTCCCTCCTCAGTGCTTCCAGGGTTTCAAGTCCCTCTGTCTTGGAACTCACCTTGTACCTCTCTCCCACTGTCCTTCCCTTCTTCTTGTCCTCCCCAGACTGCATGTGATGGACAGGTCCTCTGGGTCACCATCCCTTGTCAGCAGACCATGTGGAGACAGATGGAAGGAACCAGTCCTCTGTGACCCTCCCCTCTGTGTCAGCAGACTTGTAGGATGCTTGGGCATGTGGGGCTGAGGTCCGGCCCAGGGCTGTGAGCTTGGAGGCATCAGTGTCAGGCTCCTGGTCTTTGTGGTTCTGTGTTTCTGCAGCCACATGAGGCCCTGGGAGCACTGAGAGATGAAGTTCGGCTGTCTGTCCTTCCGACAGCCTTACATGGGATTCGTCTTAAGTGGTGTCAAGACCCGGCAAACTCGGTGGAGGCATGTGCTTTGCGGACCTAGCAGTGTACCCTGGCCATCCACATCAGGCACCAGGACTGGGAGGATGCAGCCTAGCAGGTGCTGCTGGAGCAGAGGCTGGGGATGAGCCCCACCCAGATCCAGGCCTTGCTGAGGGACGGGGACCAGTTCAGCTGCAAAGTGACTGTGGGCAAGTGACGATTGCCAGGCAAGTGCCCTGCCCTGCAATGCCTGCAAGGCCCCTGGCACTGCCCTTGATTTCAGCCGGGTTGTGCTCATTTGTTTTCTGTTGAACCAGCTGGTTGGGGTGGAGAGCCAGGGTTTCTTCAGAGGGGCAGCGAGGGTCCCTGGGCTGGGAGATGCCAGCACAAGGTGCCTGACCACCACTCTGGGCCTCAATCCCCGTTTATGCTCTAGGCAGAGGCAGGTCCAGGTCTGCAGATGGCACTTGTGTCTGTGTGTGTGTATCCCCGTGTGTGTGTGTGCCCGGCAGAGACCATGAGAGGTAGCACAGCACCCAGCCATGGGTGGTGGGTGCTGTGCCTACAGCCAGGCCTAAGCAAGTCCCCTGACTCCCCAGGGGTGAGGCCCCACAGCAACAACCCTCTGCTGGTCAATCCCTTGGGGACCTGATGCCTGTAGGCTCCCTGCAGGGGCCCTCCTTCTCTGTCCCTGCATACTGCAGGGGAAGACTGAGAGCTGCCCATGGCCTGGTGGGTTCTTGGAGCACTAGGCCTCTCCCTTTCATTATCTCCCTCCCTTGATTGGCCTTGCCCTAAATTCCCTTTGTTGAGGTGAGCCTATCTGAAATGCTCAGAGGATCCAGTTCACCTTAGGTCCCCTCTGTGATGCTGTCTTAGTCTCTAGCAGGTATGACTTTGAATCACCTTGTTCTCCTTCTGTGTCCTGTCTTTGCACACAGGTCTTGTGGACACTGGAGACACTTTGCTGTGCCCAGAAATCCTAGGTCCCAATGAGGTAGAGGAGCTGGAGAATCAAGCCCTGCTACCCGACCTGCAACAGAAGTACCCAACTGTGCTCACCGACCCCCACTGGATACTCCCCATGTGTGTGTGTGTGGGAGGGGTGGGAAGGACATCTTCCAGGTGTACATCCCTGAGCACCTGATCCCCTTTGGGCAGGAGGCCTATCCAGACTTTGGGCAGGAGGCCTATCCAGACTGGGCTCTCGAGAGGAATGTGACCAAGAGACCAGCACGTTGTGACACTGTCCAGTCACTACTGTGCCCTGAATGTGCCTGTCTGGTTCGGCCTGAATCGGCCCCACCCTGGGGTGTGCTGCCCACTTGGTGGGGGTTTGGGGTCTGGGACTCCCCTCATGCAGTGCTGCTCTGGACTCAGAGAGTCTCCGGGACTTTGATCTTTATGAAAAGATGGCATCACTAGTCATTTTGGCCCTGCTGGGTCTGGGTGGTTGAGAGAAATGTGTTGTTAGGAAACAGGTTAGTGTTTTTCCCTCTCTGTTCTGGTCCAAACTCCCCATTTTGGAAGTGTCCAGGGAGGGATGGGGGAAGGCTGGAGGCTGGGATGAGCATCGGCAGGCAGAGAGGCCCACGGGCCCAGAAACGGGCTGCAGTCTGTCCTTACAGGTGACTCTTGCCCTGCTGTGAAGTGTCCCTTGGCTCACAAAGCATGTGGATTGGACACAATACCTGGCCACTTCATGTCCAAAGACAGGCTCCTAAATACAGCTGTGATGTCAGAGCAACAAGGGCTAGTGTTCACCTTGTGGAAACCTTGTAATTGTCTTTGGGTTTGGGGTCATGTGTTTTCAAGACCCTTCGCAGGTGGGGTGACCCTGCTTTCTGGTGAGCCTCTTGGGGAGGCCCCTGGATCGGGAGCTGGAGATGCTCAGCTGCTGACGAGAAATTTGTGGCATCATTGGGGAACCCTTGAGGAGCACCTTCTGCTTCAGGGTGCATGAATCATGGAAGCTGACACCCCCAAGGTCAGGAGCCTGGCTGGGCTGTCTACTGAGTGGCAGCCAAGGTCGAGGTGTCAGCTGACATTGGCTCTCATGAGAGCTGTGGAGAGATTTTGTCCCATGTCTCACCCCTCACTTCTGGGGCTTTTCTGGCCATGGTAGGCGTGTCTTGGCTTGGACAGCTTCGCCTTCCTCTTCATCTGAGTTCTCCTGTGTGTCTGTCTGTCTCTAAATGTGTCCTATGTATGGGGACAGCCGTCCTGTCAGAGGAGGATCCATCCTAATGAACTCACTTGATCTCCATCAGCTCTCTGAAAACCTTTCCTTTGTCTGTAAGGTCACGCCAAGGTACTTGGGATTGAGACTCCAGTGCCTGACTCTGAGGGGACACGATGTGACTCCTCACACCCTACAAAGGTTCTGAGGTAGGAACACACTGAAATGTTCCAAGGATGGAAGGATAGCCTTCATGGCTACTGGGGGGAATCCAGGGCTGAGGAGAGCAGGCCGTCAGGGCAGGAGCCAGATCACTTGGGGCCTCGTGGGCCTGTGAGAACTGTGGCTCTGCTGTGTTCAGGGAAGGAAAGGCCTGGGAAGCCCTGGGATGGTTTTGTCTGGGACCTTGTCCCTGTCCTCACAGCCATGTGGAAACAGAGGCTCCCTGCAAGGTGCTGAGACCCTGCCAAGTTTCAGGCCCATGCCTCTGCTCCTCTCCTCCCCTACTCCAGTAAACAGGGACCCCTCTCTAGGTACAAGGAAAGAAGTGAGGATGGAGGTGCGTGTAGTCAGGTCCCATGCAGTCACGGGCTATCTCTCTATCCCTCTTCACCTACTAAGCCATGGAACAGGTGACAGTAACCTAGTGGGTTATTTGAGGTTTGAATTCTATGATCCCTGTGTGGTGCTGTCCCAGGTCCCAGCAAGGACAGGGAATGAGCCCATCCCAGTAGTTCCTGCTCTCCTTTGTTCTTTCTCCAGGCTCTGCATAGGGGCCGAGGCATCTGCTGACAGTGAAGGCCATGGTGCAGAAAAGACTGGGAGGAAGGTGGCTCCCAAAGGTATGGGGAAGACACTTGGCAGGGCCGTTTGAGGTCCAGGGTGGCCCCGGGGCTGAGGCCAGACAGGTTAGCATGGATCTGCCCTCAGCAGCCCTGGGCTAAGATGGGAGACCTGCAGAGAATGGGCAGGGATGGGGCTGGGAGCTGAGGGGTCTTTGTCAGCTGTGGCTCGGGACACTTGTATTGTGCACACACTAGCCCTCATGATGTCCAAGGCCTGCCTTTCTCAGCCTTGCTGTCCTGCCCCTCACTTGACATCCCCGCCCCGGTGTCCCCAGCCAAGAGGCCCTCCAGCTGCTCCCCTCCCTCAGTGGCTGGGGAGAACTGGAACTTTGGGGGTCTGCCCATGTTACCTTCTTTATTGTATCAGAGGAATATCCTGTAGAGGCCTTATCACAGTGGACACTGGGGCCATACAGACAGGCCCTCCCTCCCTCCTGCTCAGGGAGGAGCTGGTCAGCCTGGCAGGTTCAGTTAGGCAGGAGTCCCCATGGCAGCAGCAGGGACAGGGTGCTGCCCTCACATAGGAGGCACTGGGACTGGACAGAGATGCTGGCCCCCGGCAGAGTCAGTGCCCAGGAAACCCCAGAGCAGCCCCACAGTGCTTCTGATTCTCCTCGTCCTGTTCATTCCATGGGCCTGCTTTTTGTCACCTCAGAGGCACACTGTATCACTGAGAAGAGGAAGGCAGGAGAAGTTGGAAGGTCAGACCACAGCCTTGGGTGGGCGGGAAGGGCAGGGGCTCCAGAGGAATTGAAACCAGGTTTCTGAGCCCACCCTGGTCCTCACTAGCACGTGATCCTGGGAAGGTACCCAAGCCCCATGGCTTCAGTTCTTCATCTGGGAGGTGAGCAGGTGTGAGGAGCCCCATGTGTTGGGCAGCAGGATGAACCTAAGGGATGACACAGACCTCACAGGGCCTCGTGGCCATTGGCCATGTGATGGCGGGGCAGGAATTTCTCACATTGTTGCCCCCAGGGACTCCTCCACTCTCCACTGGACAGGGTTGGCTGTTTTGTGGTCCAGGACATGTCAGAGAATATGCACCTCAATAGGATGTGAAATTCCTAATTAACCAAATAGGATGTTTCATAAGTAAAACTAAGAAATTTTTCTAGTTAGACCATAGTGGACCATAGTGTTTGTCACTCAGTCATGTCTGATTCTTCAACTTCATTGACTGTAGCTTACTAGGCTCCTCTGTCAATGGAATTCTCCAGGCAAGAATACTGGAGTGGGTTGCTATGCCCTTCTCCAGGGGGATCTTCCCGACCCAGGGATCGAACCCAGCTCTCCCACAACACAAGAAGTTTCTTCATCGTTTGAGCCACCCAGCAAGCCCCATTTCCAGTTAGAGGACCTGTCAAATTTGGGTGTGGAGGAGTATTCCAGCAGGAGCCAAGCTGCTCCAGGAAATAGAAGCAAGTACCACTCTTTGCCTGTGTCCCAGCTGGTCTTCCATCCCAACCCTTATTTTTGTCATTTCAGCACCAATAAATGTCGAGTCTTTGATTACAATGCCAAATTACAATCAAGATAATTAAAAGCTAGTTAACACCTTGAGTTCTGGGTCCCCAGGACCAGCAAAGAGAGGGTCAGTCCATGGATTTCTGGGAATCACTTCAAGGGAGTGGGACCAGAGTTCTGCAGGATTCCTAGCAGATACGGGGTAGAAAACACATACTCCATCCCTGTGGTAAGCAGCAATGCGATAAGAGCCAGGACCCCTTCCATCCTGCCCCAGAAAGAAATCTCTGTGGGGTTTATCCAAGATCCAAAAGTACACCTTACAGCAATGTGCCATTTCCCCTCACTCCCACAATGCACCTCATGTGACTGTGGCTCCCAGACCATTGCTCTAGGTGTGGGGGTGTCCTGCTTCTCCCAGTGTCCCCACTGTTAACACAGGGCCTTTCACGGAGCAGAGGCTCCATAAAGGTCTTTGGAATAAATGAGCCAGTGAGGAGTAGGCTGCTTGACTCTGATTAATTGCTACTTTCTTTGATAACCCAGGCAATTCCAAATAAACTGAGATCCCTTAGCTGTACAAAATGGCACACAAAAAGTATAAGAAGCAAGAATTCAGTACTATCACTTTTTATTTTTTAATTCTTCCACCAACTATATCACTGCAAAATAAATTCACGTTTCCAAAAATGTTCTGATTCTAAATCCATGTTATCTTGTGCAGGACCATGAAATAAAATGGAAGCATTCCCAGTCTCTTACAAAACAGGAAAAGTCTTGTTCTTGAACTAGCTAAGTACAAACACACTGTGATCAATATCACTGACATAGTTAGATACTGGAATGCATTGTCTTCTATAAAAAGGAATAACATTTGAAAAATTCCTAAAGAAAACAGAGATGAGCCTCCATGTCATTGTAGAGAACAGGAACACAAAGATGCCACACACTGGGTTCCCCCAACGGGCCCAGGCTCTCACTGCTGAGAAAAGACTGTCTGTTCCCCCTTCAATCATTGAGGGAAGGATCAACCTCCCTTCCTGTCCCCCACAACAAGCTGTTTGATGTGGGCCTGGAAGGAGCCTGGCTGATACTCTGGCTCAGAGACCCCTTCCTTCTCCCTCACAGCCTCTGAATAGGGGGTGGAAGGAGATGGGACCACTTCAACTGACTCTGTCCAGATACTCCAGGACTTTAAATTTGCTGGTCTCCACATAGGCCCGGGGACCCCACAGGAACTCATAGCAAGCAGGGTCGCTGTCAGGTACCTGCAGATACTCCAGGTACCCTTCTGCACCCACACTTGGGTCAGCAGCTCCCTGGGCTCCCCATAGATGAAGTGCTCCCTCCTGGAACACACCCCCATCCTGCTGAGTGCTCCCCAGATCTCTTCCTCAGTCGTGCAGTCGTCCTCCACAGCGATCAGGCACAGGATCACCACCAGGAGGCTGGCCTTGGCCAACCCCTGCGCAATCCCTCAGCATCTCATTGAGGGTGAGGCCCCAGGGGGGCAAGGATATAGGTATGCTCACTCTGGTCCACCTCCTTCACCTCCAAACCATAGACAAGCTGCATTTACTCTGTAGCTTGACTGAGGACCACCAGGAAGTGGTCTTGGTAATCTTTGAGGACACTATTCAGCACTTCTGCTTTTGTGATCAGCTCCTTGGTGAGATAACTGCTGAACAGGAATTCCATCAGCTCATTCTTCTTCACCTGTAGTGCATCTGGGAGCGAGGACCTGGCATCTTCCTGGTCATGTGAGATGCCTGGCACTTCATCTTTCCTGCTGAGGCCATGGTCTTCAGATTGGCTCCCCAGAGTGGCAGCCATGGCAGTGGGAGTGGGACAGACATCCAGAGACCTCTGGGGGGGACTGGCTGTGGCAGCAGCAGCCACCTCCTCCCTGGTGGTCCAGAATTGGAGAGAGGAGGAGGAGGAAGCAGCATCTCCTTCCTTCACCTGCTCCACCTCCTCCACCTCTGTCTCCTCCTCCTTCTCCTACTCCTCACCCCAAATGAACTGTGCCTCCATCAGACCCTAGTTCTCTCTTGGATCCTGAAAGACTCTCAGGCTGGTTGAGCTCATGCATCCCAGGCATGATGACTGGGGTCAAATTGCAGAGAGAAGTGAGGCAGGGGGACAGATAGGGACCATGGGCCTGCAGAAGAGGGGGTTTGTGAGTGGCCTCAGCTGAGAAACCCACCCTGGGTGGTCTGACTTGGGCCACTTACAGGTGTCCTCTTGAGGGGTGCTCTTGGGCCTCATAGAGGAGCTCCTCTTCAGTGGCTTGGCCCCTGGCAACCAGAAGGAGGATGTTAGGTGGCTTCCCAGTGTGAAGTCAGCACAGTGTGAGGTTCTGAGGCTGATATGCTGGGGGGATTAGGGCCTTGTGGATTCCCCTCTGTGCTGGAATGGGGAGCCCCTGATGCACACTCAGGGCACCCTCCTCACCTTGACTCCTGGTACTGCCTGAACCTCCTCTGTTCTCTGACCTGTGGACACAGGCCATAGACCTCTGCCTTAGCCTCCTGGTTCCTGGAGCTCCTCTGTCAGAAATGGAGGGGGCACCTCGGGGATAGACTGGCACAGATATGACCCTTCTCTGCTGGTAGGAGGGCTGGAATCTGAAAGGTCCCTCCAGTTGTGCAGTGGGTGATCCCCTCGGGGCTCCCTTGTATTGCCCACTGTTCTCCTGGCATGGTCCAGTCCATCCCCCTTGTGGGACTGCAGGGAAACTCAGAACAAAACCTGAGTCTGAACAGAAAGCACTGAGGGACCCCACGTGTGGTGTCACCTGCCCAGGGCCACCCACATGTCCTAGGCTGGGAGGATGCTCGGTCCTCACCTCCCCCTCATGTCCTGCCTGGCTTCCTAACACTGACCACAGAGATGGGGTTCTGTTCTGTCCTGCCTCAGGGTCTTGGGAGTCCATCCTCTGCAGATATGAAGCCTCCACCCTCTGCCCTAATAACTCACCTGAGGCCCATAAGCCAGAGGTGAATAAACTGCTCAACCCACTCTGGGGCCTCCAAGACCCACCACAAGGGCCACCACTATCTGCCTTGGGGTCTAACAGCCTCAGTCCTCCCTTGCATGGAGCCTGGACTCCAGGCAGGACCAGGGATTCTCCCGTCAGCCATTTTAAGGCCCCACCACTCTCACGAGGTTCTCA
The DNA here is from genome assembly GCF_019923935.1 of Bubalus bubalis. Lineage (NCBI taxonomy): Eukaryota > Metazoa > Chordata > Mammalia > Artiodactyla > Bovidae > Bubalus > Bubalus bubalis. Next base: position 122,963,363 of record NC_059181.1, on the reverse strand, counting down.
GTCTCTCTGAGACATGGATGTCAGGAAATGCTACAGGAGGTCGTCCTGCCTGGGGACTACCAGGGTCCCCTGTGTTCTGGCTCCCCTCAGACCTCCCTCAGGGTCCTCACCTTGACTCCTGCTAGGACCTGGGCTCCATCCTCTCCCAGTTTGAGGCCCAGCTCCTCACACCAGGGCCCCAGTCTCTCTGAGACCCAGATGTCAGGAAGACAGGACAGCCCTAGTGTGCTTTTCTCACCCCAAGGTCTGACAGGGTGGATGATAGGGGCGGGGATCTATTGGGTCCCATCAGTCTTCCCTTGGGGTCCCCTCAGTCCTCCTACAGTACCTTACCTTGTCTCCAGGCAGGACCTGGGATTCTCTCCTCTCCCCAAACCTGGCCCCGTCCCTCTTACCAGGTCCACAGTCTTTCTGAGACCCAGATAGCACAAAGTGAGGACCCACCTAGAGTGCTAATTTCACACCGAGAACTCCCAGGACTGAAAGTAGGGGTGTGATCTGTGGGGTCCCCTCAGATTGGGGTCCAGGGTTCCCTGAGTCCTCCATCAGTATACTCCTTTTGAATTCTTGGAGGACCTGAACCCTCCCCTTTGCCCACATGAGATCTCACCCCTTATCCTAGGTCCCATCTCTCTAACCCCATTGCAGAAGTCAGGACATCCTGTGAAGTGCTCATCCCACTGCCAGGGATGCCCAGGGCTGGCAACAGAGGCATGGGACTGTGGAGTCACCTGTGTTCTCCCTCTGGGTCCTCATCCTGAGCCTTGGCAGGTCCTGGGATACCAAAGTCCCAAGCAGAGACCAGACCCTCAAACCAAGGGCCTCACTGCCCTGAGGCCCCAGGAGGAAGCTGTGGACATTACAGCAGGGCTCCAAGCCCAGGGTTTCTTAGTGGCTGAGGATGCCATGGATTGAGATGATGTCCTTGGAGTCACTCAGCCTTCCCTGTAGTCTTTGCCTTGACTCTCAGCTAGTCTGGACACTGCCCTCTGCCCACCTGATTTTGCTTCCCTTAGAGACCCAGGCCCTCTTGAGCCAGGACAACCAAGAGGGTATGTGGGGTTGGGGGGCTCATTCCCACAACCCTGCCAGGGTCTCCCAGGGCTAAAAGCAGTGATGACATGTATGTCCTGGGGCCCCAGAGCCCCCCTCAGGGTTCTACCTTGACTTCTAGCACAGCTGGGCTGCTTCACTCTGCTGACCTGAACCCGAGCTCTGTGACCCAGGTCCTCACTTCCCTACCTGCCAGAGGGATCAGTGAGATCACATCTGGATGCCATGCCCCGTGGTCCCTCAGGGCTGTCAGGAGGGCCACACATGCATCCCCTGGGGACCCACAGTCTCCTCTGGTCATCACTTCGAGTCTCTGCAGGATGTGGGACCCTCCCTCTGTCCACATGAGAATTGTCAACGGACCAAGCCTCTGACTCCCCAAGTTCACTGAGGAAGCCAGGCGGGGGGCACAGTCTGACAGGCTGGCCTTGGGTCCACAGGATTCCCAGTAGAGGTGAAGTTGTATTTTATGAAACCCTTGCTTCTAGGGTGACTGGATCCCCTTGTTCTCACTGGAAGGGTCCTCCTTGACCCTTCGCAGAAGGCAGTCCCAACACAGATGATTCATGGGGGGCTGCAGCACCCATGAAGGTGGGGGGAGCACAGGGAACCACACATCTTCTCATGGGGGCCCCTTGGGCACCAGAATTTGGAAACCTTTTGTAGAAAAGATGTTTTAGCTGAAGAGGGTGAACAGTAGCAGATGAGTTAGGGGAGCCCTTGGCTTGAGGATTAGATAATATTACCTACTGGAGTGCCATGATTTTCACTGTTTACTCCTCATTCATATAGAGGAATACATTTCATATGTCTGTGTGGTATGTGCCCGATATATATGTATAACGTCTGGAGATTACATGTGCTTATATACTTATGTATGGATATACCAAGTATATGTAGGGAGCATGTCCTGTATGCACCAGTACCCAGATGGAGGTGTGTCCACACGGCCCTAAAGGGCACAAATACTCACCCCCCTGTGGATGCCATGAGAGTTCACCAGCCCCATGATCACTGTGCTTTAAAGGACAAGCTTCCACCTGCCTGACATACAGTCTTCTCGGGGTAGTGAGACTGCAGGAGATCTTGGAATCCCCAGGAGCTGGGAGAGAAGGGAGGAGAGGGGGCAGTGGAATGAGAGAACAGGGCTGTAGCCTGAATATAAGAGCCATCTTCAGCGGGCTGTGCCTCTGACCCCCACATCCAGGAGCCTTCTCCATGCTCACACCCTCCATCCTACACCCTATCCCTCCTTCATGGCCCTTGTGTCCATTTCAAGGAAGGATGGTGACCTGGTGCAGCTGGGAAGGCCACAGAGGAAGAATCCTGTGTCAATCTCTAATTGGCAATGATGTCTGGTTTCCCTGTGTTTTCTCCATTATGTAACCTGAGGCATCAGGTGGGAGGACATCCCACTTGACAGTCAGGGAGACAGGTCAGGCCCCTGGGAGGAAGGCGCTTTGTACCCATACAAAACTCAGTTTGAATATGTATCATGCTACTGATAACCCAATGAAATCATGGACACTCAAAATCTGGATTTCTCCAGCTGTAAAATGGGCCTTATAACAGTACAAGGTGAAAGTATTGGTGTGAGTTTCCATTTGATGTGAACTGTCTGTAAAAAGCCTGGTCAGTGGATGTAGCTATTGTTCCCGGGGGTCAGAGATGTACTATCCCCAACACTGTGAAGGTTCTGAACCAGTACATATCTTTTGAACCTCATGTTCATTGATTGATGTAGTTTTTATTTTCTCCATAAAAAATCTTTTATGGAGAATGGTACATCTCACATGTCAGAACTGTTAAGTATGGCATAACTTGTCTAGAACAAGCCTGAGTGATGGTCATGGTCTTGGCCCAGGGCAGGGCAAATGCAATGGCCAGTGGGAAATGGCAACAAGAAGGAGCATAAAGACCTTCTCCAGGTGGACCATCCTGATCCAAACACCCTCCACAAGTCTCTGCAAAAGAGAGTCCTCCTGGGGGACCCACTGAATATTTAGGGAAAGTTTCTGCCTTGGACCTACTGCCTCTTCTCCCAAGTGCATGTTTCCTTGAGTGTGGAACCTCATTCCAAATCTCCCCTGCCCAGCCTGGAACTGGATGGTCTCCTCTCCACCCCATTACTTCAAAACCATTCTTCCTCACACGAAGTCTTTCAAGTGTGAAACAGTCTGAGATACCCATTTCTGATCCTAAAGTGCTATCTTCTCTTCTATTTTCAATTTCGTTTTCTGCTTTTCCTTCTGGAAAGCAGTCAGAATAGGAATCATGTCCTATTCCAGAGGATATGAACCTGCTCACATAATGTGCCCAAAGCTGCCTCCTGATGGTTCAGGTAGGACTCTAAAATGCTTTAGTCTGGTTATGTCTTTCCCAGCTTGATCCCTAATTATGAGTCAATCTTAGAAGTAACTTGATGATGCCACATATCCAGGCACACACACACAAAGTATCTACACACCTATAAGAATGGCAAAATATGCTCCTGGGATGACGCCACACTCTGTTGAGGATTTGGCACATTGAGAACTCCCATTCATTGTTGGTGAGAATACAAAATGGCACATGTATGTTGGAAGACAGCGTGGCAGTTTCTTACAAGACTAAACATGCTCTTACTGTATGATCCAGCAACCATACGGGTCTTTACTCAAAAGACTTGAGAACTTATGTACACATGAACGTTTTTAGCAACTTTACTTATTATTTCCAAAACATAGACATAAACCAGACATCCTTGAGTCAGTGAAAGGATAAACTTTGGTACATCTAGAAACTGGAATTTCGTTTACAATTGTCCAAACCAATAGAATGTACAACACCAAGAGGGTAAACTATAATCTCTGGGTGATTATGACATATCAGTGTAAGTTCCGCAGTTATAATAAATGTATCAGTCTGGTGGGGTTCTTAATAACTGAGGAGGCTACATTTGTTTGGAGTCAGGAAGTTAATGGAAAATCACTGTACCATCTCTATATTTTTGTGCCCTTGGGAAGTGAAGTCACTCAGCTGTGTCTGACTCTTTGCAACCCCATGGACTGTAGCCTACCACACTTCTCTGTCCATGGGATTTTCCAGGCAAGAGTACTGGAGTGGGTTGACATTTCCTTCCCCAGAGGAGCTTCCCAACCCAGGGATCGAACATGGGTCTCCTGCATTGTAGGCAGACACTTTACCGTACGAGCCAAGAAAAGTGCTCACAAAAACAAAAACAAACAAACAAACAAAAGTCTTGGCCTTCCCTTGTGGCTCACTGGTAAAGAATCCACCTGCCAATGAAGGAGATATGGGTCTGATCCCTGATCCGGGAAGATCTCACATGCCACGGAGCCAGTGTGCTGCAACAAGTGAGCCTGTGTTCTAGAACCCATGGGAAAATGGATACACAACCCACTCCAGTATTCTTGGGCTTCCCTTATGGCTCAGCTGGTAAAGAATCTGCCTGTAATACAGGAGACCTGTGTTTGATTCCTGGGTTGGGAAGATCCCATAGAGAAGGGAAAGGCTACCCACTCCAGTATTCTGGCCTGGAGAATTACATGGACTGTATAGTCCATGGGGTCACAAAGAGTTGGCCAAGACTGAACGACTTTCACTAGAATCCATGAGCTGCAGCTACTGAAGCCTGGGTGCCTAGAGCCCATGCTCCACAGCAGGAGAAGCCACTACAGTGAGAAGCCCTTGCACCGCAACTAGAGAGTAGCCCCTGCTCTCCACAACTAGAGTAAAGCCTGTGCAGCAACGAAGATCTGAAACAGCTAAAAAAAAACACCAGAAATAACAAGTGTTGATGAGGATGTGGAAAAATTGGAACCCTTATACATTGCTCTTAGGAATGTGAAATGATTCAACTACTGTGGAAAACAGATTTAAGTTCCTCAAAAATTAAATGAAATGACCATATGACTCATCAGTTCTACTCTTTGGCAGAAAGGTTCAAGATCTGAAAACTGGTGGTTGTTCAGTTGCTCAGTCATGGCCGACTCTTTGCGTCCCCATGGACTACAACATGTTAAGCTTCTCTGTCCTTCACCATCTCCTGGAGCTTGCTCAAACACATGTCCATTGAATCTGTGATGCCACCCAACCATCTTGTCCTCTGTTGTCCCCTTCTCCTCCTGCCTTCAATGTTTCCCTGCATCAGGGTATTTTCCAATAAGTCAGCTCTTTCCAACAGGCAGCCAAACTGTTGGTGCTTCAGCTTCAGCATTAGTCCTTCCAATAAATATTCAGGGTTTATATGCCTTAGGATTGACTGGTTTGATCTCCTTGAGTCCAATGGACTCTCAAGAGTCTTCTCCAACAACACAGTTCAAAGGCATCAGTTCTTCAGTATTCAGCCTTCTTCATGGTCCAGCTCTCACATCCATACATGACTACTGGAAAAACTATCATTTGACTATATGGACTTTAGTTGGCAAAGTAATGTCTCTGCTTTTAAATTCAGTATCTAGGTTTGTCATAGCTTTTCTTCCAAGGAGCAAGTGTCTTTTAATTTCATGGCTGCAGTCACCATCTGCAGTGATTTTGGAGCTCAAGAAAATAAAGTTTGTCACTGTTTACATTGTTTCCTCATCTATTTCCCATGAGGTAACCAGACCACCTGACTTGCCTCTTGAGAAACCTATATGCAGGTCAGGAAGCAACGGTTAGAACTGGACATGGAACAACAGACTGGTTCCAAATAGGAAAAGGAGCATATCAAGGCTGTATATTGTCACCCTGCTTATTTAACTTCTATGCAGAATATATCATGAGAAACGCTGGGCTGGAAGAAGCACAAGCTGGAATCAAGATTGCTGAGAGAAATATCAATAACCTCAGATATGCAGATGACACCACCCTTATGGAAGAAAGTGAAGAAGAACTAAAAAGCCTCTTGATGAAAGTGAAAGAAGAGAGTGAAAAAGTTGGCTTAAAGCTCAACATTCAGAAAACGAATATCATGGCATCTGGCCCCATCATTTCATGGGAAATAGATAGGAAAACAGTGGAAACAGTGTCAGACTTTATTTTTGGGGGCTCTAAAATCACTGCAGATGGTGACTGCAGCCATGAAATTAAAAGATGCTTACTCTTTTGTAGGAAAGTTATGACCAACCTAGATAGCATATTGAAAAGCAGAAACATTATTTTGCCAACAAAGGTCCATCTAGTCAAGGCTATGGTTTTTCCAGTAGTCATGTATGGATGCGAGAGTTGAACTGTGAAGAAGGCTGAGCACTGAAGAATTGATGCTTTTGAACTGTGGTGTTGGAGAAGACTCTTGAGAGTCCCTTGGACTGCAAGGAGATCCAACCAGTCCATTCTAGAGGAGATCAGCCTTGGGTGTTCTTTGGAAGGAATGATGCTGAAGCTGAAACTCCAGTACTTTGGCCACCTCATGCGAAGAGTTGACTCATTGGAAAAGACTCTGATGCTGGGAGGGATTGGGGACAGGAGGAGAAGGGGACGACAGAGGATGAGATGGCTGGATGGCATCACTGACTCGATGGACGTGAATTTGAGTGAACTCCGGGAGTTGGTGATGGACAGGGAGGCCTGGTGTGCTGCGATTCATGGGGTCACAAAGAGTCGGACACGACTGAGCGACTGAACTGAACTGAATGGGACTGGATGCCATGATTTTCATTTTCTGAATGTTGAGTTTTAAACCAGCTTTTTTACTCTCCTCTTTCACCTTCATCAAGAAGTTCTTTAGTTTCTCTTTGCTTTCTGCTATTAGGGTGGTGTCATCTACATATCTGAGGTTATTTATATTTCTCCTGGCAATCTTGATTCCAGTTTAAACTGGTACCCAAACAAACATATGTAATGCATGTTCCTAGGTGGCACTAGTGGTAAAAAGCCCACCTGCCAGTGCAGTAGGTGTAAGAGACACAGGTTTGATCCCTGGGTCGAGAAGATTCCCATGAGGAGAGCATGGCCCAGTCCAGTATTCTTGCCTGGAGAATCTCATGGACAAAGACACCTGGTGGGTTGCAGTCTATGGAGTGGCAATGAGTCAGACACGACTGAAGCGATTTAATGCACACATCATGCAGCACATGTAATAGCCACAAGTGAAATAAGCCGAAATATTCCTGGAGGCTCAATCAGTAAAGAATCCACCTGCAATTATGGAGATATGGGTTCAATCTCTGGGTTGGGAAGATCCCAGGGAGAAGGGAATGGCTACTCACTCCAGTATTCTGGCATGGAGAATTCCATGGAATTTATAGTCCATGGGATTGCAAAGTGTTGGACATGACTGTTTGACATTCAGTTTCATTATCCATCTACACAGGAACAGATAAACGAATCGTGGGAGAAACAAACAATGGAATATCCTGTTGACATACAAAAAGAATGAAGTATTGATGTATGCTACATCATGGGTAACTTTTGAAAGCACCCTGCTAGTTGAAACAATCTAGACACAAAGGGTCATGTATTGTATGATTTCATTTCTTGAAAATATTCAAAATAGATAAATCCGTAGAGACAAAATGCAAATTGGTGGTTGCCAGGGACTGGGGCAGAAGGCTGAGCACCGAAGAATTGATGCTTTTGAACTGTGGTGTTGGAGAAGACTCTTGAGAGTCCCTTGGACTGCAAGGAGATCCAACCAGTCCATTCTGAAGGAGATCAGCCCTGGGATTTCTTTGGAGGGAATGATGCTGAAGCTGAAACTCCAGTACTTTGGCCACCTTGTGCGAAGTGTTGACTCATTGGAAAAGACTCTGATGCTGGGAGGGATTGGGGGCAGGAGGAGAAGGGGACGACAGAGGATGAGATGGCTGGATGGCATCACTGACTCAATGGATGTGAGTCTGAGTGAGCTCTGGGAGTTGGCGATGGACAGGGAGGCCTGGCGTGCTGCAATTCATGGGGTCGCGAAGAGTCAGACACGACTGAGCGACTGAACTTAACTGAACTGAGGGACTGGGGAGAGGGGATGAGAAGCAACTGCTTAATGGGTACTGGGTTTCCTTCAGGGATGGTAAAATATTCTGGAACTAGACAGAGGTGGTGGTTGCACAACAGTTGTGGATGCACTGGATTGTTTACTTTAAAATGATTTATTTCACATGTGAATTTATCTCAATTTTTAAAAAGTAAAAACAAAACAAAACAGGAGGGTATCTGCAATGGCTTAAAAATTTCAGCAAGTTTCTAGAAGCTGCCACAGTGGAGACTGATGAAGCCACAGTCTAGAATACCTACAAAGGGATTTCAACTAATGATGCACAAAATTAGCCTGGACAGTCTCCCAACTCCAAGAGAACAGGCATGATAGTGGGCACAGGACATAAACCAGAGAGATTAATTGAAGTTTTCTATATGGATGGTAACCTTCCCCCAGAAAGCCCTCAGTTCAGTCTTTAACCAAAAAATGAAAAAAAAAAAAAAAGAAAAAAAGAAAAGAAAAGAAGGGTTCTGCTCTAAATAAATTGAATAAATTATCTGGGGGAAGGCTAGGAAAGCTGGAGTGAGTGTTGAAACCACTACCACACACACACACACACACACAATCTCCATATTATGGCATTTTGCAGGACCCTCAACAAAACTATCAGCACAATGCCTCTTCATCTTAAAACAAAGCCTGCAAATCAATAGTTCCCACCCTGTACACAGAGCTGCCAGGCAGCCTCATTCTTCAGTATAATCAGACGACAAAGAAAGGCCAAAGATTTGACGATGGCAAACAAGGTGACAGAGAAAAAAACAAGAAGAACAAATGGTTGTGTTGGCCCTAAAGGACTAAGACATAGAAAATAATTTTATTTATTTATTGGCCATGCCGTTCAGCATGCAGGATCTAAATTCTCTGACCAGGAATTGAACTCAAGACCCCTTCAGGGGAAGTGTGACATCTTAACCACTGGACCACCAGGGAAGTCTAAGAAGAACGTTTTCTCTTTTTTTTATTTTTTTTGCCTGGACTGGGTCTTGTTGCTACACATGGACTTTCTCCAGTTGCAGTGAACAGGGACTACTCTTGTTTTCTGTAAGCTTCTCATTGAGGTGAGTTCTCTTGTGGAGCACAGACCCTAGGGTGCATGGGCTTAGTTGTTCCGTGGCATGTGGGATCTTAGTTCCTGAACCAGGGATTGAGCCTGTATCTCCACATTGGCAGATGGATTCTTAATCACTGGATCACCAGGAAAGTCCCTCCAAGAATAATTTTTAAAGGATAAAACAAAATACCTTTTATAAACATCATCATAAAGATTTGAGAAGCAATTGAATATATGAAATAAGAATAGATTGCTATGGAAAAATTCCAACAGAACATAAAATAACACTTGGAAATTAAAACTATAGTTGCAAAATTCAACATCAAGTAAAATAATTGAAAAGTCAAGTTGAGAGAAACTTTTACAATATTGAGCAGAAATACACTAAAGGACACCATCAAGAGCTGTCAAGAATGTACAGCGATTCAAATTTTCACATCCCTTGTAGGAGTGTTCACTGATACAGCCATTTTTTGAAATTCTGTGGTAGAATTTACCAAAAGCTAAAGTTAAACATATGCCTACCTCATGAACTAGCAACTCTACTCCAAGGCATATGCCCAACAGATGTGAGACTTCTGGCCACCAAAAGACATGGGCAAAAATATTCATAGTCTTACTCAGAACAGCCCCTAACAGGAAGCAACCCAAAGGTCCTTCGAGTGTATACAATAATTTGGGTAGACAAACTGTGATATCATAACAAAATGGAACACAATTCAGCAAGAAAAAGAACAAGCTACTGATACACACAAAACATAGTTAAATTCCAAAAACATAACATTGATTGCAAGAAGCCAGACATCAAAAAGCATATAGTGTGCAATGACCTTTATAGGAAGTTCTAGAACAGCAAATAAGCTCTGTGATAATAAGATCAGAACAGTGGTTATCTTTGGAGGAAGGTATGGAACAGGAGTAGGGCACGAGGAAGCCTTCAGGAGTGCTGGAAATGTTCTAGTACATTATCTGATTAGTGATTGCATGTGTGAGTACATATGAAACAAATTAAGCTCTACACTTAAGATATGTGTTCTTTAGTGTATGTAAGTTATACTTCAATAACATAGGCAAACAAAATCAAGGGAGTTTGAAACAAAATATGAGACAGGAAGACCAAGATCTTACTAAGTTACAGAAATGAAAAAGAAAACATAGAGGGGAGGAAATTAAAGGTATATTAGAAAAATAACTTTAGAGCTAAAGAAAAACCAATTCATACTGAAAAGGTTTGTTGAGTATCTAGCACAACAAATGAACACACACCCAAGTTTATGCATAGTTTGTGAAAGTTCAGAACATCTAGGATAGGAAAAGACTCTAAAAGCTTCCACATACTACAAAAAAACATACAAAATATCAGCGTGAAGTTTTATATACAGCCAAACTGTCAAGTAAGTAGGAGAACTGAAAAAAGGCTTTTTCAGACATGCAAGAATTCAAAAACTTATCTCCTGCTTGACCCTTTAATAAGAGGTTACTTAAGAGTGTACTCTAGCAACCAAAGGAAATATGAAGGAACACTACCATCGCTAAACTCACCATAACTTATTGATGTATATATGTATATTCATATCACTAGAAAAATATATCTATTAATATAATCAATATAATATAAAATCAAATTATATCTGAAAGACCATCCAAGCTTCAGAAATTTCTGTAGGGTTGGATGAAGCATTTTGTGAGATGGCATCACAGACCACATTCTCCATCTACCCAGTTGCAATTCCTTCCCTTCCTTTCTCTTCCTTCCTTCCCTTCCACAGGTGTTTATCTTTAGAGAACTCCCAAAGAAGCTCTTGCATATTAATCTCATCTTAGAGCCTGCTTTTGTGAGAACCTAACCTGCAACAAAAATTGACAGAAAGTTGGAAAGAGAAAATAAGCATATTATTTAAAGATGTGAAAGTAGCCAATAGAAGACCTGAAAATAGTGGTTTAACTATACATTAGGATGAAATGGGACAGTTTCTGACAGAGCTGAAATGGAGTTCAAGTGGGCAAACCTCTAAAGATTAATTTTATCTAAGGAAGAAGTCCTGAAGAAGAGGCGGTCCTAAGATGGTGGAGGAATAGGACAGGGAGACTACTTTCTCCCCAACAAATTCATTGAAAGAACATTTGAACACTGAACAAATTTCACAAAACAACTTCTGAATGCTGGCAGAGGACATCAGGCACCCAGAAAGGCAGCCCATTGTTTTCAAAAGGAGGTAGTACAAAAGATAAATGATAAAAAGCGAGACAAAAGAGGTAGAGACAGAGATCCATCTGGGAAGGGAGTCTTAAAAGAAGAGAAGTTTCCAAACACCAGAAAACACTCTCACTGGTGGGTCTGTGGGGAGTTTTGGAATCTCAGAGGGGAATATAAATGTGAGGCAAAATAAATAAATAAAACCCACAGACTACACACCTAATGGCAACTCCCAGCACTTGCATCCACCACCAGCAAGCAGGGGTTGAATAGGGAGGCGCGGGCTGCATTGCTTAGTGTAAGGACTGGGCCTGAATTCCCTGAGGGTACTCTGAGGGAACTAATGTGAGATAGCAACCCAAACAGTGGGATAGCCAGAGATAGAGGAAAAAAAAAAGAGAGAGAGACAGAGAGAGAAAACTATCCCACAAAAAGCTCTAACCTAAGGCACTGCCAGGCCCACTCACAGAACAAAGGACTAAGCGAACATCAGAGAAAAGCTAGCCAGCTGCAGACTGGCCCATCCCCCGCCAGAGACAGGGAGGCGGGGGGGGGGGTGCAGCGAGAGCTAGAAAGGGGCAATCTTGGCCCCAGAAAGGCATCCTCTACTAAACTGCAAGCAGGCTTCCAGTTGCTCTCCAAGACTTCTTGGGATTCCGGATGGTTGACATCTGCCAGGAGGGTCACAGTCAGAGATCAGCTCCCCAGAAGAGATACATGGCACACCTGAGACAGGCGCACCTGCAGCCACCCAGGAAACTGAGTGGCTGGGACTAGGGAAGTGATAACAGGCACTGCCCACCTGGGAAGACTGCGCTCGCAATGCATCTGGTCTCCTGAGCTGCTCAGACCTAATCTGGGAAGGGCACAAAATGCAGGCCCAACTGAGTCTGCACCTTTGTGGAGTACTTGAGTACCTGAACCTGAGTGGCTTAGACCTGGGAAGTGCATGCGACCCAGGGCCTGCCTCAGACAGTTCCTTGACAGAGTAACCTAGAGCCTGAGAAGTGTAGACTGGGAAAGCGCACATGCCATGAGCGGGGGCAAACCCAGTGCGGCCAAGACACTGAGCACTCCCCACACATGCCAGTGATATTTGTTTGCAGTGTCCCTCCCTCCCCACAGCACGACTGAACAAATGAGGGTAAATAATTGACCACCTTCACCCCCTTGTGTCAGGGCAGAAATCAGACACTAAAGAAACCAGAAAACAGAAGTAGCCTAAATAAACAGAGGGAACTGTTTTGGAAGTGACAGGTGAAAAAGATTAAAACCCTGTAGTTAGCACCAACTACATTGGAAGGGGCCTATAGATTTTGAGAAGTATAAGCCAGATCAAGGAACTATCTGAAACTGATCTGACCCCACACTGCCTGCAACAGCTCCAGAGAAATTCCTAGATATATTTTTACTATTATCCATGTTTTAATTTTTAATTTTTTTTAAATTTTTAAGTCCTCTATTACTTCTTTAATTTTCATTTTTATAACCTACTATAACCTTGCCAAAAAAAAACTATTTTTAAAGCAAACCATATATATATATATATATATATATATATATATATGTATATATGTATATATATATATATATATATATATATATTATAATTTTTGTGACTTGGTTTTGATTTTTTAATATTGTATTTTTGAGAGTCTAACCTCTACTCTAGATTTTTAAACTTTTCTTTTTGGTATTTGTTATCAATTGTACCTTTAAAAACCCAATCTTCAGTACCCATTTTTACTTGGGAGTGTAATTACTGGCTTGATTGCTCTCTGTACGTTTTGACTCTCCTTTTTCTCTGCCACTATCTCCTCCCTCCCCCTTCTCTTCTCTACCCAACTCTGTGAATCTCTTTGTGTGTTCCAGGCTGTGGAGAAAACTTAGGGAACTGATTACTAGCTGGATCTCCCTACTTTTGATTCCCTTTTCTTCTCCTGGTCACCTCTGTCTCCTTCCTCCCTCTTCTCTTCTGAGTGTAAATCCGTGAACCTCTCTGAGGAGTCCAGACTGTGGACTGCACAAAAGGAATTGATTACTGGCTAACTTCCTGTCTTCCCTTTTGATTCCCCCACTTCTCCTCCTGGTCACCTCTATCTCCCTCCTCCCTCTTCTCTTCATGTAACGCTGTGAACCTCTCTGGGTGTCTCTCACTGTGGAGAAGCTTTTCATCATTAACCTAGATATTTTTTAATTTGTGTAGTATAGATAGAGAAGTCTTGAGGCTACTCTAAGAATAAGACTGAAAACCAGAGACAGGAGGCTTAAGTTCAAAACCTGAGAACACCAGAGAACTCCTGAATCCCGGGAACATTAATCAATAAGAGTTCATCCAAAAGGCTCCATATCTACACTGAAAGCAAGCACCACCCAAGAGTCAACAAGTTCCAGAGCAAGACATACCACACAAATTCTCCAGCAACACAGGAACACAGCCCTGAGCTTCAATTTATAGGCTGCCCAAAGTCACACCAAAGCCATAGACATCTCAAAACTCACTACTGCACACTGCATTGCACTCCAGAGAGAAGAAATCCAGCTCTACCCACCAGAACACCGACACAAGCTTCCCTAACCAGGAAACCTTGACAAGCCACCCGTCCAATCCCACCCACAGTGAGGAACCTCCACAAAAAAGAGGAACCACAAACTGCCAGAAACAGAAAGGCCATCTCAAACACAGCAATCTAAACAAGATGGAAAGGCAGAGAAATACTTAGCAGGTAAAGGAACTTGATAAATGCCCACCAAACCAAACAAAAGAGGAGGAGATAGGAAGTCTACCTGAAAAAGAATTCAGAATAATGATAGTAAAAATGATCCAAAATCTTGAAAATAAAATGGAGTTACAGATAAATAGCCCACAGACAAGGATTGAGAAGATGCAAGAAAGGTTTAACAAGGAGCTACAAGAAATAAAAAAGTCAACCAATAATGAATAATGTAATAAATGAAATAAAAAACACTCTGGAGGGAACCAACAGTAGAATAACGGAGGCAGAAGACAGGATAAGTGAGGGGGAAGATTGAATGGTAGAAATAAATGAAGCAGAGAGGGAAAAAGAAAAAAATAATTAAAAGAAATGAGGACAACCTCAGAGACCTCTGGGACAATGTTAAATGTCCCAACATTCAAATCATAGGAGTCCCAGAAGAAGAAGACAAAAAGAAAGTCCATGAGAAAATTATTGAGGAGGTAATAGTTGAAAACTTCCCTAAAATGGGGAAGGAGATAGTCACCCAAGTCCAAGAAACCCAGAGAGTCCCAAACAGGATAAACCCAAGGGAAAACACCCCAAGACACATATTAATCAAATTAACAAAGATCAAACACACACACACACACACAAAAACAAATATTAAAAGCAGCAAGGGAAAAACAACAAATAACACACAAGGAGGTTCCCATAAGGATAACAGCTGATCTTTCAATAGAAACTCTTCAGACCAGGAGGGAATGGCACGACAGATTTAAAGTGATGAAAGAGAAAAACATGCAACCCAGATTACTGTACCCAGCAAGTATCTCATTCAAATATGAAGGAGAAATCAAAAGCTTTACAGACAAGCAAAAGCTCAGAGAATTCAGCACCACCAAACCAGCTCTCTGACAAATGCTAAAGGATCTTCTCTAGACAGGATACATAGAAAAGGTGCATAAACTCGAACCCAAAACAACAAAGTAAATGGCAACGGGTTCATACTTATCAATAATTACCTTAAATATAAAAGGGTTGAATACCCCAACCAAAAGACAAATTGGCTGAATGGAGACAAAAACAAGACCCCTATATATGTTGCTTATAAGAGACCCACCTCAAAACAACGGACACATACAGACTGAAAGTCAAGGGCTGGGAAAAGATATTCCACACAAATAGAAACCAAAAGAAAGCAGGAGTATCAATACTCATATAAGATAAAACAGACTTTAAAGGCTGTGAAAAGAGACAAAGAAGGTCACTACATAATGATCAAAGGATCAATCCAAGAAGAAGATATAACAATTATAAATATATATGCACCCAACATAGGAGCACTGCAATATGTAAGGCAAATGCTAACAAGTATGAAAGGTGAAATTAACAATAACACAATAATAGAGGGAGACTTTAATACCCCACTCATACCTATGGATAGATCAACTAAACAGAAAATTAACAAGGAAACACAAACTTTAAATGATACAATGGATCAGTTAGACCTAATTGATATCTATAGGATAATTCATCCTAAAACAATGAATTTCACCTTTTTCTCAAGAGCATATGGAACCTTCTCCAGACAGATCACATCCTGGGCCATAAATCTAGCCTTGGTAAATTAAAACAAATTGAAATCATTCCAAGCATCTTTTCTGACCACAATGCAGTAAGATTAGATCTCAATTACATGAGAAAAACTATTAAAAATTCCAACATATAGAGGCTGAACCAACATGCTGCTGAATAACCAACAAATCACAGAAGAAATTAAAAAAGAAATCAAAATTTGCATACAAACTAATGAAAATGAAAACACAACAACCCAAAACCTATGGGACACTTTAAAAGCAGTCCTAAGGGGAAAGTTCATAGCAATACAGGCATACCTCAAGAAACAAGAAAAAAGTCAAATAAATAACCTAACCCTACACCTAAAGCAACTAGAAAAGGAAAAAATGAAGAAGCCCAGGGTTAGTAGAAGGAAAGAAATCTTAAAAATTAGGGCAGAAAAAATGCAAAAGAAACCAACGAGACCATAGCAAAAATCAACAAAGCCAAAAGCTGGTTCTTTGAAAGGATAAATAAAATTGACAAACCATTAGCCAGACTCATCAAGAAACAAAGGGAGAAAAATCAAATCAATAAAATTAGAAATGAAAATGGAGAGATCACAACAGACAACACAGAAATACAAAGGATCATAAGAGACTACTATCAACAATTATATGCCAATAAAATGGACAACGTGGAAGAAATGGACGAATTCTTAGAAAAGTACAACTTTCCAAAACTGGACCAGGAAGAAATAGAAAATCTTAACAGACCCAACACAAGCACGGAAATTGAAACTGTAATCAAAAATCTTCCAGCAAAGAAAAGCCCAAGTCCAGACGGCTTCACAGCTGAATTCTACCAAAAATTTAGAGAAGAGCTAACACCATCCTGTGCAAACTCTTCCAGAAAATTGCAGAGAAAGGTCAACTTCCAAACTCATTCTATGAGGCCACCATCACCCTAATACCAAAACCTGACAAAGATCCCACAAAAAAATAAAACTACAGGCCAATATCACTGATGAACATAGATGCAAAAATCCTTAACAAAATTCTAGCAATCAGAATCCAACAACACATTAAAAAGATCATACACCATGACCAAGTGGGCTTTATCCCAGGGATGCAAGGATTCTTCAATATCAGCAAATCAATCAATGTAATACACCGCATTAACACATTGAAAAATAAAAACCATATGATTATCTCAATAGATGCAGAGAAAGCCTTTGACAAAATTCAATATCCATTTATGATAAAAAAAAGCTCTCCAGAAAGCAGGAACAGAAGGAACATACCTCAACATAATAAAAGCTATATATGACAAACCCACAGCAAACATTATCCTCAATGGTGAAAAATTGAAAGCATTTCCTCTAAAGTCAGGAACAAGACAAGGGTGCCCACTTTCACCACTACTATTCAACATAGTTTTGGAAGTTTTGGCCACAGCAATCAGAGCAGAAAAAAGAAATAAAAGGAATCCAAATTGGAAAAGAAGAAGTAAAACTCTCACTATTTGCAGATGACATGATCCTCTACATAGAAAACCCTAAAGACTCCACCAGAAAATTACTAGAACTAATCAATGATTATAGTAAAGTTGCAGGATATAAAATCAACACCCAGAAATCCCTTGCATTCCTATACACTAATAATGAGAAAACAGAAAGAGAAATTAAGGAAACAATTTCATTCACCATTGCAACGGAAAGAATAAAATACTTAGGAATATATCTACCTAAAGAAACTAAAGACCTATATATAGAAAACTATAAAACACTGGTGAAAGAAATCAAAGAGGACACTAATAGCTGGAGAAATATACCATGTTCATGGATTGGAAGAATCAATATAGTGAAAATGAGTATACTACCCAAAGCAGTATATAGATTCAATGCAATCCCTATCAAGCTACCAATGGTATTCTTCACAGAGCTAGAACAAATAATTTCACAATTTGTATGGAAATACAAAAAACCTTGAATAGCCAAAGCGATCTTGAGAAAGAAGAATGGAACTGGAGGAATCAACCTGCCTGACTTCAGGCTCTATTACAAAACCACAGTTATCAAGACAGTATGGTACTGGCACAAAGACAGAAATATTGATCAATGGAACAAAATAGAAAGCCCAGAGATAAATCCACACACATATGGACACCTTATCTTTGACAAAGGAGGCAAGAATGTACAATGGATTAAAGACAATCTCTTCAACAAGTGGTGCTGGGAAAACTGGTCAACCACTTGTAAAAGAATGAAACTAGAACACTTTCTAACACCATACACAAAAATAAACTCAAAATGGATTAAAGATCTCAACGTAAGACCAGAAACTATAAAACTCCTAGAGGAGAACATAGGCAAAACACTCTCCGACATACATCACAGCAGGATCCTCTATGACCCACCTCCCAGAATATTGGAAATAAAAGCAAAAATAAACAAATGGTACCTAATTAAACTTAAAAGCTTCTGCACATCAAAGGAAACTGTTAGCAAGGTGAAAAGGCAGCCTTCAGAATGGGAGAAAATAATAGAAAATGAAGGAACTGACAAACAACTAATCTCAAAGATATACAAGCAACTCCTACAGCTCAACTCCAGAAAAATAAATGACCCAATCAAAAAATGGGCCAAAGAACTAAATAGACATTTCTCCAAAGAAGACATACAGATGGCTAACAAACACATGAAAAGATGCTCAACATCACTCATTATCAGAGAAATGCAAATCAAAACCACTATGAGGTACCATTTCATGCCACTCAGAATGGCTGCAATCCAAAAGTCTACAAGCAATACATGCTGGAGAGGGTGTGGAGAAAAGGGAACCCTCTTACACTGTTGGTGGGAATGCACACTAGTACAGCCACTATGGAGAACAGTGTGGAGATTCCTTAAAAAACTGGAAATAGAACTGCCTTATGATCCAGCAGTCCCACTGTTGGGCATACACACTGAGGAAACCAGAAGGCAAAGAGACACGTGTACCCCAATGTTCATCGCAGCACTGTTTATAATAGCCAGGACATGGAAGCAACCTAGATGCCCATCAGCAGATGAATGGATAAGAAAGCTGTGGTACATATACACAATGGAGTATTACTCAGCCATTAAAAAGAATACATTTGAATCAGTTCTAATGAGGTGGATGAAACGGGAACCTATTATACAGAGTGAAGTAAGCCAGAAAGAAAAACACCAATACAGTATACTAACACATATATATGGAATTTAGAAAGATGGTAACAATAACTCTGTGTACGAGACAGCAAAAGAGACACTGATGTATAGATCAGTCTTATGGATTCTGTGGGAGAGGGAGAGGGTGGGGAGATTTGGGAGAATGGCATTGAAACATGTATAATATCATATATGAAACGAGTTGCCAGTCCAGGTTCGATGCACGATACTGGATGCTTGGGGCTGGTGCACTGGGACGACCCAGAGGGAGGGTATGGGGAGGGAGGAGGGAGGAGGGTTCAGGATGGGGAGCACAGGTATACCTGTGGCGGATTCATTTTGATGTTTGGCAAAACTAATACAATATTGTAAAGTTTAAAAATGAAATAAAATTAAAAAAAAAAAAGATTCAATGCCATCCCTATCAAGCTACCAACAGTATTTTTCACAGAACTAGAAAAAATAATTTCACAATTTGTATGGAAATACAAAAACCTCGAATAGCCAAAGCAATCTTGCAAAAGAAGAATGGAATTTGAGGAATCGACCTGCTTGACTTCAGGCTACACTACAAAGCTACCTGAATCAAGAGAGTATGGTACTGGCACAAACACAGAAATGTAGATCAATAGAACAAAATAGAAAGCCCAGACATAAATCTACACACCTATGGACACCTTATCTTTGACAAAGGAGGCAAGAACATACAATGGAGAAAAGATGATCTCTTCAACAAGTAGTGCTGGGAAAACTGGTCAACCACTTGTAAAAGAATGAAACTAGATCACTTTCTAACACCATACACAAAAATAAACTCAAAATGGATTAAAGATCTAAATGTAAGACCAGGAACTATACAGCTCCTAGAGGAAAACATAGGCAAAACACTTTCCGACATAAATCACAACAGGATCCTCTATGACCCACCTCCCAGAGTAATGGAAATAAAAGCAAAAATAAACAAAGGGAACCGAATTAAACTTAAAAGCTTTTGCACAACAAAGGAAACTATAAGCAAGGTGAAAAGACAGGCTTCATAATGGGAGAAAATAATAGCAAACGAAGCAATTGACAAGGAATTAATCTCAAAAATATACAAGCAACTCCTGCAGCTCAATTCCAGAAAAAATAATGACCCAGTCAAAAAATGGGCCAAAGAACTAAACAGACATTTCTCCAAAGAAGACATACAGATGGCTAACAAACACATGGAAAGATGCTCAACATCACTCATTATAAGAAAAATGCAAATCAAAACCACAATGACATACCATCTCGCACTGGTCAGAATGGCTGCTATCCAAATGTCTACAAACAATAAATGCTGGAGAGAGTGTGAAGAAAAGGGAGCCCTCTTAGACTGTTGGTGGGAATGCAAACTAGTACAGCCACTATGGAGAACAGTGTGGAGATTCCTTAAAAAACTGGAAATAGAACTGCCATATGACCCAGCAATCCCACTGCTAGGCATACAAACCAAGGAAACCCGAACTGAAAGAGACACGTGTACCCCAGTGTTCATCGCAGCACTGTTTATAACAACCAGGACATGGAGGCAACCTAGATGTCCATCAGCAGATGAATGGATAAGAAAGCAGTGGTACATATACACAATGGAATATTACTCAGCCATTAAAAACAATACATTTGAATCAGTTCTAATGAGGTGGGTGAAACTGGAGCCTATTATACAAAGTGAAGTAAGCCAGAAAGAAAAACAGCAATACAGTATCAGTTCAGTTAAGTTCAGTCGCTCAGTCGTGTCCGACACTTTGTGACCCCATGAACCACAGTATACCAGGCCTCTCTGTTCATCACCAACTCCCAGAATCCACCCAAACCCATGTCCATCAAGTCAGTGATGCCATCCAACCATCTCATCATCTGTCATCCCCTTCTCCTCCTGCCCTCAATATTTCCCAGCATCAGGGTCTTTTCCAATGAGTCATCTCTTCGCTTCAGGTGGCCAAAATATTGGAGTTTCAGCCTCAACATCAGTCCTTCCAATGAACTCCCAGGACTGATCTCTTTTAGGATGGACTGGTTGGATCTCCTTACAGTCCAAGGGACTAGCAAGAGTCTTCTCCCACAGTTCAAAAGCATCAATTCTTCTGCGTTCAGCTTTCTCAACAGTCCAACTCTCACATCCGGACATGACCACTGGAAAGACCATAGCCTTGACTAGACGGACATTTGTTGGCAAAGTAATGTCTCTGCTTTTGAATATGCTATCTAGGTTGGTCATAACTTTCCTTCCAAGGAGTAAGCGTCTTTTAATTTCATTGCTGCAATTGCCATCTGCAGTGATTTTGGAGCCCAGTAAAATAAAGTCTCACACTGTTTCCACTGTTTCCCCATCCATTTGCCATGAAGTGATGGGACCAGATGCCATGATCTTCGTTTTCTGAATGTTGAGTTTTAAGCCAACTTTTTCATTCACCTCTTTCACTTTCCTTAAGAGGCTCTTTAGTTCTTCACTTTCTGCCATAAGGGTGGTGTCATCTGCATATCTGAGGTTATTGATATTTCTCCCGGAAATCTTGATTCCAGGTTGTGCTTCCTCCAGCCCAGCATTTCTCATGATGTACTAGAATGTAGAAAATTGGTAATGATAACCCTATTTGCGAGACAGCAAAAGAGACAAAGATGTATAGAACAGTCTTTTGGACTCTTTGGGTGAAGGCAAGGGTGGGATGATTTGAGAGAATAGCATTGAAACATGTATATTAACATATGTGAAATAGATCCCCAGTCCAGGTTCGATGCATGAGACAGGGTTCTCGGGGCTGGTGCAATGGGATGACCCAGAGGGACAGGATGGGGAGGGAGGTGGGAGGGGTGTTCAGGATGGGGAACACATGTACACCCATGGATGATTGATGTCAATGTATGACAAAACCACTACAATATTGTAAAGTAATTAGCCTTCAATTAAAATAAATAAAGTTTTTAAAAAAAGAATTCCTGAAGAGGCAAAAGAGGAAAGAACAGGTGTTAGGAATGGCTCTTCCTCAGAAACAGATGACTTTCAAGGATGTGGCCACAGAATTCATGCAGGAGGAGTGGGAATGCCTGGATCCGGCTCAGAGGGCCTTGTACAGAGATGTACTTTGGGAGACCTACAGGAACCTGATCTCTGTGGAGATCTCTCAAATACATGTGTCAAGAATTTTCAACTGAAAGCAGACACTGATAGAAGACAAATATTCCAAATGGTTATTTTGCCTAGATATGACAGGAACAAAAATAGACATCTTTACCTCAGAGACATGTAGAAAAATATATCACTTTTTGTCTTACCAGAAAGAGGAATTGCTTGACAATGGATTGAACCCTGGCCACCTCAATGAAAGCACAAGTCCTAACCACTGAGCCTCCAGGGAATTCCAAGCTCTAGATGTTATCTTGGTCACACGGTTTGTTCATGAGATTTCTCAAGAGGAAAATAGGAAACTGATCTTCATCATCTCTTAATTACCCTTTCTTCATTTCTACTTCTTTGATATATAGAAACACCTGACAAGTTAGGCAAGATATTGTTTGATTAAAATATTTGAAAGGTCTGCTAGGCCTGGAGTGAGTAGAGCTTGGAGGTGACTTTAATGTTTAAGTGAAAGTGTTGGTTGTTCAGCTGTGTCTGACTCTTTGCAACCCCATGGACTGTAGCCCGCCAGGCTCCTTTGTCCATGGGATTTTCCAGACAAGAATACTGCAGAAGAGAAGAGGGTGCCTCCTGCAGAGAGCTCTTTCCTTTGAAGAGCCTTTTTCTACCCAAGGCTGCCTCCAAATCCCCACTTGTCAGAACATGATTCCATTTCTATGGGATCATAGGCTGTTTTCTGCAACTTTTCATGTTGAGATAGGGTACCATATTCTCAGAATGGAAAATATCCATGTGGGTCTATAGCATCTTTTTTTTTTCCTTATTGGAGGATAATAGCTTTACAATATTGTGGTGGTCTCTGGCATACATCAGCGTGAATCAGTCACAATTATATGTGTCCCTTCCTTCACGGCCCTCCCTCCCCACCCACATTCCACCCCTCAAGGTTATCACAGAGTGCCAGGCTGGGCTTCCTGTGTTATACAGTGGTTTCCCATTGGTTATCTATTTTACACATATGGCAACCCACTCCAGTATTCTCGTCTGGGAAATCCTATGGACACAGGAGCCTGGAAGGCTATAGTCCATGGGGTTGCAAAGGGTTGGACACCACTGAAGTGACTGAGCATGAGTATATATATGTCAATGCTGCTTTCTCAGTTTGTCCTAGCCTCTCCCTTCCAAGCTGTGTCCACAGGTCTGTTCTCTTCGTCTGTGTCTCCATTTCTTCTTTGTAAATACGTTCATCAGCACTGTGTATGATGTTTGCTTTTCTCTTTCTGACTTTCACTCTGTATGACAAGCTCTGGGATCGCCCCCCTCACTACAACTGACTCAAATTTGTTCTTTTTTATGGTTGAGCAATGTTCCATTGCATTTATGTGCCACATCTTCTTTAGGTCTTCATCTGTCGATGGATATTTGGGTTGCTTCCATGTACTGGCTATCGTGTAGCATCTCTTTACTGCCAGAGTTTTGCCAAGAGAATGCACTAGTTATAGCAAACACCCTCTTCCAATAACACAAGAGAAGTCTCTGCACATTGACATCACCAGATGGTCAATACTGAAATCAGACTGATTATATTATTTGCAGCCAAAGATGGAGGAGTTCTATACAGTCAGCAAAAACAAGACCAGGTACTGACTATGACTCAGATCATGAACTCCATATTGCAAAATCCAGACTTAAGTTGAAGAAAGTAGAGGAAAGCACTAGACCATTCAGGTTTGACCTAAATTAAATCACTAACGATTATACAGTGGGAGTGACAAATAGATTCAAGGGATTAGATCTGAAAGACACAGTGCCCAAAGAACTATGGACAGAGGTTGGTGACAAAGATGATCCTCAAGA
The DNA here is from genome assembly GCF_019923935.1 of Bubalus bubalis. NCBI lineage: Eukaryota > Metazoa > Chordata > Mammalia > Artiodactyla > Bovidae > Bubalus > Bubalus bubalis. The sequence continues at coordinate 122,939,692 of NC_059181.1, read as the reverse complement.
AAAGGAAATGCAAAAGGCAAAATGGTTGTCTGAGGAGGCCTCAGAAATACATGAGAAAAGAAGAGAAGCAAAAGGCAAAGGAGAAAAGGAAAGATATATCCATCTGAATGCAGAGTTCCAAATAATAGCAAGGAGAGATAAGAAGGCCTTCCTCAGTGATCAATACAATGAAATAGAGGAGAACAATAGAATGGTAAAGCCTAGAGATCTCGTCAAGAAAGTTAGAGATACCAAGGGAACATTTCATGAAAAGATGGGCATAATAAAGGATAGAAATGGCATGGACCTAAGAGAAGCAGAATATATCAAAAAGAGGTGGCAAGAATACACAGAAGAAGTATACAAAAAAGATCATGATCCAGATAACCATGATGGTGTGATCACTCACCTAGAACCAGATGTCCTAGAATGTGAAGTCAAGTGGGCCTTAGGAAGCATCACCACAAACAAAGCTAGCAGAGGTGATGGAATACCAGTTGAACTATTTCAAATCCTAAAAGATGATGCTGTGAAAGTGAGGCACTCGATATGCCAGCAAATTTGGAAAACTCAGCAGTGGCCACAGGATTGGAAAAGGTCAGTTTTCTCTCCAATCCCAAATGAAGGCGATGCCAAAGAATGTTCAAACTACCACACAATACCACTCATCTCACATGTTGACAAGTAATGCTCAAAATTTTCCAAGCCAGGCTTAAACAGTACACGAACCATGAACTTCCAGATGTTCAAGGTGGATTTAGAAAAGGCAGAGGAACCACAGATCAAGTTGCCAACATCCATTGAATCATTGAAAAAACAAAAGAGTTCCAGAAAAAATGTCTACTTCTACTTTATTGATTATGCCAAAGACTTAAACTGTGCAGATCACAACGAACTGTGGAAAAATCTTCAAGAGATGGGAATACCAGACCTCCTTATCTGCCTGTGAGAAATGTGTATGCAGGGCAAGAAGCAGCAGTTAGAATCAGACATGGAACAACAGACTGGTTCCAAATTGGGAAAGGAGTACATCAAGGCTGTATGTTGTCACCCTGCTTATTTAACTTATATGCAGAGTACATCATGAGAAATGCCAAGCTGGATGAAGCACAAGTTGTGATAAAGATTGGAGAAATATCAATAACCTCAGATATGCAGATGATATCACCCTTATGGCAGAAAGTGAAGAGGAAAATTGAAGAGATGACATCCAGTCCCATCTCTTCGTGGCAAATAGGTGGGAAACCAGTGGAAACAGTGAGAGACTTTATTTTCTTGGGCCTCAAAATCACTGCAGATGGTGACTGCAGCAATGAAATTAAAAGACACATCCTCCTCAGAAGAAATGTTATGACCAACATAGACAACATATTAAAAAGCAGAGACATTACTTTGCTGACAAAGGTCTATCTAGTCAAAGCTATCACTTTTTCAGTAGTCATGTATGGATATGAGATTTAGACTATAAAGAAATCTGAGCACTGAAGAACTGAAACTTTTTTTTAATTTTATTTTATTTTTAAACCTGAAACACTGTATTAGTTTTGCCAAACATCAAAACGAATCCGCCACAGGTACTGAAACTTTTGATCTGTGGTGTTGGGAGGTCTCCTGAGAGTCCCTTGGACCACAAGGAGATCAAACCAGTCCATCCTAGAATAAAATCAGTTCTGAATATTCATTGGAAGGACTGATGCTGAAACTGAAACTCCAATACTTTGGTCACCTTTTGCAAACTGACTCATTGGAAAAGATCCTGATGCTGGGAATGACTGAAGGCAAGAGGACATGGGGACGACAGAGGATGAGATGTTGGATGGCATCACCGACTCAATGGACATGACCTTGAACAAACTCCAGGAGTTGGTGATAGACAGGGAAGCCTGGCATGCTGCAGTCCATGGGGTTGCAAAGAATTGGATACAACTGAGCGACTAAACTGATGAAGGTGTGCGAGTGTCTACTTAAATGGTCTCAGAGTATTAGATTCTGTTCTCATCCGATTCTGACTGCTCTTCCTAAATTCTGTACACTATATTTTTCATTTGAATTCATCTCTTAAAACGTGGCCACAAACTTTTCATCACTACCATCACCAGGTCAGTGCAGACACTCAACATGGTTCTCTTTTACTATCTGAGTGATGGCTCCCTTCACTGGACAAGCAGCACAGATAACCACATCACAGCTCCCCCCACAACCCTTTCATAAGTGCCACTCATATAACCATGCCATCAAACATGCATCTAATATGTTAGATTCACAACTTGGCCTTGCTCACATCACCTCAGCAGTTCGTCAATTGGATCATGTGAATGAAAATCACCAACTTTACTAGGATGTTTGTGTTTTCTTATGTTCACAATTTACAACAAGAAAATTGAGCCTGAAGTAACAGAAATAACCCAACGTGGTTTGTTTAACATGTTGATTTTAAGGCAGCATGAGCTGAAGTCCAGATTCAGTTTCTATCTGATCTTTAAGGATGTCCATGTTGCCACATCCTGTGTTTGGATAATGCCCAAGTACTTCTCAGTTCTTGAAAATGCCTCAAAGTTTAGCTTATTTCCTAAATTTACATCCTAAGAACTATGACTTTGAAAGCAATATTTCACTGACTAAAAACTCTTCTCTATGTCTAGTTTATCCTAGATTGTAAAACAAATATATAAAATTTGCATCATTAATTTGGAACACACTTTTTGTCATGTAACCTGGGAGAATTCATGTGGAAAAATAAAATAATTCTCTAAAGTTCTGGTGTAGAAAATGGCAGACTGTATCATCCACAGACTCTTTCTAGCCTGCCAGCTTTATCCGACTAACAGAGACTCAGAGGAAATGAAGAAGAGAAGGTTTAAAGTTAACAAAATGTGTATGGTCAGAAGATATGAGAAGGGTGGCTAAGATGTTAAGGCAGGAACTCTATGTAGAGCAGGGAAAGCCAAAGTATTTTCAGATAATAATGCCCAGGGCATGACAGTAGAGTTCATATAATGGGAGGAGTCCATTACAGTCACACCCTTGTACCTTGAGCTGAAAACTTCTTACAAGGTTTCTTCTTTAGGTTTCAGGCACTTGTGAAGGTGGTTGTTTCTTGAAACTCGCTAGAAATGTAGATGAAACATTTTTACTATTCATGTTTGTGTAAATCCAGCAGCTGTAAATCTGACCAAATTATCAAGGCATTTTTATTTCTATACACACTGCCTTCTCCTGTTACTTTAATATGAAAACTCACTTGTGTTTTCTTCCAGGGTAGAATTTTACATATAATATTTTAGATGAAAGGGACTTTTCCTTGATGAACCTAAGCTGAGACTAAGAAATAAACTATTTAACAAGGAGGATTTCTTTAAAAGATAGCTACAAAACCCCCAAGTTTGAGGAAAAAGAGATGAATACACAGAGCAGTAAACTCTATTGCGGGAATCTGCTCTCCCCCTTCCAATGACCCCTAATTACACAAAAGCTCTGAAGAGTACTTTAACAACTCCACTTTACAGATGTCACTTCTTCTTTCCTTTAATGCATTTCAGGGTCATGATAGATGACAACTGCCTCTTGAATTATGTATGCAAACATCTCATATCCTATGTGGTGCTATTAACAGCTGGATAACAAAGCTTTCAGACCACTGCCAACAGGAATAACTACACTGTGAAGTGGGGAAGCAAAACAGTCCCTTCATAAATGCTTAGATAACAAACCGGGGAATTTTAGATCTTAGATACTGTCTGGTCCACCACTCAATTTGGCCAAGGTCATACTGTTTGAAAGAATTAAGAATCAAGGTCTACATTCTCAGTTCAAAGATAGTTTCCTTATTCCAGGCTGGACAGCTATCAATTGAAGACATGAATTTTTCTCCTATGCTCTTTATTCTCATCTCTACTCTAGTACTTACCTCAATTTATTCAGTCTTTTAGCTCAGAGTTTTTTTTCCAGTAAGATTACCTCAATCAAATATACAGCCATCACTCTGCTGTCCACCCCTCCTTTCTAGAGGTTCTCTTGAATTTTACTTTCATGGTAAAAACTTCCACTTCCAATAAGAAGTATATCCACTTCTTATCACAGTCTCCTCACCTCCCTTTGTCATTGTTGTAAAGTTGCTAAGTCATGTCTGACCCTCTGTGACCCCATGAACTGCAGCACACCAGGCATCCCTGTCCTTCACTGTCTCTCAGAGTTTGCTCAAACTCATGTCCATTGAGTCGTGATGCCATCCAACCATCCCCTCCTCTGTCATCCCCTTCTCCTCCTGCACTCAATCTTTCTCAGCATTAGGGTCTTTTCCAGTGAGTTGGCTCTTTGCATTAGGTGGCCAAAGTACTAGAGCTTCAGCTTCAGCATCAGCCCTTCCAATTGAATATTCAGGATTGATTTTCTTTAGGATTGGCTGGTTTGATCTCCTTGCTATCCAAGGGACTCTCAAGAGTCCTGTCCAGCACCAGAGTTTGAAAGGATCAGTTCTTCAGTGCTCAGTGTTCTTTATGGTCCAACTCTCACATCTGTACATGACCAGTGGGAAAACTTTGACTAGACAGTCCTTAGTTGCAAAATTATGTCTCTACTTTTTCATATGTTGTCTAGGTCTGTCACAGCTTTTCTTCCAAGGAGCAAGTGTCTTTTAATTTCATGGTTACAGTCACTCTCTGCAGTGATTTTGGAGCACAAGAAAATAAAGTTTGTCACTGTTTCTAATTTCCCCCATCTATTTGCCATAAAGTGATGGGGCTGGATGCAATGATTTTAGTTTTTGGAATGTTGAGTTTTAAGCTTCATCTCCCTACCTCCCTTTTATCTTGGGTGCTGCCCAAGACTGCATCTTCCAGTCTGCTCTTCAATCGACAACCTGGAGTGGTTCCCTTAACTCTAGTCCTGACCTGAGTTCCAAATTCATATCTCCATGTGTTTCCTGAATATTTTTACACCCTTCTGTCCTCAAACTCAGTGTGTCCAAAATTATGTCATCTCTCCTTCCATATACTTTACTCAAAATTCTAAGAGTATCATCACTTTTCCATTAAGTTCACAGCTTTGGTTACCTGACCCTCCTCTACCTTTACCTAGTCCTACTGATTTTTAAACAATTCTTTATGCTCCCTTTTCTTGTGGTTCCCCAAAACACCACAAGAAACTAGGTTTTCATCAGCCTCTCAAACTAGATTTTCATCCATCTCCCCATCTCCAACTCTTTCTTCTTTCTTAAATGTCTATATCATGTTAATCTGTTGTTCAAAAAGTCTTTTACTTTTCTTTATTAAATCCCACAGCTAGAGTACACATCCTCCACCTGCTCGCAGCCTGACTGCTTTCAAAGCTGATTCAAGTCCAGTCTCTTCAACCAAGCTCTCTGTTACTGTTCTTGGATTTACTATCTATACATTATGATTTTTGGTGCTCAACTGTCAGCTATTTTATAAGCTAGCTTTTTAATGTGCCTGTCTTTCTGTTACAGCTGTAAGAACCACATCTTACATGTTCACTGCTTCTGAAATTTACCTAATAACTGTATTACATTATTTTAAAAATGAGGCCTAGTGATTAGGAGAATATGACTTAGAAATAGAAAGAGGCCTAGTGATTAGGATAATATGACTTAGAAGTAGAAAATCCTGAGTTTAGATCCTGACTCTGTTCCTTTTTAGATGGGTGACCTTGGGCAAGTTACTTAACCTCTAGAACCTTTCATGTCTATAAAACAGAGATAATGCCACCTATTTCACAAGGCTGTTCAGTTCAGTTCAGTCACTCAGTCATGTCCAACTCTTGGCGACCTCATGAACCACAGCACACCAGGCCTACCTGTCCATCATCAACTCCCGGAGTTTACCTAAACTCATGTCCATTGAGTCAGTGATGCCATCTAACCATCTCATCCTCTGTCGTCCCCTTCTCCTCCTGCCTTCAATCTCTCCCAACATCAGGGTCTTTTCAAATGAGTCAGCTCTTTGCATCAAGTGGCCAAAATATTGGAGTTTCTGCTTCAACATCAGTCCTTCCAATGAACACCCAGGACTGATTTCCTTTAGGATGGACTGGTTGGATCTCCTTGCAGTCCAAGGGACTCTCAAGAGTCTTCTCCAACACCACAGTTCAAAAGCATCAATTCTTTGGCACTCAGCTTTCTTTATAGTCACAAGGCTGTAGTGAAGTATAATGTGTACATGGGTATGTATACACATACATACAAACACACCATGTTTAACACAGTATTTGGTACATAGTGAGTATTTTTTTAATAGATGGCTATTAATGACTTTGCACCCCATAGGTACTCCTCTTTGGTCAGTATTTTAAACTGCAATCGAAGTGAAGTGTCAGCCACTCAGTTATGTCCAACTCTTTGGAACCACATGGACTGCAGCCCACCAGGCTCCTCTGTCCATGGGATTTCCCAGGCATGAATAACAAGTGCATTGCTGTTCCCTTCTTCTGGGGATCTTCCTGACCCAGGGACCAAACCCTGGTCTCCTCATTGCAGGCAGATTCTTTACTGTCTGAGCCACTAGGGAAGCCCTTTAAACTGTGAAGTTCATGTTACATATTTTTTCTTAACATGCTGTCAAGATTCCATTGGATGTGAAGTTTTATACTACTCATCACTATATTTAGCCAAAAATTACTTTTATAAGGTACATTCTAGAAGAGTAAGAAAGACAACTTTTAACTTTCAAGCTGTGTCCAGATGCCAAAACCTGGGGTGTGAAACTATACAAGATCAGTTTCACTTCACATACATAACCCAATCCAGCATGATTTTCAGCAACCACCATTTCTTAAATACAGTGAAAGAAGCACTCAAGAATCTTTGGGAAGGCTAGAGTTTGTGAGATACAATTGCTAGAGCCTGTCAACAACCAGAGCTTAATGATTAGCGACCACCATGGCCAGAAGGGGATAAGCTTCTCTTCAACCAACAGGTTAATTACTGACTCTAATTAATGGCTTTAAATGATATAATGAAAATGCTGTAATCCAGTACATTAAAACCTGAAGAACTGATCTTCTGTTGGTTGAGGTGATCTTTTTTTTCCCCCCCCTAATGAAACATGCAGTCTTTTCTCCTTTGTGCAGTAGGTCAAAGTTTTCCCTAGGTTAAGTCATACAGTATTTTTTTAAAGTCCTTCTCTAATGTTCCAGAACTTTCTATCAACAGTATCTGTAATCTTGCAGGAGAGGCTGCCTGAGAGCAGAGCAAGTTAATGCCACTGTCTCCTTTTGTCTTGACTTGGGCCTCCCACAATGACAAGCAGCCACAGGGGAAGTGTCTCTCTACATCACTACCCACAGTGCCTCCCTTCCAAGACCCCTCATTATTTCTGCACTACTGAGCAGGGAAACTGCATGGCCTTATTGCAGAAATCAGATGAGCAAGAATTTCATCACAGATCTGAATCTTCAATTTTCTGATGAGATCTTTGAAACACAAAGAATGATTTGGCTGCTCAAATTTATTCACTGAGATATGGGGAATATAGAATAAAGAGTAGCATTACTGCTTCATATGTTAGTGAAAGTAACCTATGTGAGTAACATGGTGACAATAATATCATAGGAACACAAATTGTGGCAGCCGAACGATTCCTTCAAAATCAATCAGGAAGAACTACTTTCTCACACATCAGTTAAATCCTGAGGACTGTTACTGCTCTCCAAATGAATCGAAGAATAATCCTGACACACCAAATTTACTAACATGGGTATGCACAGAGAAAAAGCAGAGAGAGAATATAATGTGGTTATGTATTGAAATTCCTGCTCAGTCTAAAGTAAATCCAGATTATGAAAATATGAAACATGAATTTTCTACTATATCTGAGTTCTAGCCAAAACAAATTTACTAGGAAATAGTCTATAATATGCCTTGTCCTGTGACAAGAATTATATGGATCACAATAGCAAAAGCACTTTGCTCTTTTTTATGAGACCACAGCCCAGTGAGAAGAAAATTATGCATGTGTTAAATAACTAAGGAGACAAACAACATTTACACAGTGTGATATCAGTTTGTTGAGAAAAATCACCTTCCTAATTCCTAATTCATGAAAATTTTTCACCACACAAGTGTACATTGATAGCACATAAAATCTACATCAAACACACCTTATAAAAATTATATTTCTTTCTCCTGACTTGGTCAAAGGGAAAAACACAGACTAATGCCAAATGAATTGTCTCCTAGATCTATTTCCACAGGCAATTCCTTTTGGCACCTTCTGTGGACTGCGAGGTGGGTTGGTGGTATTTGCTCTGCAGAGCAGCACCATGGCAGTGCAGTCCACTGATGGATTTCAATTTCAGAAACTGTGGTGGGCCACCCTGAGCCCAAGCCTTGTGGGGCATAAGGGCTTCTCCTGGCTCCTAAGAGAGCTAGGAAGAGGCTCTTTGACAAAGGAAAAGCAGTCGGATTAGTTCTGGCACTGGCTTCCAATTTCTGTAAATGTTACTAAACCCCTTCAAAGGAAAACACCCTTCAGGTCAGAGGAATGAATTACAAACTACTACCTTTACAAGAATTGCATGTCATAGGTATGGAGCAATGCAGGAATGCTGTCCAATAATTTAATTCTTGGTGCAGCAAAGCCTCTGAAACATGACCTTGATAATGAACATTTCAAACAATAAACTTTATTCTTAAAATGATCTACTTACAAGGTTTCCATGCACATGAAGTTACACTGAGAAGAGACTTGAACCCTTTATAACCTAAGCTACCAAAGCAAGTTTATAAAATTATTCTGGGGCTATAGAACAGATCTGAGAGGAAATTAGGAGCTGAGAACGTTAGACACAAGAGCACCACCAAAGACTTCAAGGTCCCGTTGGTGTCTGTGATGAACTGCAGCTGGTGGTGCCGTCTCTTAGCCCCCAGCAGACACATGAAGGATTAGTTCATGTGCATGACGTATTTCCCATTAGCACAGATTCTGTCATGAATGCCTTTTCAACAAACTGCTGAAAGGAACTCAAAACTCCAAGGGATGCTCCAGGGTATGCGACTAATGTGGGCTATGCGATGAGTAACAGCCCAGCTGTTGTGAGTTTAGTGACAAATAATTTAATCTCTGTTCAAGCCAAACTCTTTCATCATACTTCCAGCACAAAACATGCCCTGGAAAAAAACGTTTCTCAAGAAAACGCATCTAAGAGAGACAGAGCGATCTTCTCCTGAGAGCCGTCCTCCAGAGCATGTCCCATTTTTATCCCCTCAATCACCACAATCTATACCCAGAACTCTCAAGTCTTTCTCTAATCTCTGAATCTTCCCTGAGCTCACCCTGTGCTTCCATCTGCCTTCAACATGGCTCTGGGTGGCAATCTCAGAACACTGTTTTCACTCACATGGGGATGTTATGAGGCCCTCAGACTTGACATAACTTCCAGTGACCTTCTCCTGTTTCCTGCCCTCAGTGATACTCCAGCACCTCTCACCACTTGGCTTCACGTCACCCTGTGGTCGTTCCCCATCTTTCCAGTCACTGCATCCTCCTCTGCTCTGCTTTCCTCTCCAGAAGGCTCTCTGAGACACTCTCATCTCCACAACATACTTTAAGCAGCTTCTAACCAGCTTGTCTCTGCTTCTCCCCCAGTATCTGACCTTCTGTTTATGCCAGGGTCCTCCTTCTACCCCAATCTGGTCCTGCTCTTCTCCAGACCCACACTTTCAAGGACTATACCACTGCCTACCTGAGAATTCAGAAGACTTCCTGCCTGCTGAGGAGCCCTAGGTCCACCCTGCTTCCACAAGGACCTGCATGGCACCTGGCGCAGAGGAGTGAAGTGAGAGACAGACAAATGGGGAGGAGCATGAGAGGGAGGATGGAAGAGAGAAGGGCGATACTTCCCTACTTGGCTTCCCTCCTCACCACTAGCGTCCTTTCCCAGCTTGATGCTAAAAGGCCTAGAAATACCAGACTCCTTTTCCCTAGTAAGTGTATTTTTGCAAAATAAGATAAATTCTGATTATTTTACGAGGTAAATATCCATTTGTGCAACCCAGTGATGGTAAAATTCTCACATATTGGAACAAAATGGATAAAAACAGAAGGGGCATGGGAGAATAAAGAAAGAACCACCTGTAACATGTAGCATGCCATTTTATACATGAGACTCGAGACTCGAGCATCCATGGATTTTAGTATCCATGGAGGTCCTGGGAACAGTCTCCCACTGATACCAAGGGAAGGGTGTACTTGCATCTTAAGGGGGCTGTGCTGCTCAGTAAACAAGGGAGGAAGAGAGAAACTCTGGACAGAGAGGGCAACAGAGAAACCCTGGTTGGACTCAGCAGTAATGGCAGTGATGAGGTAATGAAAGAAATCGAAAACTAAGTGACCCTAGGAAAGAAGACCCATTCCTGAGGGTCTGTGCCATCAGGAAGCTCTGACCCAACTGGAATCCCTTTTATGATTTCCTAAGGCTGCTTCTTAAGGTCTCTGCCTGGCAACATTGCAAGCCTGGCCCCATGATCCTCCAAGGGAAATGCTGAATTCTAGTTCTCTGGGGAATACAATACAATGGGAAAGACTAGAGATCTCTTCAAGAAAATTGGACATATCAAAGGAACATTACATGCAAGTATGGGCACGACAAATGAAAGATATGGTAAAGACCTAACAGAAGCAGAGAGATTAAAAAGAGGCAGCAAGAGGACATGGAAGCAACCTAGATGGCCAGTGACAGATGGCTAGATTAAGTAGTTGCTGTACATATATACAATGGAAATCAACCCTGAATATTCCTTGAAGGACTGATGCTAAAGCTGAAGCTCCAATACTTTGGCCACCTGATGTAAAAAGCTGACTCATTGAAAAAGATGCTGCTACTGGGAAAGATTGAAGGCAAAAGGAGAAGGGGGCAGCAGAGGATGAGACGGTTAGATGGCATCAATGATTCAATGGACATGAGTTTGAGCAAACTCCAGGAGATAGTGAATAACCAGGAAGCCTGGTGTGCTGCAGTCCATGGCATTGTAAAGACTCAAACATGACTTAGTGACTGAACAAGAACAACAGTGCTATGGGCAGATGTCTCTGTAAGTTTGAGAGGTCTGCAATATCTGAGGGTTCCATTGTCAGGACACAGGAATGGCAAAAGCCAGTGCTCCTCTACACTCCTCCCTCTAACCATCCAACAGGATACATTATCATTCCACTCAATCCACACTAAAAACAAAACAAACCCCTGCCCTCTCTACAGGCTTCTCTACCTTAATTACAGGTAACTCCAACCTTCTAGTTAGAAGTCACCTTTGATCCACTCCTCTTTATGGTCTCTTCATTGTATCCATTCCCAAATGCCATCAGCTCCATCTTCGAGGCATCTCTCCCTTTTGGAACACTTTTCACCACCTCTAGTCCAACCACTGCTGCCCCAGCCACAAGATCTCTTACCTACAGCCAGAGTGGTCTTGTTAACATGGAAGTTGTTAGATCATGGTCCTCCTCTGCTCAAAACCCTCAAATGACTCCCCAACATCCACGGGATAAAGCCAAAATCTCCACAGTGCTGCTATCTCTCACTCTCTTTACTCCATTTCAGTCTCTCTGGCCCTGCCTTCAATCCTCCTGTTCTGTGCCATGCCCTGATTGTCCCCAACCCTAGAACACTCCCCCGCCCACACACACACACACACTGCACATTGCCTCTTCCCTCACATCAACCTCTTGGAGAGGCCTTTCCTGACCCATTTCTCTATCGCTCATTTCCTATTTTATCTGTGTAAAGTTTTCCACTGCTAACTGACATCAATCTGTTTATCTGTGAAATTGTCCTTCCCACCTAGACATGGGAATAGAGATTTCTGCCTGTTTTGTTCCTGGTTACAGCAGACTTCCAAAGAATAACAAGGGGAGATAAGAAAGTCTTCCTAAGTGGACAATGCAAAGAAATAGAGGCAAACAACAGAATGGAAAAGACTGGAGATCTCTTCAAGAAAATTAGAGATACCAAGGGAAAATTTTATGAAAGATGGGTACAATAAAGAACAGAAACCTTTAGATTTCTGTTAGTTAATGGACCTAACAGAGGAAGAAGATATTAAGAAGAGGTGGCAAGAATACACAGAAGAACTATACAAAAAAGATCTTAATGACCCAGATAGCCATCATGGTGTTATCGCTCACCTAGAGCCAGACATTTTGGAGTGAGAAGTCAAGTAGGCTTTAGGAAGCTTAATGACCCAGATAACCATCATGGTGTTATCGCTCACCTAGAGCCAGACATTTTGGAGTGAGAAGTCAAGTAGGCTTTAGGAAGCATCACTACAAGCAAAGCTAGTGAAGATGATGGAATTCCAGCTAAGCTATTTCAAATCCTAAAAGATGATGCTGTGAAAGTGCTGTACTCAATATGCCAGCAAATATGGAAAACTCAGCAGTGGCCACAGGACAAGAAAAGGGCAGTTTTCATTCCAATCCCAAAGAAAGGCAATGCCAAAGAATGTTCAAGCTACCAGATAGTTGTATTAATTTCACATGCTAGCAAAATAATGCTCAAAACCTTTCAAGCTGGGCTTCAACAGTATGTGAACCAAGAACCTCCAGATGTTCAAACTGAATTTAGAAAAGGCAGAGGAACCAGAGATCAAATTACCAACATCTGTTGGATCATAGAAAAAGCAAGAGAAGTCCACAAAAATATCTACTCTGTTTCACTGACTACGTTAAAGTCTTTGACTACATGGATCACAACAAAGAATGCAAAACTCTTAAAGAGATGGGAATACAAGATGACCTTACCTGCCTCCTGAGAAACTTGTATGCAGGTCAAGAAGCAACAGAACCAGACATGGAACAACAGACTGGTTCCAAATTGGGAAAGGAGTACATCAGAGCTGTATATTGTCACCCTGCTTATTTAAGTTATATGCAGAGTACATCATGTGAAATGCCAGACTGGATGAAGAACTAGCTGGAATCAAGATTGCTGAGAGAAATATCAATAACCTCAGATATGCAGATTACACATCCTTATGGCAGAAAGTGAAGATGAACTAAAGAGCCTCTTGATAAAAGTGAAAGAGGAGAGTGAAAAGTCTGGCTTAGAACTAAACATTCAAAAAATGAAGATCATGACATCCAGTCCCATCACTTCATGGCAAATAGACAGGGAAACAATGAAAACAGTGGCAAACTTTATCTTCTTGGGCTCTAAAATCACTGCAGATGGTGACTGCAGCCATGAAATTAAAAGATGCTTGCTCCTTTGAATGAAAGTTATGACAAACCTAGACAGTATATTAAAAAGCAGAGACATTACTTTGCCAAATAAGGTCTGTCTAGTCAAAACTATGTTTTTTCCAGTAGTCATGAATGGATGTGAGAGTTGGACCAAAAAAGACTCAACAGTGAAGAATTGATGTTTTTGACCTGTGGTGTTGGAGAAGACTCTTGAGAGTCCCTTGGACTGCAAGGAGATCAAACCAGTCAATACTAAAGCAAATAAATCCTGAACATTTATTAGAAGGGTTGATGCTGAAGTTGAAGCTCCAACAGTTTGGCCACATGATATGAAGAGCCGACTCACTGGAGAAGACCCTGATGCTGGGAAAGATTGAAGGTGGGAAAAGGGTACAACAGAGAACCAGATAGTTGGATGACATCACTGACTAAATGGCCATGAGTTTGCACAAGTTACAGGAGCTGGTGAAAGATAGGGAAGTCTGGTGTGCTGCAGTCCATGGGATCGCAAAGAGTCAGACAGGACTGAGCAACTGAACTGACTGACTGAACTATACAGTCCATGGAATTCTCCAGGCCAGAATACTGGAGTGGGTAGCCTTTCCCTTCTCCAAGGGATCTTCCCAATCCAGGGATCAAACCCAGGTCTCCTGCATTGCAGGCAGGTTCTTTACCAGCTGAGCAATAAGGGAAGCCCAGACATCAACAGAGGTCCTTCTAAAAAAAAAATAAATAAAAAGGATTAAATGGGCAAAATGAGTTTTGAGGTTATTTCTTACTTTATTCCCCCTTATTACAGCTGAAAAGTTATCAGGGAACGTTTAACAGGAGGATTCCTACATGCTGTTTCTCATAAATCCTCTGTTCCCTATTAGTTTCTGTTATCAGAAACCAGTGGAGCATGCCACTCCCAGGACTGAGGTCATAGGATGCGACAGGCTTGAATATCCTTCAGTAAACATTCTCCTTACCACAAAACTGCTTAGTCTCGATCCTCTTTCTTGACCTTGTGACCATTATTAATCCCTTGTTCCCTTGGTAACGGTTGCTATATGTTTGGTTTTCTGATCTTTATCATTGTCAAAAGAAATTTCTTGTACAACAGCCTATATATACTCATAGAAAGATCATTAAAGCACCTTTGCTCCATCAGAGCTTCGGTCCCCATGTCTTTCTTTCTTCCTCTCTCTCTCTTCCCAACTAGTTCTCTGAAACGTAGAAACCCGTCGTGCTCACTCTCCTGCCCAAGCTTCTAAGAACCCCTCGAGAAGTCACCCTGTGCCTTGTGAGCAATGCAAGCCCTGTGTCAAGGGCTTTATTGGTTCTCTGCATAAACCAGGGAATATCAGCCTCTTTCTCTCTTTCACTTTCTTATTGTCGACTCCGGACCACCAGGTTCCAGTCTATTAAAGGACCCCAACAAAAAGTGGCCCTAAGAAAATTAAATATGTTTAAGAATTCCTGGGGAGCTTTCCTGGTGGCTCAGCAGTAATGAATCCACCTGACAGTGCAGGAGACATGGGTTTAATACCTGATCTGGGAAGATCCCACATACCACAGAGCAACTATGTCCATGCGTTCCAACTACTGAGCCCCTGTTTCAAGAGTCTGGGAGTCACAACTACTGAAGTCTGCATGAACTGGAGCCTGCACTCTGCAACAAGAGAAGCCCAAACAGTGAGAAGCCTGAGTACAGCAACAAGTAGCCCCTGGTTGCCATAACTAAGCAAAAGACCAAGCAGCAATGAAGACCCAGCACAGCCAGTAAAAGTAAACTTAAAAAGATCCTGCAGTAAATAAATTCTGTTTAATCCAATATTTCTCAAACACATCTGACCAAGGAATTTCAAAAATTTATCTATTTTAATAGGTATCTGTTGCCATCTTAAAGCAGATTTATTGGTGTTAACAGAAAACAGTAAGTTGAGAAGCCTGCCGCAGAGTGTAAGCACTTCCACTTAACAAAGTGCTGCAGTGACTTCTCCAAGCCTCTTCTGCTGGCCTGCTGACTTTTAAGTGCATCTATTAATCAAGGTCAGAAATGATGTTGCTGACTACTTTCTTGGAGGGGGAGGTCAAGCAGACAGCATCCTTGGCCCCAAAGGCAGGACATTATAAGGCCAAGATGAACAAAAGAAAAGGGCCAAATACCAGAGCTAGCTAACTGTCTGATTAAAGCAGCCTGTTACCATTCCAAACTTTCTGGACATATCTTGACTCCTCACCTTACTATTTTTTCACAAAGAGGAAGACATTCAGAAACTGATTTACATGTGTTCTGCTATGTAAGATCCAAAAACAACTCCGATTTTTTTGTGTTTACCCCTCTTCTTGAAGCATAACTACTGTGAGAGGTACCTTATAAGGGATTCCATCTTTAGAACTTCCTCAATTTTTTTTAGTTTTAATCAAATTCATTTTTTAAAACTTAATTTTAAACACCTACAACTGGACTCTTCCTCCTTCACATCTGCATAAAATCAGGTAACAAACCATATCTTCTCTAACCTGACAAAGCTGAGATTAGAGTCAATCACAACCCTAACTTTTTAAGAGGCTCCTTTCAAAGTGTTAACATGTATCATGTTTCTAGATGAAAGTTAATAAAGTGCCCCACATTCCAGAAGTAGGTGACTGTAGTCTGAACTGACACAACATATATGAATGACAAAGAAGGAGTCATTTTGTTAGAGTATTTTTGACTCTTTGAAAGAATTTTACAATCTTTGTTATCTAAAAACTCGACATACTCTGTGACTCGACCCACAATCCCCTCCCGCTTTTAGTAGTCCAGGAACCCAGTGAAATGTTATGAAGTCATTAAAAGTATTGTAAAGAACTTGTAATACAATGAAGTATTTTAGTGAAAAAAATTTTTTTTTTAAAGTAAGTAAACCTAAAGAGACAGTATAAGGTCAACAGCACTTAAACAAATAGAAAAGAAAATATCAAAATATGAATAGTAATGGTCTTCATGGGACTAACTACTGGTAGAGTTGCTCTTATCTTTTCGAACCTTCAATTTTTTAAATATATTCCTTTTATTTTTTTAATTTAATTTAATTTTTTAACTTTACAATATTGTATTGGTTTTGCTATATATCAAAATGAATCCGCCACAGGTATACATGTGTTCCACATCCTGAACCCTCCTCCATCCTCCCTCCCCATACCATCCCTCTGGGTCGTCCCAGTGCACCAGCCCCAAGCATCCAGTATCGTGCATTGAACCTGGACTGGCAACTCGTTTCATATATGATATTATACATGTTTCAATGTCATTCTCCCAAATCATCCCACTCTCTCCCTCTCCCACAGAGTCCAAAAGACTGTTCTATACATCAGTGTCTCTTTTGCTGTCTCATATACAGGGTTATTGTTACCATCTTTCTAAATTCCATATATATGCTTTAGTATATACTGTATTGGTGTTTTTCTTTCTGGCTTACTTCACTCTGTATAATAGGCTCCAGTTTCATCCACCTCATTAGAACTGATTCAAATGTATTCTTTTTAATGGCTGAGGTGAAAAGACAGCCTTCAGAATGGGAGAAAATAATAGCAAATCAAGCAACTGACAAACAACTAATCTCAAAAATATACAAGCAACACCTACAGCTCAACTCCAGAAAAATAAATGACCCAATCAAAAAATGGGCCAAAGAACTAAATAGACATTTCTCCAAAGAAGACATACAGATGGCTAACACATGAAAAGATGCTCAACATCACTCATTATCAGAGAAATGCAAATCAAAACCACTATGAGGTATCATTTCACGCCACTCAGAATGGCTGTGATCCAAAAGTCTACAAGCAATAAGTGCTGGAGAGGGTGTGGAGAAAAGGGAAACCTCTTACACTGTTGGTGGGAATGCAAACTAGTACAGCCACTATGGAGAACAGTGTGGAGATTCCTTAAAAAAATGGAAATAGAACTGCCTTATGACCCAGCAATCCCACTGCTGGGCATACACACTGAGGAAACCAGAATTGAAAGAGACATGTGTACCCCAATGTTCATTGCAGCACTGTTTATAATAGCCAGGACATGGAAGCAACCTAGATGTCCATCAGCAGATGAATGGATAAGAAAGCTGTGGTACATATTCCTTTTATAATTAGAAAAATATAAATCTTCTAGTTCTATCACCATCCTCCACCTCTAAGCCTAAAACAGAAAGGCAGAGTTACAAAGATGCAAACGGTGATTCTTTATATATACAGGATTCAGAAAATGTAAACAGTCAGAAAAAAAAAATCCAAACTTAAATTATCTCTAATATAAGTATGTTTGGTTTCACGAGAGGGAGATAAATCTCTAAGTAAAGAGCCAAGAAGATACGACAGATTAAAGATTCTACAAGGAAAGATGTTTTCATTGGTTCCCCCCCCTTTCTTCTCCACGGAGTCCACTTTACACCCTCCCTGGCTTCCCTGAAGAGGCAGGAGGCTGGACAAGACCAATGGAGAGAAAAATGAAACACAAGATGATGAGAGAATGCAGTAGGGAGACTGAAAACCCACAGCCAGAAGAGACGGGGAAGCCCTTCCATTTCTAAATGACCCTTGGTGGTAAAGGATGTAGACCAGGCTTTGCCCAGAGTTCCTATTCTAATAACATCAGTACTCGGTTAGTGTCTGTTTTGTGGCCAATTTACTGAAGTGTTTAGGATAACTTTCTTATGCCATCAACCTCTGAATATTCAGAGCTAGCAACATCTACAGGAAACAATGTAAGAAGTAAATACCCCAAAGTCAAATGTCAACAATTTTGAGGTTCCTAGTGTTTGAATTTAATTGTCTATACACAACTAGGTAAGATATCAGCTTCCAAGGGAAGAATGTGAGATACACAATGGATTATGATGTGACAGCTACATTTAATACAGGATATGAAGCCACATGGTCAATGCAGTTTCTAGTAAAATCTAACGCCCTCCTCTGTCCCAGAGAACAGACACTGCATTCACTAGTCTTAGGTATGCAAACTGCCCATAAATTTTTTAATGAATTGTGATCCTCATGTACAGGATATTGTTATCAGAACCATTAGCAAAAATGTGAGTTTTTGTCCCGGCCTCCTGGGCTTCCTTGTTCATCACATCCCTTCCTGAGTCCTGGACAACAACTCTCTTGTTCAATCCAAAACAATGTTAGTAGTCAGACCTCAACATGCAGGTTGCGATGAAATCCTCAACCTGTAAGAGGAAAAGTTCTAAAAGCCTTTATGTACATATTCCATTAACAACTTTCATGCAGAGCTTTCACTGAAGATAAGGTTAAATCACCAAGAGAGCTGTTGGTAAAGCAGTTGCTAAGCTAGAATGAAAATGATTTTACAACTCATATATGGATGGCACATAAAACTGAATTAGATCAAAACCTTTGCAAAAGAACACAAGATTGAAACCTTTTCCTTTTTCCCAAGAGATATGCCATTCTCCCTGGTGGCTCAGATGTTTACCATCTTTACGCATCTGCCTACAATGTGGGAGCCTTGGGTTAGATCCCGGCATCCAGAAGATCCGCTGGAGAATGAAATGGAAACCCACTCCAGTACTCTTGCCTGAAAAATCCCATGGATGGAGGATTCTGGTAGGCTATAGTCCATGAGGTTGCAAAATCTCAGACACATTGAGTGACTTCACTTTCACTTTCTTTCACATGCCACTCTCCAAGGAATGAGTCCTACAGAAGAAAGTGTTAATATTTCCACACCATTTTGAGTCTGAAATTTTGCATGTCTCTTGAAATAAAAGGTCATGTGTGCTTTCGTGGTAAGTTGCTTCAGTTGTGTCCAACTCTTTGTGACCCTAGGGACTGTGGCCCATCAGGCATCTCTGTCCATGGGATTCTCAAGGCAAGAATGGATTTCCCTGCCTCCTCCAGGGGATCTTCCAAACCCAAGGATCAAACCTATGTTTCTTAAGTCTCCTGCATTAGCATGCAGGTTCTTTACCACTAGAGCCACCTGGGAAGCCTGAAATAAAAGGTCAAGATTCCTTTAGAAGTAATTACAAGAGAAACTGAGTTGACCAAGAACTTTCAAGAAAGGAGTAAATTCAGAGAGGGGATAGCAGTGAACAAGTAACCAAGGATTTCCTTCTATTTCTATTACATATTTCAGAAGCATGAATTAAAAAAACACTGGTGGAGTAACAGAAAAACTCAGAATACTAAAACATCATTAAAATCCTAGAGTAAAAGCTTACTTACATTAAAGCTCTTATACCATTCTGGCTTCAAACCCATGTATGACTCTGGAGTTTCGATGCATAGCAATGTTAGTGTGCTTACCCCTATAGAAATGTATATTTAAAAATGGTTAAGATGGGCTTCCTAGGAGGCTCACTGGTAAAGAATATGCCTGCCAATGCAGGAGACACAGGCAGTTGTGGATGTGACTGGTGATAGAAGCAAAGTCCGATGCTGCAAAGAATAGTATTGCATCAGATCAGATCAGATCAGTCACTCAGTCATGTCCGATTCTTTGCAACCCCATGAATCGCAGCACGCCAGGCCTCCCTGTCCATTACCAACTCCCGGAGTTCACCCAGACTCACGTCCATCGAGTCAGTGATGTCATCCAGCCATCTCATCCTCTGTAGTCCCCTTCTCCTCTTGCCCCCAGTCCCTCCCAGCATCAGAGTATTTTCCAATGAGTCAACTCTTCGCATGAGGTGGCCAAAGTACTGGTGTTTCAGCTTTAGCATCATTCCTTCCAAAGAAATCCCAGGGCTGATCTCCTTCAGAATAGACTGGTTGGATCTCCTTGCAGTCCAAGGGACTCTCAAGAGTCTTCTCCAACACCACAGTTCAAAAGAATCAATTCTTTGGTGCTCAGCCTTCTTCACAGTCCAACTCTCACATCCATACATGACCACAGGAAAAACCATAGCCTTGACTAGACGAACCTTTGTTGCCAAAGTAATGTCTCTTCTTTTGAATATGCTATCTAGGTTGGTCATAACTTTCCTTTCAAGGAGTAAGAGTCTTTTAATTTCATGGCTGCAGTCACCATCTGCAGTGATTTTGGAGCCCCCCAAAAATAAAGTCTGACACTGTTTCCACTGTTTCCCCATCTATTTCCCATGAAGTGATGGGACCGGATGCCATGATCTTCATTTTCTGAATGTTGAGCTTTAAGCCAACTTTTTCATAGGAACCTTAAATATTAGGTCCATGAATCAAGGAAATATGGAAGTGGTCAAACAGGAGATGGCAAGAGTGAATGTCAACATTTTAGGAACAAGTGAACTAAAGTGGACTGGAATGGGTGAATTTAACTCAGATGGCCATTATATGTACTATTGTGGGCAAGAATCCCTTAGAAGAAATGGAGTAGCCCTCGTAGTCAACAAAAGAGTCCAAAATACAGTACTTGGATGCAATCTCAAAAATGAGAGAATGGCCTCTGTTCGTTTCTAAGGCAAACCATTCAACATTATGGTAAGCCAAGCCTATGCCCCGACCAGTAATGCTGAAGAAGCTGAAGTTGAACAGTTCTATGAAGACCTACAAGACCTTCTAGAACTAACACCCAAAAAAGATGTCCTTTTCATTATAGGGGACTGGAATCCAAAAGTAGGAAGTCAAGAAATATCTGGAGTAACAGGAAAATTTGGCCTTGGAATACGGAATGAAGCAGGGCAAAGACTAATAGAGTTTTGCCAAGAAAATGCACTGGTCATAGCAAACACCCTCTTCCAACAACACAAGAGAAGACTCTACACATGGACATCACCAGATGGTCAACATCTAAATCAGATTGATTGTATTATTTGCAGCCAAAGATGGAGAAGCTCTATACAGTCAACAAAAACAAGACCAGGAGCTGACTGGCTCAGATCATGAACTCCTTATTACCAAATTCAGACTTTGAAGAAAGTAGGGAAAACCACTAGACCATTCAGGTATGGCCTAAATCAAATCCCTTATGATTATACAGTGGAAGTGAGAAATAGATTTAAGGGCCTAGATCTGATAGATAGAGTGCCTGATGAACTATGGAATGAGGTTCGTGACATTATACAGGAAACAGGGATCAAGACCATCCCCATGGAAAAGAAATACAAAAAAGCAAAATGGCTGTCTGGGGAGGCCTTACAAATAGCTGTGAGAAGAAGAGAAGTGAAGAGCAAAGGAGAAAACGAAAAATATAAGCATCTGAATGCAGAGTTCCAAAGAAGAGCAAGGAGAGATAAGAAAGCCTTCCTCAGCGATCAATGCAAAGAAATAGAGGAAAAGAACAGAAGGGGAAAGACTAGAGATCTCTTCAAGAAAATTAGAGATACCAAGGGAACACTTCATGCAAAGATGGGCTCAATAAAGGACAGAAATGATATGGACCTAACAGAAGCAGAAGATATTAAGAAGAGGTGGCAAGAATACACAGAAGAACTGTACAAAAGAGATATTCATGACCCAGATAATCACAATGGTGCGATCACTAACCTAGAGCCAGACATCCTGGAATGTGAATCAAGTGGGCCTTAGAAAGCATCACTACGAACAAAGCTAGTGGAGGTGATGGAATTCCAGTTGAGCTATTTCAAATCCTGGAAGATGATGCTGTGAAAGTGCTGCACTCAATATGCCAGCAAATTTGGAAAACTCAGCAGTGGCCACAAGACTGGAAAAGGTCAATCCCAAAGAAAGGCAATGCCAAAGAATGCTCAAACTACAGCACAATTGCACTCATCTCACATGCTAGTAAAGGAATGCTCAAAATTCTCTAAGCCAGGCTTCAGCAATACATGAACCATGAACTTATGGTGTTCAAGCTAGCTTTAGAAAAGGCAGAGGAACCAGAGATCAAATTGCCAACATCCACTGGATCATGGAAAAAGCAAGAGAGTTCCAGAAAAACATCTATATCTGCTTTATTGACTATGCCAAAGCCTTTGACTGTGTGGATCATAATAAACTGTGGAAAATTCTGAAAGAGATGGGAATACCAGACCACCTGAAATGCCTCTTGAGAAACCTATATGCAGGTCAGGAAGCAACAGTAAGAACTGGACATGGAACAACAGACTGGTTCCAAATAGGAAAAGGAGTATGTCGAGTCTGTATATTGTTACCCTGCTTATTTAACTTATATGCAGAGTACATCATGAGAAACGCTGGACTGGAAGAAACACAAGCTGGAATCAAGATTGCCAGGAGAAATACCAATAACCTCAGATATGCAGATGACACCACCCTTATGGCAGAAAGTGAAGAGGAACTAAAAAACCTCTTCATGAAAGTGAAAGTGGAGAGTGAAAAAGTTAGCTTAAAGCTCAACATTCAGAAAACGAAGATCATGGCATCCGGTCCCATCACTTCATGGGAAATAGATGGGGAAACAGTGGAAACAGTGTCAGACTTTATTTTGGGGGGGCTCCAAAATCACTGCAGATGGTGACTTCAGCCATGAAATTAAAAGACACTTACTCCTTAGAAGGAAAGTTATGACCAATCTAGATAGCATATTCAACAGCAGAGACATTACTTTAGCAACAAAGGTCCATCTAGTCAAAGCTATGGTTTTTCCTGTGGCCATGTATGGATGTGAGAGTTGGACTGTGAAGAAGGCTGAGCACCGAAGAATTGATTCTTTTGAACTGTGGTGTTGGAGAAGACTCTTGAGAGTCCCTTGGACTGCAAGGAGATCCCACCAGTCCATTCTGAAGGAGATCAGCCCTGGGATTTCTTTGGAAGGAATGACGCTAAAGCTGAAACTCCTGTACTTTGGCCACCTCATGTGAAGAGTTTACTCATTGGAAAAGACTCTGATGCTGGGAGGGATTGGGGGTAATAGGAGAAGGGGATGACAGAGGATGAGATGGCTGGATGGCATCACTGACTCGTCCATTGAGTGAACTCTGGGAGTTGGTGTTGGACACGGAGGCCTGGCGTGCTGTGATTCATGGGGTCGCAAAGAGTCGGACATGACTGAGCGACTGAACTGAACTGATCTGAACTGAACACTATTGCTCAGGGTGGCTGAGTAAAACTAAAGCCCCAAATGTACAGACTGCGGTTTTTATGTGCTTCTGTTTTTAATAATGTCCCAGAATTGAGGGTTCTGAGGGAACCACAAAGAACTGAAACAATGTCCTTGAACAAAGGTTTGGCCATTGGCGATAAGGGAAAAACTCCAGCAAAGCAGCAGCTGGGGGCACAGAAGCAAAGCCTGCAGCCCAGAGAGCAATTATATTTATCAGCTAAAAGCCAAAACATATGTATAGGTATGCACAACCTCAACTAGAAATGCATACTCACCGAGCACTGAGATACTCTTTATTATTTGCTAGTCACTGTTTAAGTACTTCTTCCAAATATGAATGCATTTCTCGCTGACAGCTATCCCAGGAGGCATAGAATGGTTAAGAGATGTGTCCGGAGTTGTTTAGCTGGTGAGTGACAGAGAGACCCAAGATGGTTGTTCTTGACATTCATGCTTTTTTCCTTTATTTTTTTTTTCATGTAGACCATTTTAAAAGTCTTCTTTAATTTGTTACAATGACAGTTTATGTTTTATGTTTTTGTTTTTTGGCCACGAGGTACATGGGATCTTAGCTCCCAGACTGGGGATCAAACCTGAACCCCCTTCATTGGAAGGTGAAGTCTTAACCACTGGACCACCAGGGAAGTCCCCATTCATGCTCTTGATTGTTTACCTTCTATGACTTCTTCTCTGGAAACATCCTTGGTCCATGCCCCATCTGAAGCCTACCTCTCCAGCCTTCCAATAATTCTGTAGGATTACATACAACACCTCCTGGTAATTTCAGAGTTGGATTCTCTTGTTTGCAATCAAAACCCTGATTGACTCGGTCCTAAATCCAACTACAGAGATAAGTTTAAGTGAACACGAAAGGCTCCTCCGAACTCTGGCCCAGCAGCAACTCAACTACCTGAGGACTGAGGTGAAAGGGAGGTAGGCTTGAAGGTGGGGTACACATATTTATGGGGTTCACATCAATGAACCAAATTTTCATCCTACAGGGTGAGAAGCAGGAGCTGTCAGGATATTTATGAAAGCAGAGAGGTGTTTGTTTTTCTCAGTGTTAAGCAGGTGGATTTTGGGAGGTCAGCCTTGAAAACGTTTACAATTTTCTACCTGAGTCTGCTGAGACAAGCAGCTATGGGTATCTTGGGGCCACAATTCCCTGGACTTCACAGAAAAATTTAAGAATTGAAAAAAGCAGGATTAAAGGATATACTCTCCTTTCTACACTCTCCTACTTTACCTTCCTCCACCTGACCCGAGGTGGGCTTGGAGGGCAGCTGGCACAATGCTCAGCCAGCAGTGAAGGTGGAGACCTGGTGCTGAGCAGATACAGCCTGAGGTCAAGGCTTGGAGGGAGGGGTGCTGGGGAGGCACCCATTTCCATCTTCCTGAGGTCACAAGGAAGGACCAACCCTGAGAGACCCAGCAGAATGGGAGCAGACTGCCCTTCAGCTCCTCTGCCCCAACCAAGAAGTGGAAATTGAGCAAGATCAAAGTGCCACAAGAAGACCTTATGACTCCTGTGTAGATACTAACTAAGGGGTGTCTAGGGAAATGGCAGGGACAGGAAAGAAAAAAAAAAACAGTTAGGTAATTGTCAAAGAGGAATGCAAATTCTTCATTAAAAAGCTCCTCTGACTATGAACCCTCGCCATGCAAGTTTACACTTAGGGATGACACTTGGGTCACATTCTACAGTTGTAGCTTCACACCCAGGGACCTCTCAGGACCTTCTGTGATTAATCCAGAATCAATTTAAAGGCCAGACCCCTTTCCTGCACTCTTTACCTCTTATTGTCTTGTTCAGTCACCAAGTCATGTCCAACTCTTTATGACCCTATGGACCGTGGCACACCAGGTTCCCCTGTCCTTCACTATCTCCCGGAGTTTACACAAATTTATGTTCATTGAGTCAGTGATGCAATTTAATGATCTCATCCTCTGACATCCCCTTCTCCTCTTGCCCTCTATATTTTCCAGCATCAGGGGCTTTTCCAATGAGTCAGCTCTTCACATCAGGTGACCAAAGTATTGGAGCTTTAGCGTCAGCATCAGTCTTTCTAATGAATATTTGGGGTCGATTTATTTTATAATTGACTGGTTTTACCATCTTCCTGCAGTCCAAGGGACTCAACAGAGTCTTCTCCAGCACCACAATTCAAAAGCATCAATTCTTCAGCGCTCAGCCTTCTTTATGGTCCAACTCTCATGTCCACACATGACTAGTGGAAAAACCATAGCTTTGACTATATGGACATTTGTTGGTAAACTAATGTCTCTGCTTTTTAATACAAAGTCTAGGATTGCCATAGCTTTCCTTTCAAGGAGCAAGTGTCTTTTCATTTCATGGCTGTAGTCACCATAGGCAGTGATTTTGGAGCCCCTTGACATAAATTTCACCGCCAGTGCCCACTCCAATCATGATATTCTTTTCATCCAAGGCTACACCTTCTACCATCACTCTTCCCATCTTTTGGGAGCTCTTCTTACACTCCGGTATCAATCAAGGGTCCTCTCAAAAGACAGCCTATCAAAGCTGTGTGGGCGAGGTTCCAAAACCCAGCAGGAGAGGCTGCAGAACACAGGAGTTAGGAATGACAAGCCTTTAATAGCCACAGGAAGAAAGGACCAGGGAAGACACAGCTCTACTGGAGACTGGAGAGAGCTGAAGTGATGGAGGAGAGGCTGCCCTGTTGAAGCTGGTAACAGATGGTCACAGGCACTGCTGGCGCTACAAGGAAAGAAGCAGCAGCAGAAGGGAAAGACACCAACTGTTGACTTTGCTCCTCCCCTGGGCTTCCACTGACTGAAACCAAATCAAAGCCACATGGCAGGAGCCCTAGTGATGAATATCTATAGGGCAGGCTCCAAGGTGTAGACCAGAACAAAATGGAGAGGACAGGGGATGGACAGAGAATCAGTAGGTCAGCTGCCATGGACCCTTTTGTTTCAAATGCTCATAACTTTTTCAATTGCCAGTTATTTTGTGGAAACCAATCAGGGGGACTTTCCAGTGTTATTAATTCTAATAAAGTTCTTATAGTCATGGTCTGCCATCTTGGTTTGTCCTTCCATCATGGAGGTGACAAACAGAACACCAGGTAGACTCCTGGCCTCAGTAATTTTCTGACATTGAAGGGAATCAAACTTTTAAGGCCCTTTAGACCAGTGTGAGTAAGTGTGGTCCTTCTCCCAGTAGCATCAGCATCACCTGGAACTGCACAGAAATGCAGATTCTTGGGCCCCATCCATGACCTATTGAATGAAAGTCCTTAAGACTGGGGCCTGGGAATCTGTGTTTAAAAAAGCTGTCAGGGGTTCTTATGTATGTATATGCTACAGTTTGAGGAGTCTTCCTTTAGATCCCATCTTTGAAGATTTAGGGAGGACAGACCATTGATATCCTATCAGAGACCCTTCCAGTGTAAGGAGCCACTGACCCTGAACTTCCTCGCTACAACCTTTAGCAAGATACCAATGTCTGAGCCTCAGTCTTCTTACTTAGTTGCTGTCACTATAGCCAAAAAAATCTATTTCAGCTTTTCAAAGGGCTTGATCTTGAAATTGCTCAGATTTGTCATTTCAGGAGACGATGATGATGGCAGCAATGACAACAGCAGCAGCTCCTACTAAGCATTCTCCATACAGCCAGTTTCATCTGAAAAGTGCTGTGCATTTTAACATACTTCTCCTAACCTGTGAGGTGGACACTATCTTTGCTCCACAGATGGTGAGGTTGTGGCCTATGGAAAAACTCAGAAACTGGTTTTGTCTGTATAGCAAAGGAATACCTACTTCAGAGCTATGAAAACAGCATGATAAAGCATTCCACAAATATAAAGCCTTATATAAATGACAGCAGTGTGAACAGCCAACTACTGATGAAATGACCATGTGGAGTTTCATTAAGCTCTAACTTCATGGGATATTCAAGGTAGATCAGCCTATGACTAGCAGGCTTCTTCTCCTTCTTCTTCTTCTTCTTTTTTTTTTTTTTTTTAATAAGTTATGTGTCAAGAAGAGTGGATATTTCAGTGTTTCAATGGGTACTATTTGAAGATTTCTCATAAATTTGAAAGAGCAGAGGAAAATACTGATGCTAATCTGAATCTAACAAATAGCTTTCCTTAATTACAAGAAATAGCAACAAACCTCTTGTCTAAAAGAAGATAAAACCAACTGGTAAGCTCTCCCCAGTGCAAAGGACTGTTGACAAAAGTTATCTTATGACACCTCTCCAAGAATTCTGTTTATGGCCAAACAAATGATTTAATCTTCTAGAAACAGATTCATAGGTAACATCATTTTTATTGTTTTAATATGATGGATTCTCAATTTAATCAGAATCTTCCTCCTCCTTCAAATCCTCTTTCTACTAAAGCATTATCCTCCCCTAAGTCCAGAGATGAGGTGAATATTAAGACCCATCTTTCCGTCTGTTTAAAATATGCCCCCAAAGTGTCATGGGGGTTGAGCTGGCATCTCAGTGGAGAAAGATCTTGGCTGGACAGACAAGGGCCCAGAAATGAAAACTGGCCCCCTCGCCCACCATCAACTGCATGATAGAACACTAGTATTCCATTTTAGAAACAGAGATTCAGAAAGGTTATCTGACTTTTTCACATAGCCGGTGAATTACACAACATAGAAAAAATTGTCTTTTCTATTATAACAAAGCCAAATTGTATTTCAATGGATTGAAACAGGCATCACACTTCCCCTGCTCTCTAAAAGCAACATCACACAATTTCTTTATTTTTCATACAAAAGATTTCATACCCTTATATAAATTCACAACACAACATGATGGAGTGTACCATTTGTAGTGTTTGTTCTTTGCAGTCAAAGAGTGTCAGACCAAGCAGAAGTGATAAGGTGTTCATTTCCCTCAATACTAGCATGGGAGAGTAAAACAAATTTACAGTCTGTACCAAAGGCAAAAGTGTTAGGCAATCACAAGTATTTGCATGTACACCTCATAACACCTGCAGGTAAATTATTTGATAAGGTCAAATTTGACAACAACAAAACCATCAATGGAGCTGGAGTGAGTTGCTAGTCCAGTTAGAAAAAAAATATAGAAAGACAATCAGCTAGATTGTAGAAGCCCGGATTTTCTGGACTCTAACTTTAGAAAGGATTGTTTTGCCTTTATTAGAAATTCTGAATTATATTTTTTTCTACAGATAACACCAATGGTACAAAAAGCAAAGAAAAGCGCTTTACAAGGGAGAAGCCAAAGCCTAATGAAAAAAGCCAATGAAACATAAAAAAGATTGAGTCCCAGAAGGTAAGGTCTGCCAACTTCCCACACAATGTACAGTGACTCAAAGGCAAAGTCTAAATTAGCATTTGTGTATATTCATGGCTACTAATTTCAAAAAAATAAATTCATATAGGAAGTTTACTTTTTAAATTTTATGTAAAAAAAAAAAACTGGAGGGAACCAATAATAAACTTTCTATGTATATGTAATTTCACCTGCAACTTTATTTTAAAGATAATCATGCTTTTTAATAATTTATTTTAATTGGAGGCTAATTACTTTACAACATTGTAGTGGCTTTTGCCATACAATGACATGAATCAGCCATGGGTGTACATGTGTCCCACATCCTGAATCCCCCTCCCACCTCCCTCCCCATCCCATCCCTCAGTGTCATCCTAGTGTACTGGCCCTGAGTGCCTTGTCTCATGCATCGAACCTGGACTGGCAATCTATTTCACATATGATAATACACATGTTTGAAAGCTCTTCTCTCAATCATCCCACCATCACCTTCTCCCAGAGTCCAAAAGTCTATTCAGTATCTCTGCATCTCTTTTGCTGTCTCCCATATAGGGTCATCGTTACCATCTTTCTAAATTCCATGGTGCTACTGCTGCTAAGTCACTTCAGTCGTGTCCAACTCTGTGTGACCCCATAGACGGCAGCCTACCAGGCTTCTCCATCCATGGGATTCTCCAGGCACGAGTACTGGAGTGGGCTGTCATTGCCTTCTCCATCTAAATTCCATATATATGCATTAATATATTGTATTGGTGTTTTTCTTTCTGACTTCACTCTGTAAAATAGGCTCCAGTTTCATCCACCTCATTAGAACTGATTTAAATGCATTCTTTTTAATAGTTGAGTAATATTCCATTGTGTATACGTACCAGGGCTTTCTTATCTATTCATCTGCCAATGGAAATCTAGGTTGCTTCCATGTCCTGTCTATTGTAAACAGTACTGCAATGAACACTGGGGTAAACGTGTCTCTTTAAATTCTGGTTTCTTTGTTGTGTATGCCCAGCAGTGGGATTGCTAGGTCCTATGGCAGTTCTATTTCCATTTTGTAAGGAATCTTCTCACTGTTCTCCATAGTAGCTGTACTAGTTTGCATTCCCACCAACAGTGTAAGAGTGTTCCATTTTCTCTGCACCCTCTCCAGCATTTATTGTTTGTAGACTTTTGATAGCAGCCATTCTGACCAGCATGAGATGGTACCTCACTGTGGTTTTGATTTGCATTTCTCTGATAATGAGTGATATTGAGCATCTTTCCATGTGTTTGTTAGCCATGTGTATGTCTTCTTTGGAGAAATGTTTGTTTAGTTCTTTGGCCCATTTTTTGATTAGGTCATTTATTTTTTGGTTATTGAGCTGCATGAGCTGAGGAAAAGAATTGTATGTATTCTCCTCTGTCATTTAAATCATTACCTAAGCAATTATCAGTGCTCAGATAAATTGTTAATATACTCTTCATTCAGTTTTTCACACTTCACAAGTAGATATGGATTTTGTTTGTATTGGGATTCCCTGGTGGCTCAGATGGTAAAGAATTTGCCTGTAATAGGGGAGACCCAGGTTCGAGGGAATGGCTACCCATCCCCATATTCTCACCTGGAAAATTCCACAGACAGAGGAGCCTGGAGGGCAACAGTCTATGGAGTCACAAAGAGTCGGGGACAATTGAGCAACTAACACTTTATTTGTAGGCATCATTTTATTTTATTTTTTTTAACAGGAGAAAATCAAACAAAAGTTTAGTAACATGTATACATGGGAGAGATCCAGAAGTGAGTGACCTGCACGCACCATTTTAAAGCTGTGGTTTACTTGGATATTTTGACAGATAAATTATGCAGCTACATCTTAAAAGTAAAACATGGCTTATTGTAGCTGTTTAATTTAAGACATCAAGATTTCAAGGTGGCGTGCACACTAAGTCTCTTCAGTCATGTCCAACTCTGTGTAACCCTATGGACTATAGTCCTCTAGGCTCCTCTGTACATGGGATTCTCCAGGCAAGAATACTGGAGTGGGTTGCCATGCCCTCCTCCAGATGATCTTCCTGACCCAAGGATAGAACCTGCTTCTCCCATGTCTCCTGCATTGGCAGGCAAGTTCTTTACCACTAGCACCACCTGGGAAGCAAATTTTAAGATACACTATCGATTTAATAATAGCTTTGAAATGAAAAAAAGGTATAGCCCACTAAATGATCATATTAATTTAACATAAACCCCTATTCCAAAAGTAATAAAGTGAAAAAGAGAAAGAGATTATAATTAAGGAAATACATTCTTTTATTTGTAGAAAGGATACAGCAGAATAGGTAAACCTTATAATACAGAGCCAGGTTTCATGGGTTCAAACCTTGGCTCCTCCACTTACTAGGTGATCTCAGGAAATCTAATCAGCCTTTGTACACCTCATTCTTCACTTTAGACAAGAAGAAGACAAAGATAGCATCAGTCATACAAGGCTGTTATGAGGATTCAGTGATTAATATTCTTAAAGTACCTCAAACAACCCCAAGAAACTATTTCAAACAATCCGGAGATGATGAATGGTACATGCTGCTGCTGCTGCTGCGAAGTCGCTTCAGTTGTGTCTGACTCTGTGCAACCCCAGAGACAGCAGCCCACCAGGCTCCCCAGTCCCTGGGATTCTCCAGGCAAGAACACTGGAGTGGGTTGCCATTTCCTTCTCCAATGCATGAAAGTGAAAAGTGAAAAAGTGAAGTCGCTCAGTTGTGTCTGACTCCTAGCGACTGCATGGACTGCAGCCTACCAGGCTCCTCCGTCCATGGAATTTTCCAGGCAATAGTACTGGAGTGGGGTGCCACTGCCTTCTCCGAATGCTACATGAGAATTTGTTAAATAACAGTTATCACCACCATGGCCAGCACCTTCCAGGACTCACTGAAGCTTACACTGCATTGAAGTGAACAATTTCCAATTCAACAAGCCAATAAAATGCTTTAATTTGGGGAAATATTTACCAACTGAGTGCTTGACACTATGCCAGATTTTTAGAGGAAGGAAAAATGAAAAGTAAAAAAATGATAGAACCATGGTGCTGCTTCTAGAAGGGCCATTTAACTAGGGGTGTGTGGTGACCTAGGCTTCAGAACATCCACAAGCCCTCTGAAATGAGGTGCAAAATTATGCCTGCACACACATTTATCTAGGGTGCCATCCCAGATTCCAGAAAAGGCCTGGGATTAGGGGGAAAAAATGTTGAGAGCTATTTGTTTCAGGTAATCACACCCATTAAAAGATAAATATGCCAAAGTTTAATTTTAGTAAAAGACACTTGAGTATTCTCAATGACTTGATTCAATTATAAATGGATTCTTTTACTTTGATAGGTATGCACAGTTTCCCCTTCCTAATCTGAAGTTTCTTAAATATCAAACAGTCTCCATCAGAAATGTAAATCCTTGATTATCAGAAACTCATTCTACCTCTTCTTCCAGTCTTCCAGAAAACGAAGCTACTTGCTTTATATAAATCTCCAAGTTCAGTTGCAATACAAACCCAGTCAGTTTCCAAATCTCCAGAGCAATGGCTTCCAGAATGAGTCATCCTAAACCTTTTTGTTTCTTGAACAATGGCTGGCATTGCAGGGTGATGATGGACAGTTGCTGCTCAAGCCATCACCAAACCTTGCAAGTGGATAAAAACTGATCTTGGAAGCCATTTACTTAAGACATTGGAAAGAAAATAAGCTGCAGTTTGCAGTAAACGTGAAATGTCTAGGGTACCAGGTGTTTTATCTAAATACCACACACTAAAGGATTATAGCGCTGGAGTTCCTTGGGGCACCCATTGTTTCAGTGCTCCACATGTTATAATTAAGTCCATGTGTTAGACAACAGGGTACAGTGGCTCAGTGGTAAAAAATCCGCCTGCCAATGCAGAAGACATGGGCTTGATCCATGGGTTGGAAAGACCCCTGGAGGCGGAAATGACAATCCACTCCAGTATTGCCTGGAAAATCCCATGAACAGAGCAGCCTGGCAAAGCTACAGTCCATGGGGTCACAAAGAGTCAGACATGACCCAGCGACTAAGCATGTGCAACATGCATGCGCATGCGTACACACACACACACACACACACACACTTAGACAATATGGTTTTGCGGAAAGGCCATAGATATTGGAACCAGATACTCCTGGGCCCCATTCTGCCTGTACTATTTTTTAGCTGGGTGATCATGGAAGGCTATTAAACCTTTCTAGATGGTAATTTTCTCACAGTTGAAAATACCTTCTTCTTTTAGAGGACTACTGAAGTTTCAATCTGATAAAGACATGCCAGAATCCACAATGTTGTCTCTGAACTTTCCCTTTTCCATATCCACTTATAAATGATTTATCATAACAATAATTAACCATGGGGGAGGGAAAAGCCAATGATTTTAACTACTTTGCTTTCCCTTAAAATCTTATAACCTCTCACAAATTACTCCTCAATAACATATTGTTACTAGAATGATCAGTATTCCTAACCAGGTTTGTCATGCAACATTGAGGCAAAAAAAAAAAAAAAAGTCACAAGCACTCAGAGTCATCCACAGGGACTTTTCTCCCACCTTTACATCTATTTTTAGCTGCAAAGGTTACCAATTACTGCCAAGTCCATTTAAGACAGTGCAAGTATGAAACTCAGACTGTTTCATTATGGTACCAGTATTTAGACACTGCCTAAAATACTCACTCTATTTGAGGGCATCATGATTTTTAAAAACTTGGAAACTGACACTGCATACAAGAGCAAAATTTTTTAATGCCTAGATTTCCATAAATATGTAGATCAAAGTCCATTTGCTTAGAATAAGCTTCCAGCTGGGGAAGGAAACATTTAAGCTCCAAGGTGCCCAAAGCTTCCCAGACATTGTCTCTATTCTCAGAAAAACCTGACCCACAGTGTATCTCTCAATAGTGGAAGAAAATGAGGCTTCAAGAGCTCAGAGAATAACATGCGAGGATAGAGAGTAGTGGCCCTGCAATTCAAACTTCGAGCTGGCCAGAAGTCTGTTTCTTAAATAAGACCAACATGGGCTGTTGTATCTGATCTGACTCACCTTTTTTGGAAGATGCATGCCTCCTTTAAGGACCTTTATCTTCTGACAGGCTACCATAAGCAGATAAGAAAAGAGTAAGGAGGATAAATTCACAGACTTTTTGGATTGATGAAGATGGGCCTGGGTGCTTTTTGCTTAGGACACTGAATGCAACCTTTAATCTTAGTAACTATTAGTTACCATACACACCTATAACCACAGAATTTCCCCTCCCACCTCTCCACCTAGACCCCAACCTCTCCACCTCAATCCCAGAAGGAGGATCACAAGCCCCTGTGTGCTCCAATGAAAGAAAAGTTAATGTGTGGGATTATCAACAGTATGTACTGACCACTCTCAAGAGGGGTAAGGTCATACCAGCAGGTACTACACAGGCTATGGGCATTCACTGGAAAAGACCCTGATTCTGGGAAAGACTGAAGTCAGGAGAAGGGGATAATAGAGAACAAGATAGTTGGATGGTATCACCAACTCAATGGACATGAGTTTGAGCAAACTCAGGAAGATGGTGAAGGACAGGGAAGCCTGGCATGCTGCAGTCCCATGGGGTCACAAATAGTTGGACACGGCTGAGTGACTGAACAACAACAATGGACATTTAGGGGGAAAAAAAAATAGACCCTTGGTCCTCAGTGCATTTGAGAGTCAATTCAGAACATGGACTATGGAACCAGACTGGCGGGATTCAAACCTCCCTCCTCCCACACCCAGTGATCTTGAGCAAGTTACCTCTAGGTTTCAGTTTCCTCATATGTGTGTGTGTACGTGTGTCTGTGCATGTGCACGGGCACACATGCACATATACGCTCAGTTGTGTCCAACTCTTTTCAAACCCATGGACTGTTGTCCACCAGGCTCCTCTGTCCATGGGATTTTCCTGGCAAAAATACAGGAGTGGATTACCATGTCCTCCTCCATGGGAACCCTCCAGACCCAGGGACTGAACCCATGTCTCCTGCATTGCATGCAGATTCATCACACTGCACCACCACCTCAAAGCCCCTTCCTCATCTGCAGAATGCAAATAATAGCATCTAACACAGAGGCTTGTAGTAAGGGTTAAAGTTTATGCCAGAATCTGCAAGGCACATAATTAAGTGCTATGAAGTGTTATCACTGATTTTAATTTAATACAAGGAACAAAATCATGTTTTGCCTATGAGGTATGTGTATAAAATGACTGTAAGTTGGCCATACTGGTATAACTTGGAGCAGAATGTATTTCTCAATCAACAAAGTCTTATTTGCAGCAGAGAAGGGTGTTAAACCAGGCCTGAAGCATTCCAGTTCAGACACAGGAAATGGGCAGCCTTGTTCTTCTATGAGAGGGAGTCACCAGGGCGGGATTCAATCCCTGGGTGGGGACAATCCCCTGTAGAAAGAAATGGCAAATACCCACTCTGTTATTCCTTTCTGGGAAATCCCAAGGGGTCAAAAAGAGTCAGGACATGACTAATCACACATATATGCATCAGGGTACAGGTTGTAAATGAAAAAGAAAGAACTTTCAGTTACTCAAGTCTAAAGAGCCAATGAGACCCTGCCTGAGTAAAGGGTGGCTGACGGGAAGAGGTCAAGGCAGAGAAGACTGATCCAAAGGCTGAGAATCACAGGAAGACTTGGGTGAACAGTCAAACTGTCACAACTGGTGAATAATTCTGACTGTGGTAAATGAAACAGGTTTCAAGGAGATGAAGAAAGTGGTGGAACACTGCAGAAAATATGCCAGTGAGAGGGTAACAGGCAGGAAGGCCAGGGGTCTCCAAATGGAAAAAATAGCCTGCAAGTGTCAGACATTTTTATCTCTCTTAAGCGGCAGGAGGAAACAAACTAGTGATATTTTTTCCTTGTCTATACAAATTTAAAAGGAGGTTTCTCTTCAAATACTGTGTTGCCATAAGGACACTATTCTCAAACCTAGAGATAACCAATGCCTTTTTCTTATGGAAATGATTGTCTTAAGCTATGCTAATATACTATGCATTTACCCCAAACTCTGTCTTCAAGTCAGTTCTGCCTCTTGGCTCAGAACCTACTTGACAAATCAGTATGTTATACTCAGATATTGTTCCCCTAATCTATGTAAATGAAACTATTTGTATGGTGGTCTGCCCTTATTCAAGATTCAAGTTAATCATTTTATGGCCAGGATAAACCATTTGGTGCCAAGATTATCCCAAAATGCATCTTATGGGTGAGGGGCCTGGTGCCATTCTGAATTTTAAGACATTCCTTTCTTTCACTAACAGACTGCTAGTAGAAGGCAATGGCCACCCACTCCAGTACTCTTGCCTGGAAAATCCCATGGACAGAGGAGCCTCGTAGGCTGCAGTCCATGGGGTCGCTAAGAGTCAGACATGACTGAGTGACTTCACTTTCACTTTTCACTTTCATGCATTGGAGAGGAAATGGCAACCCACTCCAGTGTTCTTGCCTGGAGAATCCCAGGGACGGGGGAGCCGTCCATGGGGTCA
This sequence comes from Bubalus bubalis, assembly GCF_019923935.1. NCBI lineage: Eukaryota > Metazoa > Chordata > Mammalia > Artiodactyla > Bovidae > Bubalus > Bubalus bubalis. The sequence continues at coordinate 122,903,688 of NC_059181.1, read as the reverse complement.
CACAGAGTCGGACACGATTGAAACGACTTAGCAGCAGCAGCAACAGCAGTGACTATATAACATCCAGCTAAAGACTAGCAAGAGGGTACTCTTTCTGCCCCCTTCTGATGCCTATGTCAGAAGCTTTCTCTATCTCCTTTATACTTTAATAAAACTTTATTACTCAAAAGCTCTGAGCAATCAAGCCTTGTCTCTGGCCCCAGATTGAATTCTTCTCCTCTGGGCGCCAAGAATCCCGGTGTCTTTGCATGATTCAACAACAACCTTTCATCTTGGGGGCTCATTCGGGATCCTTCAGGACAAGGTAAAGATGCTTGGAGCTCTAGTCCTTTGTTCTCTTAGTGAACACGTTTTCTGGTATGCTTTACTAATGCTACGGTGTGCTAGTGTAAATAAATGACATGCCCTGCGGGAAACAAGTGAAGTGCCCTGCTCTGCTGTTCCATGGTGATCTCATACGGCTTATGACAAAAACCTGTCAGGGGTTTATACCAACCTGCCAATGCCAAGAGGCACCCAATGTCTCCTTTGAGAACCAACCAAAAATGGGCAAAGTGTGTAGGCCAAACTCTCCTTTTTCGGTCAAACTTTTTGGTCTCTTTGACCATTTCATAACTCCTTGGTAATTAAAAATACTAACCTAATCTATCAGATCATAGACTTTCAAGGGACTTGTGATTTATACTGTTACTGTGTACTGTGGCTTAGGTCCCAAACTTGGATTGGTAGTCAAAAAAGCACCTAGCCTCACTAGGGATTGAAAGTTTGGAAGCTACATGGAGCTCTAGCTCCAAGAACATCTCTGGGGTAAAAGGTTACTCAGATTGGGAATGCAATGGTTTTTTTTTTTTTTTTCCTTTGGTAATGCTGGCTCTTAGTGGACCAGAGGAGGCTGTTATACTGGTGTGGTGATGCTTGGTAAGAACATCTCAGATTTATGTTCGTATCAGTCTTACTGTGGTCAGGAATATACTCAAGGTCGTGCACAGGCACTCAGGTGATGAATGTTTCCCCCAGCAGTCTTATCTTGGGAGGCATTCTGGAAGGTTACTCTGATTCACCCCGGGTGACATCAGAGACAAGCAAGATTAAAGGTGAAGAGCTGGACGTCAGGTAGAGATGCTATCGGGTCTACCCCTGGTGCATCCCCACCCCATCTCGGTGGTAGAACCGGGAGGGACGTGGACTGCACCTGCATCGGTAAGGGACAGACTAAGTCTGACCAGGAAGGAAAAGCTTTTGGTGTAAAGTCTGTCTACACACCCATCTAGAGCAGGGAGGGATACCACCAGTAGAAAAAATGGCACTGGTCACTTTTTTTCTCTCTTACACATGTGAGCTAACAATTCCAGCCTCACTCCTTTGAACTGTATCCTAAAAAACTGAGACAGATTTGATCCCCAGGGTTTAAAGAAGACACACCTGGTCTTCCTATGTGATAGTACATGGCCACGGTGTCCATTGGAGGATGGCGAACGGTGGCCAGTTGAGGGTCTCTTAAGTATAATACTGTTTTACAATTAGACCAGTTCTGTAAGAAACAAGGAAAAAGTGATCTTAAAAGATAGATTTCTCACTCAGTCAGCTCCAGATATCTGCCGTAAGCTACAAAAATGGGCATATGGACCAAATCAGTCTTTAGATACTCTGTTACAACTGGCTCAGACAGTCTATTATGGTAGGAAATATGAGGGAAAAAAAGAAAGGCAAAAAAAGACAACAACAACAAAAAAAGGCAGAAGCCTTAGCAATGGCTATGAAAAACTTTCTTAAACAGCCTGAAAAAGATGCCCAGAGGGACCCATGTGAAAAGGGATGGGCTTGCTATTACTGTGGAAAGGAGGGGTACCTCAAGCAGGATTGCCATCAGACATCTAAGCCACCCCAGCTCCATGTCCGGTCTGCAAAAGACCACACTGGAAGAGAGACTGCCCCCAGAGGCGTATGTCTCCAGGGTCGGACTCTCAAGACAATCAGGACTGAAGGTGCCCGGGGGTCCCCACACAAGCTCCCATCCTAATTACACCTGAGGAACCCTGGGTATTAATTGTGGGGGGCCAATCCATCGATTTCCTTTTAGATACTGGGACAACTTACTCTGTGCTTACTGAAGCCCCTGGCCCACTTTCTTCCCAATCTGCTTCTGTAATGGGACTGTCTGAATGAGCCAAAAGGTATTATTCCAGTTAATCTGTATCTTACAACTGGGATTCTGTGCTATTTTCACACGAGTTTCTGATTGTTCCAGAATCTCCCTCACCCCTTTTGAGGAGGGATATACTGAGCAAGGTCCATGCCTCTGTTTTCATAAATATGGAGCCCTCCCTTTCTCTCCCTTTAGTTGAACAAAATGTAAATCCTAGAGTATGGGCTGATGGAAAATCTGTGGGTCGAGCACAAAATGTTATTCCTGTAGTTGTCAAGCTCAAAGACCCACACTTATTTCCACATAAGAAACAGTATCCACTGAAACCTGAGGTTAAGAAAGGGTTAAAACCCATCATCAAGAATTTAAAGGAACAGAGACTATTAATTCCCTGTAACAGTCCTTGCAATACTCCTATTTTGGGTATAAAAAAATCAAATGGTAAATGGAGACTAGTTCAAGATTTACATATAATAAATGACGCTGTAGTTCCTTTACCCCCCATGGTGCCTAATCCTTATACTCTATTGTCTAAAATTCCTGAATGAGCCAAATATTTCTCAGTAGTTGATTTGAAAGATGCCTTCTATTCAGTGCCTTTGGCAAAAGAAAGTCAATTTCTATTTGCTTTTAAAGACCCTACGCAGCCAACATGTCAGTTAACCTGGACAGTTTTGCCCCAGGTATTCCGTGACATCCTCACTTATTTAGACAAAGTTTGTCACGGGATCTACAAAACTTGAATAGCTCTGAAGTGGTGGTGTTACAATATGTAGATGATATTTTGCTCTGTGCTGAGACAGAGGAAGCTTGTTCGTGAGCCTCAGATTTCTTAAACTTTCTGACAGGCTGTGGTTACAAGACATCAAGAAAAAAGGCTCAGCTTTGTCAACAATCGGTTAGATATCAGGCCTAATCATATCAGAAGGGACTAGGGCCATAGGCCCTGAGAAAATTAAACCTATACTAAATCATCCCCTACCTATGACTTTAAGACAATTGAGAGGATTTTGGGAAATCACAGGTTACTGTCACATTTGGATTCCGGGTTATGGGGAACTTGCCCAGCGTTTATATAAACTTATAGCTAAAACTCAGCAGGCCCAAACTGACAAACTGGTTTGATCTCCAGAAACTCAAAAGGCTTTTAAGGTTCTTCAGACTGCTCTCCTGCAAGCTCCAGCTCTGAGCTTGCCCACAGGGTCAGAATTTAATTTGTTTGTCACTGAAAGTAAAGGTATGGCCTTCGGAGTTTTGACACAACCCCTAGGGCCTCACCAACAACCTATTGCTTATCTAAACTGAAAATAAGATATAATTTCACGTGGGTGGCCACACTGCCTAAGAGTAATTGGGACAGCGGCTTTATTAGCACCTGAAGCTTTAAAAATAATTAATGAATGAAACCTTACTATACTGACTTCTCATGATGTGAGTGGAATCCTAAATTCTAAGGTTAATATTTAGATGACAGACAGTAGGCTTCTTAAATATCAGTCACTGTTGTTAAAAGGACCCGTAATTAAGCTTAAAGTTTGTAGAAATTTAAATCCTGCCACTTTCCTTCCTGAAAAAGAAAATGAAACACCTGATCACTATTGTTCCCAATTTCTAACTTTATGCAGCTCGGGAAGATCTAATGGATACCCCATTAGACAATCCTGACATGAAAATATTTACAGATGGCAGTTCTTTTGTTCGGGATGGAAAGCGTAAAGCAGCTTACACCATGGTGACTGCTCAACAGGTTTTAGAAGCAAAATCTCTCCCCCAGGAAACCAGTGCTCAGTTAGTGGAGCTTGTGGCTCTGACCCAAGCTCTATAGATAAGCAAAGGGCAGCGGGTAAATATCTACACAGATTCTAAGTATGCTTATTTGACTTTACATGCTCATGCTGCAATATGGAAAAAAAAAGACAGTTTAAAACAACAACAAGAGAACCTATTAAACATTTCAGAGAGATCTAGAGACTGTTAACTGCTAAAGAAGTAGCTGTTATACATCACAAAGGGCACAGAACGGATGGGAGTAAAATAGCCGAAGGTAATCAGCTGGCTGGCTGTCAAGCCAGAAAAGCGACACTTTACAAAACCCCTTCACTGCAGACGCCTTTGATTTGGACAGGTCCTGTGGAACAGGAAAAACCACAATATACTGAAGAAAAATTTAAAAGATATGAAAAATGAGGAGCAAAGATTACTGATAAAAAATGGTTACAGTCCAAGGATAGATGATTAATAATTCCTAAAAATGCTCAGTAGAACATTCTTAAGGGTTTACATCAGAGTTTTCATTTAGGTGCAGAGAGTACTTATCAAATGGCTTCTCGTTTGTTTAAAGATAAAAATGTAATAAAAACTTTTAAAAATATTATCAAAAGGTGTGAGGTTTGTCAAAAAAATAACCCAAAGACTGAAAAGCTAACAAAATCTGGATTACAACAAAGTGGGAAGTATCCTGGAGAGGACTGGAAAATTGATTTTACTCATATGCCAAAAGCTAATGGATATTCTTGCTTACAAGTTTGGGTAGATACTTTTACTAGATGGATTGAGGCTTTTCCCTGCCGTAGTGAACAGGCTAAGGAGGTTATAAAGATTTTAATCCATGAAATTATCCCCAGGTTTGGGCTGTCACAGAGCCTTCAGAGTGACAATGGTTCCACCTTTAAAGCTGCTGTAACTCAGGGGGTATCTAAAGCTCTAGGAATAAAATATCACTTACACTGTTCCTGGAGACCCCAATCCTCAGGAAAGGTTGAAAAAGCTAATGACTATCAAAATACATCTACGCAAATTAACTCAAGAGACATAAGACAATTAAAGTCCTACCCATAGCTTTAATGAGGGCTCGAACTGCCCCATAAAAGGAGAGACTCTCCCCCTTTAAATGTATTTATGAAAGGCCTTTCTTACACATAGACATTGTTATAGACCCTGAAGCCTTGGAATTCACTAGTTATGTAACTCAGCTCTCAGCTTTTCAACAGGCATTAACAAAACTCCAGGAGATGACTCCTGACCCCGCCTCTGAGTCAAGCAAGCCTCTATTTGAGCCAGGAATTGAGGTCCTCATAAAAACATTGGGACCTGGGGGCCCATCCCTCAATCTCCTCTTCTCCCACAGCTGTCAAAGTGCCAGAAATTGATTCGTGGATACATCACACTCGAGTTAAGAAGTGGCACCCTGACCAAGACTAAATGGCATCTTTTTATGTCTTTACTTTCTATGCTCTAACTTTGTACTTTTAAGATGGGCCTGACAATCTATGTGAGCCTACTTCTGCTGACTCCAAAAATCCTGAGTCTGCTGTTTGATCCTCAAGACAATGCCTTCCTGTCTTGGGCTCACTCCTACGCTGCATTCCACAATCGGTCTAACTGCTGGGTCTGTGGAACACTCCCCTCTTCATCAGTAGAAGGCTTCCCATGGTGGACATCTCCACCTCAAGAAAAAGACTTTCTCCAAGTCTGTAAATACCTTCGACAACAATCACATGTGATGCCTCTTCTTCATCTGATGACATCTACCAACCCTAAAATAGACTGGTGCAAAACTTTGCACTTTAATTATGGATATAATGTGACTTTTAATTTTGATTCAGATTGTTTTCTTTTTGCTGTTTGCTCCCTACATCTGTAACTGTATAACTAGATTTGTTTCTAGCCACATGAAAGCTTTTAAGTTACAAATGGTTGCTCAAACTCCTGCTACTGCTGCAGCTTCCTCCAACTACTATTTGGGGCCCCTGGATCAGATATGCTCAATATGAAGATTAAGAAAATATGTTGCCTCACCAGTTTAGGGACAATGCCCCTTGTCAGCTCAGAAGCAGTTATGGAATGAAAATAATGCCCCTTTTCCCTAGACAAGATAATTCTCCTAAAAGAAAAGGGGGGAATGAGAGGGTAACAGGTAGGAAGGCACAGGGTCTCCAAACGGAAAAAATAGCCTGCAAGTGTCAGACATTTTTATCTCTCTTAAGCAGCAGGAGGAAACAAACAAGTGATATTTTTTCCTTCTCTATACAAACTTAAAAGGAGGTTTCTCTTCAAATACTGTGTTGCCATAAGGACACTATTCTCAAACCTAGAGATAACCAATGCCTTTTTCTTATGAAAATGTTTGTCTTAAGCTATGCTAATATACTATACATTTACCCCAAACTCTGTCTTCAAGTCAGTTCTGCCTCTTGGCTCAAAATCTACTTGACAAACCAGTATGTTATACTCAGATATTGTTCCCCTAATCTATGTAAATGAAACTATTTGTATGGTGGTCTGCCCTTATTCAAGATTCAAGTTAATCATTTTATGGCCAGGATAAACCATTTGGTGCCAAGATTATCCCAAAATACATCTTATGGGTGAGGGGCCTGGTGCCATTCTGAATTTTAAGACATTCCTTTCTTTCATTAACAAACTGCTGGTGACTATATAACATCCAGCTGAAGACTAACAGGGGGTTACTCTTTCTGCCCACTTCTGATGCCTATGTCAGAAACTTTCTTTATCTCCTGTATACTTTAATAAAACTTTATTACACAAAAGCTCTGAGCGATCAAGCCTCATCTCTGGCCCCAGATTAAATTATTCTCCTCCAGAGGCCAAAAATCCCGGTGTCTTTGTGTGATTCAACAACAACCTTTCACCAGAAGCCAAAGCCCAAAATAAGGCAGCCCCAGCACTCTGACAGTATGTATAGAAAGAGGGAATGTAGCTACCACTTATTACATTAGAGGGAGAAAATGACAGTCTTAGAAACAGCCTGATGAGAAGAATTTTAAATGAAATAAAAACAATATGAAAGGCTTAAAAAGAAGGTTAAAAAAATTCAACCACTAAGAGAGGCAAAAGTTGGGGGACATGACTGGTTTACAGAAAGAAAAAAAAATCAGTACTCCTTGGGAAAATGGCTGATTTGGAATCTGGAGCAGGAAATGGAATAAGATACGCTTAGAAAAATTTGTGCTGGAAAGCAATAAAGGTATCAGAGACTATTAGGGCCTTGTAAGAAGTACACAGGTGATAAACATAAACTGAGCAGAATACTGCCTTCAATGGGTTGAAACCAATACATTCAGATCTACAAGATCTTACTGATACTTGAAAAAAAAACTTATTGGGTGTTAGGGCATAAATCATAACTCAGAAAATTGATAAAAGGGAAAAAAAATCAAGCCTTTCCCCTGTCCTTCCTATACAATCTTTTTTTCAGAAGACTGGAGTAGTTCATGAGGATAAATTTCTTTTTGAGAGTGAATTCTTTATAGACAGAATTTCAACTGGTAAATGCAAGAGGAATGATAGATGTAGATCATCATTTTGCAACCTCTAATGAAATTGATCTAGGTTACAACTGTTAAGGATGCTACAATCATTAGGTGAAAGGTAAGTTGACCCTACCTGAACCCACTAATCACCCTTGGTATCTCAAAGAAGGACACATTCAGGCATCATGTCTCTAGGGATGTGATGTAACAGATTATACACAGTAAATCCTACCAAGAATGCTCACTCTTAAGTCTGAATCTAATCAAGCCGCTACATCTCACTGCCAGATTACAAGAAAGATGGACAATAAATGAACAAATCAGACAACAAGTATAAGTGAGAAGTGATGCCAGAAGTGGACATTCTATCTGACAAATGACCTGCTATCTCCATCACATCAAAGGCATGAGAAAAGAAGCAGGGGGAGGGGTTGTTTTGAAATAAAATAGATTTGAAAACCTAACAACCAAATACAATGTGTGGACTTTAATTCCTGGTTGCAACCAATCATAAGTGAAAAGACATCTCTGAGAAAAATTACACATGGGAATTATGTTAGGGAATTATTACTGAAAATTTTAGCCAAGAATGGCACATAACTTTTTTTTTTAAGGAACAAAGTCCTTATCAGAGATGTAAACTGAAACACTAATGAGTAAGATGACATAATATTTAGGATTTTATTTTAAAATACACCAGTCCCCCACAAAAGAAAAGTGGGGAAGAGAGAATGGTAAAATGTTAATAGCTGCTAAAGGTAGGAAATAGTTATATTAATCTCTCATAATGTCCAGAACACAAAGTTTAAAAAAAAAAACAACAATTAAATGGTTGTGGTGTAATTTTGATCTGTGCCTTATCTTACAAGTGATTTTTTTAGGAGGTAGTTAAGGTCCTCCCCTAAAGAAAAATCTAGTCATTCCACTTTGCCTAAAGAGGTGCAAAGAGTCTTAATCAGCTTGCATTATGAATTCAATATGACAATAAGTGACTGAACCAAGGAACCAGGCATTCTATAGTAAAAAACCCAATATCAGCTTACTTTTTCCCAGTAAGAGATAGCCTACAAAGCACCTGGGTTGGACAACACAACCCACAAAGAGCTTATCTGATGACAGTTAATGTCAGATGGTTAAGCTCTGTGAGAGCCCAAGGCAGCAAGGGCCACACAGATTTCCTAAATCAGATCTCAGTCAATACAGAAGTTGCAAAATTTCCAACCAACTTATGTTATGCATAAAGCTACTTTCTTACCAGTGGTAATCAATCTGTGCTAACTTATCCCTATAATCACTCAGCTGTAATCTGGAAGTACATCTCATGACATACAAAACTGAAGGTCCACAGAAAGAGCTAAGACATGATTTACTTGCATTGGTATCACTGCCCTAACTAAAGGGTTAACCACATGACCCCAGGTGTTTACAAGTCACCCACTCGTTTGATACATACTTCTTGTGTTTTTCTCTTTCCTTCAAACACTTTAGTAATGGACTGAATATTTGTGTTCCCCCAAAAATAATATGTTGAAGCCATAAGCCCCAAGATGATGGCATTTGGAGGGCATGTGGGAGGTACTAAGGGTGAGACTAGGTCATGAGGGTGGTGTCTCCATGATGGGACTTAGCGGCCTTATAAGAAAAGAAAGAGATCGATCGATGAATCAGAACAACAACAAAATTATATGAAAACACAAAAGACTCCAAACAGTCAAAGCAGTTTTAAGAGAGAGAACAAAGCTCCAGGTATCACACACCCTGATTTCAAACAATTTATATAGCAAAGTTACAGTCATCAAAACATTATGGTACTTGTACTAAGACAGACACACAGATGCCAGTACCTATATCAAAACAGTATGGTACTGGCACAAAAACAGAATAGAGAACTCAGAAATAAACCTCTGCTTATATGGTGCATTAATTTATGACAAAGGAGGAATATACAACAGGGGAAAGACAGCCACTTCAATAAATAGCATTGGGAAAACTAGAAAGTTAGAGGCAAAAGAATAAAACTGGACTACTTTCTCACACCATATACAAAACAAAACTCAAAACGGATTAAGAACTTACAAACATAAGATCTGAAACCATAAAACTCCTGGAAGAAAACACAGGCAATACACTCTGCTATCAGTCTTGGCTATAGTTTTTTAGATCTGTCTCCTTGGACAAGGGAAGAAAAAGAAAAAATAAACAAAAGGGACTACAATGACCTAAAAGGCTTTTTCAGTGAAAGAATCCATCAACAAAATGAAAAGGCAGCTTACTGAATGGGAGTATGTAAATGATTTGCACATGATATACCCAAAAAGGAGTCAATCTAAAATACGCAAAGAACTCATACAACTCAACATTTTCCAAAGAAGACATGCAGATGGCCAACAGGCATATGAAGAGATGCTCAACATCACTAATCATCAGGGAAATCCAATGCAAAATCACGATGAGATATCACCTCACACCTTTCAGAATGACTATCATCAAAAAGACAACATACAAAAAGTGCTGGTGAGGAAACAGAGAAAAGGGAATCCTCACACACTGTTGGTTAAGGTTATAATTGGTACAGCCACTATGCTAAAGAGTATGGAGCTCCCTCAAAAAATTAAAAATAGAACTACCATATGATACAGGAATTTCACATGTGGGTATTTATCCAAAGTAAACAAAAGCCCTATTTGGAAAAGATATATGCACCCCTTTGTTCACTGTCATGCTATTTATAATAGCTAAGATATGGAAGTAAGTGAAGTGTCCACTGATGGATGAATGGATCAAGAAGGTGGGGTATACACATATAATGAAAGATTACTCAGCCATTCAAAAAAATGAATTTTTATCATTGGTGACAACATGGATGGGTCTAGAGGGTATTATGCTAAGTGAAATAAGTTAGAGAAAGACATACTGAATGATCTCACTTTCATGTGGAATCTAAAAACCAAGACAAAATGAAAGTAGACAAAGATACAGAGAATAAACAAGTGATGGGGGGGGTGACACAAAACAGGTGAACAAGATTAAGAGATATAAGCCTCCAGTTATAGAATAAATAAGCCATGAGGATGTCATATACAGCATAATGAATATGGTCAATAATACTGCAATAACGTCATATGGGAACAGATGGTAACTAGACTTACAATAATCATTTTCCAATGCATGCAAATACCAATCAGTATGTGGTACATCTGAAACGAACATCATGTTGTATGTCAACTATATTTCAGTTAAAAAAAGAAAACAGTGAGAGAGGGAGATCTCTTTTCCTCCACAGGCACAAAGGAATGGTTACATCAAGACACAGAGGGAAGGTGGCTGTCTACCGTCAAGGAAGAGAGCTCTCACCAGAAACTAAACATGCTGGCACCTTGATCTTGCACTTCTCAGCCTCCAAAATGGTGAGAAAATGCATTTCTGTTATGTAAGCCACCAGGTCTATGGTATTTTGTTATGGTAGCCTGAAGAAATTAATACATATTTCACCTATTTTTGTCTTTCTTTCAAACCCTTTCCAACTCCTTTGATGGGAAGTTTCCACAATCACAAAGGTGGTTCCAGAGCCAAAGGAGGGAAAATAGTTGAAAATTATGGGTTTCCAATGTTGGAAAATTTGACAATCTTCCCCAAATTAAAAAAAAAAAAAAAAAAAAAAAAACTGGCCATGCACTTATGAAATGTGTTTGGAATGTCACAAGGAGAGCTAATGCAGTATTAGAACCAAAGAAGGGCTAATAAAGTACACCTTATTTGAAGTAACCACATTCAGAATAAATAGAGTAAATATGTATTTTGGCAAGGTACACCACAACATCATCCCAGGCAAGCCTCTATGCAGATCTATTTACACAGAAACCCTGGGCAATCCTACTCACAGACTGCCTGGCTGCCCTCATGGTGTCAGTATTCTGTGCAGTGAAAAAGTAACTGTCAAGGATAATAGGAATACAATTTGACCTACTTTCCCCATAGACTCCTAGAAAGTCTCTACATCTGATTTTTTGTGTTTACTGAACTATCACATTTTTGGGACACATTTCCTCCCTTTATTTGCAGGCAACCCTGTACTCCACACATTAAGGTCATTTGCAGGTAATTCCTAAACTCCCCCAGTCATTTGACCTAAAGACATCCTATTACTGCTTGGCTAACACTCAAAACATCCTTCTGAGGTCTATCATAGACAGTCATCTCTATGTGGGAAGAATTTTTAAGGAAGAAGGAACACAGCCTAGAAAGGCAAAAGATTCAATGTCAGTTCAGACCCTTTCCTACCCAAAGGAAGCCATACCAAACCCAGTGTTTCTCCCTGTCAAGTTTCACAAACCTATCTTTCAAGAGCTGAAAGTCCCCTAGCAAGATCTTTTAAGGCAGACAACTAAGACTTTATTAAATTACAGACCAAAATATCTACCTGGTGGTACCTTCTCAGTAAAGTTTCCTTAATTATGTAAGATTTTTAAAAGCTAAGTAAAAACCCTCAAAGGTGCCCAAGGCCCTGGTGAGTAGGGACACCCGACAAATCAGCAGGGCCTTCTGAGTGACTTATGAGAGCTCACAGACCGTCCAGCTTTTCTTCACCACAAAACATGTATGACCCGCTCCGGCCATTAGATGCACTTAGAACCCAAAAGGGACACTTCTCCACCAGGAAATCCTATGGAACACTACCAGCAGGAAGTCAGTATTTAAGACTCTGGGGGCATCACCAAGAACTAAGTGCTGACGACTGGGGAGCCCAGCAGCTAGTGCTCGCCCCAGAACTTCCAATTCCGGCCTCTGTCCCTAGGCCATGGCGGGGGCCAGAGCCAGTGTCGGTGCCAAGGCTTAGTTCTCGGAGACGCCCCCAGCATCTTAAATACTGACTTCCTGATGGTATGTTCCATAGGATTTCCAGGTGGAGGAGTGTCCCTCGTTGGGTTCTAAACCAGTGTCGGTGCCCAAAGTTGCAACGAGGCATCCCACAGCAGTGCACACGTCTCCTGCCTCCTGCAAACTGATGTCCCGCACATGCGGCATTGGGCTCGCTGTCAGGACAGGGCCAGCTTTTAGGCACCTGAAACCTGCAGCTCCCCCTCTGGGGACAGGCAAACTGCCGTTCTTCAGGCGATGCTCAGGTTCCCGCAGGTAGAATCCAGGCGCGCTGGGGCTAAGTCAGGTGCATCTAGGGGAAAGGGAAACCGCCGCTCCACCGGGGGCACCCCACGACCCCGCCTTCCCCGGCCCCTCTTCTGCCCAGGCCGGCACAAGGGCTCCACTCCCGGCACTTCCCCAACTTCCAGATGCGACCCTCGGCCGCCCCGGAGGGAGGGCGCGGGCTCCACGAGCGTGCCTCCCACTCCCACTCTGGCCGCGCAGGACCCGGCCACTCACCCGGCCCCCAGCGGCGCAGCGCTTCCTCCGCAGGGTGAGCGCGCTCCGCAGCAGCGCCATCAGGTGCCGCAGTCGCGGCCGCAGAGGCACCAGCAGCTGCTCGCGCCCTGGCTCGCGGGCGCTGGGGCTGCGGCACAGGGCGCCGTCCGCCGCGCCGCCACGGTCGCCACCGCGGCCAGAACCAGGCTCTCGCTCCTTGGCCGTATGTTGACGGAGCCCACGGCCGTCCTCATGCCCTGATGGCGGCTACGGCGCCGTCGGCTCTTCCCCGCGCTCGCCTTCACGCGTGGTCTGCGCCTTCGCCAGGAAGCAAGAGGGCGCGACGGCGGCTCCGGCGCGGGGCGCACTGCCAGCCGCTGCCCATTGCCCCGCGCCACTGCCCCGCCAAGCTCAACCCCACGCACCTCCCCCGCCCCGCCCAGGTGGCCCCCGCCGGGCCCCCGCTCCGCCCTGCCCTTACCGCGGCAAACTTCAGCCTGTGGACCTGGCTTCCGCAGCCAATCCCTGAACCTTGAGCACCTTCTCTTCCACAGGTGCGGGATTCTGGGAATCCCGCAAACTCACTCCACTGCCCGGCCCATCCCCCTACTCCCTTTAGGCTGAAAAGTGCTACTTCACCCCTTTTTACTGTATGCCAGACTCTACCTGAACTTCAACCATGTGAGCTAGGAAGTGGGGAACACCACCACCCTGCCCCTGCACACAATGTGTGTTTTTTTTTTTTTTTTCTTCCCTTCACAGCCTGGCCACAAATCATAATCACTATTTCCAGAAATGGTTTTCACCAAAGAACTTCAAAATAGGCTCTGTATTCTGCTACAAGTCAAACATCACTGAACTAGAATTGCCCCCACACTGTCCTCTCTTTGGCACATTCATCATTAAAGTCTAAAACTTTTGTTCATTACGATAGATGCTAGGCAAAATAGATTCAAGTCTGGTGACCTGGAGGTGATTCTTTGTAAACATGTTGAAACCTGACCTTCCCTGAAAGCCTGATGCATGTGATGAATGTTCTTGGTAAAGCGAAAAGGCCTACAGTGGTGTGAATCATCGTTCAAACCATTCCAGGAGGCAGGAATAGTAAAGCCCTGGCAACGAGACTCTTCCAACAGGACCTTAACATCCAGATGGTTGTGAACCTTCACCTCCAAAATCAATCTGTCTTCAGCAAGGGGTAGCCACTGCTTTTACTCCTTATCAGTAGGAGGCAGGGCTGCTATCTTTGCCTAAGACTTGACCCAGGACTAGATAAATATATAAAAAAGCAAAGATATTGTGTTGTAGTCTTGATAATTGCCAGTTCAGTTCAGTCAATCAGTTGTGTCTGACTCTGGGCAACCCCATGGACTGCAGCATGCCAGGCTTCCCTGTCCATTGCCAACTCCCAGAGTTTACTCAAACTCATCTCCATTGAGTTAGTGATGCCATCCAACCATCTCATCCTCTGTCATCCCTTTCTCCTCATGCCTTCAATCTTTCCCAGCATCAGGGTTTTTTCAAATGAGTCAGTTCTTCATATCAGGTGGCTAAAATATCAGAGTGTCAGCTTCAGCATCAGTCTAAGACAGTGTGAATAATAAGCACTGCAGCTCACAGGAGCAGGGAAATGTTTCTGGCCTGAGACAGGCAAAGTAAAGTCGATGAAGGGAGTTTCAGCTGTGCACTCAAGCTGAATGCAGAAGATTCAATCAGGCAGAAAAGAGGATGCAGGTGCTTCAAGTAAGAAAGAAAACATGAGAAAAACGCGAGAGTGGTAGGACACAGAACCTACTGGGCCCTGAATGGGTCCTATTGGTGGGAGAGGGGGAATTGTGTGATGGAGTAGGAGGAGAAAATATCAGAATAGATGCTAGTGATATATTGTCACTAAAAGCTGTTTGTGTTTACTGGAAAGGGCCCTGTAATGAATTCTGTCAGACGTTACAGTTTCCAAATACCTATTACATATATTAATTCAAGGCTGAAATTCCACTTGTATGGACCATATAAGAGTGCACTGGCTTATATAATGTTCAAATACTTCTGCTCCCACTGGTAATTAGGCATTGCCTCGATCCCTAACATTATGGGCTTCCCTCATAGCTCAGTTGGTAATGAATCTGCCTGCAATGCACAAGACCTGGGTTCAATTGCTGAGTCAGAAAGATCCCCTGGAGAAGGAAATGGCAACTCACTAAAGTATTCTTCCCTGAAGAATCCCATGGACAAAGGAGCCTGGCAGGCTATGGTCCATGGGGTCACAGTAGTCGGACATTACTTAGCAACTGAAACAAACAAACAAACAAAAAAACAATGTCATACTCCATACTCCAGGTTTCCTCCTGAAATACCAACTAAAAGGCCACTAGACCTTTGGTCCTGGCCCAGTAAAGGCACTCCAGGACACTTGTGATCAACAGTCTCTCTGATGAGTGGATGCGTGTGCCATGCCACCCCTGAGAACACCCTTTGAATCATACCATGAACCTACTCAGCTCTAAAACATAACACACATGTTCCGAATCCTGGTCCAGATCCTTGGACTTCATGCTCTTTCACAGAGTTTCTCAGTGCAAGACGAGGGAGTTTGGGATTTGACCCCATAGATTCTATGGCATTGATCAAAGGTCTAAAACTTAATATCAACAAAGGCCTTTGGAACGTTGGTTTGGGGTAAGGTGCTAAATGACAACAGCCATAATAGCTATGGTATAAGACAGACAGTAGGGCATAGCAGGAATGTGTGAGCAGAAGAACAATGATACTCTCTAGCTCATATCAAGCAATGCCCCACCCACCCCAGGACCTTTGCACTTGCTGTCCCCTCTGCATGGAATACTCCACCTCAGAAATGCTGCCCAGTACAACTCTCTGTAATGGTGGAAATGTTGTATATCTGCTTCACAGCCACGAGTCATAGGCGACTTTTGAGCACTGGAAATGTGGCTATTGTGCGTGAAAAACTGAATTTTAAATTTTATTTAATTTTAATTAATACAAATTAAGATAGCTACATATGGTTGTGGGCTACTCTACTGGAAAGCAAAGTTCTAGAATTCCATGTTACCCTTCCTCTATGCCTTAAGATTTTTAACTGAAATGTTTCCATTTCAGTGAGGTCATCCTTGACCATATGATTTGAAATTGTAGTCCTTCCCATCTGCTCCCTGCCCTGTCTGCTTTCTAGCCCTCCAATGTTGCCATCCATCAGTCTACGTTATTTATCCATTTCCCCTATTGTCCATTAAATCCCACAAGAGCCTGAATAAAGCTAAAGTTTATGTAAACACCAATGTTAAGAAAGTTTCATTGGCTATCTGCAGTGAAGGAAAGTGGGATACCAGGGAGGTAACTGGCATTTACCTAACTACAAAAGGATGTGGGTTTGAATGAGTGGGGTTGGTGGAAACAGGGAGAGATCAGAAGTTAGACATTATAAAGAAAGCTCCTCAGGCCTTGGACATGTGTTAGGAGGAGTATAAAGGTACTTCAGATGGTGATACAGATTGTATTTAGCCAAGATGACTAACACATTATCTCCTAACCTCAAGATATTCTGCAATACAATCTTGCTACTCTCCCATGAAGGGAGCAGGGTTTCTTTTTTCTTTCTACATCTCCTTGAACTTGAGCTAGCCCTGAGACCACTTTGGCCAACAGAATCCAGCAGACCTAACAGTGCCAGTTCTGTAAAGTGCCCTTAATTGACCAGATAACTTTCACTTCCAGCTCTCTTGGGATGCTCCCACTCAGAGACCAGCTTCTTGTGAGAAGCCCAGTCTATACAGAGGTGCTCTGGCAACTGAGCTCCCATCCAACAACCAGCATAACTGCCAGCCATTTGGAAGCTGTTTGGAACCTCCAATCCAGTCAAGCCTTCCCGTGACCCCTGTACTAGCCCACATCTGACCATAATCACAGTGAGAAGCCAAAGCAAGAACTACACAGCTGAGCCCAATCAACCCACCAAACTATGAGAGTTAGCAACAAATTGTTTTAAGCTACTCAGTTTAGAGATATTTGTTACATACAGATGCAGGTGTGATCCCTGGGTCAGGAAGATCCCCTGGAGGAGGGCATGGCAACCCACTCCAGTATTCTTGCCTGGAGAATCCTGTGGACAGAGGAGCCTGACAGGCTACAGTCAATAGGATTGCAAAGAGTTGGACATGACAAGTGACTTAGCATGCATGCACATTACGTACTAATAAATGACCAAAGCATATGGCTCAGAAAACTGAAAATTATACTCCTTTATGAATTAAAAAGGAAATCTATATTTCTATTTCCATGTGTGTGAAGAAACATGACGTTTCTTGGAAGTGGTCGGAATTGGCTACATGAGGAAAGGAAAGAAGGGAGATTTTTTTCAAGTATAACTTTAAAAAAAACATGAAAACATATTACCTATTCAAACAATTGTTTTAAAAAATGGCTCTGGATTTAGAAAAGTTGGGTGGTAGGAGGGACTGATTTGAGACTTTTATTAATACAGCAGTTAAACTCACTAAGGAGAAGGCAATGGCAACCCACTCCAGCACTCTTGCCTGGCAAATCCCATGGACAGAGGAGCCTGGTAGGCTGCAGTCCATGGGGTCGCTAGGATTCGGACATGACTGAGCAACTTCACTTTCACTTTTCATTTTCATGCATTGGAGAAGGAAATGGCAACCCACTCCAGTGTCCTTGCCTGGAGAATCCCAGGGATGGGGGAGCCTGGCAGGCTGCCGTCTATGGGGTCACACAGAGTCGGACATGACTGAAGCGACTTAGCAGCAGCAGCAGCAGCAGCATCATGAATCTACTTTAATTACCTCTCTTATCACAGTTAGTCTTGTATTTGAATAGCGTGCATGGTAAGTTGCTTCAGTCGTATCCAACTCTTTGCAACTCCGTGGACTGTAGCCTACCAGGCTCCTCTGTCCATGTGATTCTCTAGGCAAGAATACTTAAGTGGGTTGCCATGCTCTTCTCCAGGGGATCATCCTAACCAAGAGTTGGAACTCATGTCTCTTACTTCTCCTGCACTGGCAAGCAGGCACTTTATTACTAGAGCCACTAGTGATATAAGACCTAGATGAGGTTATAAAACCTTGGAGGGCAGAGATGACTTATTTTTGTATTCCCTCTACTGTCCATTGCAGTGCCTAGCACATCATGCTGCTGCTGCTGCTAAGTTGCTTCAGTCATGTCCAACTCTGTGCAACTCCATAGAGGGCAGCCCACCAGGCTCCCCCATCCCTGCGATTCTCCAGGCAAGAACACTGGAGTGGGTTGCCATTTCCTTCTCCAGTGCATGAAATTGAAAAGTGAAAGTGAAATTGCTCAGTCATGTCTGACTCTTAGCAACCCCATGGACTGCAGCCCACCAGGCTCCTCTGTCCATGGGATTTTCCAGGCAAGAGTACTGGAGTGGGGTGCTCCACTAGCACATCATAGATGTTATCTTAAAAAATGCATACATGTATGAATGCTGGGTGGATGAAGAAATGAATGAACAAAACTCTGATTAGCCAAACACTGTCATCCTAGGTTGAGGAAAGTCAGTCAGAGGTCTTAGCAGATGCAGAGTCTCGAAGATCTCAGGAAAATACATTACCTCAAGAGTGTTGGAGGCTATAAATTTACTCCAGATGGTGGCATGTTCAGATCAGCAGGGAAGAAAGATGATTTTAGCATCAGTATGTAGAGTGCTTTATAACAGGAAGACCCTGAATTCTGGGCAGTCAGCAAATCAGATTATAGAATCCCAGGCATGAAGTATTAGCATGGTAATCCATAAAATTGGGTTAACAGAAACTTCTGTGTTTTCCTTATACTACTCACATCTGTGCATTCTGTGCATGGACAGTGTATCAAAAAGCAGAGACATCACATCTAGTCAAAGCTATGGTTTTCCAATAGTCATGTACAAATATGAGAGTTGGACCATAAAGAAGGCTGAGTGCCGAAGAACTGATGCTTTTGAACTGTGGTGTTGGTGAAGACTCTTGAGAGTCCCTTGGACTGCAAGCAGATCAAAGCAGTCAATCCTAAAGGAAATCAACCCTGAATATTCACTGGAAGGACTCAAGTTGAATTCCAATACTTTGGCCACCTGATGTGAAGATCCTACTCATTAGACAAGACCTTGATGCTGGGAAAGACTGAAGATAAAAGGAGAAGCAGGCGGCAGAGGATAAGATAGTTAGATAGCATCACTGACTCAATGGACATGAGTTTGAGCAAACTCTGGGGGATGGTGAAGGACAGGGAAGCCTGGCGTACTACAGACCGTGGGGTTGCCAAGAGTCAGACACAACTTAGCGACTGAACAACAACATTCTGTGCAGAGTTTCCATGCTAATTAAATGAGATGATGTTTATAAAGCTGTTTGCAAACTTCAAAGCACTACGCCTAGAACACGGACTTTTTGTAGGGTTGAAAGAGAAGGGACAGATGAGATGATGCCTTGGAGAAAGCAGAGCCTGGACCAGAATGGCAGAAGGAGTGGGAAAATAAATAGGGTGTCAAAGATCATGCACAACCAGAAGACAGAGACCTTTCACAATGTTTCTTCCTTTCTGTGAGTGTTAAGCATTTTTAGCCCTGATCTAACCCAAGCACAGAGTAAGCCATGAGAAAATCTGCCTGAGTGCATTCTGGCAACATTGTATGAGTTCAAATTGGCATTTGATAATCTGGATGAGAATATAGAGATGTGGGGCTAGAGAACACTCAGAGCAGGAAAGTCTCCTAAGTCCTTAAACATAAAGGAAGACTTCTGAAAAAAATGACAGCAAGGGACAAGCCTGTTGTTTTCATGTATCTGGAATATACAGAGGAGAAATTGGATTCATTCTAAATGGAGTTAAGACTGATGATGGAAACTACAGAGTAAAATTTCTTCTCAACATAATACTTTTCTATCCATTTAAATCCATGTTGAACTTAAACAGTCCATGTATGTGAGTGGCTCAGTCATGTCTGACTCTTTGTTACCCCATGCTCCTTTGTCCATGGGAATTCTTCAGGCAAGAATGCTGGAGTGGAGTGCCATTTCCTTCTCTAGTATTCTTACCCTTCCAAAATGAGGGGACTTCATGGAGTTTAATTTTATCAGATGCATGGTTGGATTCAGCGACCTGGAATGTTTCATCTGACCCAAGCATTGGGTTTTTTCCACCGGCCCTAGTGAATACTGAGGTGGTTATATAGAGCAGCAGTTCTCAAAGTGTGGCCTGGGGACCTCTGGGAATCCTCAAGACCCTTGCAGAGCTTTTATAAGGCCAAAGGCTACAGCCACATGATACTGCAGCAGACAGAATACAGGAACAGAGAAGAGATTCCAGCAGCTTCTACTAAGCCAAACATCAAGAAAACTAACAAAAATATAAACAAGGCCATTCTTTTCACTAAAATTTGTTTTGGAAAACCATTATTTTTCATAAAACATATTTCTGTTAACATATAGTTTTTTTAATGAGTTAATGCATTTTAAAAAAATGCTCTTTTCAATTTTAAAATAGTAAGTATCCACAGTCATGACCCACAGGAAAAGAAAAGCTCTTTAGGACCCTTGATAATTTAAAGGTGTAAAGGGTTCCCAAGACCAAATAACAGTCAGAAAAAAAATTGTCTCTGATGATAAGAAAGGAGGGAGGGACTTTGCTGGTGCTCTAGTTGTTAGGGCTCCAAGCTCCCAGCAAAGCAGATGCAGATTCCATCCCTACTCAAGGAAGCAAGATCTCAGAAGCCATGCAGCATGGCTGGACAAAAAGAAAAAAAAAAAGATAAGGGAAAGAAAGGAAAGAAGGAATGAAGGAAGAAGAAAGGAAAAAAAAAAAAGATAGTAGGGAGATGTGAACGGGCTAAAAAAGCGTCTACCCTCTCACTTCCCAGCTACCTTTGCTGAGTTAATACTGCTTTCAGCCCGACACAGAACTAGGGTTTCCACAAAAGTGGCTACTAGAGGTATCTGCATGGTGGAACAGAGGACCCATGCTTTGGAATCAGATGCGCCTGAGTTTGAACCCAGATTTCTCCAGTTTCTAGAGGCTTTAAATTACTTGGCCTCTCTGAGCCTCCATGATCTGTTCTGTGTATTATTAAGACTACCAGGTTGTTGAGAAGATAGACAAGATCTTCGTGTAGAATCTAACCCAGAGAGATAACTCTTAAATTACAGCTGTCCACGTGGCTCTTGATTAATGCCAGGTGAGGCCCAGGGAAGCCACATGACCTGATGGACAAGTGGTGGTCTACACGTGATTTTGACCAACTCTCCCCACATAATCCCCTCTCTAGACAAACCCCAAATCTTTAGACAGATTATTCCTGAAGCTCTTACTTTACCACTAACCACTGGAATATAATTTCCTCATCTTCTCTACTCTGAATACAGCTGTGGGGGAGGATAACAAACTTTGAATGTAGAATCAAAAACCCAGGCTATGTCCCACATTTATTGATTTATTAGCTCTGTGACCTTTAACAAGCACTTCACCTCTTTGAGCCTGTTTACTCATCCATAAAACAGGGAATAATAAAACCTGGTCTGTGGGGTGGTTCTGAAGGCTAAAATAAATAATGCCTATGAAAACACTGAGCAAACAGTAATATGTGTGTGTGTGTATGTGTGTGTGTATATATTTTATGTATATATATGACAACAACATATATAATATATATATATATGTTGCTGTCATTAATAACATGACATAATAATCTCATCTATTTTATGTTTAAAACTGATCTAAGTTAAAAAAATTCCACAATGACTACTTAATCAAAATTATCTCCAGGTAACTCCCTGAAGTCCTAACCAGTACACCATGCTTTCACTGCCAAGTGTCCAGGTTTGATCCCTCATCAGGGAACTAAGACTGTTAAAACTTAGGCTGACTGCAAGTCATGCAATCAAAAAAAGAAGGGAAGAAAAAGAAAAAAAAAATCTTTCCACACTTGCACACATGCAAGTGTGTGTATGATTGGACAGTAACATGAAATTTGGACACATTTTTACAAGCCCAAAAACTTTGTGAATGTCTTCTGGGCAATCCCCCCCACCGCCCCCCAATTAGTCTCTCTTTATTAGGGCTTAACATCAGACAGCAATGAAGAACTTTCTTAGAAAATTAAAATGTGACACTGGTTCTCTCCCTATGACGCGGTCTCTTAGGAGGGAAAAAGAGCTTGGGGAGGAGACACTGACAGGGGTAAGAATTTATAAGTGCTATTAGCAGAGCTGCTAACAAAATATTTTATCTGCAGGTGCTCTTTTATGTTTATTGATTTAGAAGTAGGAAAAAACTGTTAGTTATAAAGTTCCTGTTTATTCCTGACAAATTGTCAAAACCTGCATTGTCAAGGCTAAAAGAACCTGACTCTGCCCTCCACTTGACTCAGGATGAGCCAGTTTTTGGTTATGGTTCACTGAGTTACATGCATATTTGTTTTCCTTGGCTCCTCTTTGTCTGATGTCATTCCTTCTAAATACCATGTAAATCCCCCCTTATTTACAGTGTTGTTCTCTGCATGGTAGGCATTACAGGCAACTGTAGTCTTATGATTTCAGATCAAAACTGATACTGTTTCACTTTTTGAATATGTCGATTTGAAAAATGTTCATAGATACCATTCACAATGGTAACAATGGAATGCCATATTTATTTTCAAGGGAGGCTCAGAGAATCAACAGGCCTTAATGTTTGTAAAGTCTTAATAGTTCTTCTCAAGCTGTATGGACAAGATACTTTTTGACCTCTGTATATGGTGTAGACATCAGAAGAGAAGATGAACTCAAGAGTCCATGAAATCAGAGGAAAGACTTGGAAGCACTGTCAGAAGCTGAATGAGTTACATCTTTGGCCTCAGCTTCTTCATTTGCATAATGAGGAACAACCTGCCTCATTGGATCCCTGCATAGAAAACATGAGAGAGTAACTGTAAAGTACTTAGAACAAAGAAGGCACAGTCAGGAGCACAGGCTTGTGAGAGGATATCTTTATTACTTTTCAATCTGAGCTACAGGGATGCAAAAAGGGCTGGGAACTTCCTGAAATCATGAAAAAATGCCTGCATACTTCTCTGATTAAAGGAACATAGGTGTCATTAGATTTTCAAAATAGATATGTGTGTGCCTGCCAAGTTGTTTTAGTCGTGTCTGACTCTGTGCAACCCTATGGACTGTAGCCCATCAGGCTCCTCTGTCCACATGATTCTCCAGGCAAGAATACTGGACTGGGTTGCTATGCCCCCCTCTTCAAAATAGATACCCTAATCACAAAATTTCTAAGACCCATGGCACTTGGGTTGAGCCTAACTTTCTAAACGTGAGTGTGTACATACAGACCACAGATGAAGACAGATGCAAGCTGCCCCATTTACACTTGCAGTATTAATTATGATGTCCACCACAATGTAAAGGGTTGCTTCTTTGTAAGTGGCCCATATCTAGTACAAATGGATCTCCCTCCAGCATCCACCACCACAACCACAAGATATAAACCTGAAAATGAGCAAGTTACCAATCCATGCTGGTGGTCATCAGGTAGCCCAGTATTTGCTGGCCAAGAGGGTTTGGGAAGGATTGAAGGAAGTCTGGGAAGGGGCAAAACAAGTGGAAACCTGACATTTCTATTGATGCTTACATCCTAAAAACACCACAAAGAAGCGATAACCATCACAGGATCAGGTATGAGAGGGAAAATGCTAGAGGAGGAGACAGCAAAGAAGGCATTTGCAGGAGGCGGCTTTACTTTCTGCTTCAATTTTGCATTTTTCTTTCAAAGGCAGCACAGATCCTCTGTAAGAAGAAAAAAGACAGATGGGATGACAGAATTTTGTGCCTGTTTTCTGGAGCATTTATTAGAGAATTTATGACTCTTCATAGTTACCATTGGGTATGTATTTAGAATAATTTTCTGCCATGAAAACAGGTAGTCCTCATAAAGTTTCAGTCTCTAACACAAGGGCAGAGATATTGCTTTTCTAGTGTCTCTGCCTTTTAGTTTGCATATTAACAACACTGAATAGTACTCAATATTCTAAATAATTGAAGCTGCCTTGCTTGAAATCAACTATATTGTTGGTGGTGAAAAATAATTAATTCTTTATTCTCTTTGGACAATGTGGACCACTTCCTGAAACAGGCTGTATTACTTGAAAATCATACACCTTTGGCTCACATTACATATCTCGGGGCTCAGGCTAAGAATGATGCTGATTTTGCCTTAAGAAGCATATCAACATTTGATGTTCTTCATTCTTTCTGTCTTAATTATAGATCATGCTCAGGAATCAAAGAGCCAATATTTATAGAACCCCAATCCTTTTATATATATATATATATATATAAATTTATTTTATTTTTTAACTTTACAATATTGTATTGCTTTTGCCATGTATCAACATGTATCTGCCACAGGTATACACGTGTTCCCCATCCTGAACCCTCCTCCCTCCCCCCTCCCTGTACCATCCCTCTGGGTTGTCCCAGTGCACCAGCCCCAAGCATCCAGTATCGTGCATCGAACCTGGACTGGCGGCTCTTTTCATACATGATATTATTCATGTTTCAATGCCATTCTCCCAAATCATCCCACCCTCTCCCTCTTCCACAGAGTCCAAAAGATTGTTCTATACATCAGTGTCTCTTTTGCTGTCTTCCATACAGGGTTATTGTTACCATCTTTCTAAATTCCATATATATGCATTAGTATACTGTATTGGTGGTTTTCTTTCTGGCTTACTTCACTCTGTATAATAGGCTCCAGTTTCATCCACCTCATTAGAACTGATTCAAATGTATTATTTTTAATGGCTGAGTAATACTCCTTTATACATACCACAGCTTTCTTATCCATTCATCCGCTGATGGACATCTAGGTTGCTTCCATGTCCTGGCTATTATAAACAGTGCTGCGATGAACAATGGGGTACATGTGTCTCTTTCAATTCTGCTTTCCTCAGTGTGTATGCCCAGCAGTGGGATTTCTGGGTCATAAGGCAGCTCTATTTCCAGTTTTTTAAGGAATTTCCACACTGTTCTCCATAGTGGCTGTACTAGTTTGCATTCCCACCAACAGTGTAAGAGGGTTCCCTTTTTTCCACACCCTCTCCAGCATGTATTGCTTGTAGACTTTTGGATCGCAGCCATTCTGACTGGAATGAAATGGTACCTCATAGTGGTTTTGATTTGCATTTCTCTGATAATGAGTGATGTTGAACAGCTTTTCATGTGTTTGTTAGCCATCTATAGGTCTTCTCTGGAGAAATGTCTATTTAGTTCTTTGGCCCATTTTTTGATTGGGTCATTTATTTTTCTGGAATTGAGCTGTAGGAGTTGCTTGTATATTTTGGAGATTAGCTGTTTGTCAGTTGCTTCATTTGCTATTATTTTCTCCCATTCTAAAGGCTGTCTTTTCACCTTGCTTATAGTTTCCTTTGTTGTGCAGAAGCTTTTAAGTTTAATTAGGTCCAATTTGTTTATTTTTGCTTTTATTTCCAATATTCTGGGAGGTGGGTCATAGAGCATCCTGCTGTGATGTATGTCAGAGAGTGTTTTGCCTATGTTCTCCTCTAGGAGTTTTATAGTTTCTGGTCTTATGTTTAGATCTTTAATCCATTTTGAGTTTATTTTTGTGTATGGTGTTAGAAAGTGTTCTAGTTTCATTCTTTTACAAGTGGTTGGCCAGTTTTCCCAGCACCACTTGTTGAAGAGATTGTCTTTAATCCATTGTATATTCTTGCCTCCTTTGTCAGAGATAAGGTGTCCATAGGTGCGTGGATTAATCTCTGGGCTTTCTATTTTGTTCCATTGATCTATATTACTGTCATTGTGCCAGTACCATACTGTCTTGATGACTGTGGCTTTGTAGTAAAGCCTGAAGTCAGGCAGGTTGATACCTCCAGTTCCATTCTTCTTTCTCAAGATTGCTTTGGCTATTCAAGGTTTTTTTTGTGTTTCCATACAAATTGTGAAATTATTTGTTCTAGCTCTGTGAAGAACACTGTTGGTAGCTTGATAGGGATTGCATTGAATCTATAAATTTCCTTGGGTAGTATACTCATTTTCACTATATTGATTCTTCCAATCCGTGAACATGGTATATTTCTCCAGCTATTAGTGTCCTCTTTGATTTCTTTCACCAGTGTTTTATAGTTTTCTATATATAGGTCTTTTTTTTTTCTTTAGGTAGATATATTCCTAAATATTTTATTCTTTTCGTTGCAATGGTGAATGGAATTGTTTCCTTAATTTCTCTTTCTGTTTTCTCATTATTAGTGTATAGGAATGCAAGGGATTTCTCTGTGTTGATTTTGTATCCTGCAACTTTACTATATTCATTGATTAGTTCTAATAATTTTCTGGTGGAGTCTTTAGGGTTTTCTATGTAGAGGATCCTGTCATCTGCAAACAGAGTTTTACTTCTTCTTTTCCAATTTGGATTCCTTATATTTCTTTTTCTGCTCTGATTGCTGTGGCCAAAACTTCCAAAACTATGTTGAATAGTAGTGGTGAAAGTGGGCACCCTTGTCTTGTTCCTGGCTTTAGAGGACATGCTTTCAATTTTTCACCATTGAGCATAATGTTTGCTGTGGGTTTGTCATACATAGCTTTTATTATGTTGAGGTATGTTCCTTCTATTCCTACTTTCTGAAGAGTTTTTATCTTAAATGGATGTTGAATTTTGTCAAAGGCTTTCTCTGCATCTATTGAGATAATCATATGGTTTTTATTTTTCAATTTGTTAATGTGGTGTATTACATTGATTGATTTGTGGATATTGAAGAATCCTTGCATCCCTGGGGTAAAGCCCACTTGGTCAGGGTGTATGATCTTTTTAATGTGTTGTTGGATTCTGATTGCTAGAATTTTGTTAAGGATTTTTGTGTCTATGTTCGTCAGTGATATTGGCCTGTAGTTTTCTTTTTTTGTGGCATATTTGTCAGGTTTTGGTATTAGGGTGATGGTGGCCTCATAGAATGAGTTTTGAAGTTTACCTTCCTCTGCAATTTTCTGGAAGAGATTGAGTAGGATAGGTGTTAGCTCTTCTCTAAATTTTTGGTAGAATTCAGCTGTGAAGCCATCTAGACCTGGGCTTTTGTTTGCTGGAAGATTTCTGATTACAGTTTCAATTTCTGTGCTTGTGATTTTCTATTTCTTCCTGGTCCAGTTTTGGAAAGTTGTATTTTTCTAAGAATTTGTCCATTTCTTCCACCTTGTTCATTTTATTGGCATATAATTGTTGATATTCGTCTCTAATGATCCTTTGTATTTCTGCATTGTCTGTTGTGACCTCTCCATTTTCATTTCTAATTTTATTGATTTGATTTTTCTCCCTTTGTTTCTTGATGAGTCTGGATAATGGTTTGTGAATTTTATTTATCCTTTCAAAGAACCAGGTTTTGGCTTTGTTGATTTTTGCTATGGTCTCTTTTGTTTCTTTTGCATTTGTTTCTGCCCTACTTTTTAAGGTTTCTTTTCTTCTACTAACCCTGGGGTTCTTCATTTCTTCCTTTTCTAGTTGCTTTAGGTGTAGAGTTAGGTTATTCATTTGACTTTTTTCTTGTTTCTTGATGTATGCCTGTATTGCTATGAACCTTCCCCTTAGCACTGCTTTTACAGTGTCCCATAGTTTTTGGGTGGTTGTGTTTTCATTTTCATTCGTTTCTATGCAAATTTTGATTTCTTTTTTGATTTCTTCTGTGATTTGTTTGTTATTCAGCAGCTTGTTGTTCAGCCTCCATATGTTGGAATTTTTAATAGTTTTTCTCATGTAATTGAGATCTAATCTTACTGCATTGTGGTCAGAAAAGATACTTTGAATGATTTCAATTTTTTCGAATTTACCAAGGCTAGATTCACCCCACTCCAATACTCTTGCTTGGAAAATCCCATGGGCTGAGGAGCCTGGTAGGCTGCAGTCCATGGGGTCGCTAAGAGTCAGACACAACGGAGAGATTTCACTTTCTCTTATCACCTTCATGCATTGGAGAAGGAAATGGCAACCCACTCCAGTGTTCTTGCCTGGAGAATCCCAGGGACAGGGGAGCCTGGTGGGCTGCTGTCTATGGGATCGCACAGAGTCGGACACGACTGAACGACTTAGCAGCAGCAGCAGCAGCAAATTTATGGCCCAGGATGTGATCTATCCTGGAGAAGGTACCGTGTGCACTTGAGAAACAGGTGAAATTCATTGTTTTGGGATGAAATGTCCTATAGATATCAATTAGGTCTAACTAGTCTATTGTATCATTTAAAGTTTGTGTTTCCTTGTTAATTTTCTGTTTAGTTGATCTATCCATAGGTGTGAGTGGGATATTAAAGTCTTCCACTATTATTGTGTTATTGTTAATTTTCCCTTTCATACTTGATAGCATTTGTCTTACACATTGCAGTGCTCCTATGTTGGGTGCATATATGTTTATAATTGTTATATCTTCTTCTTGGATTGATCCTTTGATCATTATGTAGTGACCTTCTTTGTCTCTTTTCACAGCCTTTGTTTTAAAGTCTATTTTATCTGATATGAGTATTGCTACTCCTGCTTTCTTTTGGTCTCTATTTTCATGGAAAATCTTTTTCCAGCCCTTTCACTTTCAGTCTGTATGTGTCCCCTGTTTTGAGGTGGGTCTCTTGTAGACAACTTATATAGGGGTCTTGTTTTTGTGTCCATTCAGCCAGTCTTTGTCTTTTGGTTGGGACATTCAACCCATTTATGTTTAAGGTAATTATTGATAAGTATGATCCCATTGCCATTTACTTTATTGTTTTGGGTTCGAGGTTATACACCCTTTTTGTGTTTCCTGTCTAGAGAAGATCCTTTAGTATTTGTTGCAGAGCTGGTTTGGTGGTGTTGAATTCTCTCAGCTTTTGCTTGTCTGTAAAGCTTTTGATTTCTCCTTCATATTTGAATGAGATCCTTTCTGGGTACAGTGATATGGTCTGTAGGTTATTTTCTTTCATCATTCTAAGTATGTTTTGCCATTCCCTCCTGGCTTGAAGAGTTTCTATTGAAAGATCAGCTGTTATCCTTATGGGAATTCCCTTGTGTGATATTAGTTGTTTTTCCCTTGCTGCTTTTAATATTTGTTCTTTGTGTTTGATCTTTGTTAATGCGATTAATATGTGTCTTGGGGTGTTTCGCCTTGGGTTTATCCTGTTTGGGACTGTCTGGATTTCTTGGACTTGGGTGATTATTTCCTTCCCTGTTTTAGGGAAGTTTTCAACTATTATCTCCTCAAGTATTTTCTCTCTCTCTCTCTCTCTCTTTTTTTTTTTTTTTTTTTTTTTTTGTCTTCTTCTTCTGGGACTCCTATGATTCGAATCTTGTAGCGTTTAATATTGTCCTGGAGGTCTCTGAGATTATCCTCATTTTTTTTTATTTTGTTTTTCTTTTTTCTCCTCTGATTCATTTATTTCTACCATTCTATCTTCTAATTCACTAATCCTATCTTCTGCCTCTGTTATTCTCCTATTTGTTGCCTCCAGAGTGTTTTTGATCTCATTTATTGCATTATTCATTATATATTGACTCTTTTTTATTTCTTCTAGATTCTTGTTAAACCTCTCTTGCATCTTCTCAATTCTTGTCTCCAGGCTATTTATCTGTGACTCCATTTTGATTTCAAGATTTTGGATCAATTTCACTATCATTATTTGGAATTCTTTATCAGGTAGATTCCCTATCTCTTCTTCTTTTGTTTGGTTTGGTGGGCATTTATCCTGTTCCTTTACCTGCTGTGTATTCCTCTGTCTCTTCATCTTGTTTATATTGCTGAGTTTGGGGTGTCCTTTCTGTATTCTGGCAGTTTGTGGAGTTCTCTTTATTGTGGAGTTTCCTCGCTGTGTGTAGGTTTGTACAGGCGGCTTGTCAAGGTTTCTTGGTTAGGGAAGCTTGTGTCGGTGTTCTGGTGGGTGGAGCTGGATTCTTTCTCTCTGGGATGCAATGAAGTGTCCAGTAATGAGTTGTGAGATGCCTATGGTTTTTTAGCAACTTTGGGCAGCCTGTATATTGGAGCTCAGTGCTGTGTTCCTGTGTTGCTGGAGAATTTGCATGGTATGTCTTGCTCTGGAACTTGTTGGCCCTTGTGTGGTACTTGGTTTCATTGCAGGTATGGAGGCATTTGATGAGCTCCTGTCAATTAATATTCTCTGGAGTCAGGAGTTCCCTGGAGTCAGGGTTTGGACTTAAGCCTCCTGCTTCCGGTTTTCAGTCTTATTTTTACAGTAGTCTAAAAACTTCTCCTTCTATACAGCACCATTGATAAAACATCTAGGTTAAAGAAGAAAAGTTTCTCCACAGTGAGGGACACCCAGAGAGATTCACAGAGTTACATGGAGAAGAGAAGTGGGAGGAGGGAGTTAGAGGTGGCCCGAATGCGATGAGG
Source organism: Bubalus bubalis (assembly GCF_019923935.1). Taxonomy (NCBI): domain Eukaryota; kingdom Metazoa; phylum Chordata; class Mammalia; order Artiodactyla; family Bovidae; genus Bubalus; species Bubalus bubalis. The sequence goes on along the minus strand of NC_059181.1, from coordinate 122,873,531 downwards.
TGGAACCAATAGAGGAGAAAGCAGACTAGTCAGAAATCACTTCCTTATGTGCACTCCACAACTGGACCACTCAGAGATGTTCGCAGAGTTATACAGAGAAGAAGGTGGAAGGAGACAGAGGTGGCCAGGAGGATAGAAGAGGGGAACGAAAAGGAGAGAGACAGATCCAGCTAGTAATCAGTTCCCTAAGTGTTCTCCACCATCTGGAACATGCAGAAATTCAGAGTTGGGTAAAGCAGAGAGGGGTTAGGGAGGAGACACAGGCAACCTGGTGGAGAAAAAGGAGAATCCAAAGGGGGAGAGAGCAGTCAAGCCAGTAATCTCACTCCCAAGTAAAAATGGGTACTGAAGATTTGGTTCTTAAAGATACAAAATTGATAACAAATACCAAAAAGCAAAAATTAAAAATCTAGAGTGGAGTTTGGAATTTCAAAAATACAATGTTAAAAAAAAGAAGAAGAAAAATAAATAGAAAAGAAGAAAAAAACAAAGTCACAAAAATTATAAAGAAAATATAGGTACAAAATTGATAACAAATACCAAAAAGCAAAAATTAAAAAATCTAGAGTAGAGAGTTTGGAATTTCAAAAATACAATGTTAAAGAAAAGAAGAAAAAGAAAGAGGAAAAAAGTCACAAAAATTATTAAAAAAAAATAGGTACAAAATTGATAACAAATACCAAAAAGCAAATTTAAAAATCTAAAGTAGAGTTTGGAATTTCAAAAGTACAATGTTAAAGAAAATAATTAAAAAAAAGAAAAAAGAAGAAAAGAAAAAAAAAGAAAGAGAAAAAAAACAAAGTCACAAAATTATAAAAAAAATATATATATATATATATATGAAGTTTGCTTTTAAAAAAATAGGGTATTTTTTTTTGCAAAGTAATAGTAGGTTATAAAAGTGAAATTTAAAGGAGTAATAGATAACTTGAAAATTTTTAAAAAATTACAAAAAAAATAAAGAATGATCATAAAAATAGTAAAATATATATCTAGGACTTTCTCTGGTGTTGTTGTGGGTATAGTGGGGTCAGTTCATTTTTGGCTAGTTCCTTGGTCCGGCTTATATTTCTCAAGATCTATAGGTCCCTTCCTCTCGGTGCTAACGACAGGGTTTTTATTATTTTTATTTTTATTATTTTTATTTATTTTATTTTTAAACTTTACAATATTGTATTAGTTTTGCCAAATATCGAAATGAATCCTCCACAGGTATACATGTGTTCCCCATCCTGAACCCTCCTCCCTCCTCCCTCCCCATACCATCCCTCTGGGTCGTCCCAATGCACCAGCCCCAAGCATCCAGTATCGTGCATCGAACCTGGACTGGCAACTCGTTTCATACATGATATTATACATGTTTCAAAACCAGAAGGGAAAGAGACATGTGTACCCCAATGTTCATCGCAGCACTGTTTATAATAGCCAGGACATGGAAGCAACCTAGATGTCCATCAACAGATGAATGGGTAAGAAAGCTATGGTACATATACACAATGGAGTATTACTCAGCCATTAAAAAGAATACATTTGAATCAGTTCTAATGAGGTGGATGAAACTGGAGCCTATTATACAGAGTGAAGTAAGCCAGAAAGAAAAACACCAATACAGTATAGTAACGCATATATATGGAATTTAGAAAGATGGTAACAATAACCCTGTTTACAAGACCACAAAAGAGACACTGATGTATAACGACAGGGTTTTAATCTATTGCACCTGTCGCTTCCAAGGTGGTTCCCTCTGTTTTAGCTTCTTCTGTTTGCTGGTCTCTTCAGTGTCTGATTTCCACCCTGACACAAAGGGGGAAGTGGTGGACATTTTTTTTTTTTTTTTTTTTAGGCTCACTTGTTCAGTCGTGCTGTGGGGACGGAGGGATGTTGCAAACAAATAACACTGGCATGTGCTTGCAGTGCCTCAGCCACACTGGGCCTACCCTGCTCACGGCACTTGTACCTTCCCTGCCCACACTGCTCAGGCTCTATCTAGGTTGCTCCCCCGGGAACCATCCGAGGCTGGCCCTGGGCTGCATGCACCTCCCAGGTCTAAGCCACTCAGGTTCAGGCACTCGGGTAGTCCTCAGAGGTGCAGACTCGGTTGGGCCTGCATTTTGTGCCCTTCCCAGATCCAAGCAGCTCAGGTGATGGGGTGTTTGGTGAGCACGGCCACTGCGACTTATTGCCTCACTGCCACTCAGTTTTCTGGGTGTACAACCGGCGCATCTTCTCAGGTGGATGGTGACTGTCCAGAACCCCAAGAAGTCTTAATTATCAAAGAAGCCTGCTTATGGTTTTGTAGATAATGTCTCTCTGGGGCTATGATTGCCCCCTTCCCGCTCTGGCTGCCTGTCACCAGAGGGCGATGGTCTGCAGCTGGCTATCTCTGTTCAGTCCTTTGTTCTTTGCACAGGCCTGGCAGTGTCTTAGGTTAGGGCTGGCTTTTCGCGTGGTAGTTATCCCACAGTCTGGTTTGCTAGCCCAAGTTATTTCACTCAGATAGTGCTCAGGGCATTCAGGCCAGGTCCTTACTCTAAGTGATGCAGCCCGTGCCTCCCTGCCCAGCCCCCTCTTGCTAGTGGCGGGTGCAGGCGTCTGCGCTGCTTCTCTGCTGGGGGAGTTACCATTGGGCTCGTAATCTGTGGGTTTTAATTGTTCATTTATTTTTCCTCCCTGTTATGTTGCCCTCTATGCATCCAAGGCTCGGCACAGACTCGTCAGTGAGAGTGTTTCCTGGTGTTTGGAAACTTCTCTCTTTTTAAGACTCCCTTCCTGGGAGGGAGCTCTGTCCCTCCCTCTTTTGTCTCTTTTTTTGTCTTTTATATTTTTTTCCTACCTCCTTTCGAAGACAATGGGCTGCTTTTCTGGGTGCCTGATGTCCTCTGCCAGCCTTCAGAAGTTGTTTTGTGGAATTTACTCAGCGTTTAAATGTTCTTTTGATGAATTTGTGTGTGTGGGGGGGAGTGGTCTCCCCATTCTATTCCTCCACCATCTTAGCTCCTTAGAACCCCAATCCTGTGCTCAGCACTATGTGAGCTACAGATGCGGATGGTAGCTTTCATTCCCCCCAGGAACTCAGAAAGTAGTTAGGATAGTTAAAATAATCACATTTGAATAGAGAGAAAACTATTCAATAGTCACTAAGCCCTACTGTGTTCTGTTGTTGGGATAGGAAGATAAGTAGGGGTACATACCCTCAGGGAATCAGCCTTCAGTGCAGGAGATGAGACAGATATGGGTTCAATCCCTGGGTCAGGAAGATCTCCTAGAGAAGGAAATGGCAACCCACTCCAATATTTTTGCCTGGGAAATTCCATGGACAGAGGAGCCTGACGGGCTACAGTCTGTGGGGTCACAAAAGAGCTGGACACAACTTAGAAACTAAATAACAGCATGCCCTCCATAGCAGGGGTATTTTATTATTAGGAACTGTTTTCTGGGGGAAGAGCTTCTAAGACTTGTAGAACTTCAAAGGAAGAGGAGACTAATGAAACTTGGCACAACTAAGGAAGACACTGTGGCTAAGGGATGTTTTGAAGGATGAGAAGAATTCAGACAGGCAAGCAGTGGGAAGAAAGAAGATCATGGAAGTAGAAATGACCAGCTTTGCATGACGCCCAGTACACAAGCTGGACGCCCATATCCACTGGTCCTGACTTGCTCATAGTAACAGGGAAAAAGCAAAGCACATTGACTAATGGAGAATGAGAGCATGATGGGCTGTGTGGGACAGGCTAGATTGTGGAGGGCCTTGAAAATCCAGAACACTGGAAGGTGCATGGTAATCCATAGGGAGCACAGTATGTTTTTTATTTGGGAATGGACATGGTGGAAGCATGTTTGGGGATAACTAGCAGAGAAACAGCAGGCAGAGTTTCCTGGAATATCTAGAATTAAGATCAAGGAGGCAGACTTGGAGATAGCCACAGGGACCCCCAGTTGAGGTGATGACACCTGAGGCTATTAACAGTCTAAGTGGGAGTGGAGAAGCAAAGAATAGATGAGCATCTGGAAGGAAGACCTGACCAGATGGGAACAGAAGATGAGAAAGGATTTGGGCAGAGACAGTCCCTTTAACATGCAGCCCAACATAGTTTTAGTGCTCAGTGCCTTTGTCTAGGGTAAGACAATGTCGAATCTTCAATCCAGTAAACTCCCTTACCGTTATTCAAACAAAAGAAAAACTGGGAAAAATTACATTTTAGGAAACAAATTCTGGGAAACCAAACAAAGGATTTTGTGCTTTACAGTTCAACGCTCACTCCATTTGCATCAGGGCTGAACTAATACCCCAACAGGTTGTTAGGAGAAATTATCTTGAAAAACATGTTAAATGAATCATTTACAGAGTGACCTGGTTCAAAGGAAGTCCATTTAGATGTAATGGGTGGATTTACACGAGTTACTAGAAATACCCAGAATTGATCTGAAATCTTCCCTCAGTGTAACACCTTAATCAATTTACAGGTGAGGCTTTTCTAAATAATTACATGAAAAATAGTAGAGTAACACACTCCTTTCAGTTCAGTTCAGTTCAGTCGCTCAGTCTGTGACCCCGTGGACTGCAGCATGCCAAGCCTCCCTGTCCATCATCAACTCCCAGAGTTTATCAAACTTATGTCCATTGAGTCAGTGATGCCATCAAACCATCATATCCTCTGTTGTCCCCTTCTCCTACCACCTTCAATCTTTCCCAGCATTAGGGTCTTTTCAAATGAGTCCATTCTTCATACCAGGTGGCCAAAGTATTAGAGTTTCAGCTTCAAAATCAGTCATTTCAATGAATATTCAGGACTGATTTCCTTTAGGATAGACTGATTGGATCTCCTTGCAGTCTGAGGGACTCTCAAGAGTCTTCTCCAACACCACAATTCAAAAACATCAATTCTTTGCACTCAGCTTTCTTTATAGTCCAATGCTCACATCCACATATGACTACTGGAAAAACCATAGCCGTGACTAGACAGACCTTTGTTGGCAAAGTGATGACTCTGCTTTTGAATATACTGTCTAGGTTGGTCATAACTTTTCTTGCAAGGTGCAAGCATCTTTTAATTTCATGGCTGCAGTCACCATCTGCAGTGATTTTGGAGCCCCCAAAAATAAAGTCTGACACTGTTTCCACTGTTTCCCTGTCTATTTGCCATGAAGTGATGGGAAAAGATACTATGACCTTAGTTTTCTGAATGTTGAGTTTTAAGCCAACTTTTTCACTCTCCTCTTTCACTTTCATCAAGAGGCTCTTTAGTTTTTCTTCACTTTCTGCCATAAGGGTGGTGTCATCTGTATCTGAGGTTCTTGATATTTCTCCTGGAAGTCTTTATTCCAGCTTGTGCTTTATCCATTCCAGCATTTCTTATGATGTACTCTTCATATACATTAAATAAGCAGGGTGACAATATACAACCTTGACATACTCCTTTACCTATTTGGAACCAGTCTGTTGTTCCATGTCCAGTTCTAACTGTTGCTTCCTGACCTGCATACAGATTTCTCAAGAGGCAGGTCAGGTAGTCTGGTATTCCCATGTCTTTAAGAATTTTCCACAGTTTGTGGTGATCCACACAGTCAAAGGCTATGGCATAGTTAATAAAGCAGAAACAGATATTTTTCTGGAACTCTCTTGCTTCATCAATAATCCAACAGATGTTGGCAATTTGGTATCTGGTTCCTCTGTCTTTTCTAAAACCAGCTTGAACATCTGGAAGTTCATGGTTCATGTACTGTTGAAGCCTGGCTTGGAGAATTTTGAGTATTATTTTACTAGTGTGTGAGATGAGTGCAATTGTGCAGTAGTTTGAGCATTCTTTGGCATTGCCTTTCTTGGGATTTGAATGAAAACTGACCTTTTCCAGTCCTGTAGCCACTGCTGAGTTTTCCAATTTTGCTGGCATATTGAGTGCAGCACTTTCACGGCATCATCTTTTAGGATTTGAAATAACTCAACTGGAATCCCATCACCCCACTAGCTTTGTTCATAGTAATGCTTCCTAAGGCCCACTTGACTTTGAATTCCAGGATGTCTGGCTCTAGGTGAGTGATCACACCATCATGCTTATGTGGGTCATTAAGATCTTTTTGGAGCCATAGAAAACTTTAAGTAGAGGTCAGCTCTTATTCTTTTTAACTCTTGTTCTAGGGTTTGGTCAATGTGGGAGTTTGCCTTTGGGCCTCTAATATAAGTCAGAAAGATCCCCTGGAGGAGGGAATGACAACCCACACCAATATTCTTGCCTGGAAAAATGCCATGGCCAGAGCCACCTGGCTGGCTATAGTCCATGAGATTGCAAAGATTTCGACATGACTGAGCAACTTAACTTTTTTTTTTTTTTTTCCATTACCTCCCTTACAGAACAGTGGTAATAGAGCCAAGGTTTTCTATTTGTGGCATATGGCAGGGGAGCGTGGAGCAGTTAATTTTGCACTGTTTCAAAAGCAATTCTTCAACCCTGTCTCAGCAGGCCATCTCACACACCTGTCATTTTTCCAAAATACTACCAGGAAAACTGTATAGAAAAGTATTCATTGACGAAGGGGTTGGTGGCATCTCTTTCACAGACCAGGTATAACCATTTCTAAAAACAAACACACACACAAAAAAAAACCATCTCCAATCTTTGTTGTATTAAAGATTTATGACCTGTGTACATTAAATCCAAACAAACTCCATTATGTCTATCGAGATTAGGTTGAAGACAGTACAATGACCCTTCATGATAACACTGTAGACAGGATTAAGGGCAGGAGAGATATATTAATACATTTACAAACATGAATTTTATATTTATCACTATAATTATTCTTCAGCTAATAATAACCTGAGTTAACACTCCCTGAACAGAAAGGGACTGATTGCAGAAGAAAAGGAGGAGAGTGGTAAGGTGAGGGCTGCCAAGTTTAATCCAGGAGGCATTTTTAGTTTGTACTGTATAAATCTTCTACAGGATAATAGAGACTGGTCTCCCTTGAGAACTGCATAACCACAAAGTGGTGAGACTCAGGGTGGTACCTCTTCTATTCCTTTTCCTGCTATAGCACAGAGGCTGGAAACAGGGGCCAGGCTCCCCAGTTTCAAATTCCACATCTGACCAATTCACTTAATTTATTCAATTTCAGTTTCCCCATGTGAAATTCCTCCTACCCAGGGTTGTTGTGAGGACAAAACATACAGGAAGTTCTTGGCAAAGGGCCTGATATACTGTTAACATTCAAAGCTAGGCATTTATATTACTATAATTAATTAAAGATCAGTCTCTCTTTTTATAAAATTGAAGTATAGCTATGGTGCTAAAGAAGACTCTTGAGAGTCCCTTAGACTGCAAGGAGATCAAACCAGTCAATGCTAAAGGAAATCAGTCCTGAATATTCATTGGAAGGACTGATGCTGAAGATCCAATAGTTTGGCCACCTGACTCGAAGAGCAGACTCACTGGAAAAGACCATAATGCTGGGAAATATTGAAGGCAAAAGGAGAAGAGGGTGGCAGAGGATGAGATAGTTAGACAGCATCACCAACTCACTGGACATGAATTTGAGCAAACTCCAGGAGATAATGAAAGACAGAGGAGCCCGGTGTGCTGCAGTCCATGTGTTGTAAAGAATCAGACACGAATCAGATCGCACCTCAGGAGGAGGCCAGTCTCACATTGAAACTCGAGAGGAAGCCTCATGGGTCATGCCACATTCCAAAAGACACCGATTTCCCCGTCCACTCAAGGTAAGTCCCGATGCCCGGGCACCTCTGTGAATGTAATCCCGAGGATGAAGTAAAAAATGACGGGCACTGAAACCTCAGTTGCATCCTCCAGAAAAAGTGGCAGGTTCCAAATACAAGTCGACAAGTGGCCTGACACCCCAGGAACAACTAGAGAGACAAGTGGAGTTCCGTGCCTCAACACTAGACGAGGCCTGACTCCCCTGTTTCAACTCCGCAGGGACACCGAGACCGATGTCAGAAATGGAGAGGAACACTAAGGTTCCCACCTCAACTCGAGATGAGGCCCTATTCAACCCTATAGCTCTGAGTGAGGAATCCTGAGGTGCCCCTTGCAACACCAAAGGAGATCTGACTTCCCTGAGGAGATGCAAAGGGTCCCCCAGGTCGATATGCAACTCGAGAGGAACCCTAAGCTTGCCGCCACAACTCCAGGCCAACCACGAAATTCTCGCCTGCACGCTTGAGGAGGCCCTTTTACGCAGCAGTGTTTCCAAATAAAGCCCATGTTGCCTCCTGGAACTCGAAAGGGTACTTGAAACGCTTTATGAAACTCCAGAAGTTTCCACAGATACCCGTCCCTACTCGAAAGGAATGCTGAGTTTCCCGCCACAAGTCAATAAGAGCCCCGTTATCCCCTCCTCAAGTCGAGATGGGGGTCAATTGCCCTGCTTGGCCTGGAAAAGAATGCCGACGTCCCCGTCACACGTCGAGAAGAATCTGGTTTCTACTTCACACTGGAGGGGAACCCGGGGGCCTTGTCACAGTTCAAAAGCCACGTATTTCCCCATCCACTCGAGATCAGGCCTGATTCCCTTGCACTGAATCGAATGTCAGCCGAGAATCAAGTCACAACACGAAGGGAGCTCTGATGCCCCAGTTGCTATCTGGAAAAGAGCCCCAGGTCCCTAATTCAACTCGTCTGGAGGCCTGAAAACTCTTTGACAACTCGAGAGGAAAGCAGAGTTCCATGCCTCCGCTCAAGTCGACACCTGACTCCCTGTTTGAAACGGCATACACACCCCAAGACCCACATCGGAACAGGAGAGGAACCCTGAGGTTCCTGCCTCAACTCGGGATGAGGCCCTCTCCCATTGAACCGACCCCAGTGGAGTCCTGAGAGGCCCCTCCTATCTCCACAGTATTCCTGACTTCCCTTAGACACCACGAGAAGCTCCCTGAGGTCACCGTCAAAAGTCGAGGCAACCCAGGGTTTCTTGCCAGAACTCCAGAAAGACCTCGAGATCCCCCCTTCAACGCATCTTGAGGCCCGATTCCCCTGCAGTGATTTGAGAGAAATACCACGCATGGCTCACAACTTGAATGGAGACTGGACTTCCCTGGGGCCACAGGAGAAGCTCCCTGAATTCCCCTTCGTAACTCGACAGAAAACCCACACGTCGTGCAGCAGCTCTTGAAAAACTACGAGATTCCACTGTCATCGCGAGATGAGGCCCTTCGTTTCTTGTAGGGCCTAGAAAGCAATCGGGAGTCCCCTCTTAAAACTCCACAAGAGGCTTGACTCCTTTTAGGCTCCAAGAGATACCCATCGCAACTCAAGAGGAGAACGGAGTTCTTTGCTTCAACTCCAGATGAGGCCTGACTCCCCGGCTGAACCTTGATTGCCACCCCGAGATCTCTCACGCCACTGGAGAGGAACAAGAAGTTTCTGGACACAAGCCTAGATGAGGTCTATTTGCCCTTCAGTGACTCAAGAGCAATCCCCAGATCCCCCTCAAAACTCGAATGGAGATTGGACTTTCCTGGGTCAACACAAGAGGCCTCCTGCGTTTCCCGTCATAACTCAAAAATCCTGCCGCAACTAGAAAAAAACCACGAGGTTCCCCTGTCATCGTCAGATGAGGCCCGTTTCCACTGCAGTGTCCCGAGAGAAATCTCACGTTCCCTCTTGAAATTCGAAACGGTACTTGACACCCTTGATGCAACTCAAAATGTTCCCCGACATACCGGTCTCACTCGAGAGGAACACCAAGTTTCCCCGCACAACTTAATCAGAGCCCGTTCTCCCCTCCTGATCTCGACATGAGGGTCAATTCCCCTGCTTTGCCTGGAAAGGGATCCCAACCTTCCTGTCACACCTCAGGAGGAGGCCAGTCTCAGTGAAACTCGAGAGGAAGCCTCATGGGTCGTGCCACATTCCAAAAGACACCGATTTCCCTGTCCACTCAAGGTAAGTCCTGATGCCCGGAAACCTCTTCGAATGTAATTCCAAGGATGAAATCACAACATGACGGGCACTGACACCTTGGTTGCATCCTCCGGAAAAAGCATCAGGTTCCAAATACAACTCGACAAGTGGCCCGACACCCCAGGAACAACTAGAGAGACAAGTGGAGTTCCGTGCCTCAACACTAGACGAGGCCTGACTCCCCTGTTTCAACTCCGCAGGGACACCGCGATCGATGTCAGAAATGGAGAGGAACACTGAGGTTCCCGCCTCAACTCGAGATGAGGCCCTATTCAACCCTGCAACTCTGCATGAGGAATCCCGAGGTGCCCCTCGAAACACCAAAGGAGATCTGACTTCCCTGAGGAGATGCGAACAGGTCCCCCAGGTCGATACACAACTCGAGAGGAACCCTAAGCTTCCGCCACAACTCCAGGCCAACCACAAAATTCTCACCTGCATGCTTGAGGAGGCCTTTTTACACTGCAGCATTTCCAAAGAAAGCCCATGTTGCCTCCTGGAACTCAAAAGGTACTTGAAACGCTTTATGCAACTCCAGAAGTTTCCCCAGATACCCGTCCCTACTCAAGAGGAACGCTGAGTTTCCCACCACAAGTCAAAAAGAGCCCCATTATCCCCTCCTCAAGTCGAGATGGGGGTCATTGCCCTGCTTGGCCTGGAAAGGAATGCCGACGTCCCTGTCACACCTCAAGAGGAGGCTGGTATCTACTTGACACTGGAGGGGAACCCAGGGGCCCTGTCACAGTTCAAAAGCCACCTATTTCCCCATCCACTTGAGATCAGGCCTGATTTTCTTGCACTGATTCAAATGTCAGCCGAGAATCAACTCACAACATGAAGTGTGTTCTGATGCCATGGTTGCTAATCCGAAAAGACCCCCTTGGTCCCAAATTCAACTCGGCTTCACGCCTGAAACCCCTTTGACAACTCGAGAGGAAAGCAGGGTTCCATGCTTCCACACATGTCGAGACCTGACTCCCTGTTTATAACGGCATACACAGCCCGAGACCCACGTCAGAACAGGAGAGGAATCCTGAGGTTCCCGCCTCAACTTGAGATGAGGTCCTCTTCCATTGCATCAAACCAAGTGGAGTCCTGAGAGGCCCGTCCAAACTCCACAGTATTCCTGACTTCCCATAGGCACCCTGAGAAGCTCCCTGAGGTCACCGTCACAAGTCTAGGGAACCCAGGGTTTCCTGCTGCAACTCGAGAAAGACCTGGAGATACCCCCTTCAAAGATTCTTGGGGCCTGATTCCCCTGCCGTGACTCAAGAGCAATGCAGTGCTCCCCCTCGCAACTACAATGGAGACTGGAGTTCCCTGGAGCCACAGAAGAGGCTCACTGAGTTCCCCATTGTAACTCGAGAGAAAACCCACATGTCGCCCCACAGCTCAAAAAAAAAAAACATGAGATTCCTCCATCATTGTGAGATGAGGCCCTTCTTTTCCTGCAGGGCCTAGAGAGCAATCCTGAGTCCTCTCTCAAAACTCCACAGGAAGCTTGACTCCATTTAGGCCACTCAATGGGGTCCAATAGATACCCTTTGTAACTCGAGAGAAGAGCGCATTTATTTGCTTCTACTCCAGACGAGGCCTGACTCCCCGGGTGAACCTGGAATGCAACCCCGAGGCCACTGTGACCACTGGAGAGGAACTTGGAGTTTCTAGACACAAGCCTACATGAGGTCTCTTTGCCCTCCAGTGACTTGAGAGCAATCCCCAGCTCCCCCTCGCATATCGAATGGAGATTGGACTTCCCTGGGGCAACACGAGAGGCTCCCTGAGTTCCCCGTCGTAACTCGAGAATCCCTCTGCAACTCGAGAAAAAACACGAGGTTCCCCCGTCATCGCGAGATGAGGCCCTTTCCTGCTGCAGTGTCTCAAGAGAAATCTCATGTTCCCTCTTGGAATTCGAAACGGTACTTGACACCCTTGATGCAACTCAAAAAGTACCCCAACATATCGGTCTCACTCGAGAGGAACACCGAGTTTCCTGGCACAACTTAATCTGAGCCCCTTCTCCCCTCCTGACATGGACATGAGGGTCGATTCTCCTGCTTTGTCTGGAAAGGGATCCCGAACTTTCAGTCACACCTCAGGAAGCTGGTCTCACATTTAAACTCGAGAAGAAGCCTCGTGGGTCATGCCACATTGCGCAAGACACCGATTTTCACGGCCACTCAAGATAAGTCCCGATGCCTGGGCACCTCTTCGAATGTTACCCTGAGGATGAAGTCTTAACACAAAGGGGCACTGACACCCCAGTTGAATCGTCCGGAAAAAGCCTCAGGTTCCAAATACAACTTGACAAGTGGCCTGTCACCCTGTGAACAACTTGAGAGGCAAGCGGAGTTCCATTCCTCAACATAAGAAGAGGCCTGACTCTCATGTTCTAACTCTGCAGAGACGCTGCTATCGAAGTCAGAAATGGAGAGGAACCCTGAGGTTCCCTCCTCAGCTCGAGATGAGGCCCTATTTATCCCTGCAGTGATGTGGAGGAATCCCGAGGTGGCCCTCGCAATGCCAAAGGAGATCTGACTTCCTTGCAGAGACACGAGTGGTTCCCCAGGTCGACACAAAACTCTAGAGGAACCCTTAGCTTCTCGCCACAATTCCACGCAAACGACGAAATTCTCCCCTGCACGTTTGAGGAGGCCCTTTTACGCTGAATCATTTCCAAAGAAAGCCCACATTTCCCTTGGAACTGGAAAGGGTCCTCGACATGTTTTACGAAACTCCAGAAGTTTCCCAAGATACCCGTCCGCACTCGAGAGGAATGCTGAGTTTCCTGCCACAAGGCTAGAAGACCCCGTTTTCCCTGACTCAAGTCGAGATGAGGGTTGATTGAACTGCTTCGCCTTGACAGGAATGCAGATGTCGCCGTAGCACCTCGAGAGGGGGCTGATATGTACTTGATACTGGAGGGGAATCAGGAAGCCTAGTTACAATTTGAAAGCCACGTATTTCCCCATCCACTCGAGATCAGGCCTGATTCCCTTGCACCGATTCGAATGTCAGCCGAGATTCAACTCACAACATGAAGGGAGTTCTGATGCCCGGGTTGCTAATCCGAAAAGAGTCCCAGGACCCAAATTCAATTTGGCTGGAGGCCAGAAAACCCTTTGACAACTCGAGGGGAAAGCAGAGTTCCATGCCTCCACACATGTCGAGACCTGACTCCCTGTTTGAAACGGCATACACAACCTGAGACCCACGTCAGAACAGGAGAGGAACCCTGAGGTTCCCGCTTCAACTCGGGATGAGGCCCTCTTCCATTGGACCAAACCCAGTGGAGTCCTGAGAGGCCCCTCCCAACTCCACAGTATTCCTGATTTCCCATAGGCACCCTGAGAAGCTCCCTGAAGTCACCATCACAAGTTGAGGGAACCCAGGGTTTACTGCAGTAACTCGAGAAAGACTTTGAGATTCCCCTGTCAACATGTCTTGAGGCCCGATTCCCCTGCTGTGACTCAAGAGCAATGCCGCACTCACCCTCGCAACTGGAATGGAGACTGGACTTCCCTGGTGCCAAACAAGAGGTTCCCTGAGTTCCCCGTCGTAACTCGAAAATCCCACCGAACTCTAGAAAAACCATGAGGTTCCCCCCGTCATTGCAGGATGAGGCCCTTTCACACTGCCGTGACTCAAAAGAATTCCCACGTTCCCTCTTGAAATTTGAAACGGTACTTTAAACCCTTGACGCAACTCAAAAAGTTCCCCGACATACTGGTCTCACTCAAGAGGAACACCGAGTTTCCCGGCACAACTTAATCTGAGACCCTTCTCGCCTCCTGATCTCGACATGAGTATTGATTCCCCTGCTTTGTGTGGAAAGGGATCCCGACCTTCCCGCGGCACCTCAGGAGGAGTCTGGTCTCACATTGAAACACGAGGGGAAGCCTTGTGGGTCGTGCCACATTTTGAAAGACACTGACTTACCTTCCCACTCAAGATAAGAAACCCATGACCGGGAACCTCTTCGAATGTTAACCTGAGGATGAAGTCACAACACGAAGGGGCACTAACACCCCAGTTGCCTCGTCTGGAAAAAACCGCAGGTTCCAAATACAACTCGACAAGTGGCCTGTCACGCCGTGAAAAATGCCAGAGGAAAGCGGAGTTCCATTCCTCAACACAAGATGTGGCCTGACTCTCCGGTTCCAACTCTGCAGAGACCCTGCGATCGAAGTGAGAAATGGAGAGGAACCTTGAGGTTCTAGCCTCAACTCGAAATGAGGCCCTATTCATCCATGCAGCTATGCGAGAAGAATCCCGAGGTGCCCCTCGTAACGCGAAAGGAGATCTGACTTCCCTGAGGAGACACCAGGGGTCCCCCAGGTCCACACGCAACTTGAGAAGAACCCTAAGCTTCCCACCACAACTCCACACAAACTACGAAATTTTCGCCTGCACACTTGAGGAGGCCCTTTTACGCAGCAGTGTTTCCAAAGAAAGCCCACGTTTCCCTTGGAACTAGAAAGGGTCCACGGCACACTTTACAAAACTCCAGAAGTTTTCCAAGATACCCGTCCCCACTCAAAAGCAATGCTGAGTTTCCCACCACAAGTCAAGAAGAGCCCCGTTTTCCCCGCCTGAAGTCAAGATGAGGGTCTATTGCCCTGCTTCCCCTGGAAAGGAATGCCAACATCCCCATCGCACCTTGAGAGGAAGCTGGTATCTACTTGACACTGGAGGGGAACCCGGGGGCCTTGTCACAATTCAAAAGCCACGTAGTTCCCCATCCACTGGTGATCAGGCCTGATTTCCTTGCACCAATTCGAATGTCAGCCAAGAATCAACTCACAACATGAAGGGAGTACTGATGTCCCAGTTGCTAATCCGAAAAGAGCCCCAGGTCCCAAATCCAACTCGGCTAGAGGCCTGAAACCCTTTGACAACTCGAGATGAAAGGAGAGTTCCATGCCTCCACACACGTCGAGACCTGACTCCCTGTTTGAAATGGCGTACACAGCCCGCGACCCACGTCAGAACAGGAGAGGAACCCTGAGGTTCCCGCCTCAACTCCAGATGAGGATCTCTTTCATTGCACCAAAGCAAGTGGAGACCCGAGAGGCCCCTCACAACTACACAGTATTCTTGACTTCCCATAGGCACCCTGAGAAGCTCCCTGAGGTCACCGTAACAGGTCAAGGGAACCCTCGTTTTCCTGCAGCAATTCAAGAATGACCTTGAGATTCCCCCTTCAACACGACTTGAGGTCCGATTTCCCTGCCATGAATCGAGAGCCATTCCATGCTCCCCCTCACAACTTGAATGGAGACTGGACTTCCTGGGGCCAATGAGAGTCTCCCTGAGTTCCCCATCGTAAGTCGAGAGAAACCCCCCACGTCACGTCTCAGCTCGAAAAAAAACACGAGATTCCCCATCATCGTGAAAAGAGGCCTTTCTTTTTCTGCATGGCCTAGAAAGCAATACCTAGTCCTCTCTCAAAACTCCACAGGAGGCTTGATTCCCATTAGGCCACTCAATGGGCTCCAAGAGATACCCTTCGCAACTCAAGAGGAGAGCGGAGTTCTTTGCTTCCACTGGAGATGAGGCCTGACTCCCTGGGTGAACCTTGAATGCAACCACGAGATCCTTGTTGCCACTGGAGAGGAACATGGAGTTTCTGGACACAAGCCTAGATAAGGTCTATTTGCCCTGCAGTGACTCGAGAGCAATCCCCAGCTCCCCCTCACAACTCAAATGGAGATTGGACCTCCCAGGGTCAACATGAGAGGCTCCCTGAGTTCCCCTCCGTAAGTCCGGAATCCTGCTGCAAGTCGAGAAAAAACACAAGGTTCCCCCATCATCTCGAGATGAGGCCCTTTCCTGCTACAGCAGGTCAAGAGAAATCCCAAGTTCCCTCTTGAAATTCGAAACAGTACTTGATTCCCTTGATGCAACTCAAAAAGTTCCCTGACATACCGGTCTCACTCGAGAGGAACACTGAGTTACCCGGCACAGATTTTCTGAGCCCCTTCTCCTCTCCTGATCTCTACATGAGGGCCGATTCCCCTGCTTTGTCTGGAAGGGGATCCCGACCTTCACATCCCATCTAAGGAGGAGGCCGGTCTCACATTGAAACAGGAGAGGAAACCTCGGGGTTCATGCCACGTTCAGAAAGACACCAATTTTCCCGTCCACTCAAGATAAGAACCCGATGCCTGGGCACCTCTTCGAATGTAACCCTGAGGAAGAAGTCACAACATGAAGGGACACTGACACCCCAGTTGCATCATCCAAAAAAACCGCAGGTTCCAAATATAATTAGACAAGTGGACTGTCACCCAGTGAACAATGCAAGAGGCAAGCAGAGTTCCTTTCCTCAACACAAGACTAGGCCTGACTCTCCTGTTCCAACTCTGCAGAGATGCTGCTATCGAAGTCAGAAATGGAGAGGAACCCTGAGGTTCCCTCCTCAACTCGACATGAGGCCCTATTCATCCCTGCAGTGATGCGCGAGGAATCCCGATGTGCCCCTCGCAACACCAAAGGAGATCTGACTTCCCTGAGGAGACACTTGCTGTCCGCCAGGTCGACACACAACTCGAGAGGAACCCTAAGATTCATGCCACAGCTCCACACAAACTACAAAATTCTCCCCATACGCTTGAGGAGGCCCTTTTTCGCTGCAGCGTTTCAAAAGAAAGCCCACGTTTCCCTTGGAACTCGAAACAGTCCTCGAGACGCTTCACGAAACTCCAGAAGAGTCCCAAGATACCCGTCCGCACTGGAGAGGAACGCTGACTTTCCCGCCACAAGTCAAGAAGAGACCCGTTTTCCCTGCCTCAAGTCCAGATGAGGGTCGATTACCTTGTTTCACCTGTAAAGGAATGCCGACGTCCATATCACACCTTGAGAGGATGCTGGTATCTACTTAACACTGGAGGGGAACCCAGAGGCCTTGTCACAATTCGAAAGCCATGTAGTTCTCCATCCACTCGAGATCAGGCCTGATTCCCTTGCACCGATTCGAATGTCAGCCGAGATTCAACTCACAACACGAAGGGAGTTCTGATGCCCCAGTTGCTAATCCGAAAAGAGCCCCAGGTCCCAAATTCAACTGGTCTGGAGGCGTGAAACCCCTTTGACAACTCGAGAGGAAAGCAGAGTTCCATGCCTACACACATGTCAAGACCTGACTCCCTGTCTGAAATGGCATACACAGCCCGAGACCCACGTCAGAACAGGAGAGGAACCCTGAGATTCCCAACTCAACTCGAGATGAGGCCCTCTTCCATTGTACCGACTCCAGTGGATTCCCGAGAGAACCCTCCCAACTTCACAATATTCCTTACTTCCCATAGGCACCATGAGAAGCCCCCTGAGGTCAGCCTCACAAGTCGAGGGAACCCAGGGTTTCCTGCCGCAACTCGAGAAAGACCTCAAGATTCCACCTTCAACGCGTCTTGAGGCCCAATTCCCTTGCCGTGACTCGAGAGCAATGCTGCGCTCCCCCTCGCAACTCGAATGGAGACTGGACATCCCTGGGGCCACACGACAGACTCCCTGATTGACCCTTCGTAACTCGAGAGAAACACCACATGTCACACCGCAGCTTGAGAAAAACCACGAGATTCCCCCATCGTCGCGTGATGAGGCCCTTCTTTTCCTGTAGGGCCTAGAGAACAATCCCGAGTATGCTCTCAAAACTCCACAGGAGGCTTGACTCCCTTTAGGCCACTCAGTGGGTTCCAAGAGATACCCGTCCCAACTCGAGAGGAGAACGGAGTTCGTTGCTTCCACTCGAGATGAGGCCTGACTCCCCGGGTGAATCTTGAAAAAAGCCGCAGGTTCCAAATACAACTCGACAAGTGGCCTGTCACCCCATGAACAACTCTAGAGGCAAGCATAGTTCTGTGACTCAATACAAGATGAGGCCTGACTCCCCTGTTCCAACTCTGAAGAGACCCGGAGATCGATGTCAGAAATGGAGAGGAACCCTTAGGTTCCCGCCTCCACTCAAGATTATGCCCTATTCATCCCTGCAACAATGCGCGAGGAAATCCCAGTTGCCACTCCCAATGCCAAAGGAGATTTGACTCCCCTGATGAGACACGAGCGGGTCCCCAAAGTTGACACGCAACTCGAGAGGAACCCTAAGCTTCCCACCACAACTCCATGCAAACTAGGAAATTTTCCCCCGCACACCTGAGGAGGCCCTTTTACGCTGCAGTGTTTCCATGAAAGCCCAAGTTTCCCTTGAAACTCGAAAGGTCCTTGACACGTTTTACAAAACTCCAGAAGTTTCCCGAGATACCCGTCCCCACTCGAGAGGACCGCTGAGTTTCCCGCTACAAGTCAAGAAGAGCCCCGTTTTCCCCTCAAGTTGAGATGAGGATCGATTGCCCTGCTTCGCCTGAAAAGGAATGCTGATGTCCCTTTAGAACCTCGAGAGGAGGCTGATATCTAATTGACACTGGTGGGGAACCTGGGGCCATTGTCACAATTCGAAAGCCACGAATTTCCCCATCCACTCAAGATCAGAACTGATTGCCTTGCACTGATTAGAATGTCAGCTGAGAATCAACTCACAACAAGAAGGGAGTTCTGATGCCCTGGTTGCAAATCCACAAAGAGCCCCAGGTCCCAAATTCAACTCAGCTGGAGGCCTGAAACCCCTTTGACAACTCGAGAGGAAAGCAGAGTTCCATGCCTCCACACATGTTGAGACCTGACTCCCTGTTTGAAATGGCATACACAGCCCGAGAACCACATCAGAACAGGAGAGAAACCCTGAGGTTCCCGCCTCAACTCGAGATGAGGCCCTCTTCCATTGCACCAAACCCAGTGGAGTCCGAGAGGCCCCTCCCAAATCCATAGTACTCCTGACTTCTCATAGGCACCCTGAGAAGCTCCCTGAAATCACTGTCACAAGTAGAGAGAACCCAGGGTTTCCTGCCGCAACTAGAGAAAGACCTTGAGATTCCCCCTTCAATGCATCTTGAGGCCCGTTTCCCCTGCTGTGACTCGAGAGAAATGCCTCCCTCCCCCTAGCAACTCGAATGGAACCTGGACTTTCCTGTGGCCACACGAGTGGCTCCCTGATTTCCCTGTCATAACTCGAGAGAAACCCCACACGTCGCACCCCAGCTCGAGAAAAACCACAAGATACCCCATCATCTCGAGATGAGACCCTTCTTTTCCTGCAGGGCCCAGAGAGCAATCAATTCTCAAAACTACACAGGAGGCTTGAGTCCCTTTAAGCCACTCAATGGGATCTAAGAGATACCCATTGTAACTCAAGAGGAGAGGGGAGTTCTTTGCTTCCACTAGAGACGAGGCCTGACTACCCAGGTGAACCTTGAATGCAACCCCGAGATCCCTGTCGCCACTGGAGGTGAATATGGAGTTTCTGGAAACAAGCCTAGCTGAGGTCTATTTGCCCTGCAGTGACTCGAGAGCAATTCCCAGCTCCCCCTAGCAACTCGAATGGAGACTGGACTTCCCTGGGCCAACATGAGAGGCTCCCTGAGTTCACCATCATAACTCGAGAATCCTGCCGCAACTCGAGGAAAACCACGAGGTTCCCCCATCATCGCCAAATCAGGCTCTTTCCCGCTGCAACATCTCAAAGAAATCCCATGTTTCCTCTTGAAATACGAAACGATACTTGACAGCCTTGATGCAACCCAAAAAGTTCCCGGATATACCGTTCTCCCTCGAGAGGAACACCAAGACTCCTGGCACAACTTAATCTGAGCCCCTTCTCCCCTCCTGATCTCAACATCAGGGTCAATTCCCCTGCTTTGTCTGAAAAGGGATTAATCTTCTCGTTGCACCCCAGGAGGAGGCCAGTCTCACATTGAAACTCGAGAGGAAACCTAGTGGGTCGTGCGACATTCTGAAAGACACTGATCTCCCCGTCCACTCAAGATAAGTTCCGATGCCCGGGCACCTCTTCGAATGTAACCCTGAGGATGAAGTCACAACATGAAGGGGCACTGACACCCCAGTTGCATCATCTGGAAAAAGCTGCAGGTTCCAAATACAACTCAACAAGTGGCCTGTCACTCCATGAACAACTCGAGAGGCAAGCGGAATTCCATTCCTCAATACAAGAAGAAACCTGACTCTCCTGTTCCAACTCTGCAAAGACACTGCGATCGAAGTCAGATGAAGAGGAATCCTGAGTTTCCCGCCTCAACTTGAGACGAGGCCCTATTCATCCCTGCAGAGATGTGCAAGGAATCCCGAGGTGCCCCTCGCAATGCCAAAGGAGATCTGACTTCCCTGAGGAGACACTAGCGTTCCACCAGGTCGACACACAACTCGAGAGGAACCTTAACCTTCCCACCACAACTCCAAGCAAACCACGAAATTCTCCCATGCACGCCTTAGGAGGCCTTTTTACACTGCAGCGTTTCCAAAGAAAGCCCAATTTCCCTCTTTGAACTCTAAAGGGTACATTACACGCTTTAGGAAACCCCAGAAGTTTCCACAGATACCCGTCCCCACTCGAGAGGAACGCTGAATTTCCCACCAAAAGTTAAAAAAATGTTCGTTTTCCCTTCCTCAAGTCGTGATGAGTGTCAATTACTCTGCTTCACTTGGAAAAGAATGCCGATGTCCCCGTCGCCCCTCGAGAGGAGGCTGGTATCTACTTGACACTGAGGGGAACCCGGGGGTCTTGTCACAATGTTAAAGCCACGTATTTCCCCATCCACTTGAGCTCAGGCCTGATTCCCTTGCAGCGATTCGAATGTCAGCCGAAAATCAACTCACAACACCCAGGGAGTTCTGGTGCCCCGGTTACTAATCCAAAAAGAGCCCCAGGTGCCAAATTCAACTCGCCTGGAGGCTTAAACCCCTTTGACAACTCGAGAGGAAAGCAGAGTTCCATGCCTACACACACGTCGATACCTGACTCCCTGTTTGAAACAGCATATACATCCCAGGAACCATGTCAGAACAGGAGAGGAAACCTGAGTCTCCCTCCTCAACTCGAGATGAGGCCCTCTTCCATTGAACTGACCCCAGTGGATTCCCGAGAGACCCATCCCAAATCCACAGTATTCCTGACTACCCTTAGGCAACATGAGAAGCTCCCTGAGGTCACTGTCACTAGTCGAGGGAACCCAGGGTTTCCTGCCGCAACATGAGAAAGACACTGTTATTCCCTGTTCAATGCATCTTGAGGCCCTTTTCCCCTGCCATGTCTCGAGAGCAATGACGTGCTCCCCCTCGCAATTTGATTGGAGACTGGACTTCCCTGGGGTGACACGAGAGGCTCCCTGAGTTCCCCCTCATAACTCGAGAGAAACCCCACACGTTATGCTGCAGCTGAAGAAAAACCACGAGATTCCCCCGTCATCGTGAGATGAGGCCCTTCTTTTCCTTCAGGGCCTAGAGAGCAATCCCGAGTCCCCTCTCAAAACTCCCTAAGAGGCTTGACACCCTTTAGGCCACTCAGTGGGCTCCAAGAGATACCCGTGGCAACTCGAGAGGAAAGCGGAGTTCTTTGCTTCAACTCGAGATGACGCCTGACTCCCCGTTGAACCTTCAATGGAACCCCGGGATCCCTGTCACCGCTGGAGAGGAACACAGAGTTTCTGGACACAAGTTTAGATGAGGTCTATCTGCGATGCAGTGACTTGAGAGCAATCCCCAGCTCCCCCTCACAACTCGAATGGAGATTGGACTTCCCTGGGGCAACAGAAGAGGCTCCCTGAGTTCCCTGTCATAGCTCGAGCATCCCCCCACAACTTGAGAAAAACCACGAGGTTCCCCCATCATTGAGAGATGAGGCCATTTCCCACTGCAGCATCTCGAGATAAATTCCACATTCCCTCTTGAAATTCGAAACGGTACTTGACACCCTTTATGCAACTCACAAAGTTCCACGACATACTGGTCTCCCTCTAGAGGAACACCGATTTTCCCGGCACAACTTAATCTGAGCCCCTTTTCCCCTCCAGATCTGGACAAGAGGGTCGATTCCCCTTCTTTGTCTGGAAAGGGATCCTGACCTTCCCATAGCCCCTCAGGAGGAGGCCATTCTCACATTCAAACCTGAGAGGAAGCCTCGTGAGTCGTGCCACATTCCAAAAGACACCCATTTCCTCATCCACTCAATGTAAGTCCTGATCCCCGGCAACTCTTCGAATGTAAAACCGAGGATGAAGTCACAACACAAAGAGGTACTGACACCCTGGTTGCATCCTGTGGAAGAAGCCGCTGGTTCCAAATACAACTCGACAAGTTGTCTGACACTCCATGAACAACTCGAGAGGCAAGCAAAGTTCCGCACCTCAAACAAGACGAGGCCTGACTCCCCAGTTCCAACTCCGCAGAGACCCCGAGTTCAAAGTCAGAAATGGAGCGGAACCCTGAGGTTCCCGCCTCAACTCGAGATGAGGCCATATTCATCCCTGAAGCGATTCATGAGGAATCCCAAGGTTCCGTCACAAGGCCAAAGGAGATCTGAGTTCCCTGAGGAGACATGAGCGGGTCCCCCAGGTCGACACGCAACTCGAGTGGAACCCTAAGCTTCATGCCAAAACTTCCATGCAACCCACAAAATTATCCTCTGTATGCTTGAGGAGGCCCTTTTACCCTGCAGAGTTTCCAAAGAAATCCCACGTTCCTTCTCGGAACTCGAAAGAGTCCTTGACATGCTATGTGAAACTCCAGAAGTTTCCCCAGATACCCGTCCCCACTAGAGAGGAATGCTGAGTTTCCCGCCACAAGTCAAGTTGAGCCCCGTTTTCCCCTCCTCAAGTCGAGATGAGGGTCGATTGCCCTGCTTTGCCCGGAAACGAATTCCGACGTCCCCGTCGCACCTCAAGAGGAGGCTGGTATCTACTTGAAACTGGAGAGGAATCCGGGGATTTTGTAACAGTTTAAAAGCCCCAGATTTCCCTATCCACTTGAGATCAGTCCTGATTCCCTTGCACCGATTCGAATGTCAGCCTAGAATCAACCACAACATGAAGGGAGTTCTGATGCCTCAATTGCTAATTCAAAAAGAGCCCCAGGTCCCAAATTCAACTCTCCTGGAGGCCTGAAACCCCTTTGACAACTCGAGAGGAAAGAAGAGTTCGATGTCTCCACACAAGTGGAGACTTGACTCCCTGTTTGAAATGGCATACACACCCCGAGGCCCACGTCAGAACAGGTGAGGAACCCTGAGGTTCACGCCTCAACTTGAGATGAGGCCCTCTTCCTCTGCTCAACCCAAGTGTAGTCTCGAGAGGCCCCCCAACTACAAAGTATTCCTGACTTCCCATAATCACCATGAGAAGCTACCTGATGTCACCATCACAAGTCAAGACAACCCAGGGTTTCCTGCCACAACTCGAGAAAGACCTCGAGATTGCCCCTTCAACCCGTCTTGAGGCCTGAATCCCCTGCCATGACTCAAGAGCAATGCTGCATTCCCCTCGCAACTCAAATGGAGACTGGACTTCCCTGGGGCAACACGAGAGGCTCTATGAGTTCCCCGTCTTAGCCTGGAAAAACCACACATCGCGCCGCAGCTCGAGAAAAACCACGAGATTCCCTCGTCATTGAGAGATGAGGCCCTTCTTTTCCTGCAGAGCCTAGAGAACAATCCCGAGTCCCCTCTCAAAACTCCACAGGAGGCTTGACTCCCTTTAGTCCATTCAATGAGATCTAAGAGATACCTGTGGCAACTCAAGAAGAGAGCAGAGTTTTTTGCTTCATTATGAGACGAGGCCAGAATCCCCGGGTGAACCTTGAATGCAACCCCGAGATCCCTGTCGCCACTGGAGAGGAACACGGAGTTTCTGGACACAAGACTAGATGAGGTCTATTTGCCCTGCAGTAACTCTAGTGCAATCCACAGCTCCCCCTCACAACTCGAATGGAGATTGGAGTTCCCTGGGGCACCAAGAGAGGCTCCCTGAGTTCCCTGCAGTAACTTGAGAATCCTGCCACAACTCGAGAAAATCCATGAGGTTCCCCCATCATTTCGAGCTGAGGCCCTTTCCCACTTCAGCGTCTTGGGAGAAATCACACGTTCCCTCTTGAAATTCTAAACGGTACTTGACACCCTTGATGCAACTCAAAAAGTTCCCCGTCATACCTGTCTCACTCCAGAGGAATACCGAATTTCCCAGCAGAATGTAATCTGAGCCCCTTCTCCCCTCCTCATCTCGGCATGAGGGTCGATTCCCCTGCTTTGTCTGGAAAGGGATACCATCCTTGCTGTCTCACCTCAGGAGGAGGCCGGTCTAACATTGAAACTAGAGAGGAAGCCTCGTGGTTCATGCCACATTCTGAAAGACACCGATTTCCCCGTCCACTCAAAGTAAGTCCTGATGCCTGGGAACCTTTTCGAATGTAACCCTGGGGATGCAGCCACAACATGAAGGGGCACTGATACCCCAGTTGCATCGTCCGGGAAAAGCCGCAGGTTCCAAATACAACTCGACAAGTGGACTGACACCCAATGAACAACTCGAGAGGCAAGAGGAGTTCTGTGCCTCAACAAAAGAGGAGGCCTGAGTCTCCTGTTCCAACTCCTCAGAGACACTGAGATAGATGTCAGAAATGGAGAGGAATCCTTATGTTCCCGCCTCAACTCGAATGAGGCCCTATTCAAACTTTCAGTGAAGCACGAGGAATACCGAGGTGCCCTTCACAACGCCAAAGGAGATCTGACTTCCCTGAGGAGACCCGAGTGGTCCACCAGATTGACCCGCAACTTGAGAGGAACCCTAAGCTTCCTGGCAGAACTCCAGGCAACCCACGAAATTCTCCCATGCACGCTTGAGGAGGCCCTTTTATGCTGCAGCGTTTCCAAAGAAAGCACACCTTCCCTCTTGGAACTCGAAAGGGTACTTGACACACTTTATGAAACTCCAGAAGTTTCCCCAGATACCCATCCCTACTTGAGAGGAATGCTGAGTTTCCCGACACAAGTCAAGAACAGCCGCGTTTTGCCCTCCTCAAGAAGAGATGAGGGTTGATTGCCGTGCTTTGCCTGGAAAGGATTGCTGACGTCCCAATCCCACCTCAAGAGGAGGCTGGTATACACTTGACACTGGAGGGGAACCGGGGGTCTTGTCACAATTCAATAGCCATGTATTTCCGCACCGAGTCGACATCAGGGTGATTGCATCACACTGATTCTAATGTCAGCCGAGAATCAACTCACAATATGAAGGGTGTTCTGATGCCCCGGTTGCTAATTCAGAAAGAGCCACAGGTCCCACATGCAACTTGCCTGGAGGCCGGAAACCCCTTTGACAACTCGAGAGGAAAGCAGAGTTCCAGACCTCCACACAAGTCGAGACCTGACTCCATGTTGAAACTGCATACACACCCGAGAACCACATCAGAACAGGAGAGGAACACTGAGGTTCCCGCCTCAACTCGAAATGAGGCCCTTTTCCATTGCACCGACCCCAGTGGAGTCCCGAGAGGCCCCTCCCAACTCCACAGAATTCCTGACTAACCATAGGCACCATGAGAAGCTCCCTGAGGTCACCGTCACAAGTCGAGGGAACCCAGGGTTTCATGTCGCAACTCGAGAAAGACCTCAAGATTCCCCCTTCAACGGGTTATGAGGCCCTATTCCCCTGCCGTGACTCGAGAACAATGCCACGCTCCCCCTGGCAAATGGAATGGAGACTGGACTTCCCTGGGGCCACACGAGAGGCTCCCTGAGTTCCCAGTCGTGACTCGAGAGGAATGCCACACGTCGCGCCACAACTTGAGAAAAATCACGAGATTACCCCATCATCGCAAGATGAGGCTCTTTCCCACTGCAGCGATTCCAGAGAAATCCCACGTTCCTTCTTGAAATTCGAAACGGTACTTGACACCCTTGATTCAACTCAAAAAGGTCCCCAACATACCGTTCTAACTCAAAAGGAATAGCGAGTTTCCCAGCACAACTTAATCTGAGGCCCTTCTCCCCTGCTGATCTCAACATGAGTGTCAATTCCCCTGCTTTGGCTGGAAAGGGATATCGACCTTCCCTTCGCACCTCAGGAGGAGGCTGGTCTCACACTGAAACTCGAGAGGAACCTCGTGGTTCGTGCCACATTCTGAAAGACACGGATTTCCTTGTCCAGTCAAGGTAAGTCCCAATGCCTGGGCAGCTCTTCGAATGTAACCCCAAGGATGAAGTCAAATACAAATGGGCACTGACACCCCAGTTGCATCCTATGGAAAAACCCACAGGTTCCAAATACAACTCGACAAATGGCCTGACACCCCATGAACAACTCAAGAGGCAAGCGGAGTTTCGTGCCACAACACAAGACGAGGCCTGACTCCCCAGTTCCAACTCTGCAGAGATCCAGAATTGATGTCAGAAATGGAAAGGAATCCTGAGGTTCCCGCCTCAACTCGAGATGAGGCCTCATTCATCCCTGCAGGGATGCCCGAGGTATCCCAAGGTGCCTCTCGCAACATCAAAGGAGATCTGACTTCCCTGTGGAGACACGAGCGGGTCCCCCAGGTCGACACGCCATTCAAGTGGAAACCTAAGCTTCCTGCCAATTTCCATGCAACCCAAGAAATTTTCCTCTGCACTCTTGAGGAGGCCATTTTACGGTGCATTGTTTCCAAAGAAAGCCCACGTTCCCTCTTGGAACTCGAAAGGGTACTTGACATGCTTTAGGAAACTCCAGAAGTTTCCCCAGATACCCGTCCTCATTCGAGGGTTGAGTTTCACACCACAAGTCAAGAAGAGCCCCGTTTTCCCCTTCTCAAGCCAAGATAAGTGTCGATTTCCTGGCTTCCCTGGAAAGGAATACCAAAGTCCCCATTGCACCTCGAGAGGAGGCTGGTATCTACTTGACCCTGGAGGGTAACACAGGGGTCTTGTCACAATTCAAAGTCACGTATTTCCCCTTCCACTAGAGATCAGGCCTGATTCCCTTGCACTGATTCGAATGTCAGCCGAGAATCAACTCACAACACGAAGGGAGTTCTGATGCCCCAGTTGCTAATTCAAAAAGAGCCCCAGGTCCCAAATTCAAGTCGCCTGGAGACCTGAAAACCGTTTGACAACTCGAGAGGAAAGTAGAGTTCCATGCCTCAATACAAGTCGAGACCTGACTCCCTGTTTGAAACTGCATACACACCCGAGACCCACGTCAGAACAGTAGAGGAACCCTGAGGTTCCCGCCTCATCTTGAGATGAGGCCCTCTTCCATTGCACATACCCACTCTGGGACAAATAAAAACACTCTGTCACCAGGCACAGGGAATGACTTCCTTGCAGGGATTTCCAGCTTCTCCTGAGAAAATATTTATTGCCATGCTTGCCTTGCTTTCCTGCCAGCTAAGCACCTCTCCTGTTCCAGCTAAGTATTGGGCATATCTCCCAGATCCTCCAACTTTCCAGGTTGTTTCCTGGAATAATGAGCCTATACGGGTCAACACTGACCAACCTCAGCTTTTGGGAGGATTCTATACTTCTTACACTAAAGATAAATATCCTATTAATTTTAATTATACCTTCAGGGGATTAATAGATGATCTTCCTGTTTGCTTTAACTTCCCCAGTAATCCAAAGAGTTTTATTACACCCACTAAAGAAGGGTGCATTGGGGCCTCTACAAAAATAATTATAACAGATTCCTCAAAAATAGATTCCCAGTCTTTACATCATCGGGTAGTTTGGGTATTAGTGGCCCGCTTACCCGGGATCCGTGACCCTTATGTGACCCTGCGCTTTACACCCCCTCCTGGTTATCTAAAGTGTATAAGGTTGCTCCTTCAGATGAAGTGTGGAAGACCATAGATGGCCGTACTAGGTACCCGACTTGGACAACTTGTGCTTATAGTTCAAGGATTGATTATAGGATACCAGGTGGTGGGAATTATACTATTCAGGACTGGAGCAACCCGAATCCGGGTGAGGATCCATTGATCAAGATAACATTTAAAGGCAGATTTGAGAATTGGAATAGGATTCCTCTTCCTTGGCCTACACAAGCCACTAGATGGCATATTAACCAATTTGTTCCTCCTATGCTGTCTTATACAGCTAAAAGCAAAACCTATTGGCAACCTGAGATTTGGAGAGCCCTTGCTGCTACTGCCCCCATTTCTTTATCTCGCCCAGATAACGATTCCACTTATTCTGTTTTAGCTTGTTTACCTTTGCCTTATGTTTTCCTTTTTACTAATGACTCCAACAAACTTAATGTATGCATGAATTATTCAGGTGGACCTAATGTGGTAACTTGTGAACAATGTATGTTTTCATCCTGTTTGACCCCTCAATATAATGTTTGCTCTTTTGTGGTGTTGCTACGCCCACCCTATCTCATGATACCCGTGACCATGACCTCCCACTGGTATGACAATTACGGTCTCGCCGTGTTACAACAACTACAGGATTTAATGTGATCGTGACGGTTTGTGGGCTTACTTGTTTTAGGAATATCAGCTTTAAAAGCAGCAATTAGTTCTGTTACTGCGGCAGCAATATCATTGACTCAACAAGTGCATACTGCCCAATATGTTGATACCATGTCTAAAAATGTTTCTTTAACTCTAGCAACTCAGGAAGCTATAGATAGGAAATTAGAGATGAGAGTAGACGCCTTAGAAGAGGCAATTATGCATGTTGGGACTGAGTTACAGGCTTTAAAAGTGAAAATGGCTCTGTCATGTCACGCTGATTACCGGTGGATATGTGTGACATCTTTAAAGGTAAACGAGACAGATTATTGAATAGGAAAAAATCAAAAATCATCTCAGGTGTTTGGAACAGCTCTGAAATTGGCTGGGATTTAGGGAAACTTCATAATCAAATACAGACCCTGGAACACTCTCGACTGGATTTTACCACCGCTGGAGTAGCTAATGACTTTTTCCACACCTTCCTTAACTTTATTTCTTGAAAAAAATTCTGTCTAATCTTCTCATAATCATTCTTCCTTGTATTGTCAGGATTCTTCAGCAGAACATTCAGAAGCTCACGACTGAGCTGCATCTGGCTTTTTTAAGAAATAAAAAAGGGGCAGATGCCGGGAGCAGGAGCTCCGCCCCTGGCAAAGGTCATGAGGAAGGAAGCTCGGCATACGCAAAGGCGGGATCGAGCCTCAGTAGTCCCCCTGGAAATTCTCGAGCATCTACCCCCAAAACCAGAGTCTGCCTACTTTCTGCTTTGTGCTCTCACCTACACCTCTGACTTTATGGGGGGCTGTCCCCCACTACCTCTCTCTGAAAAAAGAGTTAACTTACAGCTCCAGTTAATAAAGTTCCTGGGTGTGATAGTGTTTCAACCTACAAACTCCATATCCCTTACCTGCTGTGTCCCTGGCAGTGTATTGATTAATATGATTGGTGTAAGTAGTAGCTTTAATGTTTGTAACCTATGACCCTTGAGTTAATTCTTTTTCTTGTTATAGCCCACCACACCTTTGCCCTATAGGAATGCAACTTTATCTAATGCTTTTGGAGGGTGGTGCCTGACTAATCAACTTTAGAGAAAAATAAGTTTTCTGAAGAAAGGGTCTTAAAATGTTAACAGGCCTCCAGGCCAGAAGATAATGAAAATCACCTAAACTTTTGCATATGATAAGTCTGCAGGCTGAAAGCCTGGCTTACTGCATGACTCTACCCCTTCCCCCATTATCCTCTATGCATAACTTAAGGTATAAAAACTACTTTGGAAAATAAAGTGCGGGCCTTGTTCACCGAAACTTGGTCTCCCCATGTCGTTCTTTCTCTCACCTTCTGGCAGAATTATTCAGCTTTTCTCCACTGAATTTCCTCACTGAGCTATCCTTATTTAAGCACTCTTTATATCCTTCATTAACGTTTAATTAAGCAATTGTTTCCTGATCCTCGCCGACACCGTCCCCACTTCAAATTCCCTGGATCCACCGGGGCTGGACCCTGGCAGCCCCTCGCAACTCCTCAGTATTCCTGACTTCCCATAGGCACCATGAGAAGCTCCCAGAGGTCACCGTCACAAGTTGAGGGAACCCAGGGTTTCCTGACTCAACTCGAGAAAGACTTCGAGATTCCCCCTTCAACACATCTTGAGGCCCGATTCCCCTGCCATGACTCGAGAGCAATGTCATGCTCACCCTCGCAACTCGAATGGAGACTGGACTTTCCTGGGGCCACACAAGAGGCTCCCTGAGTTCGCCATGGTAACTTGAGAGAAACAACACACATAGTGCTGCAGCTCGAGAAAAGCCACGCGATTCCCCTGACATCATGAAATGAGGCCCTTCTTTTCCTGCAAGGCCTAGAGAGCAATCCCAAGTCCCCTCTCAAAACTCCACAGGAGGCTTGACTCCCTTTAGGTTAGCTAGTGGGCTCCAAGAGACACCCGTCGCAACTCGAGAGGAGAGAGGAGTTCTTTGCATCAACTCAAGACAAGGCCTGACACCCTGGGTGAATCTTGAATGCAACCCCAAGATCCTTGTCACCACTGGAGAGGAACACGGAGTTTCTGGACACAAGCCTAGATGAGGTCTATTTGCCCTGCAGTGACTTGAGAGCAATTCCCAGCTCCCCCTCGCAACTCGAATGGAGATTGGACTTTCCTGGGGCAACACGAGAGGCTCCCTGTGTTCCCGTCGTAACTCGAGAATCCCGCTGCAACTCAAGAAAAACCAAGAGGTTCCCCCATCATCACGAGTTGAGGCCGTTTCCCACTGCAGCATCTCGAGAGAAATCCCACGTTCCCTCTTGAAATTTGCAACGGTACTTGACACCCTTGATGCAACTCAAATAGTTCCCTGACTTACCAGTCTCACTCGAGAGGAACACCGAGTTTCCTGGCACAACTTAAATTGAGGCCCTTTTCCCCTCCTGATCTCAACATGAAGGTCGATTTCCCTGTGCTGGGGTCCAGCCCCGATGGATCCAGGGAAATTCGAAGGAGAGATGGCGTCAGCGAATACACTGGCTTTAATTAAATATTACTTATAGATATAAAGAGTAATAGAATAAGGATAGCTCAGTAGGAAAATTCAGTGGAGAAAAGAGGCTGAATAACTTGGTTTATGTGGAAAGCTGATAGAATTCCAAGGCAAGAAATTTACATCACCTATGCAGGTCGCAGGCGTCCTCCCATTCTCCCAAAGGATAGGAGACACTAAGGCCTCCCCAGTCAGATCTTAGAAGCCCAGGCATAATTAGTAGGCTTGACGAGCCTCCACGTTCCAGATGGGGATTCAGCCAGAAGGTGAGAGAAAGAACCACATGGAGAGACCAGTCTTTCGAGAAACTGATCCCATTTTTTATTTTTACAGGGTCTGTTTTTATACATGGAGATGTTATACAAAAGTCACGCGGGGTCAGCAGTCCTGACTTTTATTAAAGTCAGGTCCTTCATACAAATGTATACAGAGGTCTTAGGGGTGTTATATCATCTTCTGGCCAGGGGGCCTGCTAACAATTTATGGCCCTCTCCTTGTGACAGTGGTCAGTCAACTAGAACACTTATTTCTCCAGGGGTGATTATTTTTTAAAACAGACGCCACCTTCCGAAGGTACCAGATAAAGTTACATTCCTATAGGGTGAGGGTGTAGTGGGTTTTAATTAAGGAAAGAATTTGCTTAGCCTAAGGTCTAACATGATTAATATCAACGGTTAATACTTATTTCTTCTATATATTCATTAATGTGTATAAGGGCAAGGGATGTGGAAACTTAGCAACAAACATTGACTCAACAAATGAAAAACCCTTCACCAATACCATTTCTAATCAACCCACTATACTATACTAATAGTTTTCTAACTTCTCTAAAGAACCTGTTTTTAGAAGGTTTAAAGCATCTCGTGCCTCTCACGGTTGGGAGGCTGTGAACAATCACATGTGGCCGGACCAGGCTGTCAGGCAGGCTAGAGAACCTTCAGAGGAGTTTGTAGATTGAAACACTCCTGTCACAACCAGGAATTATTATTAACTGGAGCTGTAAGATAAATCGTTTTCAGAGAGGTGGTGGGGGAGAGCCCCCCGTAAAGTCAGAGGTGTAAGTGAGAGCACAAAGCAGTAAAGTAGGCAGACTCTGGTTTTGGGGGTAGATGCTCGATAATTTCCAGGGGGACTCCTGAGGTTCGATCCAGCCTTTGCGTATGCCAAGCTTTCTTCCTGATGAACTTTGCCACTGTCGGAGTTGCTCATGCTGGCTCCCGGCACCCCTGCTTTGTTGGGAAAGGGATCCCGACCTTCCCATCGCACCTCAGGAGGAGGCCGGTCTCACACTGAAACTCGAGAGGAAGCCTCGTGTGTCGTGCCACATTCCAAAAGACACTGATTTCCCAGTCCACTCAAGGTAAGTCCCGATGCCTGGGCACCTCTTCATATGTAACCCCGAGGATGAAGTCACAACACAAAGGGGCACTGACACCCTGAATGCATCCTCCGGAAAAAGCCTCAGTTTCCAAATACAACTCGACAAGTGGCCTGACACCCCTGACCTGACACTAACAACTCGAGAGGCAGGCGGAGTTCCATAACTCAACACAAGACGAGGCCTGACTCCCCTGTTCCAACTCCGCAGAGACCCCAAGATCGATGTCAGAAATGGAGAGGAACCCTGAGGTTCCCGCCTCAACTCGAGATGAGGCCCTATTCATCCCTCCAGTGATGGGCTAGGAATCACGAGCTGCCCCTCGCAAAGCCAAAGGATATCTGACTTCCCTGAGGAGATACGAGCCTTCCCCCAGGTCGAAACGCAACTCGTAAGGAACCCTAAGCTTCCCGCCCCCACTCCAAGCACACCACGAAATTCTCCCCTGCACGATTAAGGAGGCCCTTTAATGCTGCAGCGTTTCCAGTGAAAGCACATGTTCCCTCTTGGAACTTGAAAGGGTACTTGACAGGCTTTAGGAAACTCCAGAAATTTCCCCAGATACCCGTCCTCACTCAAGAGGAACACTGAGTTTCATGCCACAAGTTAAGTGCAGCAGCGTTTACACCTCCTCAAGTCCAGAGGAGGGCCCATTACTCTGCTTCACCTGCAAAGGAATGCTGATGTCCCCATTGCACTTCGAGAGGAGGCTGGTATCTACTTGACACTGGAGGGGAATCCAGGGGTCTGGTCTCAATTCAAAAGCCACGTATTGCCCCATCCACACGATATCAGGTCTGATTCCCTTGCACTAATTCGAATGTCAGCCGAGAATCCACTCACAACACGAAGGAAGTTCTGATGCCTCAATTGCTAATTCGAAAAGAGCCCCAGGTCACAAATTCAACTCGCCTGGAGGCCTGAAAACCCTGT
This sequence comes from Bubalus bubalis, assembly GCF_019923935.1. Taxonomy (NCBI): domain Eukaryota; kingdom Metazoa; phylum Chordata; class Mammalia; order Artiodactyla; family Bovidae; genus Bubalus; species Bubalus bubalis. The sequence goes on along the minus strand of NC_059181.1, from coordinate 122,840,430 downwards.
GACAACTCGAGAGGAAAGCAGAGTTCCATGCCTCCACACACGTCGAGACCTGACTCCCTGTTTGAAATGGCATACACACCTAAAGACTCATGACAGAACAGGAGAGGAACACTGAGGATCCAGCCTCAACTCGAGATGAGGCCCTTTTCCATTGCACCAACCCCAGTGGAGTCCCGAGAGGCTCCTCTCAACACTACAGTATTCCTGACTTCTCGTAGGCACCACAAGGAGCTCCCTAAGGTCACCGTCACAAGTCAAGGGAAACCAGGGTTTCTGCTGCAACTCTAGAAAGACCTCGAGATTCCCCCTTCAATGCGTCTTGAGACCAGATTCCCCTGCCGTGAATCGAGAGCAATGCTGCACTCCCCCTCGCAACACGAATGGAGACTGGACTTCCCTGGGGCCACACGAGAGGCTCCCTAAGTACACTATCGTAGCTCGAGAGAAACCACTCACATCGGGCTGCAGCTCGAGAAACCCCATGAGATTCCCCTGTCATTGCGAGATGACGTCCTTCTTTCCTGCAGGGCCTAGAGAGCAATCCCGAATCCACTCTCAAAACTCCATAGGGGGCTTGACTCCCTTGAGGCCACTCAATGGTTCCAAGAGATACACGTAGCAACTCGAGAGGAGAGCAGAGTTCTTTGCTTCAACTCGAGATGAGGCTTGACTCCCCGGGTGAACCTTGAATGCAACCCTGAGATCCCTGTCACCACTGGAGAGGAACATGGAGTTTCTGGACACAAGCCTAGATGAGGTCTATTTGCCCCACAAGATGAGGTCTATTTGCCCCGCAGTGACTTGAGAGCAATCCCCAGCTCAACCTCGCACCTCGAATGGAGATTGGACTTCCCTGGGGCAACATGAAAGGCTCCCGGAGTTCCCCATTGTAACTCTAGAATCCTGCCGCAACTTGAAGAAAACCACGAGTTTCCCCCGTCATCGCCAGATGAGGCCCTTTCCCGCTGCAGCGTCTCAAGAGAAATCCCACGTTCCCTCTTGAAATTCGAAATGGTACTTGACACAATTGATGCAACTCAAACAGTTCCCCGACATACCAGTCTCACTCGAGAGGAACAACGAGTTTCCCCGCACAACATAATGTGAGCCACTTCTCCCCTCTTGATCTTGACATGAGGGTCGATTCCCCTGTTTTGTCTTGATAGGGATCCCGACCTTAGGTTCTCACCTCACGAGAAGGCCGGTCTCACATTGAAACTCGAGAGGAAGCCTCATGGGTCATACCACATTCCGAAAGACACCGATTTTGCCATCCACTAAGGTAAGACCTGATGTCCCGGCAAATCTTCGAGTGTAACCCCGAGGATGAAGTCACAACACGAAGGGGCACTGACACCCAAGTTGCCTCCTCCAGAAAAAGCCGCAGATTCCAAATACAACTCGACAAGTGGCCTGACACCCCATGAACAACTCGTGAGGCAAGCAGAGTTCTGTGCCTCAACACAAGACGAGGCCTGATTCCCCTGTTCCAACTCGGTAGAGACCCTGCGATCAAAGTCCGAAATGGAGAGGAACCCTGAGGTTCCTGCCTCAACTTGAGATGAGGCCCGATTCACTCATGCAGCGAAGGGCGAGGAATACCGTGGTTCCCCTTGCAATGCCAAAGGCGATCTGACTTCCCTGGGGAGACACGAGGGGCACCCCAGGTCGACACACAACTCGAGAGGAACCCTCAGTTTCCCTCCCCAACTCCACGCCAACTACGAAATTCTCCCCTGCACACTTGAGGAGGCCCTTTTACGCTGGAGCGTTTCCAAAGAAAGCCCACGTTTCCCTTGGAACTCGAAAGGGTACTTGACACGCTTTACAAAACTCCAGAAATTTCCCGAGATACCCGTCCCCACTCCAGAGAAACGCTGGGTTTACCCGTGAGTCAAGAAAAACCCTGTTTTCCCCGCCTCAAGTCGAGATGTGGGTCGATTGCCGTGCTTCACCTGGAAAGGAATGCGGCCTCCCCATCACACCTCAAGAGGAGGCTGGTATCTACTTGACACTGGAGGGGAACCCGGGGGCCGTGTCACAATTGGAAAGCCACGTAATTCCCCATGCACTTGAGATCAGGCCTTATTTCCTTGCACCTATTTGAATGTCAGCCGAGAATCAACTCACAACATGAAGGGAGTTTGGATGCCCGGGTTGCTACTCTGAAAAGAGCCCCAGGTCCCAAATTCAGCTGGGCTGGAGGCCTGAAACCCCTTGAACAACTTGAGATGAAAGCTGAGTTCCATGCCTCCACACAGGTCGAGACTTGACTCTCGGTTTTAAACAGCATACACAGCCTGAGACCCACATCAAAACAGGAGAGGAACCCTGGGGTTCCCGCTTCAACTCGAGATGAGGCCCTCTTCCATTGCACCAAACCCAGTGGAGTCCAAAGAGGGCCCTCCCAACTCCACAGTATTCCTGACTTCCCATAGGCACCCTGAGAAGCTCCCTGAGGTCACCGTCACAAGTCGAGGGAACCCAGGGTTTCCTGAGGCAACTCGAGAAATACCTCGAGATTCCCCTTTCAAAGTGTCTTGAGGCCTGATTCCCCTTCCGTGACTCGAAAGCAATGTCGTGCTCGCCCTCGCAAATTGAATGGAGACTGGATTTGCCTGGGGCCACACGTGAGGCTTCCTGAGTTCCCATCGTAACTCAAGCGAAACCCCACACGTTTCGCCTCAGCTCAAAAAAAAACCACGAGATTCCTCTGTCATCACGAGATGAGGCCCTTCTTTTCCTGCAGAGCCTAGAGAGCAATCCCGAGTCCTCTCTCAAAATTCCAGAGGAGGCTTGATTCCCTTTAGTCCACTCAATGGGTTCCAAGCGAGACCTGAAGCAACTCGAGAGGAGAGCGGAGTTCTTTGTTTGAACTCGAGACGAGAACTGACTCCCTGGATGAACCTTGAATGCAACCCAGAGATCATTGTCGCCACTGGAGAGGAACACAGAGTTTGTGGAAACAAGCCTAGATGAGGTCTCTTTGCCCTTCAGTGATTCGAGAGCAATCCTCAGCTCCCACTCAGAACTCGAATGGAGATTGGACTTCCCTGGAGAACAGGAGAGGCTTCCTGATTTCCCAGTCATAACTCGAGAATCCCACCACGACATGAGAAAAACCACGAAGTTCCCCCTTAATCACAAGATGAGGCCTTTTCCCACTGCAGCATCTCGACCAAATCCCATGTTCCCTCTTGAAATTTGAAACGTTACATGACACCCTTAATGCAACTCAAAAATTTCCCCGAGATACCGGTCTATCTCGAGAGGAACACTGAGTTTCCAGGCACAACTTAATCTGAGCACTTTCTACCCTATTGATCTCGAAATGAGGATCGATTCCCCAGCTTTGTGTGGAAAGGGATCCTGACCTTCCGGTTGCACCTCAGAAGGAGGCCCGACTCACATTAAAACTCGAGAGGAAGCCTCGTGGTTCTTGCCACATTCTGAAAGACACCGATTTCCCCATCCACTCAAGATAAGTCCCAATCCCCAGGCACCTCTTTGAATGTAACCCTGAGGATGAAGTCACAATATGAAGGGGCACTGACACCCTGGTTGCATCCTGCAGAAAAAAGCCACAGGTTCCAAATACAACTCAACAAGTGGCCTGACACCCCATGAACAACTCTAGAGCCAAGCAGAATTCCGTGCCTCAACACAAGATGAGGCCTGACTCCCATGTTCCAACTCTTCAGAGACTATGCGATCGAAGTGAGAAATGGAAAGGAACCCTGAGGTTCCCGCCTCAACTCGAGATGAGGCCCTTTTCATCCCTGCAGGGATGCCCAAGGAATCCCGAGGTGGCCCTCGCAACACCAAAGGAGATTTGACTTCCCTGAGGAGACACGAGTGGTCCCCCAGGTCGACACGCAACTTGAGGAGAACCCAAAGTTTCCCGCCACAACTCCACGCAAACTACGAAATTCTCCCCTGCACGCTTGAGGAGGCCCTTTTACGCTGCAGCGTTTCCAAAGAAAGCCCACGATTCCCTTGGAACTCGAAAGGGTCCTCGACACACTTTACAAAACTCCAGAAGTTTCCCGAGATACCCGTCCTCACTCGAGAGGTACGCTGTTTCCCGCTACAAGTCAAGAAGGGCCCCGTTTTCCTGCTTAAAGTCGAAATTGGGGTTGATTGCCGTGCTTCGCCAGGAAAGGAACACCGACGTTCACGTCGCAACTCGAGAGGAGGCTGGTATCTACTTGACACTGGAAGGGAACCCGCGGGCCTTGTCACAATTCGAGAGCCACGTATTTCCCCATCCACTAAAGATCAGGCCGTATTTCCTTGCACTGATTCGAATTTCAGCCGAGCATTAACTCACAACACAAAGGGAGTTCTGATGCCCCAGTTGCTAATCCGAAAAGAACCATAGATCCCAAATTCAACTCGGCTGGAGGCCTGAAACCCTTTTGACAACTCGAGAGAAAAGCAGAGTTCTATGCCTCCACACACGTCGAGTCCTGACTCCCTGTTTGAAATGGCATACACAGCCCGAGACCCATGTCAGAACAGGAGAGGAACCCTGAGGTTCCCACTTCAAATCACGATGAGGCCCTCTTCCATTGCACCAAACCCAGTGGAATCCCGAGAGGCCCCTCCCTACTCCACAGTATTCCTGACTTCCCATAGGCACCCTGAGAAGCTCCCTGAGGTCACCGTCACAAGTCGAGGGAACACAGGGTTTCCTGCCACAACTCGAGAAAAAACTCGAGACTCCCCCTTGAACGCGTCTTGAGGCCCGATTCCCCTGCCTTGACTCGAGAGCAATGCCACACTCCCCCTTGCAACTCGAGTGGAATATGGACTTCCCTGGGCTCAAACTAAAGGCTCCCTGAGTTTCCTGTGGTCACTTGAGAGAAACTCTACACGTCGCGCTGCAGTTCGAAAAAAAAAGCGATTCCCCCGTCATCGCAAGATGAGGCCCTTCTTATCCTGCAAGTCCTAGAGAGCAATCCCGAGTTCTCTCTCAAAGTTCCACAGGAGGCTTGACTCCCCTTAGGCAACTCAATGGGCTCCAAGAGATACCTGTCACAACTCGAGAGGAGAGCAGAGTTCTTTGCTTCTGCTCGAGACGAGGCCTACCTCCCCGGGTGAAACTTGAATGCAACACCGAGATCCATATTGCCACTGGAGAGGAACAAGGAGTTTCTGTACACAACTCTAGATGAGGTCTATTTGCCTGCAGTGACTCGAGAGCAAACCCCAGCTCCTATTGGCTACCTGAATGGAGTTTGGCCTTTCCTGGGCCAACACGAGAGGCTCCCTGAGTACCCCATCATAACTTGAGAATCAGTTCACAACTCGAGAAAAATCACGAGGTTTCGCCATCATCACAAGATGGGGCCCTTTCCAGCTGCAGTGTCTCAAGAGAAACCCCACATTCACTCTTGAAATTCGAAACAGTACTTGACACCCTAGATGCAACTCAAAAGGTTCCCCGACATACCATTCTCACTCGAGAGGAACACCGAGTTTCCAGGCAAAACTTATTCTGAGCCCCTTCTCCCCTCCTGATCTCGACATGAGGGTCGATTCCCAGCTTTGTCTGGAAAAGGATCCCGACCTTCCCATCGCACCTGAGGAGAAGGCCAGTCTCACATTCGAGAGGAAGATTCGTGGGTCATTCCACATACTGAAAGACACCAAATTCCCAGTCAACGCAAGATAAGTCCTGATGCCCAGGCACCTCTTCGACTGTAACCCTGAGGATGAAGTCACAACACGAAGGGGCACTGACACCCCAGTGCATTGTCATGAAAAACCCACAGGTTCCAAATACAGCTCGACAAGTGGCCTGTCACCCCGTGAACAACTCGAGAGGCAAGCGGAGTTCCATTCCTCTACACAAGACGAGGCCTGACTCTCCTGTTCCAACTCTGCAGAGACCTGCGATTGAAGTCAGAAATGGAGAGATACCCTGAGGTTCCCACCTCAACACGAGATGAAGCCCTCTTTCATTTCACCAAACCCAGTGGAGTGCCGAGATGCCCCTCCAAATCCACAGTATTCCTGACTTCCCATAGCACCCTGAGAAGCTCCCAGAGGTCACCGTCACAAGTCGAGGGAAACCAAGGTTTCCTTCCGCAACTCGAGAAAGACCTCGAGGTTCCCCCTTCAACGCGTTTTGAGGCCCGATTCCCCTGCCATGACTCGAGAGCAATGCTGCACTCCCCCTCGCAACTCGAATGGAGACTGGACTTCCCTGGGGCCACACGAGAGGCTCCCTGAGTTCCCTGTGGTAGCTCGAGAGAAACCCCACACGTCACCCAGCAGCTTGTAAAAAAAACACAAGATACGCCCATCATCGCAAGATGAGGCCCTTCTTTTCCTGCAGGGCCTATAGAACAATCCTGAGTCCTCTCTCAAAACTCCACAGGAGGCTTGACTCCTTTTACGCCACTCATGGGCTCCATGAGATACCCGTGGCAACTCGAGATGAGAGCGGAATTCTTTGCTTCATCTCGAGACGATGCCTGACTGCCTGTGGATCCTTCAATGCAACCCCGAGATCCCTGTTGCAACTGGAGAGGAACACGGAGTTTCTGGACACAAGCCTAGATGACGTCTATTTGCCCTGCAGTGACTCGAGAGCAATCCCCAGCTCTCCCTCACAACTCGAATGGAGATTGGACGTCCCTGGGGCACCACGAGAGGGTCCCTGAGTTCCCCGTCGTAACTCAAGAATCCCGCCACAATTCGAGAAAAACCACGAGGTTTCCCCTTGAAAAACCATGAGGTTTCCCCGTCATTGAGAGATGAAGCCCTTTCCCACTGCAGCGTTTCGAGAGAAATCCCACTTTTTCTCTTGAAATTCGAAACGGTACTTGACACCCTTGATGCAACTCAAAAAATTCTCTGACATACCAATTTCACTCGAGAGGAACACCGAGTTTCCCAGCACAACTTAATCTTAGCCCCTTCTCCTCTCCTGATGTTGACATGAGGGTCGATTCTCCTGTTTTGTCTGGAAAGGTATCCAGACCTTCCCATCACACCTCAGTAGGAGGCCGGGCTTACATTGAAACTCGAGAGGAAGCCTCGTGGGTCGTGCCACATACCGAAAGACACGGATTTCCCCGTGCACTTAAGGTAAGTCCTGATTCCCGGGCACCTCTTCCAATGTAATCAAGAGGATGAAGTCACAACACGAAGGTGCACTGACACCCTGGTTGCATCCTCTGGAAAAAGCCACACGTTCCAAATACACCTCGACAAGTGGCCTGACACTCCATAAACAACTTGAAAGACAAGCGGAGCCCCGTGCCTCAACACAAGATGAGGCCTGACTCCCCTGTTCCACGTTCGCATAGACCACTAGATCGATTTCAGAAATGGAGAGGAACCCTGAGGTTCCCTCCTCAACTCGAGATGAGGCCCTATTCATCCCTGCAGCAATGTGCGAGGAATCCCGAGGTACCCCTCACAATGTCAAATATCTGAGTTCCCTGAGGAGACATGAGCGGTCCCCCAGGTCAACAAGCAACTCGAGAGGAACCCTAAGCTTCCTGCCACATCTCCACAAAATGCACGAAATTCTCTCCTGCACGCTTGAGGAGGCTCTTTTACGCTGGAGCGTTTCAAAAGAAAGACAACGTTTCCCTTGGAACTCGAAAGGGTACTTGACACACTTTATGAAACTCCAGAAGGTTCCCAAGATACCCGTCCCCACTCGAGAGGAACACTGAGTTTCCCGCCACAAATCAAGAAGAGCCCCGTTTTCCCTGCCTCAAGTCGAGATGAGGGTCAATCGCCCTGCTTCACTTGGAAAGGATTGCCGACATCCCCGTCGCACCTCGAGAGTAGGCTCATATCTACTTGACACTGGAGGGGAACCCTGGGGCCTTGTCACAATTCGAAAGCCACGTATTTCCCCATCCACTCGAGATCAGGTCTTATTCCCATGCACCAATTCAAATGTCAGCTGAGAATCAACTCACAACACGAAGGGAGTTCTGATGTCCATGTTGCTCATACGAAAACAGCCCCAGGCCCCAAATTCAACTCGGCTGAGGCCTTAAACCCCTTTGACAACTCGAGAGGAAAGCACACTTCCATGCCTCCACACACGTCGAAACCTGACTCCCTGTTTGAAATGGCATACACAGTCCGAGATCAATGTCAGAACAGGAGAGGAATCCTGAGGTTCCCACCTCAACTTGAGATGAGGCCCTCTTCCATTGCACCAAACCCAGTGGAGTCCTGAGAGGCCCCTCCCAACTCCACAGTATACCTGACTTCCCATCGGCACCCTGAGAAGCTCCCTGAGGTCACCATCACAAGTCGAGGAAACACAGGGATTCCTGCCACAATTCCAGAAAGACCTCGAGATTCCCCCTTCCACGCGACTTGAGGCCCAATTCCCCTGCCGTGACTCGATAGCAATGCCACGCTCCCCCTCGAAACTCGAATGGAGACTGGACTTCACTGGGGCCACAGGAGAGGCTCCCTGAGTTCACCATCATAACTCGAGAATCCTGCCGCAACTCGAGAAAACCACGAGGTTCCCCAATCATCGAGAGATGAAGTACTTTCCCGCTGCAGCGTCTCAAGGAAAATCCCACGTTCCCTCTTGAAATTCGAAACGGTATTTGACACCCTTGATGCAACTCAAAAAGTTCCCTGACATACCGTTCTCACTCGAGAGGATCCCCGAGTTTCCTGCACAATTTAATCTGAGTCCCTTCTCCCCTCCTGATCTTGACATGTGGGTCGATTCCCCTGTTTTGTCTGGAAAGGGATCCCGACCTTTCTGTCACACATCAGGAGGACGCTGGTCTCACATTGATACTCGAGAGGAAGCCTTGTGGGTCGTGCCACATTCTGAAATATACCGATTCACCATCCACTCAAGATAAGTCCCTATCCCCGGGCACCTCTTCGAATGTAACCCTGAGGATGAAATCACAACACGAAGGCGCACTGATACCCCAGTTGCATCATCTGGAAAAAGCTGCAGATTCCAAATACAACTTGACAAATGGCCTGTCACCCCATGAACAATTTGAGAGGGAAGCAGAGTTCCATTCCTCAACACAAGACAAGGACTGACTCTCCTGTTGTAACTCTGCAGAGACCCTGCAATCCAAGTCAGAAATGGAGAGGAACCCTGAGGTTCCCACCTCAACACGAGATGAGACCCTATTCATCCCTGCAGCAATGTGCGAGGAATCCCGAGCTGCCCCTCACAACGGCAAAGCAGATATGACTTCCCTGATGAGAGATGGGCGGTCCCCAGGTTGACATGCAACTTGAGAGGAATCCTAAGCTTCCTGCCCCAACACCAAGAAAACTACGAAATTCTCCCCTTCACGCTTGAGGAGGCCCTTTTTCGCTGCAGTTTTCCCAAAGAAAGCCCACGTTTCCCTTGAAACTCGAAAGGGTCCACAAAACACTTTACAAAACTCCAGAAGTTTCCCAAGATACCCATCCCCACTCTAGAGGACCGCTGAGTTTCCCACCACAAGTCAAAAAAAGCCCCATTTTCCCTGCCTAAAATCGAGATCAGGATCGATTGCCCTGCTTCCACGGGAAAGGAATGCCCATGCCCTGTCCACCTCGAGAGGAGGCTGGTATCTACTTGACACTGGAGAGGAACCCGGGGTCCTGGTCACAATTCAAAAGCCACATATTTCCCCATCCACTCGAGATCAGGCCTGATTCCCTTGCACCAATTTGAATGTCAGCCGAGAATCAACTCATATCACGAAGAGAGTTCTGATGGCCCGGTTGCTAATCCGAAAAGAGCCCCAGGTCCCAAATTCAACTCGACTGGAGGCCTGAAACCCCTTTGACAACTCGAGAGGAAAGCAGAGTTCCATGTCTCCACACACGTCGAGACCCGACTCCCTGTTTGAAATGGCATACACAGCCCGTGACCCACGTCAGAAGAGGAGAGGAATCCTGAGATTCCGGCCTCAACTTGAGATGCGGCCCTCTTCCATTGCACCAATCCCAGTGGAGTCCTGAGAGGCCCCTTCCAACTCCACAGTATTCCTAACTTCCCATAGGCACCCTGAGAAGCTCCCTGAGAAGCTCCCTGAGGTCGCCGTCACAAGTCGAGGGAACCCAGGGTTTCCTGCCACACCTTGAGAAAGACCTCTAGATTCCCCTTCAATGCATCTTGAGGCCCGATTCACCTGCCGTAACTCGAGAGCAATGCCAAACTCCCCCTAGCAAATCGAATGGAGACTGGACTTCCCTGGGGCCACATGAGAAGTTCCCTGAGTTCCCCATCGTAACGGCAGGGAAACCCCACACTTCATGCCACAGCTTGTGAAAAACCACGAGATTCCCCCATCATCGTGAGATGAGGCCTTCTTTTCCTGCAAGGCCTAGAAAGCAATCCCGAGTTCTCTGTCAAAACTCCACAGGAGGCTTGACTCCCTTTAGGCCACTCAATGGGCTCCAAGAGATAGAGGTCGCAACTCGAGAAGAGAAAGGAGCTCTTTGCCTCCACTCGAGACGAGGCCTGACTCCTCAGGTGAACCTTGAATGCAACCCCGAGATCCCTGTCGCACTGGAGAGGAACATACAGTTTCTGGACACAAGCCTTGATGAGGTCTATTTGCCCTGCAGTGACTCAAGAGCAATCCCCAGCTCCCTCTTGCAACTCGAATGGAGACTTGACTTCCCTGAGGCAACATGAGAGGTTCCCTCAGTTCCCCGTCATAATTCAAGAATCCCTCTGCAACTCGAGAATACCACGTAGCTCCCCTGTCATCTCGAGATGAGGCCCTTTCCCGGTGCAGCATCTCAGGAGAAATCCCACGTTCCCTCTTGAAATACGAGGAGGTGCTTGACACCCTTGATGTAACTCAAAAAGTTCCCTGACATACATTTCTAACTCGAGAGGAACACCGAGTTGCCCGGCACAACTTAATCTGAGCCCCTTCTCCCCTTCTGATCTCGACAAGAGTGTAAATTCCCCTGCTTTGTCTGGAAAGGTATCCCGACCTTCCCGTCGCACCTCAGGAGGAGGCTGGTCTCACATTGAAACTCGAGAGGAAGCCTCGTGGGGAGTGCCACATTCCAAAAGACACCGATTTCCACGTCCACTCAAAATGAGTTCAGTTGCCTGGGCACCTCTTCGAATGTAAACCTGAGAATGAAGTCACAACACGAAGGGGCACTGACACCCCAGATGCATAGTCCGGAAAAAGCCACAGGTTCCAAATACAACTCGACAAGTGTCCTGTCATCCCGTGAACAATGTGAGAGGCAAGTGGAGTTCCATTCCTCAACACAAGATGAGGCCTGACTCTCCTGTTCCAACTCTGCAGAGACCCTGTGATCGAAGACAGAAATGGATAGGAACCCTGAGGTTCCCGCCTCAAATCAAGATGAGGCCCTATTTCTTTCTGCAGCAATGTGTGAGGAATCCCGAGGTGCACCTCAGAACGCCAATGGAGATCTGACTTCCCTGAGGAGACACGAGCAGTCCCCTAGGTCGACACGCAACTTGAGAGGAACCCTAAGCTTCCCACCACAACTCCACGCAAACAACAGAATTTTCACCTGAATGCTTGAGGAGGCCCTTTTACGCTGCAACGTTTTCAAAGAAAGCCCACGTTACCCTTGGAATTCGAAAGGGTCCTCGACATGCTTTACAAAACTCCAGAACTTTCCCGAGATACCCGTCACCACTCGAGAGGAATGCTGAAATTCTCGTCACAAGTCAAGAAGAGACCCATTTTCCCCGCCTCAAGTCGAGATGAGGGTCGATTGCTGTGGTTTGCCTGGAAAGGAATGCCGACATCCCCATCGCACCTCGAGAGGAGGCTGATATCTACTTGACACTGGAGGGAACCCGAGGGCCTTGTCACAATTCGAAAGCATCGTATTTACCCATGCACTCGAGATCAGGAATGATTTCCTTGCACTGATTCGAATGTCAGGCGAGAATCAACTCACAACCAAAGGGAGTTCTGATGACCCAGTTGCTAAACCAATAAGAGCCCCAGGTCCCAAATTCAACTCAGATGGAGGCCTGAAACCCCTTTGAAAACTCGAGAGGAAAGCAGAATTCCATGCCTCCACACACATCGAGACGTGACTCCGTGTTTGAAACGGCATACACAACCCAAGACCCATGTTACAACAGGAGAGGAACCCCGAGGTTCCCTCCTCAACTCGAGATGAGGCCCTCTTCCATTGCACCAAACACAGTGGAGTCCTGAGCAGGCCCTCAAAAATCCATAGTATTTCTGATTTCCCATAGGCACCCCGAGCAGCTCCCTGAGGTCACAGTCACAAGTCGAGGGAACGCAGGGTTTCCTGCCACAACTCGAGAAAGACCTCGAGATTCCCCCTTCAATGCATCTTGAGTCCCGATTCCCCTGCCATGACTCAAGAACAATGCTGCACTCCCCCTAGCAACTTGAATGGACACTGGACTTCCCTGCAGCCACACGAAAGGATCCCTTACTTCCTAGTCGTAACTCAAGAGAACCCCCACATGTCGTGCTGCAGCTCGAAAAAAAACAGGATTCCCCCTTCATCGTGAGATGAGGCCCTTCTGTTCCAGCAGGGCCTAGAGAACAATCCGGAGTCCTCTCTCAAAACTCCACAGGAGGCTTGACTCCCTTTATGCCAGTCAATGTGCTCCAAGAGATAGCCATCGCAACTCGAGAGGAGAGCGGATTTCTTTTCTTCCACTCGAGACGAGGCCTGACTCCCCGGGTTAAACTTGAATGCAACCCCGAGATCCCTGTTACCATTGGAGAGAAACACGGAGTTTCTGGACACAAGCCTAGATGAGGCCTATTTGCCCTGCACTGATTCGAGAGCAATCCCCAGCTCCCCCTGGCAACCCAAATGGAGATTGGACTTCCCTGGGCCAACACAAGAGGCTCTCTGAGTTTCCCGTCGTAACTTGAGGATCCCGCGGCAACTCGAGAAAAACCACGAGGTTCCCCCGTCATCGCCTGAAAAGGCACTTTTCCGATGCAACGTCTCAAAGAAATCCCATATTCCCTCTTGAAATTCATAACGGTACTTGACACCATTGATGCAACCCAAGAAGTTTCCGGACGTACCGTTCTCACTCGAGAGGAATACCGACTTTCCTGGCACAACTCAATATGAGCCCCTTTTCCCCTCCTGATCTCGACATGAGGGTGGATTCCCCTGCTTTGTCTGGAAAGTGATCCCGACCTACCCGTCGCTTAGACTAAGGTCTAACATGATTAATATCAAAGGGTAATACTTATTTCTTCTATATATTCATTAATGTGTATAAGGACAAGAGATGTGGAAACTTAGCAACAAACATTGGCTCAACAAATGAAAAACCCTTTACCAATACAATTTCTAATCAGCCCACTATACTATACTAATAGTTTTCTAACTTCTCTAAAGAACCTGTTTTTAGAAGGTTTAAAGCATCTCGTGCCTCTCATGGTTGGGAGGCTGTGAACCATCACATGTGGCCGGACCAGCCTGCCAGGCAGGCTAGAGAATCTTCAGAGGAGTTTGTAGATTGAAACACTCCTGTCATGCCCAGGAATTATTATTAACTGGATCTGTAAGTTAAATCGTTTTCAGAGAGAGGTGGTGGGGGAGAGCCCCCCGTAAAGTCAGAGGTGTAGTAGAGAGCATAAAGCAGTAAAGTAGGCAGATTCTGGTTTTGGGGGTAGATGCTCGATAATTTCCAGGGGGACTCCTGAGGTTTGATCCCGCCTTTGTGTATGGTGAGCCTCCTTCCTGATGAATTTTGCCACGGGTGGAGTTGCTCACGCTGGCTCCCAGCACCCCTGCTTTGTCTGGAAAGGGATCCCGACCTTCCCGTCACACCTCAGGAGGAGGGCAGTCTCACATTGAAACTCAAGAGGAAGCCTCGTGGGTCATGCCACATTCTGAAAGACACCGATTTCCCAGTCCACTCAAGGTAAGTCCCGATGCCTGCACACCATTCATATGTAACCCCGAGGATGAAGTCACAGCATGAAGAGGCACTGACACCTCGGTTGCATCCTCCGTAAAAAGTCGCAGGTTCCAAATACAACTCGACAAGTGGCCTGACACCCCTGACATGACACTAACAATTCAAGAGGCAGGTGGAGTTCGTGCCTCAACACAAGACGAGGCCTGACTCCCCTGTTCCAACTCCGCAGAGACCCCGAGATTGATGTCAGAAATGGAGAGGAACCCTGAGGTTCCAGCCTCAATGATAGATGAGGCCCTATTCATCCCTGCAGCGAGGCACGAGGAATCCCGAGGTGCCCCTCACAACGCCAAAGGAGATCTGACTTATCTGAGGAGACACGAGCGGTTCCTCAGGTCGAAATGCAACTCGAGAGGAACCGTAAGCTTCCCGCCACAACTCCACACACACCACGAAATTCTCCCCTGCACGATTAAGGAGGCCCTTTAATGCTGCAGCGTTTCCAGCTAAAGCCCACTTTCCCTCTTGGAACGTGAAAGTGTACTTGACATGCTTTATCAAACTCCAGAAGTTTCCCCAGATACCCGTCCCCACTCGAGAGGAATGCTGAGTTATCCATCACAAGTGAAGAAGAGCCCCGCTTTCCCCTCCTCAAATCGAGATGAGGGTCGATTACCCTGCTTTGCCTGGAAAAAATCCCAAAGTCCACATCACCTCTCGTGAGGAGGCTGGTATCTACTTGACACTGGAATGGAACCTGGGGGTCTGGTCACAATTTGAAAGCAATGTATTTCCCTATCCCCTCTAGATCAGAACTGATTTCCTTGCACCGATTCGAATGTCAGCCGAGAATCAACTCACAACATGAAGGGAGTTCTGATGCCCTGGTTCATAACTGGAAAAGAGCCCAACGTCCTACATTCAACTTGCCTGGAGGCCTGAAAACCCTTTGACAACTCTAAAGGAAAGCAGAGTTCCATGCCTCCACACATGTCAAGACCTGACTCCCTGTTTGAAATGGCATATACACCCGGCGACCCAAGTCAGTAAAAGAGAGGAATCCTGATGTTCCCGCCTCAGCTTGAGATGAGGCCTTCTTCCATTGAACCGACCCCAGTGGACTGCCGAGAGCCTGCCCCCCCCCCCAACTCCACAGTATTCCTGACTAACCATAGGCACCATGAGAAGCTCTCTGAGGTCACCGTCAGAAGTCAAGGGAACCCAGGGTTTCCTGCCGCAATTCGAGAAAGACCTCAAGATTCTCCCTTCAATGCGTCTTGAGGCCTGATTCCCCTGCCGCGACTCCAGAGCAATGTCATGCCCCTCCTCGCAAATTGAATGGAGACTGGACTTTCCTTGGGCCACAAGAGAGGCTCCATGATTTCTCCATCGTAACTCGAGAGAAAGCCCACACGTCGCGCCTCAGCTTGAGAAAAACCACAAGATTCCCCATCATCGCGAGATGAGGTCCTTCTTTTCCTGCAGGGCCTAGAGAGCAATCCCAATTACCCTCTCAAATCTCCACAGGAGGCTTGACTCCCTTTAGGCCACTCAATAGGCTCCACTAGATACCCATGGCAACTCGAGAGGAGAGCGGAGTCCTTTGCTTCAACTCGAGATGAGGCCTGACTCCCCAGGTGAAGCTTGAATGCAAAACCAAGATCCCTGTCACCATTCGAGAGGAACATGGAGTTTTTGGACACAAGCCTACATGAGGTCTCTTTGCCCTGCAGTGACTCGAGAGCAATCCTCAGCTCCCCCTAGCAACTCGAATGGAGATTGGACCTCCCTGAGCCAACACTAGAGGCTCCCTGCATTCCCCATTGTAACTCGAGAATCCCGCGGCAACTTGAGCAAAACCACGACGTTCCCCCGACATTGTGAGATGAGAACCTTTCCCACTGCAGCATCTCTAGACAAATCCCACGTTCACTCTTGAAATTCTAAACGGTACTTGACATCCATGATACAACTCAAAAAGTTCTCCAACAACCGGTCTCACTCGAGAGGAACACCAATTTTCCGGGCACAATTTAATCTGAGCCCCTTTGCCCCTCCTGATCTCGATATGAGGGTTGATTCTCCTGCTTTGTCTGGAAAGAGATCCCTACCTTCGCGTCACACCTCAGGAGGAGGCCAGTCTCACAATGAAACTCGAGAGGAAGCCTCATGGTTGGTGCCACATTCCGAAAGACACCTGTTTCCCCATCCACTCAAGATAAGTCCTGATGCCCGGGAACTTTTCTAATGTAACCCTGAGGATGAAATCACAACATGAAGGGGCACTGACACCCCAGTTGCATCATCTGGAAAAAGCCATGGACTCCAAATACAACTCGACAAGTGCCCTGTCACCCCATGAACAATTCGAGAGGCAAGCGGAGTCCATTCCTCAACAGAAGAAGAGGCCTTACTCTCCTGTTGCAACTCTGCAGAAACCCTGTGACTTAAGTCAGAAATGGAGAGGAACCCTGAGGTTCTTGCCTCAACTCGAGATGAGGCCCTATTCACCCTTGCAGAGATGCGCGAGGAATCCGGAGGTGCCCCTCACAACGCCAATGAGATCTGACTTTCCTGAGCAGACACGAGTGGTCCATCAGGTTGACACGCAACTCGAGAGGAACCCAAAGCTTTCAGCCACAAATCCACGCAAACTAAAAAATTCTCCCCTGCTCACTTTAGGAGGCTCTTTTACATTGCAGCGTTTCCAAAGAAAGCCCACGTTTTCCTTGGAACACGAAAGGGACCTTGACATGCTTTACGAAACTCCAGAAGTTTCCCGAGATAACCGTCCCCACTCGAGAGGAATGCTGAGTTTTCCGCCACAAGTCAAGAAGAGCCCCGTTTTCCCCGCCTCAAGTCGAGATGAGGGTCGATTGCCCTGCTTCAGCTGGAAAGGAATGCCAACATCCACGTCTCACCTCGAGAGGAGGCTGGTATCTACTTGTTATGGGAGGGGAACCCGGGGGCCTTGTCACAATTCAAAAGCATCGTATTTACCCATGCACTTGAGATCAGGCCTGATTTCCTTGCACCTATTCGAATGTCAGCTGAGAATCAACTCACAACACGAAGGCAGTTCTGATGCCCCGGTTGCTAATCCTAAAACTACCCCATGCCCCAAATTCAACTCAGCTGAGGACAGAAACCCCTTTGACAACTCGAGAGGAAAGCAGAGTTCGATGTCTCCACACACGTCAAGACCTGACTCCCTGTTTGGAACGGCATACACAGCCCGAGACCCACGTCAGAACAGGAAAGGAAACCTAGGGTCCCGCCTCAACTCAAGATGAGG
Source organism: Bubalus bubalis (assembly GCF_019923935.1). Taxonomy (NCBI): domain Eukaryota; kingdom Metazoa; phylum Chordata; class Mammalia; order Artiodactyla; family Bovidae; genus Bubalus; species Bubalus bubalis. The sequence goes on along the minus strand of NC_059181.1, from coordinate 122,823,244 downwards.
GCCTCTTTCATTGCACCAAACCCAGTGGAGTCCCGAGAGGCCCCTCCCAAGTCCACATATTCCTGACTTCCCATAGGCACACAGAGAAGCTCCCTGAGGTCACCATCACAAGTCAAGGGAACCCAGGGTTTCTTTCCACAACAAGAGAAAGACATTGAGATTTCCCCTTCAATGAGTCTTGAGGCCTGATTCCCCTGCTGTGACTCGAGAGCAATGCCACACTCCACCTTGCAACTCGAATGGAGACTGGTCTTCCCTGGGGCCACACAAGAGCCTCCCTGAGTTCCCCGTCGTAACTCGAGAGAAACCCCACAAGTCGCGTCACAGCTCAAAAAAAACCAGGAGATTACCCCGTCATCGTGAGATGAGGCCCTTCTTTTCCTGCAGGGCTTAGAGAGCAATCCTGAATCCTCTCTAAAACTCCACAGGAGGCTTGACTCCCTTTAGGCCTCTCAATGGTCCCCAAGAGATAATCATTGCAATACAAGAAGAGAGCGGAGTTCTTTGCTTCCACTCGAGATGAGGCCTGACTCTCCGGGTGAAACTTGAATGAAACCCCGAGATCCCTGTCACCATTGGAGATGCACACGGAGTTTCTGGACACAAGCCTAGATGAGGTCTATTTGCCCTGCAGTGACTCGAGAGCAATACTCAGCTCCCCCTCGCAACACGAATGGAGATTGGACTTTTGGGGCAACACAAGAGGCTCCCTGAGTTCCCAGTCGCAACTCGAGAATCCCGCCCCAACTCTAGAAAAACCACGAGATTACACCGTCGTCAAGAGATGAGGCCCTTTCCCACAGCAGCATCTCAAGAGAAATCCCATGTTCCCTCTTGAATTTAGAAACGGTACTTGATACCATTGATGCAACTCAAAAAGTATCATGACATACCATTCTCACTCGAGAGGAACACCGAGTTTCCTGGCACAACTTAATCAGAGCCCCTTCTCCCCTCCTGATCTCGACATGAGGGTCGATTCCCCTGCTTTGTCTGGAAAGGGATCCCGGCCTTCCCGTCGGACCTCAGAAGGAGGCCGGTCTCACATTGAAACTCGAGAGGATGCCTCGTAGGTCATGCCATATTCCGAAAGACACCAATTTCCCCGTCCACTCAAGATAAGTCCTGATGCTCGGGCATTCTTCGAATGTAACCCTGAGGATGAAGTCACAACACAAAGGGGCACTGACACCCCAGTTGCAGCATCCGGAAAAGCCGCGAGTTCCAAATACTACACAAAAAGTGGCCTGTCACCCCGTGAACAACTCGAGAGACAACTGGAGTTCCATTCATCAACACAACATGAGGCCTGACTCTCCTGTTCCAACTCTGCAGAGACCCTGCTATCAAAGTAAGAAATGGAGCGGAACCCTGAGGTTCCCACCTCAACTCGAGATGAGGCCCTATTCATCCCTGCAGCGATGCACGAGGAATCCCGAGGTGCCCCTCGCAACGCCAAAGGAGATCTGACTTCCCTGAGGAGACACGAGCGGTCCCCCAGGTCTACACGCAACTCAGGAGGAACCCTAAGCATCCCGCCACAACTCCACACAATCTACGAAATTATCCCCTGCACGCTTGAGGAGGCCCTTTTATGCTGCAGTGTTTCCAAAGAAATCCCACGTTTCCCTTGGAACATGAAAGGGTTCTTGAAACGCTTTACACAACTGCAGCAGTTTCCCGAGATACTCGTCCTCACTTGAGAGGAATGCTGAGTTTCCCACCACAAGTCAAGAAGAGCCCACTTTTCCCCGCCTCAAGTCGAGATGAATGTCGATTGCCCTGCTTCAGCTGGAAAGGAATTCGGAAGTCCCCGTCGCACCTCGAGAGGAGGCTGGTATCTCCTTGACACTGGAGGGAAACCCAGGGGGCCATGTTACAATTCGAAAGTCACATATTTGCCCATCCACTCGAGATCAGGCCTGATTTCCTTGCACCGATTCGAATGTCAGCCGAGAATCAACTCACAACACGAAGGGAGTTCTGAGGCTCCGATTGCTAATACTAAAAGAGCCCCAGGTCCCAAATTCAACTCTCCTGGAGCTCTGAAACACCTTTGACAACTCGAGAGGAAAACAGACTTCCATGCCTCCACACACATGGCAACCTGACTCCCTGTTTGAAACGGCACACACAGCCTGAGACCCACATCAGAACAGGAGAGGAACACTGAGGTTCCGGCCTCAACTCGAGATGAGGCCCTCTTCCATTGCACCAAACCCAGTGGAGTTCCGAGAGGCCCCTCCCAACTCCACAGAATTCCTGACTTCCCATAGGCACCCTGAGAAGCTGCCTGATGTCACCGTCACAAGTCGAGACAACCCAGGGTTTCCTGATGCAGCTCGAGAAAGTCCTCGAGATTCCCCCTTCAATGAGTCTTGAGGCTCGATTCCCCTGCCATGACTCGAGAGCAATGCCTCATTTCCCCACACAACTCAAATGGAGACTGGACTTTCCTGGGGCCACACAAGAGCCTCCCTGAGTTCCCCATCGTAACTCGAGAGAAACCCCACACGTAGCGCAGAAGCTGGAAAAGAACCACGAGATTCCCCGGTCATCGCGAGATTAGGCCCTTCTTTTCCTGCAGGGCCTAGAGAGCAATCCCGAATCCTCTCTCAAAATTCCACAGGAGGCGTGACTCCCTTTAGGTCACTCAATGGGCTCCAAGAGATACCCGACACAACTCGAGAGGACAGCGGAGTTCTTTACTATCACTCGAGACGAGGCCTACCTCCCCGGGTGAAACTTGAATGCAACAACGAGATCCCTGTCGCAACTGGAGAGGAACACAGAGTTTCTGGACACAAGCCTAGATGAGGTCTATTTGGCCTGCAGTGACTCGATAGCAATCCCCAGCTCCCCCCGCAACTCAAATGGAGATTGGACTTCCCTGGGGCAACACGAGAGGCTCCCTGAATTCCCCGTCCTAACTTGAGAATCCTGCTGCAACTCGAGAGAAACAAAGAGGTTCCCCTGTCATCGTGAGATGAGGTCCTTTCCGCTGCAACGTCTCAAGTGAAATCCCACGTTCCCTCTTGAAATTCAAAACGGTACTTGACACACTTGATGCAAATCAAAAAGTTGCCAACATACCGGTCTTACTCGAGAGGAACACTGAGTTTCCCAACACAACTTAATCTGAGCCCCTTCTCCCCTCCTGATTTCGACTGAGGATCCATTCCCCCTGCTTTGTCTGGAAAGGGATCCCGACCTTCCCCTCGCACCTGAGAGGGAGGCCGGTCTCACATTGAAACTCGAGAGGAAGCCTCGTGGGTCAGGCCACATTGCGAAAGGCACCGATTTTCCCATCCACTCAAGAGAAGTCCCGATGCCCGGGCACTTCTTTGAAAGTAACCCTGAGGATGAAGACACAACAGGAAGGGTCACTGACACCCCATTTGCATTGTCCAGAAAAAGCCTCAGGTTCCAAATACAAATCGACAAGTGGCCTGTCACCCAGTGAACAACTCCAGAGTCAAGTGGAGTTCCATTCATCAACACAACACAAGGCCTGACTTTCCTGTTCCAATTCTGCAGAAACCCTGTGATCGAAGTCAGAAATGGAGATGAACCCTGAGGTTCCCGCCTCAACTAGAGATGAGGCCCTATTCATCCCTGCAGTGATGCGCGAGGAATCCCGAGGTGCCCCTCACAACGCCAGGAGATCTGACCTCCCTGAGGAGACACAAGCGGTCCCCCAGGTCAACACGCAACTCCAGAGGAACCCTCAGCTTCCTGCCACAATTCCACACAAACTACGAAATTATCCCCTGCACGCTTGAGGAGGCCCTTTTGCACTGCAACGTTTCCAAAGAAATCCCACGTTTCCCTTGGAACTCAAAAGGGTCCTTGACACGCTTTACGAAACTCTAGAAGTTTCCCGAGATACCCGTCCCCACTCGAGAGGAACGCTGAGTTTCCTGCCACAAGTCAAGTTGAGCTCCATTTTCCCCTACTCAAGTTGAGATGAGGGTCAATTGACCTGCTTCATCTCAAAAGGAATGCCGACATCCCGGTCGCACCTCGAGCGGGGGCTGGTATCTTCCTGACACTGGAGGGGAACCCGGAGGTCTGGTCACAATTCAAAAGCCACGTATTTCCCCATCCACTCGAGGTCAGGCCTGATTCTCTTGCACCAATTCGAATATCAGCCAAGAATCAACTCACAAAATGAAGGGAGTTCTGAGGCCCTGGTTGCTAATTGAAAAAGAGCCACAGGTCCCACATTTAACTCGGCTGGAGGCCTTAAACCCCTTTGACAACTCAAGAGGAAAGCAGCATTCCATGCCTCCACACAAGTCGAGAACTTACTCCCTGTTTGAAACGGCATACACAGCCTGAGACCCACGTCAGAACAGGAGAGGAAGCCTGAGGTTCCCTCCTCAACTTGAGATGAGGCCCTATTCAATTTTAACAAACCTATTGGAGTCCAGAGAGGCCCCTCCCAACACCACAGTATTTCTGACTTTCCATAGGCACCATGAGAAGCTCCCTGAAGTCACTGTCACAAGTCGAGGGAACTCAGGGTTTCCTGTGGCAACTCGAGAATGACCTTGAGATTCCCCCTTCAACGGGTCTTGAGACCAGATTCCCCTGCCGTGACCCAAGAGCAAGGCCGCACTCCCCCTCGGAACTCGAATGGAGATTGGACTTCCCTGGGGCAACACGAGAGGCTCCCTGTGATCCCTGTTGTAACTCGAGAATCCCACAGCAACTCGAGAAAAACCCCGAGGATCCCCCGTAGTCGCGAGATGAGGCCCTTTCCCACTGCAGTGTCTCAAGAGAAATCCCACGTTTCCTCTTGAAATTCGAAACGGTACTTGACACCCTTGATGCAACTCAAAAAGTTTCCCGACATAACGGTCTCACTCAAGAGGAACACCGAGTTTCCCAGCACAACATAATCTGAGCCCCTTCTCCCCTACTGATCTCCATATGAGGGTCGATTCCCCTGCTTTGTCTGGAAAGGGATCCCTACCTTCCCATCACACCTCAGGAGGAGGCTGGTCTCACATTGAAACTCGGGCGTGGTGCCACATTCCGAAAGACAAAGATTTTCCCATCCACTCAAGGTAAGTGCCGATGCCCGGGAACCTCTTCGAATTTAACCAGCAGGATGAAGTCACAACACTAAGGGGCACTGGCACCCCTGTTTGATCCTCTGGAAAAAGCCACAGGTTCCCAATAAAACTCGACAAGTGGCCTGACACACCATGAATAACTTGAGAGGGAAGCTGAATGCCATGCCTCAACCAAAGAAGAGGCCTGACTCCCCTGTTCCAACTCTGCAGAGACGCCGAGATCGATGCCATAGATAGACAGGAACCCTGAGGTTCCCACCTCAACTCGAGATGAAGCCCTATTCATCCCTGCAGCAACGGGAGAGTAATCCCAAGGTGCCCCTCACAATGCCAAAGGAGATCTGACTTCCCTGAGAAGACAGGAGCGTTTCCACAGGTCGACACACAACTCGAGAGGAACCAAAAGTTTCCCGCCACAACTCCACGAAACTCATGAAATTCTCCCCTGCACACTTGAGGAGGCCCTTTTACGCTGCAGCGTTTCCAAAGAAAGCCCACGTTCCCTCTTGGAACTAGAGAGTGTACTTTACACGCATTATGATACTCCAGAAGTTTCCCCAGATACCCGTCCCCACTCGAGAGGAATGCTGAGTCTCCCGCCACAAGTCAAGCAGCACCGCGTTTTCCTCTCCTCAAGATGAGATGAGGGTCGATTGCCCTACTTCGCCTCGATATGAATGCTGATGTCCCCGTCGCACCTCGAGAGGAGGCTGGTATCTACTTGACACTGGAGGGGAACCCGGGGGTCTTGTCACAATTCGAAAGCCACTGATTTCCCCATCCACTTGAGATCAGGCCTGATTCCCTTGCACCGATTTGAATGTCAGCTGAGAATCAACTCAGAACACAAAAAGAGTTCTGATGACCTGGTTGCTAATTGGAAAAGAGCCCCAGGTCCCAAATTCAACTCACCAGGAGGCCTGAAACCCCTTTGACAATCCGAGAGAAAAGCAGAGTTCCATGCCTCCACACAAGTTGACACCTGACTCCCTGTTTGAAATGGCATACACACCCCGAGACCCACGTCAGAACAGTAGAGGAAACTTGGGGTTCCGGCCTCAACTCAAGATGACGCCTTCTTCCATTGTATCAACCACAGTGAAGTCCCGAGAGGCCCCTCCTTACTCCACAGTATTCCTGACTTCCCATAGGCTCCATAAGAATTTCAATGAGATCACCATCAGAAACTCCTTAACAACTCGAGAGAAAAGCAGAGTTCCATGCCTCCACACACGTCGAGACCTGACTCCCTGTTTGAAACAGCATACACCTCCCGAGACCCACGTCAGAACACGAGAGGAACACTGAGATTACCTACTCAACTCGAGATGAGGCCCTCTTCCATTGCACCAAACCCGGTGGTCTCCCGAGAGGCCCCTTCCAACTCCACAGTATTCCTGACTTCTAATAGACACCCCGAGAAGCTCCCTGAGGTCACCGTCACAAGTCCAGGGAACCCAGGGTTTCCTTCCCACCTCGAGATAGACCTCGAGATTCCCCCTTCACCGCATCTTGAGGCCCGATTCCCCTGCCGTGACTTGAGAGCAATGCCATGCTCCCCCTCACAACTCCAATGGCGACTGGCCTTCCCTGGGGCTACACGAGAGGCTCCTGAGTTCCGAGTAGTAACTAGAGAGAAATGCCACAGGTCCCACCGTAGCTCAAAAAAAAACATGAGATTCCCGAGTGATCATGAGATGAGGACCTCTATTCCTACACGTCCTAGAGATCCTGACTTCTCTCTCAAAACTCCACAGGAGGCGTGATGCCTTTTAGGCCACTCAGTGGGCTCCAAGAGATACCCGTTTCAACTTGAGAGGAGAGCGGAGTTCTTTGCTTCCACTCGAGTCGAGGCCTTACTCCCCAGGTGAACCTTAAATGCAACCCCAAGATCCCTGTCACCACTGGAGAGGAACACGGAGTTTCTGGACACAACACAAGAAGAGGTCTATTTGCCCTGTAGTGACTTCAGAGCAATCCCTCGGTCGCTCTCGCAACTCGAATGGAGATTGGACTTCCCTGGGGCAACACGAGAACTCCCTGAGTTCCCCGACATAACTCGAGAATCCCGCCACAACTGGAGAAAAAGCACGGGGTTCCCCCGACATTGCAAGATGAGGCCCTTTCCCACTGCAGGGTCTCAAGAGAAAATCCACGTTCCCTCCTGAAATTCAAAACAGTACTTGACACCCTTAATGCAACTCAAAAAGTCCCCAACGTACTGGGCTCAAACAAGAGGAACACCAAGTTTCCCAGCACAACTTAATTTGAGCCCCTTGTCCTCTCCTGATCTCGACAAGAGGGTCGATTCTCCTGCTTTGTCTGGAAAGGGATTCTGACCTTCCCGTCGCACCTCAGGAGAAGGCCGTTTTCACATTCAAACCCGAGAGGAAGCCTCGTGACTCGTGCCACATTCCAAAAGACACCCATTTCCCTGTCCACTGAATGTAAGTCCCGATGCCCAGGCAACTCTTCGAATGCAAAACCGAGGATGAAGTCACAACACAAAGGGGCACTGACATACTGGTTGCATCCTGCGGAAGAAGCCGATGGTTGCAAATACAACTCGACAAATTGTCTGACACTCCGTGAACAACTCGAGAGGCAGCGGAGTTCCATATCTCAACACAAGACGAGGCCTGACTCTCCAGTTCCAACTCTGCAGAGACACCGAGATTGAAGTTAGAAATGGAGAGGAACCCTGAGGTTCCCACCTCAACTCGAGATGAGGCCATATTCATCCCAGAATTGATGCACGAGGAATCGCGAGGTTCCGTCGCAATGCCAAAGGAGATCTGACTTCCCTGAGTAGACACGAGTGGGTCCCCCAGTTCGACACGCAACTCGAGTGGAACCCTAACCTTCATGCCAAAACTCCACACAACCCACGAAATTATCCACTGTACGCTTGAGGAGGCCCTTTTACGCTGCAGCATTTCCAAAGAAAGCCCACGTTCCTTCTCGAAACTCGAAAGGGTCCTCGAAATGCTTTACGAAACTCCACAAGTTTCCCAAGATACCATCCTCGCTAGAGAGGAATGGTGAGTTTCCCGCCACAAGTCAGGAAGAGCTACGTTTTCCCCTCCTCAAGTCGAGATGAGGGTCGATTGCCCTGCTTCACCTGGAAAGGAATTCTGACATCCCCATCACACCTCGAGAGGAGGCTGATATCTACTTGACACTGCAAAGGAATCCGGGGGTTTTGTCACAGTTTAAAAGCCACGGATTTCCCCATCCACTCGAGATCAGTCCTGATTCACTTGCACAGATTCGAATGTCAGCCTATAATCAACTAACAACATAAAGGGAGTTCTGATGCCCCTGTTGCTAATTCGAAAAGAGCCACAGGTCCCAAAGTCAACTCGCCTGGAGGCCTGAAACCCCTGTGAAAATTCGAGAGGAAAGCAGAGCTCCATGCCTCCACACACTTTGAGACCTGACTCCCTGTTTGAAACGGCATACACAGCCCGAGACCCACGTCAGAACACGAGATGAACTCTGAGGTTCCGCCTCAACTCGAGATGAAGCCCTCTTCCTTTGCTCCGACCCCAGTGGAGTCCCAAGAGGCCCCCCCAACTACAAAGTATTCCTGATTTCCTACAGGCACCATGAGAAGCTACCTGATGTCACCATCACAAGTCAAGACAACCCAGGGTTTCATGCAGCACCACGACAAGAGCTCCAGATTTCCCCTTCAACGTGTCTTGAGGCCCGATTCCCCTGCCATGACTTGAAGCAAGGCCATGCTCCCCCTCGCAATTTGATAGGAGACTGGACTTCCCTGGGACAACACGAGAGGCTCCATGAGTTCCCAGTCTTACCCCGGAAAAACCACACACATCCCGCTGAAGTTCGAGAAAAACCAGGAGATTCCTTCATCATTGCAAGATGAGGCCCTTCTTTTCCTGCAGAGCCTAGAGAGCAATCCCGAGCCCCTCTCAAAACTCCACAGGAGGCTTGACTCCCTTAGGCCACTCAATGTGTTCCAAGAGATACCCATGGCAACTCGAGAAGACAGCAGAGTTTTTTGCTTCAACTCGAGATGAGGCCAGACTCCCCGAGTGAACCTTGAATGCAACCCCGAGATCTCTGTCACACTGGAGAGGAACACAGAGTTTCTGGACACAAGCCTAGATGAGGTCTATTTGCCCTGCAGTAACTCGAGAGCAATCCACAGCTCCCCCTCACAACTCGAATGGAGATTGCACTTCCCTGGGGCATCACGAGAGGCTCCCTGAGTTCCCTGTCGTAACTCGAGAATCCTGCATCAACTCAAGAAAAACAATGAGGGTCCCCCGTCATCGCGAGCTGAGGCCCTTTCCCACTTCAGCGTCTCGGGAGAAATCGCACGTTCCCTCTTGAAATTCAAAACGGTACTTGACACCCTTGATGCACTCAAAAAGTTCCCCGTCATACCTGTCTCACTCCAGAGGAACACCGAGTTTCCCAGTAAAACTTAATTTGAGCCCCTTCTCCCCTCCTGATCTCGGCATGAGGGTCGATTCCCCTGCTTTGTCTGGAAAGGGATCGTCCTTGCCATCTCACCTCAGGAGGAGGCCGGTCTCACATTGGAACTCGAGAACAAGCCTAGTGTTTCATGCCACATTCCGAAAGACACCGATTTCCCCGTCCACTCAAGGTAAGTTCCGATGCCCGGGAACCTTTTTGAGTGTAACCTTGAGGATGAAATCACAACACAAAAGGGAACTGACACCCCAGTTGCATCGTCCGGGAAAAGCTGCAGGTTCCAAATACAACTCCACAAGTGGCCTGACACCCAAAGAACAACTCCAGAGGCAAGCGGATTTCCTTGCCTCAACAGAGACAAGGACTGACTCTCCTGTTCCAACTCTGCAGAGACCCTGCGATCAAAGTCAGAAATGGAAAGGAACCCTGTGGTTGCCACCTCAACTCGAAATGACGCAGTCTCCCAAGGCACAAAACCCAGTAGAGTCCCGAGAGGCCGCTATCAAGTCCACAGTATTCCTGACTTTCCACAGGCACCCTGAGAAGCTCCCTGAGGTCACCGTCACAAGTCCAGGAAACCCAGGGTTTCATGCCGCAACTCGAGAAAGACCTCGAGATGCCCCCTTCAAAGCGTCTTGAGGCCTGATTTCCCTGCCATGACTCGAGAGCAATACCGCGCTCTCCCTGGCAACTCGAATGGAGACTGGACTTCCCTGGGGCCACACGAGAGGCTCCCGGAGATCCCCATCATAACTCCAGAGAAATCCCATGCAGTACACCGCAGCTCAAAAATAAAACACAAGATTCTCCTGAAATCCCAAGATGTGGCCTTTCTTTTTCTGCAGGGCCCTGAGTGCAATCCTGAGTCCTCTGTCAAAACTCCACAGGAGGCTTGATTCTCTTTAGGCCACTCAATGGGCTCCAAGAGATACCCGTCGCAATTTGAGAGGAGAGCAGTATTCTTTGCTTCCACTCGAGACGAGGCCTGACTCCTCAGGTGAACTTTGAATGCAATGCCGAGATCCCTGTTGCCACTGGAGAAGAACACGGAGTTTCTGGACACAAGCCTAGATGAGGTCTATTTGTCTTGCAGTGACTCCAGAGCAATCCCCAGCTCCCCCTCGAAACTCGAATGGAGATTGGACTTCCCTGGGGCAACACGAGAGCTCCCTGAGTTCCCTGTCGTAACTCGAGAATCCTGCCGAAACTCGAGAAAAACCACGAGGTTCCCACGTCATCCATAGATCAGGCCCTTTCCCGCTGCAGGGTCTCAAGAGAAATCCCACGTTCCCTCTTGAAATTCGAAATGGTACTTGACACCCTTGAGGAAACTCAAAAAGTTCCATGACATACCGGTCTCACTCAAGAGGAACACCGAGTTTCCCAGCACAATTTAATCTGAGCCCCTTCTCTGTTCCTGATCTCAACATGGGGGTTGATTCCCCTGCTTTTTCTGGAAAGGGATCCCAACCTTCCCATCACACCTCAGGAGGAGGCCAGGCTCACATTGAAACGCGAGAGGAAGCCTTGTGGGTCATGCCACTTTCTGAAAGACACCAATTTCACAGTCCACTCAAGATAAGAACCAGATGACTGGGCACCTCTTCGAATGTAACCTTGAGGATGAAGTCACAACACGAAGGGGCACTGACACCCCAGTTGCATCATCCAGAGAAAGTCGCAGGTTCCAAATACAACTCGACAAGTGGCCTTTAACCACATGAAAAACTCAAGAGGCAAGCGGAGCTTCATTGCTCAACACAAGACGAGGCCTGACTCTCCTGTTCAAACTCTGCAGAGACCCTGCGAAAGAAGACAGGAATGGATAGGAACCCTGAGGTTCCCACCTCAACTCGTGATGAGGCCCTATTCATCCCTGAAGCGATGCACGAGGAATCCCGAGGTGCACCTCACAACGCCAAAGGAGATCTGACTTCCCTGAGGAGACACGAGTGGTCCCACAGGGTGATACCAAAGTCGAGAGGAACCCTAAGCTTCCCGCCACAACTCTCACGCAAACTATGAAATTCTCCCCTGCACACTTGAGGAGGCCCTTTTATGCTGCAGCGTTTCCAAAGAAAGCCACGTTTCCCTTGGAACAAGAAAGGGTCCTTGACACGCTTTACGTAACTCCAGAAGTTTCCCGAGATACCCGTCCCCACTCGAAAGGAACACTGAGTTTCTGGCCACAAGTCAAGATGAGCCCCATTTTCCCCGCCTCAAGTCGAGATGAGGGTCAATTGCTCCCCTTCGCCTGGAAAGGAATGCCGACGTCCCCTTCACACCTCGAGAGGAGGCTGATATCTAATTCACCCCAGAGGGCAACCCGGGGGCCTTGTCACAATTCGAAAGCCACATATTTCCCCATTCTCTAGATATAAGGCCTGATTCCCTTGCACCGATTCGAATGTCACCCGAGAATCAACTCACAACACGAAGAGAATTCTGATGCCCCGGGTGCTAATCCGAAAAGAGCCCCAGGTCCAAAATTCAACTCGGCTGGAGGCCTGAAACCCCTTTGACAAATCGAGGGGAAAGCAGAGTTCCATCCCTCCACACACGTCGACACCTGACTCCTTGTTTGAAATGGCATACACAGCACGAGGCCCACATCAGAACAGGAGAGGAAACCTGAGGTTCCTGCCTCAAATCGGGATGAGGCCCTCTTCCATTGCACCAAACCCAGTGGAGTCTCGAGAGGCCCCTTCCAACTCCACAGTATTCGTGACTTCCCATAGGCACCATGAGAAGCTCCCTGAGGTCACTGTCACAAGTCGAGGGAACCCAGGGTTTCCTGCTGCAATTTGAGAAAGACCTCAAGATTCCTGCTTCAACGTGTTTTGAGGCCCGATTCCCCTGACGTGACTCGAAAACAATGCCGCACTCCCCCTCACATCTCGAATGGAGACTGGACTGCCCTGGGGCCACGCAAGAGGCTCCCTGAATCCCCTTCGTAAGTTGAGAGAATCCCCACACGTCACACTGCAGCTCAAAAAAAAACACGAGATTCCGCAGTCATCGCAACATGAGGCCCTTCCTTTCCTGAAGGGCATAGAGAGCAATCCTGAGTCCTCTCTCCAAGCTCCACAGGAGGCTTGACACCATTTAGGACACTCAAAGGGCTCCAAGAAATACCCGTCACAACTCGAGAAGAGAGCGGAGTTCTTTGTCTGAACTCGAGACGAGGACTGACTCCGCATGTGAACCTTGAATTCAACCCCGAGCTCCCTGTTATAACTGGAGACGAACACGGAGTTTCTGGACACAAGCCTAGATGAGGTCCATTTGCCCTGCAGTGACTCGAGAGCAATCCCCAGCTCTCCCTCGCAACACGAATGGAGATGAGACTTCCCTGGGCAAACACGAGAGGCATCCTGAGTTCCCCGTCTTAAATCGAGAATCCCAAAACAGCTCGAGAAAAACCACAAGGTTCTCCCGTCATCACGAGATGAAGCCCTTTTCCACTGCAGCATCTCAAGAGAAATCCCACGTTTCCTCTTGAAATTCGAAACTGTACTTGACACCCTTCACGCAACTCAAAAAGTTCGCCGACGTACCGGTCTCACTCGAGAGGAACACCGAGATTCCCGGCACCACTTAATCTGAGTCCCTTCTCCCCTCCTGATCTTGACATGAGGGTTGATTCCCCTGCTTTGTCTGGAAGGGGATTCCGACCTTCACTTGCTACCTCAGGAGGAGGCTGGTCTCACACGGAAACTCGAGAGGAAGACTTGTGTGTCATGCCACATTCAGAAAAACACCGATTTCCCCATCAACTAAAGAAAGAACCCATTTACCAGGCACCTCTTTGAATGTAACCCTGAGGATAAAGTCACAACATGAAGGGGCACTAACACCCCAGTTGCACCGTCTGGAAAAAGCCACAGGTTCCAAATACAACTAGACAAGTGACCTGACACCCCATGAACATCTCGAGAGGTAAGCAGAGTTCCATGCCTCAACACAAGACGAGGCCTGACTCTCATGTTCCAACTCAGCAGAGACCCCAAGATCGATGTCAGAAATAGAGAGGAACCTGTAGGTTCTCACCTCAATTTGAGATGAGGCCCTATTCATCCCTGTCACGATTCACGAGGAAACCCAATGTGCCCCTTGCAACACCAAAGGAGATCTCACTTCCTGAGGAGACACGAGCAGGTCCCCCAGGTCGAACCACAACGAGAGACGAACCCTAAGCTTCCCGCCACAACTCCACGCATACCACGAAATTCTCCCCTGCATGCTTGAGAAGGCTCTTTTACACTGCACTTTTTCCAAAGAAACACAAGTTCCCTTTTGGAACTTGAATGGGTACTTGATATGCTTTAGGAAACTCCAGAAGTTTCCCAAGATACCCGGCCCCAGTCAAGAGGAATGCTGGGTTTCCCGCCACAAATCAAGAAGAGCTCCGTTTTCCCCTCCTCAAGTTGAGATGAGTGTAGATTGCCCTGCTTCGCTTGTAAAGGAATGTGACATTCCCGTCAGACCTCAAGAGTCGGCTGGTATCTAGTTGACACTGGAGGGGAACCTGGAGATCCTGTCACAATTCAAAAGCCACATATTTCCCCATCCACTTGAGATCAGGCCTGATTCCCTTGCAGTGATTCGAATGTCAGCCCAGAATCAACTCACAACACGAAGGGAGTCCTGATGCCGTGGTTGCTAATTGGAAAAGAGACCCAGGTCCCAAATTCAACTCGCCTGAAGGCCTGACCCCTTTGACAATCCCAGAGGAAAGCAGATTCCATGCTTCCACACAAGTCGAGACCTGACTCCCTGTTTGAAATGTCATACACACCCCAAGACCCACGTTAAAACAGGAGAGCAACCCTGAGGTTTCTGTGTTAACTCGAGATGAGGCCCTCTTCCATTGCACCAAACCCAGTGGAGTCCCGAGGGGCCCCTCCCAACTCCACAGTATTCCTGACTTCCCAAAGGCACCATAAGAAGTTCCCTGAGGTCACCGTCACAAGTCCAGGGAACCCAGGGATTCCTGCCGCTACTTGAGAAAAACCTCGAGATTCCCCCTTCAACGCATCTTGAGGCCTGATTCCCCTGCCATGACTCCAGAGCAATGTTGAGCTCCCCCTCACAACTCTAATGGACACTGGACTTGCTGGGGCCACACGAAAGGCTCCCTGAGTTCCTTTTCGTAACTCAGGAGAAATCCCACACGTCACATCGCAGTTCGAGAGAAATTAAGAGATTCTCCCATCATCGCTAGATGAGGCCCTTCTTTACCTGCAGGGCCTAGAGTGCAATCCTGCATCCCCTCTCATAACTCCACAGGAAACTTGATTCTCTTTAGGACACTCAATGGGCTCCAAGAGATACCCGTTGTAACTCGAGAGGAGAGCAGAGTACTTGGCTTAAACTCGGGACAAGGCCTGACTCCCCGGGTGAAACTTGAATGTAACCTCGAGATCCTTGTTGCCACTGGAGAGGAACACGGAGTTTCTGGACACAAGCCTAGATGAGGCCTATTTGCCCTGCAGTGACTTGAGAGCAATCCCCAGCTACCCCTCACAATTCGAATGGAGATCGGAATTCCATGGGGCACCACGAGAGGCTCCCTGAGTTCCTCGTCGAAACTCGAGAATCCTGCCGCAACCCGAGAAAAACCACGAGGTTCCCCCATCATAACGAGATGAGACCCTTTCCCACTGAAGCATTTCAAGAGAAATCACACACTCCGTCTTGAAATTCGCAATGGTACTTGACACCATTGACAACTCAAAATTTCCCCGACATACTGGTCTCACTTGAGAGGAACACCGAGTTTCCCATCACAACTTAATCTGAGCCATTTCTCCCCTTCTTCTATTGACATGAGGGTTGATTCCCCAGCTTGTCTGGAAAGGGATTCTAACCTTCCCGTCACAACTCACGAGGAGGCCAGTCTCACATTGAAACTCGAGAGGAAGCCTCGTTGGTTGTGCCACATTCCGAAAGACACCAATTTCCCTGTCCACTCAAGGCAAGTCCCGATGCCCGGGTATCTCTTCGAATGTAACTCCGAGGCTGAAGTCACAACACAAGGGGCACTGACCCCCTGGTTGCATCCTTCAGAAAAGCCGCAGGTTCCAAGTGCAACTCGACAAGTGGCCTGACACCCCAGGAATAACTCGAGAGGCAAGCGAAGTTCCATGCCTCAACACAAGATGAGACCTGACTCCTCTGTTTCAATTCCACAGAGTCCCTGACATCGATCTCAGAAATGAAGAGGAACCCTGAGGTTCCCACCTCAACTAGAGATGAGGCCCTATTCAGCCCTGCAGTGATGTGTGAGAAATTCCAAGGTGCCCCTCGCCATGCCACAGAAGATCTGAATTCCCTGAGGAGACATGAGCGGGTCCCCCAGGTAGACATGCAACTCAAGATGTACCCTAAGCTTTACGCCACAGGTCCCCGCAACAAACCAAATTCTCCCCTGCACGTTTAAGGAGCCCCTTTTATGCTGCAGTGTTTCCAAAGAAAGCCCTCGTTCCCTCTTGGAACTCAAAAGTGCATTTGACACCCTTTATAAAACTACAGAAGTTTCCCCAGATACCCATCCCCACTCGAGAGGAATGCTGAGTATCCCGTCTCAAGTCAAGATGAGGGTCAATTGCCCTGCTTCGCCTAGAAAGGAATGCCAACGTCCCCGTTGCACCTCAAGAGGAGGCTGGTATCTACTTGACACTGGAGGGGAACCCAGGGGTCTAGTCACAATTCGAAAGCCACGTATTTCCCCATCCACTCGAGATCAGGCCTGATTCCCTTGCACCGATTTGAATGTCAGCCGAGAATCAACTCACAAGAAGGGAGTTCTGATGCCCAGGTTTCTAAATGGAAAAGAGTCCAGGGCCAAAATTCAACTCGCCTGGAACCTGAAGCCCCTTTGACAACTCGAGAGGAAAGCAGAGTTCCATGCCTCCACACACGTCGAGACCTGACTCCCTGTTTGAAATGGAATACTCACCCTGAGACCCAAGTCAGAACAGGAGAGGAACCCTGAGGTTCCCACCTCAACTCGAGATGAGGCCGCTTCCATTGTACCAACACCAGTGGAGTCCCGAGAGGCCCCTCCCAACTCCACTGTATTCCTGACTTCCCATAGGCACCTGAGAAGCTCCCTGAGGTGACCATCACAAGTAGAGGGAAACCAGGGTTTCCTACTGCAACTCCAGAAAGACCTCGAGAATCCCCCTTCAATGTGACTTTAGGCCCGGTTCCCCTGCCGTGACTCGAGAGCAGTGCCGTGCTCCCCCTCAAAACTCGAATGGAGATTGGACTTCCCTGGGGCCACACCAGCCTCTCCTTGAGTTCCCCATTGTAATGGTGGGAAACCAACACATCATGCCGCAGCTCAAGAAAAACCATGAGATTCTCCCGTTATCACAAGATGAGGCCCTTCATTTCCTGCAGGGCCTAGAAATCAACCCCGAATCCCCTCTCAAACTCCACGGGAAGCTTGACTCCCTTTAGGCCACTCAATGGGCTCCAAGACATACCCATTGCAACTCGAGAGGAGAGCGGAATTCTTTGCTTCCACTCGAGATGAGTCCAGACTCCCCGGATGAACCTTGAATGCAACCATGAGATCCCTGTCACCACTGGAGAGGAACACGAAGTTTCTGGACACAACCGTAGATGAGGTCTATTTGCCCTGCTGTGACTCGAGAGCAATCTCCAGCTCCCCCTCATAACTCGAATGGATATTGCACTTCCCTGGGGCCACACGAGAGGCTCCCTCAGTTCCTCCTCATAACTCAAGAGAAACCCCACACGTCGCTCCACAGCTCAAAAAAAAAAAAAAAAAAAACCGTGAGTATCTCCCGTCATCGCAAGATGAGGCCCTTCTTTTCCTCTAGGGCCTAGACAGCAATACCGAGTCCTCTCTCAAAACTCCACAGGAGGCTTGACTTTGTTTAGGCCACTCAGTGGGCTCCAAGAAATACTGGTCGCAACTCTAGAAGAGAGCGAAGTTCTTTGCTGCCACTCGAAATGAGGCCTTCTCCCCGGGTGAACATTTAATGCAATCCCGAGATCCCTGTCGATATTGGAGAGGAACACGGAGTTTCTGGACACAAGTCTAGATGAGGTCAATTTCCCTTGCTGTGACACGAGAGCAATCCCCAGCGCCCCCTTGCAACTCGAATGGACATTGGACTTCCCTCGGCCAACACTAAAGGCTCCATGAGTTCCCCAGCATAACTCGAGAATCCTGCAGCAAATCACAAAAAAACACGAGGTTACCACGTCATCGCGAGATGAGGCCTTTTCCAGCTGCAGCGTCTCAAGAGAAATGTCATGTTCCTTCTTGAAATTAGAAACAGTACTTGACACCATTGATGCATCTCATAAAGTTCCCCGACATATTGGTCTCACTCGAGATGAACACCATGTTTCCCGGCACAACTTAATCTGAGCCCCCTCTCCCCTCCTGACCTAAACATTAGGGTTGATTCCCTTGCTTTGTCTGGAATAGGATTCCAACATTCCTGTCGCACCTCAGAAGGAGGTTGGTCTCACATTGAAACCCGATAGGAAACCTCATGGGTCATGCCACATTCCGAAAGACACCGATTTCCCTGACCACACAAAATAAGTCTCGATGCCCGGGCAACTCTTAGAACCTAACCCTGAGGATTAAGTCACAACACGAAGGGGCACTGCCCTCCCAGTTGCATCGTCTGGAAAAAGCCACAGGATCCAAATACAACTCGACAAGTGGCCTGTCACCACGTGAACAACTCGAGAGGCAAGCAGAGTTCCATTCCTCAACACAAGAGTAGGTCTGACTCTCCTGTTCCAACTCTGCAGAGACCCTGCGATTAAAGTCAGAAATGGAGAGGAACCCTGAGGTTCCCGCCTAAACTCGAGATGTGGCCCTATTCATCCCTGCAGCAATGCACGAGGAATCCCAAGGTGCCCCTTGCAACGCCAAAGGAGATCTGACTTCCTTGAGGAGACACGAGAGTTCCCACAGGTCAGCACACAACTCGAGATGAACCCCCAGCTTCCTGACACAACTCCAGGAAAAATATGAAATTCTCCCCAGCACGCTTGAGGAGGCCCTTTTATGCTGCAGCATTTCAAAAGAAAGCCCACGTTACCCTTGGAACTCGAAAGGGTCAGTGACAGGCTTTACGAAACTAAAGAAATTTCCCGAGATACCCATCCCACTCGAGAGGAACTTTGAGTTTCCCGCCACAAGTAAAGAAGAGCCCCGTTTTCCCAACCTAAGTCGAGATGAGGGTCAATTACCCTGCTTCACCTAGAAAGGAATGCTGACGTCCCCGACACACCTCGAGAGGAGGCTGGTATCTACTTGACACTGAAGGGGAACCCGGGGGCTTGTCACAATTGGAAAGCCACTGTTTCCTAATCCACTCGAGATCAGGCCTGATTCCCTTGCACCGATACGAATGTCAGCCGAGAATCAACTCACAACACGAAGGGAGTTCTGATGCCCTGGTTGCTAATCCAAAAAGAGCCCCAGGTCCCAAAATCAACTCGGCTGGAGGCCAGAAACCCCTTTGACAACTTGAGAGGAAAGCAGAGTTCCACGCCTCCACACAGGTCGAGACCGGACTCCCTGTTTGAAACGGAATACACAGGTTGAGATCCAAGTCAGAGCAGGAGAGGAAACCTCAGGTTCCCTCCTAATTCGCGATGAGGCCCTCTTCCATTGCACCAAACCCAGTGGAGTCCCAAGAGGCCCCTCTCAACTCCACAGTATTCCTGACTTCCCATAAGAACCCTGAGAATCTCCTTGAGTTCACAGTCACAAGTCGAGGAAACCCAGGGTTATCTGCAGCAACTCAAGAAAGACCTAGAGATTCCCCCTTCAACGCATCTTGAGGCCCAATTTCCCAGCTGTGACTCGAGAGCAATGTAGCGCTCCCCTTCCCAAGGAGAATGGAGACTGGACTTCCCTGGGGCCACACGAGAGGCTCCCAGAGATCCCCGTCATAACTCCAGAGAAATCCCACGCAGTACGTCCCAGCTCGGAAAAAACCACGAGATTCTCCTGTCATCGCGAGATGAGGCCCTCCTTTTCCTGCAGGGCCTGGAGAGAAATCCCGAGTCCTCTCTCAAAACTCCACAGGAGGCTTGACTGCCTTTAGGCCACTCTATGGGCTCCAAGAGATACCCGTCACAACTCGAGAGGAGAGCGGAGTTCTTTGTTTCCACTTGAGACGAGGCCTGACTCCACGGGTGAATCTTGGATGCAACCCCGAGATCCCTGTTGCCACTGGAGAGGAACATGTTGTTTCTGGCCACAAGCCTAGATGAGGTCTATTTGCCCTGCAGTGACTCAAGAGCAATCCCCAGCTCTCCCTCGCATCTTGAATGGCGATTGGACTTCCTGGGCCATCACCAGAGGCCTCCTGAGTTCCCCGTCATAACTCGAGAATCCTGACACAGCTCGAAAAAAACCACGAGGTTCCCCCGTCATCGCGAGAAGAAGCCCTTTCCCCCTGCAGCGTCTCAAGAGAAATCCCACTTTCCCTCTTGAAATTCAAAAAGGTACTTGACACCATTGATGCAACTCAAAATCTTCCCCGACATACCGGTCTCACTCGAGAGGAACACCGATTTTCCCGACACCACTTAATTTGAGCCCCTTCTCCCCTCCTGATCTCGACATGAGGGACGATTCCCCTGCTTTGTCTGAAAATGGATCCCGACCTTCACGTCCTACCTCAGGAGGAGGCCGCTCTCACACTGAAATTTGAAAGGAAGCTTCGTGTGTCATTCCACATTCTGAAAGA
Source organism: Bubalus bubalis (assembly GCF_019923935.1). Classification (NCBI taxonomy): domain Eukaryota; kingdom Metazoa; phylum Chordata; class Mammalia; order Artiodactyla; family Bovidae; genus Bubalus; species Bubalus bubalis. Next base: position 122,802,936 of record NC_059181.1, on the reverse strand, counting down.
CACCGATTTCCCCATGCGGTCAAGAAAGGTCCCGATGCCCGGGCACCTCTTCAAATGTAACCCTAAGGATGAAGTCACAACACGAAGGAGCACTGACACCCCAGTTGCATTGTCCGGAAACAGCTGCAGGTTCCAAATACATCTAGACAAGTGGCCTGTCACCCCGTGAACAACTCGAGAGGCCAGCAGAGTTCCAACCTCATTACAAGACGAGGCCTGACTCTCCTATTCCAACTCTGCAGAGACCCTGCGATCCAAGTCAGAGATGGAGAGGAAGACTGAGGTTCCCGCCTCATCTCAAGATGAGGCCCTATTCATACCTGCAGCGATGGGCGAGGAATTCTGAGGTGGCCATCGCAATGCCAAAGGAGATCTGACTGCCCTGAGGAAACACGAGCGGTCCCCGAGGTTGACAGGCAACTCGTGAGGAACCCTAAGCTTCCCACCACAAATCCATGCAAATGACGAAATTTTCGCCTGAACGCTTGAGGATGCCCTTTTACGCTGCAGCATTTCCAAAGAAAGCCCACGTTTCCTTTGGAACTTGAAAGGGTCCTCGATACACTTTATGAAACTCCAGAATTTTCCCGGGATACATGTCACCACTTGAAAGGAACGCTGAAAATCCCGCCACAAGTCAAGAAGAGCCCCATTTTCCCCACCTCAAGTTGAGATGAAGGTCGATTGCACTGCTTCGCCTAGAAAGGAATGCCGACATCCCCGTCGCACCTCGAGAGGAGGCTGGTATCTTCTTGACACTGGAGGGGAATGCCTTGTTACAATTCAAAAGCCACTAATTTCTCATCCACTCGAGATCAGGCCTGATTTCCTTTCAATGATTCGAATGTCAGCCGAGAATCAACTCACAACACGAAGGAGTTCTGATGCCCTGGTTGTTAATCTGAAAACAGCCCCCAGAACGAAATTCAACTCAGCTGGAGGCCTGAAACCCCTTTGACAACTCGAGAGGAAAGCAGAGTTCCATGCCTCCACACATGTTGAGACCTGACTCCCTGACATACACAGCCTGAGACCCACGTCAAAACAAGAGAGGAAACCTGAGGTACCCACCTCAACTGGAGATGAGGCGCTCTTTCATTGCACCAAACACAGTGGAGTCCGAGAGGACCCTTCCCAGTCCACAGTATTCCTGACTTACAATAGGCACAATGAGAAGCTCCCTGAGGTCACCGTCACAAGTCGAGGAAACCCAGGGTTTCCTGCCGCAACTCAAAAAGGACCTCGAAATTCCCCTTTCAATGCATCCTGAGGCTGGATTCCCCTGCAGTGAAGCGAGAACAATGCCACGCTCCCCCTCGCAACTCGAATGGAGACTGGACTTCCCTGGGGCCACACGAGAGGCTCCCTTAGGTACCTGTCGAAACTCGAGGAAAACCCCACACTGTGCGACGCAGCTTGAAAAAAACCACAAGATTCGCTCGTCATCGCGAAATGAGGCCCTTCTTTTCCTGCATGGCCTAGAGAGCAATCCTGTGTCCTCTCTCAAAACTCCACAGGAGGCTTGACTCCCTTTAGGCCACTCTATGGGCTCCAAGAGATACCCGTGGCAACTGGAGAGGAGAGCGGAATTCTTTGCTTCCACTCGAGACGAGGCCTGAATCCCCTGGTGAACCTTGAATGTAACATGAGATCCCTGTTGCCATTGGAGAGGAACACAGATTTTCTGGACAATGGCTTAGATTAGGTCTATTTGCCCTGCAGTGACTCGAGAGCAATCCCCAGCTCCCTCTCGCAACTCAAATGGAGATTGGACTTCCCTGGAGCAACACGAGATGCTCCCTGAGTTCCCCGTCATAACTCGAGATCCCACCGCAACTCGAGAAAAACCACGAGGTTCCCCCGTCATCGTGAGATGAGGCCCCTTCCTGCTGCAGCGTCTCAAGAGAAATCCCACGTTCCCTCTTGAAATTCGAAACGGTACTTGACACCCTTGATGCAACCCAAAAAGTTCCTGGACATACCAGTCTCACCCAAGAGGAACACCGAGTTTCCCGGCACCACTTAATCTGAGCCCCTTCTCCCCTCCTGATCTCGACATGAGGGTCGATTCCCTTGCTTTACTTGGAAACGGACCCCGAGCTTCACGTTGCACCTCAGGAAGAGGCAGGTCTAACAAAGAAATTCGAGAGGTAGCCTCGTAGGTCATGCCACCTTTCGAAAGACACCAATTTGCCCGTCAACCCTTGATAAGAACCCGATGCCCAGACTCCTCTTCGAATGTAACCCTGAGAATGAAGTCATAACACTAAGGGACACTGACACCCAAGTTGCATCATCACAAAAAAGCCGCAGGTTTCAAATACAACTCGACAAGTGGCCTGTCACCCCGTTAACAAATCGAGAGGCAAGCTGAGTTCCATTCCTCAAGACAGGACGATGCCTGAATCTCCTGTTCCAACTCTACAGAGACCATTCGATCGAAGTCAGAATTGGAGAGGAACCCTGAGGTTCCCGCCTCAACTAAAGATGACCCAGCATTCATCCGTGCGGCAATTCACGAGGAATCCTGAGGTGGCCCTCACAACGACAAAGTAGATCTGACTTCCCTGCGGTCCCCCAGGTCGAAACTCAACTCGAGAGGAACCCTCAGCTTCCCGCCTCAACTTCACGCAAACTACAAAATTCTCCCCTGCACACTTGAGGAGGCCGTTTTACACTGCAGCATTTCCAAAGAAAGCCCACGTTTCCCTTGGAACTCAAAAGGGTCCCCGACACACTTAACAAAACTCCAGAAGTTTCCCGAGATACCCATCCCCACTCGAGGGGAATGCTGATTTTCCCGCCACAATCAAGAAGAGCCCCGTTTTCCCAGCCTCAAGTAGAGATGATGGTCGATTGCCCTGCTTTATCTGGAAAGGAATGCCAACGTCCCTGTTACACCTCGAGAGGAGGCTGGTATCTACTTGACACTGGAGGGGAACCTGGGGGCCTTTTCACAATTCGAAAGCCTCTTATTTCCCCATCAACTTGAAATCAGGCCTGATTTCCTTGCACTGATTCCAATGTCAGCCGAGAATCAACTCACAACATGAAGGGCGTTCTGATGCCACGGTTGCTAATACGAAAAGAGCCCCAGGTCCCAAATTCAACTCGGATGGAGGCCAGAAACCCCTTTGACAACTTGAGAGGAAAGGAGAGTTCCATGCTTCCACGCACATCGAGACCTGACTCCGTGTTTGAAACGGCATACACAGCCCGAGACCTACATCAGAACAGCAGAGGAACACTGAGGTTCCTGCCTCCACTCAAGATGAGGCCCTGTTCTGTTGCACCAAACCCAGTGGAGGCCCGAGAGGACCCTCCCAAATCCACAATATTCCTGACTTCCCATAGGCACCCTGAGACGCTCCCTGAGGTCACCGTCACAAGTCAAGGGAACCCAGGCTTTCCTTCCACAACTCAAGAAAGACCTCGAGATTCCCCCTTCAACACGTTTTGAGGTGCGATTCCCCTGCCTTGAATCAAGAGCAATGCCGTGCTCTCCCTCGCAACTCGAATGGAGACTGGACTTTCCTGGGAGCACATGAAAGGCTCCCTGAGTTCACCTTCGTAATTCGAGAGGAACGCCACAAGTCCAACCGTAGCTCGAAAAAAACCACAAGATTCCCCCGTCATTTCCAGAAGAGGCCCTTCTTTCCTGCAGGGCCTAGAGAGCAATCCCGAGTCCTCTCGGAAAACCCCACAGGAGGCTTGACTCCTTTTAGGCAACTCAGTGGGCTACAAGAGTTACCCGTAGCAACTCAAGAGGAGAGCGGAGTTCTTTGCTTACAGTCGAGATGAGGCCTGACTCTCCCCGTGAGCCTTGAATCCAACCCTGAGATCCCTATCGACACTGGAGAGGAACACGAAGTTTCTGGACACAATCCTAGAAAAGGTCTATTTACCCTGCAGTGACTCGAGAGATATCCCCAGCTCCCCCTCGCACCTCGAATGGAGATTGGAGTTCCCTGGGCCAACATGGGAGGTTCCCTGAGGTCCCCGTCGTAACTCAAGAATCCTGCCACAACTCGAGAAAAACCACGAGGTTCCCCCGTCATTGCGAGATGAATCCCTTTCCCACTGCAACATCTCAAGAGAAATCCCATGTTCCCTCTTGAAATTCGAACTGGTATTTGACACCCTTGATGCAACTCAAAAAGTTCCCCGACATACCAGTCTCACTCGAGAGGAACACCGAGATCCTGGCACCACTTAATCTGAGCCCCTTCTCCTCTCCTGATCTCGACATGAGGGTCGATTCCCCTGCTTTGTCTGGAAAGGGATCCTGACCTTTCCGTTGCACCTCAGGAGGAGGCCAGTCTCACTTTGAAACTCGAGAGGAAGCTGCGTGGGTCATGCCACATTCCGCATGACACAGATTTACCCATCCACTCAAAATAAGACCTGATATCCGGGCACCTCTTCAAATATAACCCTGAGGATGAAGTCACAACAAGAAGGGGCACTGACACCCCAGTTGCATCGTCCGGAAAAAGATGCAGGTTCCAAATACAATTTGACAAGTGGCCTGCCACCCTGTGAACAACTCGAGAGGCAAGCGGAGTTCCATTCCTCAACACGAGACGAGGCCTGACTCTCCTGTTCCAACTCTGCAGAAACCCTGTTATTGAAGTCAGAAGTGGAGAAGAACCCTGAGGTTCCGGACTCAACTCGAGATGAGGTCCTATTCACCCCTGGAGCAATGCGTGAGGAATCCCGAGGATCCCTTCGCAACATCTAAGGAGATCTGACTTCCCTGAGGAGACACGAGTGGCACCGCATGTCGACACGCAAATCGAGGTGAACCCTAAGCTTCCCGCCCCAACACCACCCAAACTACGAAAATCTCCCCTGCATGCTTGAGGAAGCCGTTTTATGCTGCAGCGTTTCCAAAGAAAGCCCACGTTTCCCTCGGAACTGGAAACGGTCCTCGACACGCTTTACAAAACTCCAGAAGTTTAAAGAGATACCCATCCCCACTCGAGAGGAATGCTGAGTTTCCTGCCACAAGTCAAGAAGAGCCCCGTTTTCCCCGCCTCAGTCGAGATGAAGGTCGATTTCCCTGCTTCGCCTGGAAAGGAATGCTAACATCCCGGTCGCACCTCGAGAGGAGGCTGGTATCTACCTGACACTGGAGGGGAACCCGGGAGTCTTGTCACAATTCGAAAGCCACATATTTCCCCATCCACTCGAGATCAGGCCTGATTTCCTTGCACCAATTCGAATGTCAGCCGAGAATCAACTCACAATAAGAAGGACGTTCTGATGCCCCATTTGCTAATCCGAAGAGCCCCAGGTCCCAAATTCAACGTGGCTGGAGGCCTGAAACCCCTATGATTAGTCGACAGGAAAGCAGAGTTCCATGCCTCCATACACGTCGAGACGTGACTCCCTGTTTGAAATGGCATAAACAGGCCGCGACCCACATCAGAAGAGGTGAGGAACCCTGAGGTTTCCACCTCAACTCAAGATGAGGCCCTCTTCCATTGCACCAAACCCAGTGGAGTCCCGAGAGACCCCTCCCAACTCCACAGTATTCCTGATTTCCCATAGGCACCCAGAGAAGGTCCCTGAGGTCACCGTCACAAGTCGAGGGAACCCAGGTCTTTTTGCCTCAACTCGAGAAAGACCTCAAGATTCCCCCTTCATCGCGTCTTGAGGCCCGATTCCCCTGCCGTGACTTGAGAGTAATGCTGCACTCCCCCTCAGAACTCGAATGGACAATGGACTTCCCTGGGGCCACACGAGTCTCCCTGATTTCCCCATCTTTACTTGGGAGAAACCCCACACGTCACGTCGAAGCTCGAATTAAACCACGAGATTCCACCGTCATCGCAAGATTAGATACTTCCTTTCCTACAGGGCCTAGAGAGTAATCCTGAGTCGTCTCTCAAAACTCCACAGGAGGCTTGACTCCCTTTAAGCCACTCAATGGGCTCCAAGAAATACCCGTCGCAACTCGACAGGAGAACGGAGTTCTTTGCTTCCACTCGAGACAAGGCCTGACTCCCTGGATGAACCTTGAATGCAACCCCGAGATCCCTGTTGCCACTAGAGAAGAACACAGAGTTTTTGGACACAAGACTATATGAGGTCTATTTTCCCTGGAGTGACTTGATAACAGTCAAAAGCTCCTCCTAGTAACTCGAATGGAGATTGGACTTCCCTGGAACAACACGAGAGGCTTCTTGAGTTCTCCATTTTAACTCGAGAATCCCGCCACAACTAGAGAAAAACCACGAGGTTCCCCTGTCATCGCGAGATGAGGTCCTTTCCTGCTTCAGTGTCTCAAGAAAAATCCCTTGTTCCCTCCTGAAATTCGAAACGGTATTTGACACCCTGCATGCAAACCAAAAAGTTTCCCGACAAGCCATTCTCACTTGAGAGGAACACCGAGTTTCCCAGCACAACTTAATCTGAACCCCTTCTCCCCTCCTGATCTTGACATCAGGGTCGATTCTCCTGCCTTGTCTAGAAAGGGAACCCGACCTTCCCTTCGCACCTCAGGAGGAGGCCAGTCTCACATTGAAGCTCGAGAGGAAGTCTCCTGGGTCATGCCACATTCTGAAAGACACCAATTTCCCCGTCCACTCAAGATAAGTCATGATGCTCGGGCATGTCTTCGAATGTAACCCTGAGGATGAAGTCACAGCATGAAGGGGCACTGACACCCCAGTTGCATCGTCCAGGAAAAGCCGCAGTTTCCAAATACAACTTGACAAGTGGCCTGTTACCCCGTGAACAACGCGAGAGGCAAGCGGAGTTCCATTCCTCAACACTAGACGAGGCCTGAATCTCCTGTTTCAACTCTGAAGAGACCATGCGATCGAAGTCAGAAATGGAGAGGAACACTGAGGTTCCTGCCTCATCTCGAGATGAGGCCCTATTCATCCCTGCAGAGATGCGCGAGGAATCCCAAGGTAGCCCTTGCAACGCCAAAGGAGATTTGACTTCCCTGACAAGAAACGAGCGGTCCTCCAGGTAGACAGGCAACTCGAGAGGAATGCTAAGCTTTCCACCACTACTCTACGCAAACTACGAAATTCTCTCTACACGATTGAGGAGGCTCTTTTACGCTGCAGCGTTTCCAAAGAAAACCCACGTTTCCCTTGGGACTCGAAAGGGTCCTCGACATGCTTTACGAAACTCCAGAAGTTTCCCAAGATACCCGTCCCCTCTCGAGAGGAACACTGTTTCCCGCCACAAGTCAAGAAGAGCCCCGTTTTCCCCGCTTCAAGTCGAGATGAGGGTCGATTGCCCTGCCACACCTGTAAAGGAATGCCGACGTCCCCGTCCCACCTCAAGAGAAGGCTGGTATCTATTTGGAACTGGATGAGAACCCTGGTTCCTTGTCACAATTCGAAAGCCACGTCATTCCCCATCCACTTGAGATCAGGCCTGATATCCTTGCACCGATTTGAATGTCAGCCGAGAATCATATCACAACACAAAGGGAGTTCTGATGCCCCGGTGGCTAATCCAAAAAGAGCCCCATGCCCGAAATTCAACTCGGCTGGAGGCATGAAACCCCTTTGACAACTTGAGAGGAAAGCAGAGGTCCATGCCTCCACACACGATGAGACCTGACTCCCTGTTTGAAAAGGCATACACTGCCCAAGATACACGTCAGAACAGGAGAGGAACCCTGAGGTTCCTGCCTCAACGCGAGATGAGGACCTCCTACAATGCATCAAACCCAGTGCAGTCCCAAGAGGCCCCTCTCAAGTCCACAGTATTCCTGACTTCCAATATGCACCCTGAGAAACTCCCTGAGTTCATGATCCCAAGTCGAGGGAACCAAGGGTTTCCTGCTGCAACTCGAGAAAGACCTCAAGATTTCCCCTTCAACTCGTCATGAGGCCTGATTCCCCTGCTGTGACTCGAGGGTAATGCTGTGCTCCCCCTCGCAACTCGAATGGAGACTGGACGTCCGTGGGTCCATAGCAGACGCTCCCTGAGTTCCCCATCATAACTCGAGAGAAACCTCACATGTTGCACCACAGCTGGAAAAAAAAAAAAAAACGAGATTCCCAGGTCATCACCAAATGAAGCCCTTCTTTTCTTTGGCAGGGCCTAGAGAGTAATCCAGAGTCCTCTCTCAAACTCCACAGGATGCTTGCCTCCCTTTAAGCCACTCCATGGGCTCCAAGAGATACCAGTTGCAACTCGAGAGGAGAGCAGAGTTCTTTGTTTCCACTCCAGAGGAGGCCTGACTCCTCATGTGAACCTTGATTGCAACCCCGAGATCCCTGTTGCCACTGGAGAGGAAAACAGAGTTTCTGGACACAAACCTAGATGAGGACTATTTGTCATGCAGTGACTTGAGAGCAATCCCCAGGTCTCCCTCGCAACGCGATTAGATATTGGACTTCCCTTGACCAGCACGAGAGGCTCCCTGAGTTCTCCGTCGTAACTCGAGAATACCACCGCAACTCGAGAAAGACCTCGAGATCCCCCTTTCAGCGAGCCATGAGGCCCGATTCGCTGCCGTGACTTGAGAGCAATGCCGCGATCCCCCTCACAACTCGAATGGAGACTGGACTTCCCTGGGGCAACACGAGAGGCTCCCTGAGTTCCACGTCATAGCTCGAGAATCCCATCGTAACTCGAGATAAACCTCGAGGTTCCCCCATCATCGCGATATGAGGCCTTTTTCCACTGCAGCGTCTGAAGAGATATCCCATATTCCCTCTTGAAATTCGAACCAGTACTTGACACACTAGATGCAACCCAAAAAGTTATACGACATACCATTCTCACTTGAGAAGAACACCGAGACTTCAGGCACAATTTAATCTGAGCCCCTTCTCCCCTCCTGATCTCGACATGAGGGTCGATTCCCCTGCTTTGTCTGGAAAGGGATACCGACCTTCTCGTCGCACCTCAGGAGGAGGCCAGTCTGACATTGAAACTTAAGAGGATGCCTCACGGTTCGTGCCACATTCCGAAAGACACCAATTTCCCTGTCCACTCAAGATGAGTCCCGATGCCAGGGCACCTCTTCGAATGTAACCCTGAGGATGAAGTCACAACACAAAGGGGCACTGACACCCGAATTGCATCGTCCAGAAAAAGCCACAGGTTCCAAATACAACTCGACAAGTGGGCTGTCACCCCCTGAACAATTCGAGAGGCAAGCGGAGTTCCATTCCTCAACACAAGACGAGGCCTGACTTTCCTGTTCCAACTCTGCAGAGATCCTGTGATGAAAGTCAGAAAAGGAGAGGAACCCTGAGGTTCCTGCGTCAACTAGAGATGAGGCCCTATTAATCCCTGTAGCAAAGTGCGAGGAATCCCGAGGTTCCCCTCGCAACGCCAAAGGAGATCTGACTTCCCTGTGGAGACACGAAGGGTCCCCCAGGTCGACACATAACCTGAGAGGAACCCTAAGTTTCCCGCCACAACTCCACACAAACTACTAAATTCTCCCCTGCACTCTTGAGGATGCACTTTTACGCTGCAGCGTTTCCAAAGAAAGCCCACATTTCCCTTGGAATTTGAACGGGTCCTCGACATGCTTTTCGAAACTCCAGAAGTTTCCCGAGATACCCGTCCCCACTTGAGAAGAACGCTGAGTTTCCCGCCACAAGTCAAGCAGAGCCACGTTTTCCCCACCTCAAGTTGAGATGAGGGTCGATTGCCCTGCTTCATCTGGAAAGGAATGCCGACGTCCCTGTCACACCTCGAGAGGAGGAAGGTATCTACTTGACACTGGAGGGGAATCCAGGGGCCTTGTCACAATTTGAAACCACTGATTTCTCTATCCACTCTAGATCAGGACTGATTTCCTTGCAACGATTCAAATGTCAGCTGAAAATCAACTCACAATACAAAGGAGTTCTGATGCCCCGGTAGTTAATCCAAAAATGCCCCAGGTCCCAAATTCAACTCAGCTGGAGGCCTGAATCCGCTTTGACAACTCAAGAGCAAAGCAGAATTCCATGCCTCCACACACGTCGAGACCTGACTCCCTATTTGGAAGGGCATACACAGGCCAAGACCGATCTCAGAACAGGAGAGGAAACCTGTGGTTCCCACCTGAACTCGAGATGAGGCCCTCTTCAATTGCACCAAACCAGGTGGAGTCCCGAGAAGCCCCTGCCAACTCCACAGTATTCCTGACTTCCCATAGTCACCCTGAGAAGCTCCCTGAGGTCACTGTTACAAGTCGAGGGAACCCAGGGTTTCCTGCCGCAACTCGAGAAAGAGTTCGAGATCCCCCTTCAGTGCGTCATGAGGCCCAATTCTCCTGCCGTGACTCGAGAGCAATGCCACGCTCCCCCTCGCAACTCGAATGGAGACTGGACTTCCCTGGGGCCACACGAGAGGCTCCCTGAGTTCCCTTTCATAACTCGAGGGAAATCCCACACGTCGTGCCCCAGCTCCAAAAAAATCCCATAATTCCTCCGTCATCACGAGATGAGGCCCTTCATTTCCTGCAGGGCATATACAGCAATCCCGACTCCTGCCTCAAAACTCCACAGGAGGCTTGACTCCATTTTGGGGCCACTCAATGTGCTCCAAGAGATACCCGTCGCAACACGAGAAGAGAGTGGAGTTCTTTGCTTCCAATCGAGACAAGGCCTGATGCCCTGGGTGAACCTTGAATGGAACCCCGAGATCTGTGTCACCACTGGAGAGGAACACGGAGTTTCTGGACACAGCTTAGATGAGGTCTATTTTCCCTGCAGAGACACAAGAGCAATCCCTAGCTCCCCCTCACAACTCGAATGGAGACTGGACTTCCCTGGGGCAACACGAGAGGCTCCCTGAGTTCCACGTCGTAAGTTGAGAATCCCGCCGCAACTCGAGATAAACCACGAGGTTCCCCCACCATTGCCATATGAGGCCTTTTTCCACTGCAGCGTCTGAAGGGATATCCCATGTTCCCTCTTGAAATTCGAACCGGTACTTGACAACCTTGATGCAACTCAAAAAGTTGCCCAACATACCAATCTCACTCGAGAGGAACACCGAGTTTCCTGGACAATTTAATCTGAGCCCCTTCTCCCCTCCTGATCTCCACATGAGGGTCGATTCCCCTGCTTTGTCTGGAAAGGGATCCCAACCTTCCCGTCGCACCTCAGGGGGAGGCTGGTCTCACACTGAAACTCGAGAGGAAGCCTCGTAGGTCGTGCCACGTTCCGCAAGACACCGATTTCCCCGTCCACTCAAGATAAGTCCTGACTGCTGGGCACCTCTTTGAATGTAACCCTGAGGATGAAGTCACAACCCGAAGGGGCACTGACACCTCAGTTGCATCGTTAAGAAAAAGCTGCAGGTTCCAAATACAACTCAACAAGTGGCCTGTCACCCCGTGAACAACTCGAGAGGCAAGAGGAGTTCCATTTCTCAACACAAGACGAGGCCTGACCCTCCTGATCCAACTCTTCAGAGACCCTGTTATTGAAGTCAGAAATGGAGAGGAACCCTGAGCTTCCCACCTCGACTCGAGATGAGGGCCTATTCACCCCTGCAGCTATGAACGAGGAACCCCGAATTGCCCCTCGCAATGCAAAAGATCTGACTTCCCTGAGGAAACACGAGCAGTCCCCCAGGTCCACATGTACCTCGAGAGGAAGCCTAGGCTTCCCGCCACAACTCCACGCAAACTATGAAATTCTCCCCTGCATGCTTGAGGAGGCCCTTTTACACTTCAGTGTTTCCAAAGAAATCCCACGTTTCCCTTGGAACTCGAAAGTGTCCTTGACATGCTTTATGAAACTCCAGAAGTTACCCGAGATACTGCCCCCACTCGAGAGGAATGCTGAGTTACCTGACACAAGTAAAAAAGATCCCCGTTTTCTATACCTCAAGTCGAGATGAGGGTCGATTGCCCTGCTTTGCCTGGAAAGGAATGTCGACGACCATGTCGCACCTCGAGAGGAGGCTGATATCTACCTGACACTGGAGTAGAACCCGGGGGCCTCGTCATAATTCAAAAGCCACGTATTTCCCCATCCACTCAAAATCAGGCCTGATTTTGTTGCACGGATTCGAATGTCAGCCGAGAATCAACTCACAACATGGAGGGAGTACTGATGCCCTGGTTGCTAATCCGAAAAGAGCCCCAGGTCCCAAATTCGACTCGGCTGGAGGCCTGAAACACCTGACAACTCGAGAGGAAGGCAGATTTCCATGCTTCCACACACGTCGAGACCTGACTCCCTGTTTGAAATGGCACACACAGTCCGAGGCCCTCGACAGAACAGGAGAGGAAACCTGAGATTCCCACCTCAACTTGAGATGAGGCCCTCTTCCATTGCACCAAACATAGTGGATTCCTGAGAGGCCCCTCCCAACTCCACAGTATTCCTAACTTCCCATTGGCATGCTCAGAAGCTCTCTGAGGTCTCAGTCACAAGTCGAGGGAACCCAGGGTTTCCTGCCGCAACTCGAGAAAGACCCGAGATTCCCCCTTCAATGCGTCTTGAGGCCCGATTCCGCTGCCGTGACTTGAGAGCAATGCCGTGCTCCCCCTTGTAACTCAAATGGAGACTGGACTTCCCTGGGGCCACAAGACAGGCACTCTGAGTTCCCCATCATAACTAGACAGAAACCCCTAACGTCGGGCCACAGCTCTAATAGAACCAGGAGATTCCACCGTCACTGCAAAATGAGGCCCTTCTTTTCCTGCAGGGCCTAGAAAGCAATCCCGAGTCCTCTCTCAAAACTCCACAGGAGGCTTGACTCTCTTTGTGCCAGGCAGTGGGGTCCATGAGATACCCATCGCTACTCGAGAGGTGAGTGGAGTTCTTTGCTTCCACTCGAGTTGAAGACTGACTCTCTGGGTGAACCTTGAATGCAACTCGGAGATCCCAGTCGCCACTGGAGAGGAGCACGGGGTTTCTGCACAGCCTAGATGAGGTCTATTTGCCCTGCAGTGACTCGAGAGCAATCCCCACCTCTCCCTCGCAACTCGAATGGAGATTGGACTTCCCTGGGGCAACACGAGAGGCTCCCTGAGTTTCCCTTCATAACTCGAGAATCCTGCCGCAACTCGAGAAAAACCATGAGGTTCCCCCGTCATAGCCAGATGAGGCCCTTTCCTGAGGCTACATCTCAAGAGAAATCACATGTTCCCTCTTTAATGTCGAAACTGTACTTGACACCCTTTATGCAACTCAAAACGTTCCCTGACATAGCGGTCTCACTTGAGAAGAACACTGAGATTTCCGGGACAACTTAATCTGAGCCCCTTCTCCCCTCCTGATCTCGACATGATGGTCGATTCCCCTTCTTTGTCTGGAAAGGGATCCCAACCTTCCCGTCGCACCTCTGCAGGAGGCCGTCTCACATTGAAACTCGAGATGAAGCATCATGGGTCGTGCCATATTCCGAAAGACACCGATTTCCCTGTCCACTCAAGATAAGTCCCGATGCCTGGGCACCTTTTCGAATGTAATCCTGTGGATGACGTCTCAACATGAAGGGGCCGTGACACCCCAGTTGTATTGTCCCGAAAAAGCAGCAGGTTCCAAATACAACTCGAAAAGTGCCTGTCACATCGTGAACAACTCGAGAGGCACACGGAGTTCCATTCCTCAACACAAAAGTAGGTCTGACTCTCCTGTTCCAACTGTGCAGAGACACTGCGATCGAAGTCAGATAAGGAGAGGAATCCTGAGGTTCCCTCCTCAACTCGAGATGAGACCCTGTTCATCCTTACAGAGATGCACAAGGAATCCTGAGTGCACCTCGCAGTGCGAAAGGAGATCTGACTTCCCTGAAGAGGCATGAGCAGTCCCCCAGGTGGACACCCAACTTGAGAGTAACCCTAAGCTTCCTGCCACAACTCCACGCTAACTACGAAATTCTTCCCTGCACGCTTGAGAATGCCCTTTTATGCTGCAGCGTTTCCAAAGAAAGCCCATGTTTCCCTTGGAACTCGAAAGGGTCCTGAACATGCTTTGCAAAACTCCAGAAGTTACCAGAGATACGCGTCCCCACTCGAGAGGAACGCTGAGTTTCCCGCTACAAGTCAAGAAGAGTCCCATTTGCCCAGCCTAAACTCGAGTAGAGGGTCGATTGTTCTGCTTCACCTGGAAAGGAATGGGGACATCCCCATCAACTCGAGAGCAGCCTGGTGTCTACTTGACACTGGGGAAACCGGGGGCCTTGTCACAATTTGAAAGCCAAGTATTTCCAAATCCACACCAGATCAGGCCTGATTTCCTTACACCGATTCTAATGTCAGCCGAGCATCAACTCACAACACGAATGAGTTCTGATGCCCTGGTTTTTAATCCGAAAAGAGCCCCAGGTCCCAAATTCAACTTGGCGGGAGGCCTGAAACCCCTTTGACAATTCGAGAGGAAAGCAGATTTCCATGCCTCCACACACGTCGAGACCTGACTCCCTGTTTGAAACAGCATACACAGCCCGAGACCCACGTCAGAAAAGGAGAGGAAACCTGAGGTTCCCGCCTCAAATCGAGATGAGTCGCTTTTCCATTGCACCAAACCCAGTGGAGTTCCGTGAGCCCCTCCCAACTCCAGAGTATTTCTGACTTCCTATAGGCACCCTGAGAAGCTCCCTGAGGTCACCGTCACAAGTCCAGGGTACACAGGGTTTGCTGCCACAACTCGAGAAAGACCTCGAGATTCCCCCTTCAATGTGTCTTGAGGCCCAATTCCCCTGCCGTGATTCGAGAGCAATGCTGCACTCCCCCTTGCAACTCAAATGGAGACTGGACTTCTCTGGTGCCACACGAGAGGCTCCCTGATTTCCTCGTTGTAACTAGAGAGAAATCACACTCGTCATGCCGCAGCTCAAAAAAAAACCACGACATTCCCCCTTCATCTCGAGATGAGGCCCTTCTTTTCCTGCAGGGCCTAGAAAGCAATCACGAGTCCTCTCTCAAAACTCCACAGGAGTCTTGACACCCTTTCGGCCACTCAATGTGCTCCAAAAGATACCCGTCGCAATTCGAGAAGAGAGCGGATTTCTTTGCTTCCACTCGAGACGATACCTGACTCCGTGGGCGAACCTTGAATGCAACACTGAGTTCCCTGTCGCCGCAGGAGAGGAACTCGGAGTTTCTGGACACAAGCCCAGATGAGGTTTATTTGCCCTGCAGTGACTTGAGTGCAATCCCCAGCTCCCCCTCGCAACTTGAATGGAGATTGGACTTCCCTGGGGCAACAAGAGAGGCTCCCTGAGTTCCCTGTCGTAATTCAAGAATCCCGCCGCAACTCGAGAAAAACCACGAGGTTCCCCTGTCATCTCGAGATGAGGCCCTTTACCAATGCAGCATCTCAAGAGCAATCCCACGTTCCCTCTTGAAAGTCGAAACCATACTTGACACCCTTGATGCAATTCAAAAAGTTCCCCAACATATGGGTCTCACTTGAGGGGAACACCAAGTTTCCCAGCACAACTTAATCTGAGCCCCTTCTCCCTTCCTGATCTCGTCATGAGGGTGGATTCCCATGCTTTGTCTAGACATGGATCCCAACCTTCCCGTCGCACCTCAGGAGGAGGCCGGTCTCACATTGTAACTTGAGAGGAAGCCTCATGGGTCATGCCACATTCTGAAAAACACCGATTTCCCAGTCCACTCAAGATAAGTCCCGATGCCAGGGCACATCTTCGAATGTAACCCTGAGGATGAAGTCACAACACGAAGGGGCACTTACACCCAAGTTACATCATCTGGAAAAAGCCACAAGTTCCAAATACAAAATGACAAGTGGCCTGTCACCCTGTGAACAACGTGAGAGGCAAGTGGAGTTCCATTCCTCAACACAAGACGAGGCCTGACTCTCTTGTTCCAACTCTGCAGAGACCCTGCAATAGAAGTCAGAAATGGAGAGGAACCCTGAGGTTTCTGCCTCAACTTGAGATGAGGCCCTATTCATCGCTGCTGCTATGCACCACGAATCCCGTGGTGGCCCTCAGAACACCAAAGGAGATCTGACTACTCTGCTGAGACACGAGAGGTCCCACAGATGGACACACAACTCGAGAGGAACCCTAAGATTCCCCCAACAACTCCACATAAAATACGAAATTCTCCCCTGCACGCTGGAGGAGGCCCTTTTACACTGCAGCCTTTCCAAAGAAAGACCACATTTCCATTGGAGGCCTAAAGGGTCCTCAACATGTTTTAGGAAACTCAAGAAGTAATCCGAGATATCCTTCCCTACTCGAGAGGAACGCTGGGTTTCCTGTCACAAGGCTTGAGGAGCCCCGTTTTTCCAGCCTCAATCGAGATGAGGGTCTACTGCCCTGCTTCGCCTGGAAAGGAATGCCAACGTCCCCATCACACCTCGAGAGGAGGCTGATATCCACTTGATACTGGAAGGGAACCCAGGGGCCTTGTCACAATTCGAAAGCAACGTTTTTCCCCATCCACTCGAGATCAGGCCTGATTTCCTTAAACAGATTCGAATGTAAGCCTAGAATCAACTCACAACACGACGGGAGTTCTGATGTCCCATTTGCTAATGCGAAAAGAGGCCCAGGTCCAAAATTCAACATGGCTGGAGGCCTGAAACCCCTTTGACAACTCGAGACGAAAGTAGAGTTCCATGCCTTCACACACGTCTAGACCTGACTCCCTGTTTGAAATGGCATACACAGCCCAAGACCCACGTCAGAACAGGAGAGGAACACTGAGGTTCCCACCGCAACTAGAGATGAGGCCCTCTTCCATTGCACCAAACCTACTGGAGTCCCGAGAGGCCCCTCCCAACTCCACAGTATTCCTGACTTCCCATAGGCACCCTGAGAAGCTTGCTGAGATCACTGTCACTAGTTGATGGAACACAGGGTTTGCTGCCGCAACTGGAGAAAGACCTTGGGCTTCCCCCTTGAACGAGTCTTGAGGCTCAATTCCCCTGCCCTGACTCGAGAGTAATGCCATGCTCCCCCTCGCAACTCGAATGGACACTGGACTTCCCTGTGGACACAAGAGAGGCTCCCTGATTTCCCGTCTTAACTCGAGAGAAACCCCAAATATTGTGTCACAAGTAAAAAAAAAAAAAACAAAAAAACAAAAAAAAAACATGAGTTTCACCTATCATCCCGAACTGAGGCTCTTCTTTTCCTGCAGGTCCTAGAGTGCAATCCCAATTCCTCTCTCAAAGCTCCACAGGAGGCCTGACTCCCTTTAGGCCATTCAATGGGCTCCAAGAGATACCTGTCACAACTCGAGAGGAGAGCAGAGTTCTTTACTTCCAGTAAACGAGGCCTGACTCCCCGGGTGAACTTGAATGCAACCCAGAGATCCCTGTGGCCACTGGAGAAGAACACAGAGTTTCCTGGACATAACCCTAGATGAGGTCTATTTGCTCTTCAGTAACTCGAGAGCAATCCCTGGCTCCCCCTCGCAACTCAAATGGAGATTGGACTTCCCTGGAGAAACACGAGAGGATCCCTGAGTTCCCCATCATAACTCGAGAATACTGCCCCAACTCGACAAAAATAACGAGGTTCTCCCGTCATAGTGAGATGAGGCCTTTTCCCACTGCAGCATCTCAAGAGAAATCCCACATTCCCTCTTGAAATTCAAAACGGTATTTGACACAATTGATGCAACTCAAAAATTCCCTGACATACCAGTCCCACTCGAGAGGGCCACTGAATTTCCTGGCAGAACTTAATCAGAGCCCCTACTCCCCTCCTGATCTCGATATGAGGGTCAATTCCCTTGCTTTGTCTGGAAAGGGATCCTGACCTGCCGGTCGCACCTCAGGAGGAGGCTGTTCTCACGCTGAAACTGGAGAGGAAGCCTCGTGGTTAGTGCCACATTCCGAAAGACACCGATTTCCCCGTCCACTCAAGATAAGTCCCGATGCCCGCAAACCTCTTCCAATGTAACCTGAGGAAAAAGTCACAACACGAAGGGGTACTGACACCCCAGTTGCATCCTCCAGAGAAAGCTGCAGGTTCCAAAAACAACTCGAAAAGTGGACTGTCACCCCGTGAACAACTCCAGGAAAGCGAAGTTCCTTTGCTCAACACAAGAGGAGGCCTGGCTCTCCTGTTCCAGCTCTGCAGAGATCCTGCGATCAAAATCAGAAATGGAGAGGAACCCTGAAGTTCCCGCCTGATACCAGATGAGGCCCTATTCATTCCTGCAGCAATGTGCAGGGAATCCCGAGGTGCCCCTCGCAACGCCAAAGGAGGTCTGACTTCCTTGAAGAGACATGAGCTGTTCCCCAGGTCGACTCCCAACTCGAGGGGAAAGCTCAGGTTCCCGCCACAACTCCACGTAAACTACAAAATTCTCCCCTGCATGTTTGAGGAGGCCCTTTTACGCTGCACCATTTCCAAAGACAGCCCAAGTTTCCCCGAAAATTGCAAGGGTCCTTGACACACTTTACAAAAGTCCAGAAGTTTCCTGAGATACACTTCCTCACTCGAGAGGAATGCTGAGTTCCCTCAACAAGTCAAGAAGAGCACCGTTTTCCCCGCCTCAAGTCGAGATGAGGGTCTATTGCCCTGCTTCGCCTGGAAAGGAATGTTGACGTCCCTGTCACACCTCGAGAGGAGGCTGGTATCTCCTTGACACTGGAGGGTAACCTGGGCGCCTTGTGACAATTCGAAAACCACGTATTTCCCCATCCACTCAAGATCAGGGCTGATTCCTTTGCACTGATTCGAATGTCAGTCAAGAATCAATTCATAGCACTAAGAGAGTTCTGATGCCCCGGTTGCTAATCTGAATACAGTACCCGGTCCCAAATTCAACTCGACTGGAGGCCTGAAACACCTTTGACAACTCGAGAGGAAAGCAGAGTTCCATGCCTCACAAATTTCGAGACCTGACTCCCTGTTTGAAACGGAATACACAGCCCGAGACCCACGTCAGAACAGCAGAGGAACTCTGAGGTTCCCACCTCCACTCGAGATGAGGCCCTATTCATCCCTGCAGCGATGCATGAGGAATCGCAAGGTGGCCCTCACAACGCCAAAGGAGATCTGACTTCCCTGAGGAGACACGAGCGGTCCCCCGGGTCAACATGCAACTCGAGAGGAACCCTCAGCTTCCCGCCCAACACCACACAAAATACGAAATTTCTCCTGCATGCCTGAGGATGCCATTTTATGCTGCAGCGTTTCCAAAGGAAGCCCCCGTTTCCTTTGGAACTCAAAAGGGTCCTTGACAAGCTATACCGAAAAGGAAAGCAGAGTTCCATGCCTCCACACACATCGATACCTGACTCCCTCTTTGAAACGGCATACACAGCCCAAGACCCACTTCAGAACAGGAGAGGAACCTTGAGGTTCCAGACTTAATTCGAGATGAGGCCCTCATTAATTGCAGCAAACCCAGTGGAGTGTTGAGAGGCCCCTCCCAACTCTCCAGTATTCATGACTTCCCATAGGCACCCTGAGAAGCTCCCTGAGATCACCATCACAAGTCGAGGGAACCAAGGGTTTACTGACACAACTCGAGAAAGACTTCAAGATTGCCCCTTCAACGGGTCTTCAGGCCCGATTCCCCTGCGGTGACTCGAGAGAAATACTGTCCTCCCCCTTGAAACTCGAATGAAGACTGGACTTCCCTGGCGCCACACGAGAGGCTCCCTGAGTTCCCTGTCATAACACGGGACAAACACCACATGTCAGGCCACAGCTCGAAAAAACCACGAGATTCCCCCGTCATCGCGAGAAGAGGCCCTGCTTTTCCTGCAGGGCCTGAAAAGCAATCCCGTGTCCTCTCTCAAAACTATACAGGAGGCTTGACTCCCTTTAAGCCACTCAATGGGCTCCAAGAGATACCCGTTGCAAATCGAGAGGGGAGCGAGGTTCTTTGCTTCCACTCGAAACGAGGCCTGACTCCCCGGGTGAAACTTGAATGCATCCCCAAGGTCCCTTTGCCACTGGAGAGGAACACAGAGTTTCTGGACACAAGCCTAGAAGAGGTCTATTTGCCCTGCAGTGACTCAAGAGTAATCCCTAGTTCCCTCATGAACTCGAATGGAGATTGGACTTACCTGGGGCAACATGAGAGGCCCCCTGAGTTCCCAGTCGAAAATGGAGAATCCCGCCGCAACTCGAGAAAAACCACGAGGTTTCCCCATTATTGTGAGATGAAGCCCTTTCCCGCAGCAGCTTCTCAAGAAATATCCCGCGTTTCCTCTTGAAATTCGAAAAGGTACTTGAAACCCTTGATGCAACTCAGAAAGTTCCCTGACATACCGTTCTCATTCGAGAGGAACACCGAATTTCCCTTCACAACTTAATCTGAGCCCCTTCTCCCCTCCTGATCTCGACATGATGGTCGATTCCCCTGCTTTGCCTGGAAAGGGATTCTGAACTTCCCGTTGCACTTCAGGAGGAGGCCAGTCTCACACTGAAACTCAAGAGGACGCCTCATGGGTTGTGCCACATTCTGAAAGACACCGATTTCCCCGTCCACTCAAGATAAGCCCCGATGCCCTGGCACCTCTTCAAATGTAAACCTGAGGATGAAGTCACAACACGAAGGGGCACTGACACCCAAGTTGCATCGTCCAGAAAAAGACGTAGGTTCCAAATACATCTCGACAAGTGACATTTCACCCATTGGACAACACGACAGGCAAGCAGAGTTCCATTCCTCAACACAAGACGAGCCTAAGTCTCCTGTTTCAACTCTGCAGAGACTCTGCGATCAAAGTCAGAAATGGAAAGGAACCCTCAGGTTCTTGCTTCAATTCCAGATGAGGCCCTATTCATCCCTGCAGAGATGTGCAAGGAATCCCGAGGTGTCAGTCGCAACGCCAAAGGATATGAGACTTCCCTGAGGAGAAACAAGGGGTCCCCCAGGTTGACACACAATTCGAGAGGAACCCTAAGCTTTCCGCCACAACTCCACCCACACTAGGAAATTCTCCCCTGCATCCTTGAGGAGGCCTTTTATGCTGCAGCGTTTCCAAAGAAAGTTCACGTTCCCTCATGGAACTCGAAAGGGTACTTGACACACTTTAGGAAACTCCAGAAGTTTCCCCAGATACCGGTCCCCACTCAAGAGGAACGCTGAAATTCACTTCACAAGAAAAGAAGAACCCCGTTTTCCCCGCCTCAAGTCGAAATGAGGGTCGATTGCCCTGCTTTGCCTGGAAAGGAATGCCGACAACACATCACACTTCGAGAGGAGGCTGTTATCTACTTAACACTGGAGGGCTATCCAGGGGCTTTATCACAATTCGAAACCACGTATTTCCAAATCCACTCGAGATCAGGCCTGATTTCCTTGCACCGATACGAATGTCAGCCGAGCATCAACTCACAAAAAGAAGGAATTGTGATGCCATGGTTGTTAATCCGAAAAGAGCCCCAGGTCCCAAATTCAACTTGGCGGGAGGCCTGAAACCCCTTTGACAATTCGAGAGGAAAGCAGATTTCCATGCCTCCACACACGTCGAGACCTGACTCCCTGTTTGAAACAGCATACACAGCCCGAGACCCACGTCAGAAAAGGAGAGAAAACCTGAAGTTCCCACCTGAACTCGAGATGAGTTGATCTTCCATTGCACCAAACCCAGTGGAGTTCCGAGAGCCCCTTCCAACTCCAGAGTATTTCTGACTTCCCATAGGCACCCTGAGAAGCTCCCTGAAGACACCATCACAAGTCCAGGGCACACAGGGTTTGCTGCCACAACTCGAGAAAGACCTCGAGATTCCCCCTTCAATGTGTCTTGAGGCCCGATTCCCCTGCCGTGATTCGAGAGCAATGCTGCACTCCCCCTTGCAACTCAAATGGAGACTGGACTTCTCTGGTGCCACACGAGAGGCTCCCTGAGTTCCTCATTGTAACTATAGAGAAATCACACTCGTCGTGCCACAGCTCAAAAAAGACCACGAGATTCCCCCATCATCTCGAGATGAGGCCCTTCTTTTCCTGCAGGGCCTAGAAAGCAATCACGAGTCCTCTCTCAAAACTCCACAGGAGTCTTGACTCCCTTTCGGCCACTCAATGTGCTCCAAGAGATACCTGTTACAGTTCGAGAGGAGAGCGGATTTCTTTGCTTTCACTCGAGACGATACCTGACTCCCCAGGCGAAACTTGAATGCAACCCTGAGATCCCTGTCGCCACTGGAGAGGAACTCGGAGTTTCTGGACACAAGCCCAGATGAGGTCTATTTGCCCTGCAGTGACTTGAGAGCAATTCCCAGCTCCCCCTCGCAACTTGAAGGGAGATTGGACTTTCCTGAGGCAACATGAGAGGCTCCCTCAGTTCCCTGTCGTAATTCAAGAATCCCGCTGCAACTCGAGAAAAACCATGAGGTTCCCCTGTCATCTCGAGATGAGGCCTTTTTCCAATGCAGCATCTCAAGAGCAATCCCACGTTCCCCCTTGAAAGTGGAAACCGTACTTGACACCCTTGATGCAACTCAAAAAGGTCCCCGACATAGGGGTCTTACTTGAAAGGAACACCAAGTTTCCCGGCACAACTTAATCTGAGCCCCTCCTCCCCTCCTGATCTCGACATGAGGGTGAATTCCCATGCTTTGTCTAGACATGGATCCCGACCTTCCCGTCGCACCTCAGGAGGAGGCCGGTCTCACATTGTAGTTTGAGAGGAAGCCTCGTGTGTCATGCCACATTCCGAAAGACACCGATTTCCCCGTCCACTCAAGATAAGTCCTGATGCCAGGGCACATCTTCGACTGTAACCCTGAGGATGAAGTCATAACACGAAGGGGCACTTACACCCAAGTTGCATCATGTGGAAAAAGCAACAGGTTCCAAATACAAAATGACAAGTGGCCTGTCACCCTGTGAACAACGTGAGAGGCAAGTGGAGTTCCATTCCTCAACACAAGACGAGGCCTGACTCTCTTGTTCCAACTCTGCAGAGACCCTGCGATCAAAGTCAGAAATGGAGAGGAATCCTGACGTTTCCACCTCAACTTGAGATGAGGCCCTATTCATCGCTGCTGCTATGCACCATGAATCCAGAGGTGGCCCTCGGAAACCCAAAGGAGATCTGACTACCCTGCTGAGTCATGAGAGGTCCCACAGATGGACACGCAACTCGAGAAGAACCCTAAGATTCCTCCCACAACCCTACACAAAATACAAAATTCTCCCCTGCACGCTGGAGGAAGCCCTTTTACACTGCAGCCTTTCCAAAGAAAGACCACTTTTCCATTGGAATTCTAAAGGGTTCTCGACAGGCTTCCAGAAACTCCAGAAGTAACCTGAGATATCCTTCCTTACTCGAGAGGAATGCTGAGTTTCCCGCCACAAGGCATGAGGAGCCCCGTTTTTCCAGCCTCAATCGAGATGAGGGTCGACTGCCCTGCTTCGCCTGAAAAGGAATGCCAATGTCTCCATCGCACCTCGAGAGGACGCTGGTATCTACTTGACACTGGAGGGGAACCCAGGGGCCTTGTCACAATACGAAGGCCATGTTTTTCCCCATCAACTCGAGATCAGGCCTGATTTCCTTAAACAGATTCAAATGTAAGCCAAGAATCAACTCACAACACGAAGGGAGTTCTGATGTCCCATTTGCTAATGTGAAAAGAGCCCCAGTTCCAAAATTCAACACGGCTGGAGGGCTGAAACCCCTTTGACAGCTCGAGAGGAAAGCAGAGTTCCATGCCTCCACACACGTCGAGATCTGACTCCCTGTTTGAAATGGCATACACAGCCCAAGACCCACGTCTGAACAGGAGAGGAACACTGAAGTTCCCACCTCAACTCGAGATGAGGCCCCCTTCCATTGCACCAAAGGTACTGGAGTCCCGAGAGGCCCCTCCCAACTCCGCAGTATTCCTGACTTCCCATAGGCACCCTGAGAAGCTCGCTGAGATCACCGTCACTAGTTGACTGAACACAGGGTTTGCTGCCGCAACTTGAGAAAGACCTCGAGATTCCCCCTTCAACAAGTCTTGAGGCCCAATTCCACTGCCGTGACTTGAGAGCATTGCCGCACTCCCCCTCGGAACTCGAATGGACACTGGACCTCCCTATGGACACTACAGAGGCTCCCTGATTTCCCCATCATAACTCGAGAGAAACCCAACATTTTGCCCCACAGGTCAAAAAAAAAAAAAAAAAAAACACGAGATTCCCCTGTCATCGCAAGATGAGGCCTTTCTTTTCCTTCAGGGCCTAGAGAGCAATCCCGATTCTTCTCTCAAAACTCCACAGGAGGCCTGACTCCCTTTAGGCCATTCAATGGGCTCCAAGAGATACCTGTCACAACTCGAGAGGAGAGCGGAGTTCTTTGCTTCCAGTAGACGAGACCTGACTCCCCGCGTGAACTTGAATGCAATCCAGAGATCCCTGTGGCCACTGGAGAAGAACACAGAGTTTCCTGGACACAATGCTAGATGACGTCTATTTGCTCTTCAGTAACTCGAGAGCAATCCCCGGCTCCCCCTCGCAACTCGAATGGAGATTGGACTTCCTTGGGGCAACATGAGAGGCTCCCTGAGTTCCCCATCATAACTCGAGAATACTGCCCCAACATGACAAAAACAACGAGGATCTCCCGTCATCGCGAGATGAGGCCCTTTCCCGCTGCAGCATCTCAAGAGAAATCCCACATTCCCTCTTGAAATTCGAAATGGTATTTGACACAATTGATGCAACTCAAAAAGTTCCCCGACATACCAGTCTCACTCGAGAGGAACACTGAGTTTCCTGGCAGAACTTAATCGGAGCCCCTACTCACCTCCTGATCTTGATATGAGGGTCAATTCCCTTGCTTTGTCTGGAAAGACACCCCGACCTTCCGATCGCACCTCAGGAGAAGGCTGTTCTCACACTGAAACTGGAGTGGAAGCCTCGTGGTTCGTGCCACATTCCAAAAGACACCGATTTCCCCGCCCACTCATGATAAGTCCTGATGCCGCAAACCTCTTCCAATGTAACCTGAGGAAAAAGTCACAACACAAAGTGGTACTGACACCCCAGTTGCATCGTCCAGAAAAAGCTGCAGGCTCCAAATAAAATTCGACAAGTGGCCTGTCACCCCGTGAACAACTCCAGAGGCAAGCGAAGTTCCTTTGCTCAACACAAGATGAGGTCTGACTCTCCTGTTCCTACTCTGCAGAGATCCTGTGATCGAAGTCAGAAATGGAGAGGAACCCTGAAGTTCCCGCCTGACACCAGATGAGGCCCTATTCATTCCTGCAGTGATGTGCTGGGAATCCCCAGGTGGCCCTTGCAATGCCAAAGGAGATCTGACTTCCCTGAGGAGACATGAGCTGTCCCCCAGGTTGACTCGCACCTTTAGAGGAACCCTTAGCTTCCAGCCACAACTCCACGTAAAATACGAAATTCTCCCCTGCATGCTTGAGGAGGCCCTTTTACACTGCAGCGTTTCCAAAGAAAGGCCACGTATCCCTGAAAATCACACAGGTCCTTGACAGGCTTTAAGAAAGTCCAGAAGTTTCCCGAAATACACGTCCGCACTCGAGAGGAATGCTGTGTTTCCCACCACCGGTCAAGAAGAGCCCCGTTTTCCTGCCTCAAGTCGAGATGGGGGTCGATTGTCCTGCTTCGCCTTGAAAGGAATGCCGATGTCCCCGTCGCACCTCGAGAGGAGGCTGGTATCTCCTTGACACTGGAGGGGAACCCAGGGGCCTTGTCACAATTCGAAAGCCACGTATTTCCCCATCCACTTGAGATCAGGCCTGATTCCCTTGCACTGATTCGAATGTCAGTTGACAATCTACTCAAAGCTCTAAGGCAGTTCTGATGCCGCAGTTTCTAATCCGAATAGAGCCCCCTGTCCCAAATTCAACTTGACTGGAGGCCTTAAACCCCTTTGACAAGTCGAGAGGAAAGCAGAGTTCCATGCCTCACACATTTCGAGACCTGACTCTCTGTTTGAAACCGAATACACAGCCCGAGACCCACGTCAGAACAGCACAGGAACCCTGAGGTTCCCACCTCCACTCGAGATGAGACCCTATTCATCCCTGCAGCAATGCACGAGGAATCCCGAGGTGCCCCTCACAATGCCAAAGCAGATCTGACTTCCCTGTGGAGACACGAGCGGTCCCCCAGGTCGACATGCAACTCGAGAGGAACCCTCAGCTTCCCGCTTCAACACCACACAAAGTACGAAATTTCTCCTGCATGCTTGAGAATGCCCTTTTATGCTGCAGCGTTTCAAAAGGAAGCATACGTTTCCTATGGAACTCGAAAGGGTCCTTGACAAGCTATACCGAAAAGGAAAGCAGAGTTCCATGCCTCCACACATGCCGATGCCTGACTCCCTCTTTGAAACGGCATACACAGCCCAAGACCCACTTCAGAACAGGAGAGGAACCCTGAGATTCCTGCCTTAATTCTAGATGAGGCCCTCATTAATTGCAGCAAACCCAGTGGAGTGCTGAGAGGCCCCTCCCAACTCCCCAGTATTCATGACTTCCCATAGGCACCCTGAGAAGCTCCCTGAGATCACCATCACAAGTCGACGGAACCAAGGGTTTACTGACACAACTCGAGAAAGACTTCGAGATTGCCCCTTCAACGGGTCTTCAGGCCCGATTTCCCTGCCATGACTCGAGAGCAATGCCACGCTCCCCCTCAGAACTCAAATGGAGACTGGATTTCCCTGGGGCCACACGAGAGGCTCCCTGAGTTCCACGTCGTAACTCGAGACAAACACCACACGTCGTGCTGCAGCTCAAAAAAACCCACGAGATTCCTCCGTCATCACGAGATGAGGCCATTCTTTTCCTGTATGGGCTAGACAGCAATCCCGTGTCCTCTCTCTGAATTATACAGGAGGCTTGACTCCCTTTAGGCCACTCAATGGGCTCCGAAAGATACCCGTTGCAACTCGAGAGGAGAGCAGAGTTCTTTGCTTCCTCTCGAGACGAGGCCTGACTCCCTGGGTGAGCCTTGAATACAACCCCAAGATCCCTTCGCCACTGGAGAGGAACACGGAGTTTCTGTACACGAGCCTAGAAGAGGTCTATTTGCCCTGCAGTGACTCGAGAGCAATACCCAGTTTCCCCACGACCTCGAATGGAGATTGGACTTACGTGGGGCAACATGAGAGGCTCCCTGAGTTCCCTGTCGAAAATGGAGAATCCCGCCACAACTCGAGAAAAACCATGAGGTTCCCCCGTCATTGTGAGATGAGGCCCTTTCCCGCTGCAGCTTCTCAAGAAATATCCCGCGTTCCCCCTTGAAATTCGAAAAGGTACTTGAAACCACTGATGCAACTCAAAAAGTTCCCCGACATACCTTTCTTATTCGAGAGGGACACCAAATTTCCATTCACAACTTAATCTGAGCCCCTTCTCCCCTCCTGATCTCGACATGAGGGTCGATTCCCCTGCTTTGCCTGGAAAGGGATTCCGAACATCCTGTCACACCTCAGGAGGAGGCCAGTCTCACATTGAAACTCGAGAGGATGCCTCGTGGGTCGTGCCACTTTCTGAAAGATACCGATTTCCCCGTCCACTCAAGATAAGTCCTGATGCCCGGGCACCTCTTCAAATGTAAACCTGAGGATGAAGTCACAACACGAAGGGGCACTGACACCCAAGTTGCATCGTCCAGAAAAAGACGTAGGTTCCAAATACATCTCGAAAAGTGGAATTTCACCCAGTGCACAACATGAGAGTTAAGCAGAGTTCCATTCCTCAACACAAGACGAGGCCTGACTCTCCTGTTTCAACTCTGCAGAGACTCTGCGATCGAAGTCAGAAATGGAAAGGAACCCTGAGGTTCCTGCCTCAATTCGAGATGAGGCCCTATTCATCACTGAAGAGTTGTGCGAGGAATTCCGAGGTGCCCGTCACAATGCCAAAGGTTATCAGACTTTCCTGAGGAGACACGAGCAGTCCCCCAGGTCGACATGCAATTTGAGAAGAAACCTAAGCTTCCCACCACAACTCCAAGCACACTATGAAATTCTCCCCTGCACGCTTGAGGAGGCCCTTTTATGCTGCAGCCTTTCCAAAGAAAGCCCACGTTTACCTTGGAATTCGAAAGGGTCCTTGACACGCTTTACGAAACTCCAGAAATTACCCAAGGTACCCGTCCACACTCAAGAGGAATGCTGAGTTTCCCGCCACAAGTCAAGAAGAGCCCATTTTTACCCGCCTCAAGTCGAGATGAAGGTCGATTGCCCTGCTTCACCTAGAAAGGAATGCCGACGTCTCCGTTGCACCTCGAGAGGACGCTGGTATCTATTTGACACTGGACGGGAAACCGGGGGCCTTGTCACAATTCAAAAGCCACGTTTTTCCCCATCCACTCGAGATCAGGCCTGATTTCCTTAAACAGATTCAAATGTAAGCCAAGAATCAACTCACAACACGAAGGGAGTTCTGATGTCCCATTTGCTAATGCAAAAAGAGCCCCAGGTCCAAAATTCAACATGGCTGGAGGGCTGAAACCGCTTTGACAACTCGAGAGGAAAGCAGAGTCCCATGCCTCCACACACGTCGAGATCTGACTCCCTGTTTGAAATGGCATACACAGCCCAAGACCCACGTCAGAACAGGAGAGGAACACTGAAGTTCCCACTGCAACTAGAGATGAGGCCCTCTTCCATTGCACCAAACCTACTGGAGTCCCAAGAGGCCCCTTGCCAACTCAACAATAGTCCTGACTTCCCATAGGCACCCTGAGAAGCTCGCTGAGATCACAGTCACAAGTCAATGGAACCGAGGTTTGCTGCCGCAACTCAAGAAAGACCTCGAGATTCTCCCTTCAACAAGTCTTGAGGCCCAGTTCCACTGCCGTGACTCGAGAGCAATGCCACGCTCCCCCTCGCAACTCAAATGGACACTGGACTTCCCTGTGGACACAAGAGAGGCTCCCTGATTTCCCCATCTTAACCCGAGAGAAACCCAACATGCTGCGCCACAGGTCAAAAAAAGCCACGAGATTCTGCTGTCATCGTGAGATGAGGCCCTTCTTTTCCTTCAGGGCCTAGAGAGCAATCCCGATTCCTCTCTCAAAGCTCCACAGGAGGCCTGACTCCCTTTAGGCCATTCAATGGGCTCCAAGAGATACCCGTCGCAACTCGAGAGGAGAGCGGAGTTTTTTGCTTCCAGTAGACGAGGCCTGACTCCCCGCATGAACTTGAATGCAATCCAGAGATCCCTGTGGCCACTGGAGAAGAACAAGGAGTTTCCTGGACACAACCCTAGATGACGTCTATTTGCTCTGCAGTAACTCGAGAGCAATCCCCGGCTCCCCCTCGCAACTCGAATGGAGATTGGACTTCCCTAGGGCAACATGAGAGGCTCCCTGAGTTCCCCATCATAACTCGAGAATACTGCTCCAACTCGAGAAAAACAACAAGGATCTCCCGTCATCGCGAGATGAGGCCCTTTCCCGCTGCAGCATCTCAAGAGAAATCCCACATTCCCTCTTGAAATTCGAAACGGTATTTGACACAATTGATGCAACTCAAAAAGTTCCCCGACTTACCAGTCTCACTCGAGAGGAACACTGAGTTTCCTGGCAGAACTTAATTGGAGCCCCTACTCCTCTTCTGATCTCGATATGAGGGTCGATTCCCTTGCTTTGTCTGGAAAGGGATCCCGACCTGCCGGTCGCACCTCAGGAGGAGGCTGTTCTCACACTGAAACTGGAGTGGAAGCCTGGTGGTTCGTGCCACATTCTGAAAGACACCTATTTCCCCGTCCACTCAAGATAAGTCCCGATGCCCAGGCACATCTTTAAATGTAACCCTGAGGATGAAATCACAACATGAAGGGGCACTGACACCCCAGTTGCATCGTTCAGATAAAGATGCAGACAAGTGGCCTGTCACCCCATAAACAACCTGAGAGGCAAGCGGAGTTCCCTTCCTCAACACAAGACGAGGCCTGACGCTCCTGTTCCAACTCTGCAGAGACCCTGAGATCGAGGTCAGAAATGGAGAGGATCGCTGGGGTTCCCATCTCAACTCTAGATGAGGCCCTATTCATCCCTGCTGCGATGCACGAGGAATCCCGACGTGCCTCTGGCAACGCCTAAGGAGATCTGACTTCCCTGAGGACACACGAGCAGTCCCCCAGGTCGACACACAACTTGACAGGAACCCTAAGCTCCCGAGACTCCACGCAAACTACGAAATTATCCCCTGCACGCTTGAGGAGGCCCTTTTACGCTGTAGCGTTATCAAAGAAAGCCCACGTTTCCCTTGGAAATTGCAAGGGTCCTCGACATACTTTACGAAATTCAAGAAGTTTCCCAAGATACCCGTCCCCACTTGAGAATAATGCTGTGTTTCCCACCAACAGTCAAGAAGAGCCCCATTTTCCCCGCCTCAAGTCGAGATGAAGGTCGATTGCCCTGCTTCGCCTGGAAAGGATTGCCGATGTCCCTGTTGCACCTCAAGAGGAGGCTGGTATCTACATGACACTGGAAGGGAATCCGGAGGCCTAGTCACAATTCAAAAGCCACGTATTTCCCCATCCACTCGAGATCAAGCCTGATTCCCTTGCACCGATTCGAATGTCAGCAGAGATCAACTCACAACACGAAGGGAGTTCTGATGCCCCGGTTGCTAATCCGAAAAGATCCCCAGGTCCTAATTTCAACTCAGCTGGAGGCCTGAAACCCCTTTGACAACTCGAGGTGAAAGCAGAGTTCCATGCCTCCACACACGTGGAGACCTGACTCCCTGTTTGAAAAGGCATACACAGCCCAAGCCCCACGTCAGAACAGAAGAGGAAACTTGAGGTTCCTGTTTCAACTCGAGATGAGGCCCTCTTCCGTTGCACCAAACCCAGTGGAGTCCCGAGAGGCCCGTTCCAACTCCACAGTAATCCTGACTTCCAATATGCACCCTGAGAAGCTCCTTGAGGTCACCGTAACAAGTCTAGGGAACCCTGGTTTTCCTGCCGCAATTTGAGAAAGACCTCGAAATTCCCCCTTCAATGCGTCTTGAGGCCCGATTGCTCTGCCGTGACTCGAGAACAATCCCACACTCCCCCTCGCAACCAAATGGAGACTGGACTTCCCTGGGGCCACACAAGACGTTTCCTGAGTTCCCCTTCTTAACTCAAGAGAAACCCCACACGTCACGCCACAGCTCGAAAAAACCATGAGATTCCCCCGTCAGCGCAAGATGAGGCCGTTCTTTTCCTGCATGGCCTAGAGAGCAATCCCGAGTTCCCTCTCAAAACTACACAGGAGGCTTGACTCCATTTATGCCACCCAAAGGCTCCAAGAAATGCCTGTCGCAGCTCGAGAGGAGAGCGGAGTTCTTTGCTTCCACTCGAGACGAGGACTGACACCCTGTATGAACCTTGAATTCAACCCAGATATCCCTGTTCCCACTGGACAGGAACACAGAGTTTCTGGACACAATGCTAGATGAGGTCTATTTGCCCTGCAGTGACTCGAGAGCAACCCCCAGCTCCCTTTCGCAACTCAAATGGAGATTGGACTTCCCTGGCCAACACGAGAGGCTCTCTGATTTCCCCGTCGGAACTCGAGAATCTGACGGAAACCCAAGAAAAACCTCGAGGTTCCCCCGTCATCGCGAGATGAGGCCCTTTCCCACTGCAGCGTCTCAAGTGAAATACCACGTTCCCTCTTGAAATTCGAAACCGTACTTGACAACCTTGATGCAACTCAAAAAGTTCCTCGACATACCAGTCTCTCTCGAGAGGAACACCGAGTTTTCCGGCACAACTTATTCTGAGCCCCTTCTCCCCTCCTGATCTCCACATGAGGGTCGATTCCCCTCTTTGTCTGGAAAGGGATCCCGACCTTCCCGTCGCTCCTCAGGAGGAGGCCGGTCTCACACTGAAAGCCTCGTGTGTCGTGCCACATTCCAAAAGACACAGATTTCCCCGTCCACTCAAGATAAGTTTCGATGCCCGGGCACCTCTTCGAATGTAACTCTGAGGATGAAGTCACAACACGAAGGGGCACTGACACCCCAGTTGCATCGTCTGGAAAAGCCACAGTTTCCAAATACAATGCAACAATTTGCCTGTCAGCCTGTGAACAACACGAGAGGCAAGCGGAGTTCCATTCCTCAACAAAAGACGAGGTCTGACACTCCTGTCCAACTCTAAAGAGACCCTGTGATCCAAGTCAGAAATGGAGAGGAACCCTGAGGGTCCAGCGTCAACTAGAGACGAGTCCCTATTCATTCCTGCATCGATGCGCGAGGAATCCCAAGGTGCTCTTTGTAACACCAAAGGAGATCTGACTTCACTGAGGAGACACAAGGAGTCACGCAGTTTGACACGCAACTCGGGAGGAACGCTAGGCTTCCCGGCACACCTCCATGCAAACTACGAAATTCTCCCCTGAATGCGTGAGGAGGTCCTTTTATGCCACAGCGTTTCCAAAGAAAGCCCACATTTCCTTTGGAACTCGAAAGGGTCCTTGACATGATTTATTAACTCCACAAGTTTTCCGAAATACCCGTCCCCACTTGAGAGGACCACTGAGTTTCCTGCCACAAGTAAAGAAGAGCCCCGTTTTCCACGCCTCAAGTCGAGATGAGGGTCGATTGCCCTGCTTCGTCTGGAAAGGAATGGCGACGTCCCCATCTCACCTCAAGAGAAGGCTGGTATCTACTTGACACTGGAGGGGAATCCAGGGGCCTTGTCACATTTCGAAAGCCACCTAATTCCTCATCCACTCGAGATCAGGCCTGATATGCTTCCACCTATTCGAATGTCAGCCGAGAATCAACTCACAGCATGAAGAGAGTTCTCATGCCCCGGTTGCCTATCCAAAAAGAGCCCCAGGTCCCAAATTGAACTCGGCTGGAGGCCTGAAACCCCTTTGACAACTTGAGAGGAAAGCAGAGATCCGTGCCTCCACACACGTTGAGAACTGACTCCCTGTTTGAAATGCCATACACAGCCCAAGACCCATGGCAGAACCCATCTCGAGTTGAGATGAGGCCCTCTTCCATTACACCAAACCCAGGGGAGTCCTTAGAGGCCCCTACCAAGTCCACAGTATTCCTGACTTCCCATAGGCTCTCTGAGAAGCTCCCTGAAGTCACCATCACAAGTCTAGGGGACCAGGGTTTCCTGCCCCAACCCGAGAAAGACCTCGAGATTCCCCCTTCAATGCATCTTGAGGCCCAATTCCCCTGCCTTGACTCAAGAGAAATGCCGCCCTCCCCCCCGCAACTCAAATGGAGACTGGACTTCCCTGGGGAAACTGAGAGGCTCCCTGAGTTCCCCGTGTAACTCGGGAGAAAACCCACACATCGCGCTGAAGCTCTAAAAAAAACCACGTGATTCCCCCATCATCGCGAGTTGAGGCCCTTCTTTTCCTGAATGGCCTAGAGAGCAATCCCGAGTCCTCTCTCAAATCTCCACGGGAGGCTTGACTCCCTTTAGGCCACTTAATGGGCTCCAAGAGATACCCGAGGCAACTCGAGAGGAGAGCAGAGATTTTTGCTTCCACTCGGGACGAGGCTGATTCCCCGGGTGAACCTTGAATGCAACCCCGAGATCCCTGTTGCCACTGGAGAGGAACACAGAGTTTCTGGACACAAGCCTACGTGAGGTCTATTTGCCCTGCCGTGACTCGAGAGCAATCCCCAGCTCCCCCTCGCAACTCTAATGGAGCTTGGACTTCCCTTGGCCAAAACGAGAGGCTCCCTGAATTCCCTGTAGTAACACGAGAATCCTGCCACAACACGAGACAAACCACGAGGTTCTCCCGTCATCGTGAGATGAGGCCCTTTCTCACTGCAGCGTCTCAAGAGAAATCCCACGTTCCCTGTTGAAAATCGAAATGATACTTGACACCCTTGATGCAATGCAAAACGTTCCCCGACATACTGTTCTCACGAGACAGGAACACCGAGTTTCCTGGCATAAATTAATCTCAGCCCGTCTCCCCTCCTGATCTCGACATGAGGGTCAATTCCCCTGCTTTGTCTGGAAAGGAATCCCGACCTTCCCTTCACACCTCAGGAGGAGGTCGGTCTCAGATTGAAATCTGAGAGGAAGAATCGTGGGTTGTGACAGTTTCTGAAAGACATCGATTTCTCCGTCCACTCAAGATAATTCCTGATGCCCGGGCACCTCTTCAAATGTAACCCTGAGTTTGAAGTCAAAATACGAAGGAGCACTGACACCCATGTTGCATCGTCTGGAAAAACCCACAGGTTCCAAATACAACTCGACAAGTGGCCTGGCACCCAGTGAACAACTCAAGAGGCAAGTGGAGTTCTATTCCACAACACAAGACACAGCCTGACTCTCCTGTTCCAACTCTGCTGAGACCCTGGGATCGAAGTCAGAAATGGAGAGGAATCCTGAGGTTCCCGACTCAACTTGAGATGAGGCCCTTTTCCATTGCACCAAACCCAGTGGAGTCCTGAGAGGCCCCTGCCAACTCCACAGTATTCCTGACTTCTAATATGCACCCTGAGAAGCTCCCTGAGGTCACTGTCACAAGTCTAGGGACCCCAGGTTTTCCTGCTGCAATTTGAGAAAGACCTCGAGATTCCCCCTTCAATGCGTCTTGAGGCCCTATTCCCCTGCTGTGACTCGAGAACAATGCCACACTCCCCCTCGCAACCGAATGAAGACTGGGCTTCCCTGGGGCCACACAAGAGGCTTCCTGAGTTCCCCTTCGTAACTCGAGATAAACCCCACACGTCACACCACAGCTCGAAAAAAACCACGAGATTCCCCAATCATCACAAGATGAGGCCCTTCTTTTTCTGCATGGCCTAGAGAGCAATTCCGAGTCCTCTCTCAAAACTACACAGGAGGCTTGACTCCATTTATGCCACTCAAAGGGCTCCAAGAAAAGCCCGTCAAAACTCGAGAGGAGAGCAGAGTTCTTTTCTTCCACTCGAGACAAGGACTGACTCCCCACGTGAACCTTGAATTCAACCCCAAGATCCCTGTTACCGCTGGACAGGAACACTGAGTCTCTGGACCCAACCCTAGATGAGGTCTATTTGCCCTGCAGTGACTTGAGAGCAACCCCCAGCTCCCCTTTGCAACTCGAATGGAGATTGGACTTCCCTGGGCCAACACGAGAGGCTCCTTGCATTCCCTGTTGGAACTCGAGAATCTGATGGAAACTCGAGAAAAACCACGGGGTTCCCCTGTCATCACGAGATGAGGCACTTCTTTTCCTGCAGGGCCAAGAGAGCAATCCCGAGACCTCTCTCAAAACTCCACAGGAGGCTTAACTCCCTTTAGGCCAGTCAATGGGCTCCAAGAGTTACCCGTCACAACTTGAGAAGAGAGTGGAGTTCTTTGCTTGCACTCGAGACGAGGCCTGATACCCCTTGACAGCTCTAGAGGAAAGCAGAATTCCATGCCTCCACACAGGTCGAGAACTGACTCTCTGTTTGAAACCACATTCACATCCTGAAATCCACGTCAGAACAGGAGAGGAACCCTAAGGTTACCGCCTGAACTCGAAATGAGGCCCTAGTCCATTTCACCAAACCCTGTGGAGTCCCGAGAGGTTCCTCCCAAGTCCACAGTATTCCTGACTTCTCATAGGCACCCAGAGAACCTCTCTGAGATCACCGTGACAAGTTGAGGGAACCCAAGGTTTCATGCCGCAACTAGAGAAAGACCTCCAGATCCCCCCTTCAATGCGTCTTGGGGCCCAATTCCCCTGCTGTGACTCAAGAGAAATGCCGCGCTCCACCTCACAACTCAAATTCAGAATGGACTTCCCTGGGGCCAAACGAGAGGCTCCCTGAGTTCCCCTTAGTAACGGGAGAAACCCCACAGGTCACGCCGCAGCTCAAAAAAACCAAGAGATTCCCACGTCATTGCGAAATGAGGCCCTTCTTTTCCTGCAGGGCCTAGAAAGCAATACCAAGTCCTCACTCAAACTCCACAGGAGCTTGACTCCCTTTAGGACACTCAGTGGGCTCCAAGAACTACCCGTCGCAACTCGAGAGGAGATCGGAGTTCTTTGCTCCCACTCGAGACGAGGACTGACTACCGGGTGAAACTTGAATTCAACCCCGAGATCCCTGTTGCCACTGGAGAGGAACACGGAGTTTCTTGACACAACCCTAGATGAGGTGTATTTGCCCTGCAGTGACTCGAGAGCAATCCCCAGCTCCCCTTCGCAACTTGAATGGAGACTGGACTTCCCTGGGGCAACACGAGAGCTCCCTGACTTCCATGTCATAACTCGAGAATCCTGCCACAATTCGAGAAAAACGACGAGGTTCCCCTGTCATCTAGAGATGAGGCCCTTTCCCCCTGGAGCGTATCAAGTTAAATACCAGGTTCCCTCTTGAAATTCGAAACG
Organism: Bubalus bubalis; assembly: GCF_019923935.1. Classification (NCBI taxonomy): domain Eukaryota; kingdom Metazoa; phylum Chordata; class Mammalia; order Artiodactyla; family Bovidae; genus Bubalus; species Bubalus bubalis. The sequence goes on along the minus strand of NC_059181.1, from coordinate 122,766,779 downwards.
GTACTTGACACCCTTGATGCATCTTAAAAAGTTCCACGACATAGCAATCTCACTGGAGAGGAACACTGAGGTTTTGGCACAACTTAATCTGAGCTCCTTCTCCCCTCCTGATATCGACATGAGGGTTGACTCGCCTGCTTTGTCTGGAAAGGGATTCCGACCTTCCCATCGCACCTCAGGAGGAGGCTGGTGTCACACTGAAACTCGAGAGGAAGACTCGTGTGTCATACCACATTCTGAATGACACTGATTTCCCCATCCACTCAAGATAAAAACCCGATGCCCAGGCAGCTCTTCAAATGTAATCCTGAGGGTGAAGTCACAACACGAAGGGGCACTGACACCCCAGTTGCATTGTCCGGAAAAACCCACAGGTTCCAAATGCAACTGGACAAGTGGCTTGTCACCCCGTGAACAACGTGAGAGACAAAGCGGATTTCCATTCCTCAACACAAGACGAGGCCTGATTCTCCTGTTCCAACTCTGCAGAGACCCTGTGATTGAAGTCAGAAATGGAGAGGAACCCTGAGGTTTCCGCCTCAACTCAAGATGAGGCCCTATTCACCCCTGAAGCAATGCGTGAGGAATTCCGAGGTGCCCCTCGCAACCCCAAAGGAGTTCTGACTTCCCTGAGGAGACTCGAGCGGTCCCCAAGGTCGACACGCAACTCGAGAGGAACCCTAAGCTTCCCACCACAACTCCACGCAAACTACGAAATTCTCCCCTGCAGGCTTGAGGAGGCCCTTTTACACCGCAGCGTTTCCAAAGAAAACCCACGATTCCTTTGGAACTCAAAAGGGTCCTTGACATGCTTTATAAAACTCCACAAGATTCCTGAGATACCCGTCCCCACTCGAGAGGAACGCTGAGTTTCCCACCACAAGTAAAGAAGAGCCCCGTTTTCCCCATCTCAAGTCAAAATGAGGGTCGATTTCCATGCTTTGCCTGGAAAGGAATGCCGATGTCCCCGTCTCACCTCGAGAGAAGGCTGGTATCACCTTGACACTGGAGGGGAACCCGGGGGCCTTGTCACAATTCAAAAGACACATAATTCCCCATCCACTCGAGATCAGGACTGATATCCTTCCACCGATTCGAATGTCAGCCAAGATTCAACTCACAACACGAAGGGAGTTCTGATGCCCTGGTTGCCTATCCAAAAAGAGCCCCATGTCCCAAATTCAACTCGGCTGGAGGCCTGAATCCCCTTTGACAACTCGAGGGGAAAATACAGTTCCATGCCTCCACACACGTCGAGACCTGACTCCCTGTTTGAAATGCCATACACAGCCCGAGACCCACATCAGAACAGGAGTGGAAAACTGAGGTTCCTGCCTCAACTCGAGATGAGGCCCTCTTCCATTGCACTGAACACAATGGAGTCCCGAGAGGCCCCTCACAACTCCACAGTGTTCCTGATTTCCCATAGGCACCCTGAGAAGCTCCCAGAGGTCACCTTCACAAGTTGAGGAAACCCAGGGTTTCCTGCTGGAATTCAAGAAAGACCTCGAGATACCCCATTCAACACGTCTTGAGGCCCGATTCCCCTGCCATGACTGGAGAGCAATGCCGCACTCCCCCTCGCAATCGAATGGAGACGGGACTTCCCTGGGGCCACACAAGAGGCTCACTGAGTTCCCCATCATAACCCGAGAGAAACCCCACAGGTCAAACTGCATCTCGAAAAAAACCACGAGATTCCCCTGTCTTTGCGATATGAGGCCCTTCTATTCCTGCAGGGCATAGAGAGCAGTAGCGAGTCCTCTCTCAAAACTCCACAGGAGGCGTGACTCCCTTTAGGCCACTCAATGGGCTCCAAGAACTACCCATCGCAACTCGAGAGGAGAGCAGAGGTCTTTGCTTCCACTGGAAACAAGGACTGACTCCCCGGGTGAACCTTGAATTCAACCCCGAGATCCCTGTTGCCACTGGAGAGGACACTGAGTTTCCCGGGATAACTTAATCTGAGCCCCTTCTCCCCTCCTGATATTGACATGAGGGTCGACTCGCCTGCTTTGTCTGGAAAGGTATCCCAAACTTCCTGTCGCACCTCAGGAGGAGCCTGGCCTCACACTGAAACTCGAGAGCAAGCCTCGTGTGTCATACCACATTCGGAAAGACACCAATTTCCCCATCCACTCAAGATAAGAACCCGCTGCCCAGGCACCTCTTCAAATGTAACCCTGAGGGTGAAGTCACTACACGAAGGGGCACTGACACCCCAGTTTCATCATCCGGAAAAGCCGCAGGTTCCAAATGCAACTCGACAAGTGGCCTGTCACCCCGTGAACAACGGGAGAGGCAAGTGGACTTCCATTCCTGAAAACAAGACGAGGCTCGATACTCCTGTTCCAACTCTGCAGCGACCCTGTGATTGGAGTCAGAAATGGAGAGGAACCCTGAGGTTCACGCCTCAACTCGAGATGAGGCCCTATTCACCCCTGCAGCAATGCATTAGAAATTCCGTGGTGCCCCTCGCAACCCCAAAGTAGTTCTGACTTCCCTGAGGAGACTCGAGCGGTCCCTCAGGTTGACACACAACTCGATAGGAACCCTAAGCTTCCCACCATAACTCCACACAAACTATGAAATTCTCCCCTGCAGGCTTGAAGAGGCCATTTTACACTGCAGCGTTTCCAAGGAAAGCCCACATTTCCTTTGGAACTCAAAAGGGTCCTTGACATGCTTTATAAAACTCCACAAGTTTGCCGAGATACCCGTCCCCACTCGAGAGGAATGCTGAAATTCCTGCCACAAATAAAGAAGAGCCCCGTTTTCCCTGCCTTAATTCGAGTAGAGGGTTGATTGCCCTGCTTCACCTGGAAAGGAATGTCGATGTCCCCTTCTCACCTCGAGAGAAGGCTGGTATCTACGTGACACTGGAGGGGAATCCACGGGCCTTGTCACAATTCGAAAGCCAGGTAATTCCCCATCCACTCAAGATCAGGCCTAATTTCCTTGCACCAATTCAAATGTCAGCTGAAAATCAACTCACAACAAGAAGGGAGTTCTGCTACCCCTGTTGCTAATCCGAAAAGAGACCCATGTCTCAAATTCAACTCAGCTGGAGGCCTGAAACCCCTTTGACAACTTGAGAGGAAAGCAGCATTCCATGCCTCCACACACGTCGAGACCTGAATCCCTGTTTGAAACGGCATACACAGCCCGAGACCCAAGTCAGAACAGGAGAGGAACCCTGAGGTTCCCGCCTCAACTCGAGATGAAGCCTTCTTACTTTGCACCAAACTCAGTGCAGTCCCGAGAGGCCCCTCCCAACTCCACAGTATTCCTGACTTCCCATATGCACCCTGAAATGCTCCCTGAGGTGACCGTCACAAGTCGAGGGAACCCAGGGTTTTCTGCCGAAACTCAGGAAAGACCACGAGATACCCCCTTCTACCCTTCTTGAGGCCGGATTTCCCTGCCATGACTCGAGGGCAATGCCACACGCCCCTCGCAACTCGAATGGAGACCTGACTTTCGTGGGGCTACATGAGAGGCTCCCTGAGTTCCCTGTCATAAGTCGATAGAAACCCCACACGTTGCACCACAGCTCGAAAAAAACCACGAGATTCCCCCGTCACCAGGAGATGAGGCCCTTCTTTTCCTTCAGGGCCTAGAGAGCAATCCCGAGTACTCTGTCAAAACTCAACAGGAGGCTTGACTCCTTTTAGGCCACTCAATGGGCTCCAAGAGATACCCGTTGCACCTCGAGAGGAAAACGGAGTTCTTTGCTTTCACTCGAGATGAGGCCTGACTCGCCGAGTGAACCTTGAATGCAACCCAGAAATCCCTGTCACCACTGGAGAGGAACACGGAGTTTCTGGACACAAACCTAGGTGAGGTCTATTGGCACTGCAGTGACTCAAGAGCAATCCCCAGCTCCCCCTCACAACTCCAGTGGAGATTGGACTTCCCTTGGCCAATACGAGAGCCTCCCTGATTTCCCTGTTTAACTCGAGAATTCCGCTGTAAATCAAGAAAAACTATGAGGTTCCCCCGTCATCGCGAGATGAGGCCCTTTCACGCTTCAGCATCTGAAGAGCAATCCCACGTTCCCTCTTGAAATTTGAAACGGTACTTGACACCCTTGATGCAACTCACAACGTTCCCTGACATACCGTTCTCACTCAAAAGGAACACCCAGATTCCCAGCACAACTTAATGTGAGCCCTTTCGCACCTCCTGATCTCGACATGAGGGTCAATTCCCCTGCTTTGTCTGGAAACGGATCCCGATTTCCTGTCACACCTCAGGAGGCTGCTCTCACATTGAAACTCGAAAGGAACCCTCGTGGAGTCATTCTGAAAGACACCGATTTCCCCGTCCACACAAGATAAGAACCTATGCCCGGGCACCTTTGCGAATGTAAACCTGAGGATGAATTCAAAGCACGAAGGGGCACTGACATCCAGTTGCATCATCCAGAAAAAGCCACAGGTTCCAAATACAGCTCGACAAGTGGCCTGTCACTCCGTTAACAACGTGAGAGGCAAGCGGAATTCCATACCTCAACATAAGACGAGGCCTGACTCTCCTGTTCCAACTCTACAGAGACCCTGATTTTGAAGTCAGAAATGGAGAGGAACCCTGAGGTTCTCGCCTCAACAAGAGATGAGGCCATATTCATCCCTGCAGCGATGTGCGAGGAATCCCAAGGTGCCCCTCGCAATGCCAAAGGAAATCTGACTTCCCTGAGGAGACACGAGGGGTCCGCCCGGTCGAAACGCAACTCAAGTGGATCCCTAAGCTTCCCACCACAGCTCCACGCAAGCTACGAAATTGTCCCCTGCATGCTTGAGGAGGTCGTTTTACACTGCAGCATTTCCCAAAAAAGCCCATGTTTCCCTTGGAATTCAAAAGGGTCCTTAATATGCTTTACCGAAAAGGAAAGCAGAGTTCCATGCCTCCACACACGTCGAGAACTGACTCCCTGTTTGAAACGGCATACACGGATCAAGTCTCACGTCAGAACAGGAGAGGAACCCTAAGGTTCCCTCCTCAACAGGAGATGAGACCCTATTCACTCTTGCAGTGATGCACAAGGACTCCCAAGGTTCCCCTCACAACACCAAAGGAGTTCTGACTTCCCTGAGGAGACATAAGCAGTCCCCCAGGTCGACCCGCAACTCGAGAGGAACCCTAAGCTTCCCGCCACAACTCCACACAACCCACAAAATTCTCCCCTGCACGCTTGAGGAGAACCTTTTACGCAGTAGCGTTTCCAAAGAAAACCCACGTTCCCTTTGGAACTCGAAAGGTTACTTGACACGCTTTATGAAACTCCAGAAGCTTCCCGACATACCCGTCCCCACTCGAGAGCAACACTAAGTTTCTAGCCACAGGTCAAGAAGAGCTCTGTTTTCCCCTCATAAAGTCGAGATGAGTGTGGATTGCCCTTCTTAGCCTGAAAAGGAATGCCGACAACCCCATCACACCTCGAGAGGAGGCTGGTATCTACTTGACACAGAAGGGGAACCCGGGGGCCTTGTCACAATTCGAAAGCCACTGATTTCCCCATCCACTCGAGATCAGGCCTGATTCCGTTGCACCGATTCGAATGTCAGCCGAGAATCAACTCAGAACACAAAAGGAGTTCTGATGCCCCGGTTGATAATTGGAAAAGAGCCCCAGGTCCTAAATTCAACTCACCAGGAGGCCTGAAACCCCTTTGACAATCTGAAAGAAAAGCAGAGTTCAATGCCTCCACACAAGTCGACACCTGACTCCCTTTTTGAAACGGCATAAACACCCCAAGACCCACGTCAGAACAGTACTTGGGGTTCCTGCCTCAACTCGAGATGAGGCCTTCTTCCATTGCATCGACCACAGTGGAGTCCTGAGAGGCCCCTTCCTACTCCACAGTATTCCTGACTTCTCATAGGCTCCATAAGAATCTCAATGAGATCACAATCAGAAGTCGAGTGAACACAGGGTTTCCTGCAGCAACTCAAGAAAGACCTCCAGATTCCACCTTCAACGTGTCTGGAGGCCCAATTCCCCTGCCATGACTCAAGAGCAATGCCAAGCTCCTCCTTGCAACTCGAATGGAGACTGGACTTCCCTGGGGCCACACGAGAGGCTTCCTGAGTTCTCCATTGTAACTCGAGAGAAACACTACACGTCGCGACGCACCTCTAGACATACCACTAGATTCCCTTGTCATCGCGAGATGACGCCCTTCTTTTCCTGCAGGGCCTAGAGAGCAATCCCAAGTCTGCTCTCAAAACTCTACAGGAGGCTTGACTCCCTTTACGCAACTTAATGGGCTCCACGAGATACCCGTCACAACTCAAGAGGAGAGCGGAGTTCTTTGCTTCAACTCGAGATGATGCCTGAGTCTCCGGGTGAACCTTGAATGCAACCCTGAGATCCCTGTAGCCACTGGAAAGGAACACGGAGTTTATGGACACAAGTGTAGATGAGGTCTATTTGCACTGCAGTGACTCGAAAACAATCCATATCTCCCCCTTGCAACACGAGTGGAGATTGGACTTCCCTTGGGCACCAGGAGAGGCTCCTTGACTTCCCAGTCGTAACTCGAGAATCACGCCGCAACTCGTGAAAATGTACGAGGGTCCCCCGTAATCGCCAGATGAGGAACTTTCCCACTGTAGCATCTCGAGAGAAATCCCACGTTCCTATTGGAAATTCGAAATGGTACTTGACACCCTTGATGCAACTCAAAAAGTTCCCTGACATACTGGTCTCACTCGAGAGAATCACCGAGTTTCCCAGCATAACTTAATCTGAGCCCCTTCTCCCCTCCTGATCTCGACATGAGGGTCGATTCCCCTGCTTTGTCTGGAAATGGATCCCGACCTTTCTGTCGCAATTCAGGAGGAGGCCAGTTTCATATTGAAACTCAAAAGGAAGCCTCGTGGGTGGTGCCACATTCCGAAAGACACCGATTTCCCCCTCCACTCAAGGGAAGTCTGTATGCCCGGGCACCTCTTCGAATGTAACCCCAAGGATGAAATCAAAACACGAAGGAGCACTGACACATCGGTTTCATTCTGTGGAAAAAGCCTCAGGTTCCAAATACAACACGACAAGTGGCCTGACACCACATGAACAACTCGAGAGGCAAGTGGAAATCCGTGCCTCAACACAAGACGTGACATGACTCCCCTGTTCCAATTCTGCAAATACCCTGAGATTGATGTCAAAAATGGATAGGAACCCTGAGGTTCCTGCCTCAAATCGAGATGAAGATCTCTGCTATTGCACCGACCACAGTGGAGTCCCAAGAGGCTCCTCCCAAATCCACAGTATTCCTGACTTCCCATAGGCACCAAGAGAAGCTCCCAGAGGTCACCGTCAGAAGTCCAGGGAACCCAGGATTTCCTGCCACAACTCGAGAAAGACCTCGAGATATGGAATTCAATGCCCTTTTCTCCTGCCGTGAATCGAGAAAATGCTGTGCTCACCGTCGCAACTCGAATGGTGACTGGACTTCCCTGGGGCGACACAAGAGGCTCCCAGAGTTCCCCATCGTAACTCCAGAGAAACCCCACATGTAGGGCCACACTCGAGAAAAACCACGAGATTCCCCCGTCATTGCGAGATGGAGCCCTTTACTACTGCAGCGTCTCAAGAGAAATCCCACATCTTTCTTGAAATTCGAAACGGTACTTGACACCCTTGATGCAACCCAAAAAGTTCCCCGACATACCGGTCTCACTCGAGAGGAACACTGAGTTTCCCGGCACAACTTAATCTGTGCCCCTTCTCCCCTTGTGATCTCGACATGTGGGTCCATTCCCCTGCTTTGTCTGGAAGGGGATACCGACCTTCCCGTCGCACCTCAGGAGGAGGCTGGTCTCACATTGAAACTTGAGAAGAACCTCATGGGTCGAGCCACATTCCAAAAGACAACGATTTCCCTGTCCACTCAAGGTAAGTCCCGATGCCCAGGCACCTCTTCGAATGTAACCCCGAGGATGAAGTCACAATACAATTGGGCACTGACACCCCAGTAGTATCCTATGGAAAAACTCTCTGGTTCCAAATACAACTCGACAAATGGCCTGACACCCCATAAACAACTCAAGAGGTTAGCGGAGTTCTGTGACACAACACAAGACGAGGCCTGACTCCCCAGTTCCTATTTCACAGAGACCTGGAGATCGATGTCAGAAATGGAGAGAAACCCTGAGATTCACGCCTCAACTCGAGATGAGGGCCTATTCATCCCTGCAGCAATGCCCGAGGTATCCCAAGGTGCCTCTCGCAACGCCAAAGGGGATCTGACTTCCCTGAGGAGACACGAGTGGGTCCCCCAGGTCGACACACCATTCGAGAGGAACCCTAAGCTTCCCGCCACAATTCCACACAACCCAAGAAATTCTCCCCTGTACCCTTGAGGAGGCCCTTTTATGCTGCAGCGTTTCCAAAGAAAGTCCACGTTTCCTCTTGGAACTCGAAAGGGTACTTGACACACTTTAGGAAACTCCAGAAGTTTCCCCAGATACCTGTCCCCACTCGAGAGGAATGCTGAGTTTCCCTCCACAAGTCAAGAAGAGCCCCAATTTCCGCTTCTCAAGTCGAGATAAGGGTCAATTGCCTACTTCGCCTGCAAAGGAATGCCGATGTCCCCATCACACCTCGAGAGGAGACTGGTATCTACTTGACACTGGAGTGGAATGCGGGTGTTTTGTCAAAATTCTAAAGCCACGTATTTCCCCATCCACTCGAGATCAGGCCTGATTCCCTTGAACCGAATTGAATGTCAGCCAAGAATCAACTCACAACATGAAGGGAGTTCTGATGCCCTGGTTGCTAACTGGAAAAGAGCCCCAGGTCCCAAATTCAACTCGCCTGGAACCTGAAATCCTTTTGACAACTCGAGAGGAAAGCAGAGTTCCATGCCTCCACACAAGGCAAAACATGACTCCCTGTTTGAAACGGAATACACACTCTGAGCCCTACATCAGAACAGGAGAGGAACCCTGAGGTTCACACTTCAACTCGATATCATGCCCTCTTCCATTGCACCAACCCAAGTGGATTCCCGAGAGGCCACTCCCAACTCCACAGTATTCCAGACTTCTCATAGGCACCTGAGAAGCTCCCTGAGGTGACCGTCACAACTTGGGGGAACCCAGGGTTTCCTGCCGCAACTCGAGAAGGATCTCGAGATTCCCCCTTCAGTGCGTCTTGAGGCCCAATTCCCCTTCCGTGACTCGAGAGAAATGCTGTGCTTCCCCGCACAACTCGAATGGAGACTGGACTTCCCTGGGGCCACACGAGAGGCTCCTTGAGTTCCCCGTGTTAACTCAAGAGCAACCCCACATGTCACGTGGCACCTCGAGAAAAAACACGAGATTCCCCCGTTATCGCGAGATAAGGCACTTCTTTTCCTGCAGGGCCTAGAGAGCAATCCCGAGTCCCCTCTCAAAACTCCACAGGAGGCTTGAATCCCTTTAGGCCACTCAATGGGCTCCAAGAGATACAGGTTGCAACTCGAGAGGAGAGCAGAGTTCTTTGCTTCGACTTGAGACGAGGCCTGACTCCCCGGGTGAACCTTGAATGCAACCCGAGATCCCTGTCGCCACTGAAGAGGAACACGGAGTTTCTGGACACAAGCCCATATGATGTCTATTTGCCATACAGTGACGCTAGAGCAATCCCAGTTCCTGCTCGCAACTTGAATGGAGATCAGAATTCCCTGAGGCCGTAAGAGACGCTCCGTGAGTTCCCCGTCATAACTCTAGAATCCTGCTGCAACTCGATAAAAACCACGAGGTTCCCCCGTCATAGCGAGATGAGGCCCTTTCCCACTGCAGCGTCTCAAGAGAAATCACATACTCCCTCTTGAAATTCGCAACGGTACTTGACATCCTTGACAACTCAAAAATGTCCCCGAAATACCAGTCTCACTCGAGAGGAACACCCAGTTCCCATCACAACTTAATCTGAGCCATTTCTCCCCTCCGGATCTCCACATGAGGGTCGATTCCCCTGCTTTGTCTGGAAAGGGATCCCAGCCTTCCCGTCGCACCTCAGGAGGAGGCCGGTCTCACATTGAAACTCGAGAAGAAGCCTCGTGGGTCATGCCACATTCCGAAAGACACTGATTTCCCCGTCCACTCAAGGTAAGTCCTGATGCCTGGGCACCTCTTTGAATGTAACCCCGAGGAAGAAGTCACGACACAAGGGGCACTGACCCCCTGGTTGCATCCTCTGGAAAAAGCCGCAGGTTCCAAATGCTACTTGACAAGTGGCCTGAAACCCCATGAACAACTCGAGAGGCAAGCGGAGTTCTGTGCCTCAACACAATACGAGGCCTGACTCCCTGTTCCAACTCCGCAGAGTCCCCGAGATCAATGTCAGAAATGGAGAGGAACCCTGAGGTTTCCACCTCAACTCGAGATGAGGCACTATTCATCCCTGCAGTGATGTGCAAGAAATCCCAATGTGCCCCTTGCAATGCCACAGGAGATCTGAATTCCCTGAGGAGACACGAGCGGGTCCCCCAGGTCGACATGCAACTCGAGAGAAACCCTAAGCTTTCCGCCTCAACACTCCGCAAGCAAACCAAATTTTCCCCTGCATGTTTAAGGAACCCCTTTTATGCTGCAGTGTTTCAAAAAAAAAACCCTCATTCCCTCTTGGAACTCGAAAGTGTACTTGACACCCTTTATCAAACACCAGAAGTTTCCCCAGATACCCGTCCCCACTCGAGAGGAATGCTGAGTATCCCGTCATAAGTCAAGAAGAGCCCCATTTCCCCCTCCTCAGGTCTAGATAAGGGTCTATTGCCCTGCTTCGCTGAGAAAGGAATGCCAACGTCCCCATTGCACCTCGAGAGGAGACTGGCCTGTACTTGACACTAGAGGGGAACCCGGGGGCCGTGTCAGAATTCGAAAGCCACGTATTTCCCCATCCATTCGAGATCAGGCCTGATTCCCTTGCACCGATTCGAATGTCAGCCTAGAATCAACTCATAACTCGAAGGGAGTTCTGATGCCCCTGCTGCTAACTCGAAAAGAGCCCCAGGTCCCTAATTATTTTCGCCTGGATGCCGGAAACCCCTTTGACAACTCGAGAGGTAAGCAGAGTTCCATGCATCCACACAAGTCGAGACATGACTCCCTGTTTGAAACGGCCTACACACTCCGAGACCCAAGTCAGAACAGGAGAGGAACATGAGGTTCCCACACAAGTCAAGATGAGGCCCTCTTCTATTGCATCAAACCCAGTGGAGTCCCGAGAGCCCCCTCCCAAATCCACAGCATTCCTGACTTCCCATAGGCACCCTGAGAAGCTCCCCGAGGTCACCATCACAAGTCAAGGGAACCCAGGGTTTCCTGCCGCAACTCAAGAAAGACCTCGAGATTCCCCCTTCAAAGCGTCTTGAGGCCCAATTCACCTGCCATGACTCGAGAGCAATGCCACGCTCCCCCTCGCAACTCAAATGGAGACTGGACTTCCCTGGGGCCACACTAGAGGCTCCCTGAGTTCCCCGTTGTAACTCGAGAGAAACCCCACAGTTCGGGCTGCAGTTTGTAAAAAAAAAAAAAAAAAAAAAAAAAAACACGAGATTTCCCTGTCATTGCGAGATAAGGCCCTTTCCCACTGCAGCATCTGAAGAGAAATCAGATATTCCCTCTTGAAATTCGCAACAGTACTTGACGCCATTGACAACTCAAAAATTTCCCCGACATACTGGTCTCACTCGAGAGGAATACTGAGTTTCCCGTCACAAATTAACCTGAGCCATTTACCCCTCCTTATCTCGACATGAGGGTTGATTCCCTGGCTTTGTCTGGAAAGGGATTCCAACCTTCCCGTCGCACCTCACGAGGAGGCCAGTCTCACATTGAAACTCGAGAGGAAGCCTCGTTGGTTGTACCACATTCCGAAAGACACTGATTTCCCCGTCCACTCAAGTTAAGTCCTGATGCCCGAGCACCTCTTCGAATGTAACTCTGAGGACGAATTCACAACACAAGGGGCACTGACACCCTGGTTGCATCCTCTGGAAAAAGCCGCAGGTTCCAAATGCAACTCGACAAGTGGCCTGACACCCCAGGAATAACTCGAGAGGCAAGCGGAGTTCCGTGCCTCAACACAAGACGAGGCCTGACTCCCCTGTTCCAACTCCGCAGAGTCCCCGACATTGATGTCAGAAATGAATAGGAACCCTGAGGTTCCCACCTCAACTAGAGATGAGGCCCTATTCAACCCTGCAGTGATGTGCGAGAAATCCTAAGGTGCCCCTCGCCATGCCACAGAAGATCTGAATTCCCTGAGGAGACACGAGCGGGTCCCCTAGGTAGACATGCAACTCAAGATGTACCCTAAGCTTTCCGCCACAGGTCTCCGCAACAAACGAAATTCTCCCCTGCACATTTAAGGAGCCCCTTTTACACTGCAGTGTTTCCAAAGAAAGCCCTCGTTCCCTCTTGGAATTCAAAAGTGTATTTGATACCCTTTATAAAACTACAGAAGTTTCTGCAGATACCCGTCCCCACTCAAGAGGAATGCTGAGTATCCTGTCACAAGTTAAGAGGGACCCCATTTTCCCCTCCTCAAGTCAAGATGAGGGTCGATTGTCTGCTTCGCCTAGAAAGGAATGCCAACGTCCCCGTTGCACCTCGAGAGGAGGCTGGTATCTACTTGACACTGGAGGGGAACCCGGGGGTCTAGTCACAATTCGAAAGCCAAGTATTTCCCCATCCACTCGAGATCAGGCCTGATTCCCTTGCACCGATTTGAATGTCAGCCGTGAATCAACTCACAACAAGAAGGGAGTACTGATGCCCAGGTTGCTAAATGGAAAAGAGTCCAGGGCCAAAATTCAACTCGCCTGGAACCTGAAGCCCCTTTGACAACTCGAGAGGAAAGCAGAGTTCCATGCCTCCACACATGTCGAGACCTGACTCCCTGTTTGAAATGGAATACACACCCCAAGACCCAAGTCAGAACTGGAGAGGAACATGAGGTTCCCACCTCAACTCGAGATGAGGCCGCTTCCATTGTACCGACCTCAATGGAGTCCTGAGAGACCCTTCTCAACTCCACAGTATTCCTGACTTCCCATAGGAACCTGAGAAGCTCCCTGAGGTGACTGTCACAAGTCGAGGGAAACCAGGGTTTCCTACCACAACTCCAGAAAGACCTCGAGAATCCCCCTTCAATGCGAATTAAGGCCCGATTCCCCTGTCGTGACTCGAGAGCAGTGCCGAGCTCCCCCTCAAAACTCGAATGGAGACTGGACTTCCCTGGGGCCACACCAGCCACTCTTTGAATTCCCCGTTGTAATAGAGAGAAACCAACACATCATGCTGCAGCTCAAGAAAAACCATGAGATTCCCCCCTTATCGCGAGATGAGGCCCTTCATTTCCTGCAGGGCTTAGAGTTCAACCCGGAATCCCCTCTCAAAATTCCACTGGAAGCTTGACTCCCTTTAGGCCAGTCAATGGGCCCCAAGTGGTACCCTTCGCAACTTGAGAGGAGAGCAGAGTTCTTTGCTTCAACTCGATACAAGGCCTGACTCCCCGGGTGAACCGTGAATGTAACTCCCAGATCCCTGTCGCCACTGGAGAGGAACACCCAGTTTCTAGACACAACCCTAGATGAGGCCTATTTGCCGTGCAGTGACTCGAGAGCAATCACCAGCTCCCCCTCACAACTCGAATGGAGATTGGACTTCCCTCGGGCAACATGAGAGGCTCTCTGAGTTCCACGTCGTAACTCGAGAATCCTGACGCAACTCGAGATATTACAAGAGGTTCCCCCGTCATCATGACATGAGGTCCTTACCGGGTTACCATCTCCAGAGAAATACCACGTTTCCTCTTGAAATTAGAAATGGTACTTGACACCTTTGATGCAACCCAGAAAGTTCCCCTACATACCGTTCTCACTCGAAAGGAATACAGAGTTTCCTGGCACAATTTAATCTGAGCCCCTTCTCCCGTCCTGATCACGACATGAGGGTTGATTCCCCTGCTTTGTCTGGAAAGGGATCCCGACCTTCCTGTTGCACCTCAGGAGGAGGCCGGTCTCACATTGAAACTCGAGAGGAAGCCTCATAGGTCGTGCCAAATTCTGAAACACACCGATTTCCCCACCACTCAAGATAAGTCCTAATGCCCGGGCACCTCTTCAAATGTAACCCTGAGGATGAAGTCACAACACGAAGGGGCACTGACACCCCAGTTGGATCATCCGGAAACAGCCACAGGTTCCAAATACAACTCTTCAAGTGGCCTATCACCCCGTGAACAACTCGAGAGGCAAGCAGAGTTCCATTCCTCAACACAAGACGAGGCCTGACTTTCCTGTTCCAACTCTACAGCGACCCTGCGATCGATGTCAGAAATGGAGAATAACCCTGAGGTTCCCGCCTCAACTCGAGATGAGGCCCTATTCATCCCTGCAGCTATGCACGAGGAATCCCGAGGTGCCCCTCGCAATGCAAAAGGAGTTCTGATTTCCCTGAGTAGGCACGAGTGGTCCCCCAGGTCACACGCAACTCGAGAGGAACCCTAAGCTTCCTTCCACAACTCCACGCAAACTACAAAATTCTCCCCTGCACGCTTCAGGTAACCCTTTTACAAAGGAGCGTTATCAAAGAAAGCCCACATATTCCTTGGAACTCTAAAGGGTCCTTGACACGCTTTATGAAACTCCAGAAGTTTCCTGAGATACCCGTCCCCACTGGAGAGGAACGCTGAGTTTTCCACCACAAGTAAAGAAGAGCCCTGTTTTACCCGCCTCAAGTTGAGATGAGGGTCAATTGCTCTGCTTTGCCTGGAAAGGAATGCCAACGTACCCGTCGTACCTGGAGAAGAAGCTTGTATCTACTTGACTGGAGGGGAACCCAGGGGCCTTGTCACAATTCGAAAGCCACGTATATCCCCATCCACTCGAGATCAGGCCTGATTTCCTTGATCAGATATGAATGTCAGCCGAGAATCAACTCACAACACAAAGGGAGTTCTGCTGCCCCTGGGTTGCTAATCCCAGGTCCCTAATTCAACTCGGCCAGAGGCCTGAAACCCCTTTGACAAAATGAGAGGAAAGCAGAGTTCCATGCCTCCACACACGTCGAGACCTGACTCCCTGTTTGAAACGGCATACACAGCCCGAGACCCACGTCAGAACAGGAGGGAAACACTGAGGTTCCTGTCTCAATTCGAGATGAGGCCCTCTTCCACCGCACCAAATCCAGTGGAGTCCCGAAAGGACGCTCCTAACTTCACAGTATTCCTTACTTCCTATAGACAGCTTGAGAAGCTCCCTAAGGTCACCATCACAAGTCGAGGGAACCCAGGGCTTCCTGCCCCAACTCAAGAAAGACCTCAAGATTCCCCCTTCAACACGTCTTGACTCCCTATTCCCCTCCTGTGACTCGAGGGCAATGCCCCGCTTCCCCTTGCAAGTCGAATGGAGACTCTCTTCCCTGGGGCCACATGAGAAGCTCCCTGTGTTCCCCATCGTAACTCAAGAGAAACGCCACACTTCGCACCGCAGCTCAAAAAAAAAAAAAAAAAAAAACACTAGATTCCCCGTCATCGCGAGATAAGGACCTTCTATTATGCAGGGCCTAGAGAGCAATCCCGAGTCCTCTCTCAAAACTCTACAGAAGGCTTGACTCCCTTAGGCCACTCAATGGGCTCCAAGAAATACCCTTCGCAACTCGAGAGGAGAGCGGAGTTCTTTTCTTCCACTCGAGACGAGGCCTGACTCCCTGGGTGAACCGTGAATGCCACCCAAGATCCCTGTCGCCACTGGAGAGCAATACGGATTTTCAGGACACAACCCTAGAACAGGTTTATTTGCCCTGCAGTGACTCGAGAGCAATCCCCAGCTCCCTCTCACAACTCGAATAGAGATTGGACTTCTCTGGGGCAACACTAGATGCTCCCTGAGTTCCCCATCGTATCTCGAGAATCCCGCCGCAACTCGAGAAAAACCACGAGGTTCCCACATCATCAAGAGATGAGGCCCTTACACACTGCAGGATCTCAAGGGAAATCCCACGTTTCCTTTTGAAATTCGAAATGGTATTTGACACCTTTGAGGCAATCCAAACCTTTCCCCACCATACCAGTCTCTCTTGAGAGGAACACCAAGTTTCCTGGCACAACTTAATCTGAGCCTCTTCTCCCCTCCTGATCTCGACATGAGGGTCGGTTCCCCTGCTTTGTCTAGAAAGGGATCCCGACCTTCCTGTCGCACCTCAGGAGGAGGCTGGCCACACACTGAAACTCGAGAGGAAGCCTCGTGGGTCGTGCCACATTCCGAAAGACACCGATTTCTCCATCCACACAAGATAAGCCCTGATGCCCGGGCACCTCTTCAAATGTAACCCTTAGGAGGAAGTCACAACACGAAGGGGCACTGACACCCCAGTTGCATCATCCAGAAAAAGCTGCAGGTTTCAAGTACAACTGGACAAGTGGCTGGTCACCCCGTGAACAATGCCAGGGACAAGCAGAGTTCCATTCCTCAACACAAGATGAAGACTGACTCTCCTGTTCCAACTCTGCAGAGATCCTGCTATCAAAGCCAGAAATGGAGAGGAACCCTGAGATTCCTACCTCAACTCCAGATTAGGCCCTATTCATACATGCAGCAATTCGTGAGGAATCCCTGAGGTGCCCCTTGCAACACCAAAGGAGATCTGACTTCCCTGAGGAGACACGAGTGGCCCCCCAGGTCGACACACAACTTGAGAAGAACCCTAAGCTTCCCGCCACAACTCCCCGCAAACAACGAAATGCTCCCCTGCAGGCTTGAGGAGGCCCTTTTAAGCTGCAGTGTTTCCAAAGAAAGCCCACGTTTCCTTTGGAACTCGAAAGGGTTCTCGACATGCTTTATGAAACCCCAGAAGTTTCCCAAGATATCCGTCCCCACTTGAGAGGAACACTGAGTTTTCCACCACATGTCAGGAAGGGCCCCTTTTTCCCCGCCTCAAGTCGAGATGAGGGTCGATTGCCCTACTTCCCGTGCAAAGGAACGCCAACGTCCACATTTCACCTCGAGAGATGGCTGGTATCTACTTGGCACTGCAGGGGAACCCGGGGGCCTTCTCAAAATTCGAAAGCAATGTATTTCCCCATCCACTCGAGATCACGTGTGATTTCCTTTCAGTGATTCAAATGTTAGCCGAGAACCAACTCAAAACTCGAAGGGAGTTCTGATGCCCCAGTTGGTAATTCGAAAAGAGCCTAGGTCCCAAATTCAGTAAGGCTGGAGGCTTGAAACTGCTTTGACAAGTTGAAAGGAAAACGGAGTTCCAGGACTTGACACATGTCGAGACCTGACTCCCTGTTTGAAACAGCATACACAGCCCGAGACCTAAGTCAGAACAGGAGAGGAACCCAGAGGTTCCCGCCTCAACTCGAGATGAGGCCATCTTCCATTCCACCAAATCCAGTGGAGTCCCAAGAGGCCCCTCCCAATTCCACAGCATTCCTGACTTTTCATAGGCACCCTGAGAAGCTCCCTGAGTTCACCATCACAAGTCAGGGAACCCAGGGTTTCCTGACGCAATTCGACAAAGACTTTGAGATTCCCCTTTCAACACGTCTTGAGGCCCGATTCCCCTGCCATGACTCAAGAGTAATGCCGTGCTCCCCCTCGCAACTCGAATGGAGACTGAACTTCCCTGGGGCCACACGAGAGGCTCCCTGAGTTCCCCGTCATAACTTGAGAGAAACCCCACACGTCGTGCCACAGCTTGAAAAAAACCATGAGATTCCCCTGTCATCGCGAGATGAGGCCCGTCTTTTCTTGAAAGGCCTAGACAGCAATCACGAGTCCTCTCTCAAAACTCCATAGGAGGCTTGACTCCCTTTAGGCCACTCAATGAGCTCCAAGAGATACTGGGCACAACTCGAGAGGACAGTGGATTTCTCTGCTTCCGCTCGAGACGAGGCCTGACTCCCCGGGTGAACCTTAATGCAACCCCTAGATCCCTGTCACAACTGGAGAGGAACATGGAGTTTCTGGACACAAGCCTAGATGAGGTCTATTTGCCATGCAGTGACACGAGAGCAATCCCCAGCTCCCCCTCGGAACTCTAATGGAGATTTGTCTTCCCTGGAGCAACACTAGAGGCTCCCTGTGTTCCCCATCGTAACTCGAGAGAAACCCCACACATCACACCACAGTTCGAACAAAACCACGAGATTCCCCCGTCATCCCAAGATGAGGCCCTTCTTTTCCTGCAGGGCCTAGAAAGCAATCCTGAGTCCTCTCTCAAAACTCCACAGGAGGCTGTACTCCCTTTAGGCCACTCAATGGGCTCCAAGATATACCCATGGTAACTCAAGAAGAAAGCGGAGTTCTTTGCTTCAAATTGAGATGAGGCCTGACTCCCCGGGTAAACCTTAAATGCCACCCCGAGATACTTGTCAGCACTGGAAAGGAACACGTTGTTTCTGAACACAAGATTTGATGAGAACTATTTGCCCTGCAGTGACTCGAAAGCAATCCCCATCTCCCCCTCGCAACTCAAATGGAGATTGGACTTCCCTGAGGCAACAAGAGAGGCTCCCTGAGTTCCCATCGTAACTCCAGAATACTGCCGCAACTAGAGTAAAACCACAAAGTTCCCCCGTCAACACCAGATGAGGCCCTTTCCCACTTCAGCATCTCAAGAGAAATCCCACGTTCCCTCTTGAAATCCGAAACACTACTTGACACCCTTGATGCAACTCAAAAAGTTCCCAAACATACTGGTCTCACTCGAGAGGAACACCGAATTTCCCAGCACTAATTATTCTGAGACCATTCTCCCCTCCTGATGTCAACATGAGGGTCGATTCTGCTGCTTTGTCTGGAACGGAATCCCGACCTTCCCGTCGCACCTCAGGAGGAGGCCGGTCTCTCATTGAAACTCGAGAGCAAGCCTCATGGATCGTGCCACATTCCGAAAGACACCAACTTCTCCTTCCCCTAAGGTAAGTCCTGATGCCCGGGCACCTCTTTGAATGTAAACCCAAAGATGAAGTCACAACATGAAGGGGCACTGACACCCCAGTTGCATCCTCCAGAAAATCCACAGGTTTCAAATACAACTCGACAAGTGTCCTGACACCCCATGAACAACTTGAGAGGCAAGCGGAGTTCCATGCCTCAACAAATGATGAGTTCAGACTCCCCTGTTCCAACTCCGCAGAGACCCTGAGTTTGATGTCAGAGATGGAGAGGAACCCTGAGGTTCTTGCCTCAACTCGAGCTGAGGCACTCTTCCATTGCACCGACCCCAGTGGAATACCAAGAGAACCCTCCCAACTCCACAGTATTTCTGACATCTCGTAGGCACCATGAGAAGCTCACTGAGTTCACCATCACAAGTCGAGGGAACCCAGGGTTTCCTGCCGCAAATTGAGAAAGACCTCGAGATTCCCCTTCAAGGAGTCTTGAGGACCGATTCCCCTGCCGTGACTCGAGAGCAATGCTGCACTCCCCCTCGCAACTAGAATGGAGACTGAACTTGCCTGGGGCCACACGAGAGGCTCCCTGAGTTCCCCGTCATAACTCGAGAGAAACCCCACACGTCGTGCCGCAGCTTGAGAAAAACCACAAGATTCCCCCATCGTCGCAAGACGAGGCCCTTCTTTTCCTGCAGGGCCTAGCGAACAATCCCGAGTGCTCTCTTAAATGTCCAAAGGTGGCTTGACTTCCTTTTTGCCACTCAATGGGCTCCAGGAGATACCCGTCGCAAATCGAGAGGAGAGCAAAGTTATTTGCTTCAATTCAAGACAAGGCCTGACTCTCCGGGTGAACCTTGAATGCAAACCCGAGATCCCTGTCGCTATTGGGGAGGAACACGGAGTTGCTGGACACTGGCCTAGATGAGGTCTATTTGCTCTGCAGTGACTCGAGAGCAATCCCCAGCTCCTCCTCCGAACGCGAATGGGGATTGGACTTCCCAGGGGCAACAAGAGAGGCTCCCTGAGTTCCCCGTGGTAAATAGAGAATCCCACCGAATCTCCAGAAAAACCACAAGATTCCCCCGTCATCGCAAGATGAGGCCCTTCTTTTCCTACAGGGCCTAGAAACAAATCCCGAGTCCCCTCTCAAAACGCCACAGGAGGCTTGACTCACTTTAGGCCACACAATGGGCTCCATGAGATACTCGTCACAACTCGATATGAGAGTGGAGTTCTTTGCTTCAACTAGAGACGAGGCCTGACTCCTGGGTGAACATTGAATGCAACCCCAAGATCCCTGTTGCCACTGGAGAGGAACACGGAGTTTCTGCACAAAAGCCTAGATGAGGTCTGTTTGCTCTGCAGTGACTCGAGAGCAATCCCCAGCTCCAACTCGAATGGAGATTGGACTTCTCTGGGGCAACACGAGAGGTTCCCTGAGTTCCCCGTCATAACTCGAAATTCCGCCACAACACGAGAAATACCACGAGGTTCCCCTGTCATCGGGAGATGAGGCCTTTTCCCACTGCAGCATGTCGAGAGATATCCCGCGGTCCCTCTTGATATCAAAATGGTACTTGAAACTCTTGATTCACCTCAAAAAGTTCCCCGACATACCAGTCTCACTCGAGAGGAACACCGAGTTTTCAGGCACAACTTAATCTGAGCCCCTTCTCCCTCCTGATCTCGACATGAGGGTCGATTCCCCTGCTTTGTCTAGAAAGGGATCCCGACCTTCCCGTCGCACCTCAGGAGGAGGCCTGTCTCACATTGAAACTCAAGAGGAAGCCTCGTGGGTCGTGCCACATTCCAAAAGACACCGATCTCCCAGTCCACTCAAGGTAAGTCCCGATGCCTGGGCACCTCTTCGTATGTAACCACGAGGATGAAGTCACAACAGGAAGGGGCACTGACACCCTGGTTTCATCCTCCGGAAAAAGTCGCAGGTGCAAATACATCTCGACAAGTGGCCTGACACCACTGACGTGACACTAACAACGAAAGGCAGGTGGAGTTCCGTGCCTCAACACAAGACGAGGCCTGACTTCCTTGTTCCAACTCCACAGAGACCCCGAGATCAATGTCAGAAATGGAGAGGAACACCAAGGTTCCAGCCTCAACTCGAGATGTGGCCCTATTCATCCCTGCAGCGATGCATGAGGAATCCCGAGGTGGCCCTCGCAACGCCAAAGGAGACCTGATTTCCCTGAGGAGATATGAACGGTCCCCCAGGTCGAAACGCAAGTTGAGAGGAACCCTAAGCTTCCTGCCACAACACCACACACACCACGAAATTCTCCCCTGCACAATTAAGGAGGCCCTTTAACGCTGCAGTGTTTGCAAAGAAAGCCCACGTTCCCTCATGGAACTGGAAAGGATACTTGACAGGCTTTAGGAAAGTCCAGAAATTTCCCCAGATACCCCTCCCCACTTGAGAGGAACACTGAGTTTCCCACGACAAGTCAAGAGGAGCAGCATTTTCCCCTCCTCAAGTCCAGATGAGGGTCTATTACTCTGCTTCTCCTGGAAAGGAATGCTGATGTCCCCATCTCACCTCGAGAAGTGGCTAGTATCTACTTGACACTGGAGGGGAAACCGGGGGTCTGGTATCAATTCAAAAGCCACGTACTGCCCCATCCACACGAGATCACTCCTGATTCCCTTGCACTAATTCGAATGTCAGCCGAGAATCCACTCATAACACGAAGGGAGTTCTGATGCCCCAGTTGCTAATTAAAAAAGAGGCCCAGGTCACAATTTCAACTAACCTGGAGGCCTGAAAACCCTGTGACAATTCGAGTGGAAAGCAGATTTCCATGCCTCCACACACGTCGAGACCTGACTCCCTGTTTGAAATGGCATACACAGCCCGAGACCCACGTCAGAACCGGAGAGCAAATATGAGCTTCCCGCCTCAACATGAGATGAGGCCCTCTCTAATTGCAGCAAACTCAGTGGAATCCTGAGAGGCCCCTCCCAACTCCAAAGTATTCCTCATTTCCCATAGGCACCCTGAGAAGCTCCCTGAGGTCACTGTCACAAGTCGAGGGAACCCATGGTTTCCTGCTGCCACAACACGACAAAGACCTGGAGATTTCCCCTTCAATGCATCTTGAGGACCGATTCCCCTGCGCTGACTCAAGAGCAATGCTGCGCTTCTGCTCTCAACTCGAATGGAGACTGGATTTCCCTGGAGCCACATGACAGGCTCCCTAAGTTCCCCATCATACCTCGAGAGAAAACCCACAGGTTGTGCTGCAGCTTGAAAAAAACCAGGAGATTTCCCCGTCATCACGAGATGAGGCCCTTCTTTTCCTGCAGAGCCTAGGGAGCAATCCCAAGTCCTCTCTCAAAACTCCACAGGAGGCCTGACTCTCTTTAGGCCACACAATGGGCTCTAAGAAATACCCGTTGCAACTCAAGAGGAGAGCGGAGTTCCTTGCTTCCACACGAGATGAGGCCAGACTCCTCAGATGAACCTTGAATGCAACCACGAGATCCCTGTCACCACTGGAGAGGAACAAGAAGTTTCTGGACACAACCCTAGATGAGGTCTATTTGCCCTGCTGTGACTCGAGAGCAATCCCCAGCTCCCCCTCCTAACTCGAATGGATATTGCACTTCCCTGGGGCGATGTGAGAGGTTCCCTCAGTTCCTCGTCATAAATGGAGAGAAACCCCACACGTCGCTCCACAGCTCAAAAAAAACCGTGAGTATCCCCCGTCATCGCGAGATGAGGTTCTTCTTTTCCTCTAGGGCCTAGACAGCCATACCGAGTCCTCTCTCAAAACTCCACAGGAGGCTTGACTTTGTTTAGGCCACTCAGTGGGTCCAAGAAATACTGGTCGCAACTCTAGAGGAGAGCGTAGTTCTTTGCTTCCACTCGAAAAGAGGCCTGCTCCCCGGGTGAACATTGAATGCAACCCTAAGATCCCTGTCGACATCGGAGAGGAACACGGAGTTTCTGGACACAAATCTAGATGAGGTCAATTTCCCCTGCAGTGACACGAGAGAAAATCCCAGTGCCCCCTCGCAACTCGAATGGACATTGGATTTACCTTGGCCAACACTAGAGGCTCCATGAGTTCCCTGGCGTACCTCAAGAATGCCACTGCAAATCAAGAAAAAACACGAGGTTGCCACGTCATCACAAATGAGGCCCTTTCCCGCTGCAGCGTATCAAGAGAAATGTCACGTTGCCTCTTTAAATTCGAAATGGTACTTGACACCATTGATGCAACTCAAAAAGTTCCCCGACATACCAGTCTCACTTGAGAGGAACACCGAGTTTCCCAGCACAACTTAATCTGAGACCCTTCTCCCCTCCTTACCTAAACATTAGGGTCGATTCCCTTGCTTTGCCTGGAATGGGATTCCAACATTCCCATCGCACCTCAGGAGGAGGCCAGTCTCACATTGAAACCCGAGAGGAAGCCTCGTGGGTCGTGCCACATTCCAAAAGACACCGATTTCCCTGACCACACAAGATAAGTCCCGATGCCTGGGCAACTCTTCGAACCTAACCCTGAGGATAAAGTCACAACACGAAGGGGCACTGCCCTCCCAGTTGCATCGGCCGGGAAAAGCCACAGGAATCAAATACAACTCGACAAGTGGCCTGTCACCACGTGAACAACTCGAGAGGCAAGCGGAGTTCTATTCCTCAACACAAGAGTAGGTCTGACTCTCCTGTTCCAAGTCTGCAGAGACCCTGTGATTGAAGTCAGAAATGGAGAGAAACACTGAGGTTCCCGCCTAAACTCGAGATGTGGCCCTATTCATCCCTGCAGCGATGTGCGAGGAATCCCGAGGTGACCCTTGCAATGCCAAAGGACATCTGACTTCCTTGAGGAGACACGAGAGTTCCCCCAGGTAGACACACAACTCGAGAGGAAGCCCCAGCTTCCTGCCACAACTCCAGGCAAAATATGAAATTCTCCCCTGCAACTTGAGAAGGCCCTTTTATGCTGCAGCATTTCAAAAGAAAGCCCACGTTACCCTTGGAACTCAAAAGGGTCCTCGACACGCTTTACAAAACTAAAGAAATTTCCCCAGATACCCGTCCCACTCGAGAGGAACTTTGAGTTTCCCGCCACAAGTAAAGAAGAGCCTCGTTTTCCCAATCTCAAGTAGAGATGAGGGTCAATTACCCTGCTTCGCCTAGAAAGGAATGCTGATGTCCCCGACACACCTCGAGAGGAGGCTGGTATCTACTTGACACTGAAGGGGAACCCGGGGGCTTGCCACTATTCCAAAGCCACTATTTCCCAATGCACTCAAGATCAGGCCTGATTCCCTTGCACCGATTCGAAAATGAGCTGAGAATCAACTCACAACACGAAGGGAGTTCTGATGCCCTGGTTGCTAATCAGAAAAGAGCCCCAGGCCCCAAAATCAACTTGGCTGGAGGCCTGAAACCCCTTTGACAACTCTAGAGGAAAGCAGCTTTCCATGCCTTCACATAAGTTGAGACCTGACTCCCTGTTTGAAACGTAATACAGAGATCGAGTTCTACTTCAGAACAGGAGAGGAAACCTCAGGTTCCCTCCTCAACTCACGATGAGGCCCTCTTCCATTGCACCAAACCCAGTGGAGTCCCAAGTGGCCCCTCTCAACTCCACAGTATTCCTGACTTCCCATAGGAACCCTGAGAATCTGCCTGAGGTCACCGTCACAAGTCGAGGAAACCCAGGGTTATCTGCCTCAACTCGAGAAAGATTTTGAGATTCACCTTCAACGCATCTTGAGACCTGATTCCCAGCCATGACTCGAGAGCAATGCAGCGCTCCCCCTCACAAGGCGAATGGAGACTGGACTTCCCTGGCGCCACACGAGAGGCTCCCTCAGTTACCCGTCGTATATCGAGAAAAACCCCACATGTCGCACCGCAGCTCTGAAACACCACGAGATTCCCCTGTCATCACGAGATGAGGCCTTTCTTTTCGTGCAGTGCCTAGAGAGCAATCCCGAGTCTGCTCTCAAAACTCCACAGGAGGCTTGACTCCCTTTAGGCCACACAATGGGCTCCAAGAGATACCCATCGCAACTCGAGAGGAGAGCGGAGTTTTTTGCTTCCACTCGAGATGAGGCCTGACTCCCCGGGTGAACTTTGAATGCAACACAGTGATCACAGTCGCCACTGGAGAGGAACACGTAGTTTCTGGACACAAGCCTAGATGAGGTCTTTTTGCCCTGCAGTGAACTGAGAGCACTCCCCAGCTCCCACTCGCAACTCAAATGGAGATTGGACTTCCCTGGGGCAACACGAGAGGCTCCCTGGTTTCCCCGTTATAACTCGAGAATTCTGCCAAAACTCGAGAAAAACCACGAGGTTCCCCTGTCATCATGAGATGAGGCCCTTTTCCGCTGCAGCTTCTCAAGAGAAATCCCACGTTCTCTCTTGATTTGAAACGGTAATTGACACCCTTGATGCAACTCAAAAAGTTACCTGACATACCATTCTCACTCGAGAGGAACACCAAGTTTCTTGGCACCACTTAATCTGAGTCCCTTCTCCCCTCCTGATCTCGACATGAGGTTTGATTCCCCTGATTTGTCTGGAAAGGGATCCCGACCTTCCCGTCGCACCTCAGGAGGAGGCTGGACTCACTTGAAACTCGAGAGGAAGCCTCGTGTGTCGTGCCATATTCCGAAACAAACCGATTTCCCCGTCCACTCAAGATAAGTCCTGATGCCCGGACACCTCTTGGAATGTAACCCTGAGGATGAAGTCACAACACGAAGGGGCACTGACACCCCAGTTGCATCATCTGGAAAAAGCTGCAGGTTCCAAATACAACTCGACAAGTGGCTTTTCACCCCGTGAACAACTCGAGAGGCAAGCAGAGTTCCATTCCTCGACACAAGATGAGGCCTGACTCTCCTGTTCCAACTCTGCAGAGACCCTGCGATCGAAGTCAGAAATGGAGAGGAACCCTGAGTTTCCCACCTCAACTCAAGATGAGGCCCTATTGACCCCTGCAGCGATGAGCGAGGAATCCTGAGGTGCCCTTCACAACGCCAAAGGAGATCTGACTTCCCAGAGGAGACACGAGTGGTCCCCCAGGTCGACACACAACTACAGAGGAACCCTAATCTTCCCGCCAACTCCACCCAAACTATGAAATTCTCCCCTGCACGCTTGAGGACGCCCTTTTACACTGTTTCATTTCCAAAGAAAGCCCACGTTTCCCTTGGAACTCGATAGTGTCCCTGACACACTTTATGAAACTCCAGAAGTTTCCCGAGATACAGGTACCCACTGGAGAGGAACGCTGAGTTTCCTGCCACAATTCAAAAAGAGCCTCATTTTCGCCGCCTCAAGTCAAGATGAGGGTCGATTGCCCTACTTCGTCTGGAGAAGAATGCCGCCGTCCCCGTCGCACCTCAAGAGGATGCTGGTATCTACTTGACACTGCAGAGGAACACGGGGGCCTTGTAAAAATTCGAAAGACATGTATTTCCCCATCCACTTGAGAACAGGCCTGATTCACTTTCACCGATTCAAATGTCAGCCAAGAATCAACTCACAACATGAAGGGAGTTCTGATGCCCTGGTTGCTAATCCAAAAAGAGCAGCAGGTCTCAAATTCAACTCGCCTGGAGGACTGACTCCTTTTACATCTCGAGAGGAAAGTAGAGTTCCATGACTCCACACACGTCGAGACCTGACTCCCTGTTTGAAACAGCATACACAGCACGAGACCTAACTCTGAACAGGAGAGGAACCCTGACGTTCCTGCCTAAACTCAAGTTGAGGCCTTCTTTCATTGCACTAAACACAGTGGAGTCACGAGAGGCCACTTCCTAGCCTACAGTATACCTGACTTCCCATAGGCACCCTGAGAAGCTCACTAAGGACACCGTCAAAAGTCGAGGGAACCTGGGGTTTCCAGCCTCAACTCGAGACAGACCTCGAGATTCCCACTTCAATGCGTCTTGAGGGCCTAGTCCTCTGCCATGACTAGACTGGACTTCTCTGGGGCCACAGGAGAAGTTCCCTGAGTTCCCCGTCATAACTCGAGAGAAACCCCACAGGTTGTGCCACAGCTCAAAAAAACCACGAGATTCCCCAGTCATCGCGAGTTGAGGCCCTTCTTTCCTGTAGGGCCTAGAGGCAATCCTGAGTCCTCTCTTATAACTCCACAGGAGGCTTGAGTCCCTATACGCCACTCAATGAGCTCCAAGAGACACCAGTCGCAACTCGAGAGGAGAGCGGAGTTCTTTGCTTCCACTCGAGAGGAGGCCTGACTTCCAGGGTGAACCTTGAATGCAACCCCGAGATTCCTGTCTCCACTCGAGAGGAACACGGTGTTTCTGGACACAAGCCTAGATGAGGTCTATTTGCCCTGGAGTGACTGGAAAGCAATCCTCAGCTGCCTCTCTCAACTCGACTGGAGATTGGACTTCCCTGGGCCAACACTAGAGGCCCCCTGAGTTCCCCGTCATAACTCCAGAATCCCGTTGCCACTCAAGAAAAACCACAGGGTTCCCCTGTCATCGTGAGATGAGGCCTTTTCCCGCTGCAGCATCTCAAGAGAAATCCAACGTTCCCTCTTGAAATTCGAAACGGTACTTGACACTCTTGATGCAACTCATAAAGTTCCCCGACATACTGGACTTACTCGAGAGGAACACTGAGTTTTCCGGCACCACTTAATCTGAGCCCCTTCTCCCCTCCTGACCTCGACATGATGGTTGATTCTCCAGCTTTGTCTTGAAGGGGATTCTGATCTTCACGTCCCACATCAGGAGGAGGCCGGTCTCACACTGAAACTCGAGAGGAAGCTTCCTGTGTCATGCCAAATTCCGAAAGACACCGATTGCCCCGTACACTCAAGAAAGGTCCCGATGCCCGGGCACCTCTTCGAATGTAACCCTGACAATGAAGTCACAACACGAAGGGTCATTGACACCCAGTTGCATCGTCCGGAAAGAGTCGGAGGTTCCAAATACAACTTGACTAGTGCCTGTCACCCTGTGAACAACTCGAGAGGCAAGCGGAGTTCCAACCTCATCACGAGACGAGGACTGACTATCCTTTTCCAACTCTGCAGAGACATTGTGATCGAGGTCAGAAATGGAGAGGAAAATTGAGGTTCCCACCTCATCTCGAGATGAGGCCCTATTCATCCCTGCAGCGATGCGCGAGGAATCCCGAGCTGGCCCTCCCAACGCCAAAGGAGACCTGACTTCCCTGAGAAAACACGAGGGGTCCCCCAGGTAGACAGGCAACTTGTGAGGAACCCTCAGCTTCCCACCACAACTCCACACAAACGATGAAATTCTCACCTGCACGCTTGACGAGGCCCTTTTACGCTGCAGCGTTTTCAAAGAAAGCACACATTTCCCATGGAACTCGAAAGGGTCCTCGACATGCTTTATGAAACTCCAGAAGTTTCCTGAGATAGCCGTTTCCACTCGAGAGGAATGTTGAAATTCCCCGACAAGTCAAGAAGAGCCTTGTTTTCCCCACCTCAAGTCGAGATGAGGGTCGATTGCCCTGCTTCACCTGGAAAGGAATGCCGACGTCCCCATCGCACCTCAAGAGGAGGCTGGTATCTACCTGACACTGGAGGGGAACTCTGGGGCATTGTCACAATTCAAAAGCCACTGATTTCCCCATCCACTAGAGATCAGGCCTGCTTTTCTTGCACTTATTCTAATGTCATCCAAGAATCAACTCACAACACGAAGGAGTTCTGATGCCCTGGTTGTTAATAAGAAAGGAGCCCCAGGTCACAAATTCAACTCTGCTGGAGGCCTGAAACCCCTTAGACAACTAGAGAGGAAAGCAGAGTTCCAAGCCTTCACACAAGTCGAGACTTACCTCCCAGTTTGAAACGGCATACACATCCCGAGTCCCACGTCAAAACAGGAGAGGAAACCTGAGGTTACCGCCACTACTCCAGATGAGGTGCTCTTCCATTGCACAAAACCCAGTGGAGTCTGAGAGGCTTCTCCCAAATCCACAGTCTTCCTGACTTCCAAAAGGCACAATGAGAAGCTCCCTGAGGTCATCATCACAAGTCGAGGAAACCCAGGATTTCCTGACGCAACTCCAGAAAGACCTCGAGATTCCTTCTTCAACGTGTCTTGTGGCCCAATTCCCCTACAGTGCCTCGAGACCAATTCCATTCTTCCCCTCGCAACTATAATGGAGACTGGACTTCCCTGGGGCCACACGAGAGGCTCCCTGAGTTCCCCTTCGTAACTCATGAGAAACCCCACATTCGCAGGCAGCTCGAAAAAAACAATGAGATTCCCCCGTCATCGCGAGATGAGACCCATCTTTTCCTGCAGGGCCTAGTGAGAAAATCCAGGTCCTCTCTCAAGGCATGACTCCCTTTAGGCCACTGTATGGGCTCCAAGGGATACCCGTCACAACTGCAGAGGAGAACTGATTTTAAATTCCACACGAGATGAGGCCTGACTTCCCGGGTGAACCTTGAATTTAACACCGAGATCCCTGTTGCCATTGGAGAAGAACATGGATTTTCTGGACAAAAGCCTAGATGAGGTCTATATGCCTTGCAGTGACTCGAGAGCAATCCCCAGCTCCCCCTGGCAACTCGAATGGAGATTGGATTTCCCTGGGCCAACACGAGAGTCTCCCTTAGTTCCCCATCATAACTCGAGATTTCCGCCGCAACTCAAGAAAAACCACAAGGTTTCCCCATCATCATGAGATGAGGCCCCTTCCTGCTGCAGCATCTCAAGAGAAATCCGACGTTCCCTCTTGAAATTTGAAATGGTACTTGACACCTTTGATGCAATCCAAAAAGTTCCCTGACATACCAGTCTCACTCGAGAGGAAGACTGAGGTTCCTGGCACCACTTAATCTGAGGCCCTTCTCCCCTCCTGATCTTAACATGAGTGTTGATTCCCCTGCTTTGCCTGGAAAGTGATCCTGACCTTCCTGTCGCACCTCAGGAGGAGGCCAGTCTCACAAAGAAATTCGAGAGGTAGCCTCGTGGGTCATGCCACATTCCTAAAGACACTGATTTCCCCATCCACTCTTGAAAACAACCCAATGCCCGGACACCTCTTCGAATGTAACCCTGTGGATGAAGTCACAACGCGAAGGGGCACTGACACCCCAGTTGCATTGTCCGGAAAAACCTGCAGGTTCCAAATAGAACTTGACAAGTGGCCTGTCAACCTGTGAACAACTCAAGAGGCCAGTGGAGTTCCAACCTCATCACAAGACGAGGCCTGACTCCCCTGTTTCAACTCTGCAGAGACCCTGTGTCCAAAGCAAGAAATGGAGAAGAACCCTGAGTTTCCCGTCTCAACTCAAGATGAGGCCCTATTCCATTGCACCAAACCAAATGGAGTCCTAGACGCCCCTTCCATGTCCACAGTATTCCTGACTTCCAATAGGCACAATGAGAAGCTCCCTGAGGTCACCTTCACAAGTCGAGGAAACCCAGGGTTTCCTGCCCCAACTTGACAAAGACCATGATATTCCCCTTTCAAGGTGTCTTGAGGCCAGATTCCCCTGCACCATATCGAGAGCAATGCCGAGCTCCCCCTCGCAACTTGAATGGTGACTGGATTTCCCTGGGGCCACACGAGAGGCTCCGAGAGTTCCCAGTGGTAACTCGAGACTCCTGATGCAACCCAAGAAAAACCACGAGGTTCCCCCGTCATCTTGAAATGAGGCCACTTCCTGCTGCAGCGTCTCAAGAGAAATCCCAAGTTCCCTGTTGAAATTAGAAACAGTAATTGACACCCTTGATGAAACCCAAAAAGGCCCCCGACATACCAGTCTCACTCGAGAGAAACACCGAGTTTCCCGGCATGACTTAATGTGAGCCCCTTCTCCCCTCCTGATCTCCACATGAGGGTCTATTCCCCTGCTTTGTCTGGAAAGGGATCCCGACCTTCCCGTCGCACCTCAGGAGGAGGCCGGTCTCACAACGAAGTTCGAGACGTAGCCTCGTGGGTCGTGTCACATTCCAAAATACACTGATTTCCCCGTCCACTCTTGATACGAACCTGATGCCCGGACACCTCTTCGAATGTAATCCTGTGGATAAAGTCACAACACGAAGGGGCACTGACACCCCAGTTGCATCGACAAGGAAAAAACCTGTAGGTTCCAAATACAACTCTACAAGTGGCCTGTCACCCCGTGAACAACTCGAGAGGCAAGCAGAGATCCATTCTTCAACACTAGACGAGGCCTGACTCTCCTGTTCCAACCCTGTGATCAAAGTCAGAAATGGATAGGAACCCTGAGTTTCCCCCCCTCAAATAGAGATGAGGCTCTATTCCATTGCACCAAACCCAGTGGAGTCCCGAGAGGCCCCACCCAACTACACAGTATCCCTGACTTATTATAAGCACCCTTAGAAGCTTCCTTATGTCACTGGCACAAGTCTAGGGATCCCAGGGTTTCCTTCCGCAACTCAAGAAAGACCTCAAGATTCCTTGTTCAGTGCATCTTGAGGCCCGATTCCCCTGCCGTGACTCGAGATCAATGCCGCATTCCCCCTCACAACTCGAATGGAGACTGGACTTCCCTGACTCCATAGGAGAGGCTCCCTGAATTCCCAGTCGTAACTCGTGAGAAACCCCACACTCGGGATGCAGAACGAATAAAACCATGAGATTCCCCCGTCATCGCGAGATGAGGCCATTCTTTTCCTGCAGAGACTTGAGAGCAATCCCGAGTCCTCTCTCAAAATTCCACAGGAGGCTTGACTCCATTTAGGCCACTCAATGGGTTACAAGAGATATCCATCGCAACTCGAGAGGAGAGCGGATTTCTTTACTATCATGCGAGACGAGGCCTGATTCCCGAGTGAATCTTGCATGCAACCCCTAGATACCTGTCGCCACAGGCGAGGAACACGTATTTCCTGGACACAAGCCTAGATGAGGTCAATTTGCCCGACAGTGACTAGAGAGCAATCCCCAGCTCTCCCTCCCGACTCGAATGGAGATTGGACTTCCCAGGGCCAACACAGGAGGCATCCTGAGTTCCCTGTCGTAACTAGAGAATCCCGCTGCAACTCGAGAAAAACCACGAGGTTTCCCTGTCATCATGAGATGAAGCCCTTTCCCTCTGCAGCATCTCAAGAAAATTCCCACGTTCCCTCTAGAAATTCGAAACGTACTTGACACCCTTGATGAAACTCAAAAAGTTCCCAGACATACAGGTCTCACTCTAGAGGAACAACAAGTTTCCCGGCACCACTTAACATGAGCCCCTTCTCCCCACTAAACCCAGTGGAGTTCCGAGGGACCCCTCCCAACTCCACAGTATAGCTGACTTCTCATAGGCACCCTGAGAAGCTCCCTGAGGTCACGGGCACAAATCGAGGGAACCCAGGGTTTTCTGCCGCAACTCGAGAAAGAACTCGAGATTCCCTCTTCAATGCATCTTGATGCCGGATTCCCCTACTGTGACTTGAGAGCAATGCCGTGCGTCCCCTCTCAACTAGAATGGAGACTGGACTTCCCTGGCTCCACACGAGAGCCTCCCTGAGTTCCCCGTCGTAACTCGTGAGAAAACCCACACTCACACCGCTGCTCAAAAAAAAAAAAAAAAAAAAAAAAAACCACGAAATTCCCCCATCATCGCGAGATGAGGCCCTTCTTTTCCTGCAGGGCCTAGAGAGCAATCCCGAGTCCTCTCTCAAAACTCCACAGGAGCCTTGAATCCCTTTAGGCCACTGAATGTGCTCCAAGAGATACCCGGCACAACTCGAGAGGAGAGCAGATTTCTGTGCTTCCACTCGAGAAGAGGCCTGACTCCCCGGGTGAATCTTGAATGCAACCCCGAGATCTCTGTCACCACTGGAGAGGAACACGTACTTTCTGGACACAAGCCTGGATGAGCTCTCTTTGCCCTGCAGTAACTCGAGAGTAATCCTCAGCTCCCCCTCGCAACTCGAATGGAGATTGGACGTCCCGGGGGCAACACAAGGGGCTCCCTGAGTTCCCCGTCATAACTCGAGAATTCCGATGCAACTCAAGAAAAACCACGAGGTTCCCCCGTTATCGTGAGGTGAGGCCCCTTCCCGCTGAAGCCTCTCAAGAGAAATCTCACGTTCCCTCTTGAAATTCGAAACGGTACTTAACACCCGTGATGCCACCCAAAAAGTTTCCCGACATACTGGTCTCACTCGAGAGGAACACCAAGTTTCCCGACACTACTTAATCTGAGCCCCTTCTCCCCTCCTGATCTCGAAATGAGGGTCGATTACCCTGCTTTTTCTTGAAGGGGATCCCTAACTTCATGCCCCACCTCAGGAGGAGTCCGGTCTCACTCGGAAACTGGAGAGGAAGCCTCGTGTGTCCTGCCACATTCCTAAAGACACTGATTTCCACGTCCACTCAAGAAAGGTCCCGATGCCCGGGCACCTCTTCGAATGTAACACTGAGGATGAAGTCACAACACGAAGGGGCACTGACACCTCAGTTGCATCATCTAGAAACAGCCACAGGTTCCAAATACAACTCGCCAAGTGGCCTGTCACCCCGTGAACAATTCAAGAGGCCAGTGGAGTTACAAACTCATCACAAGACGAGGCCTGAATCTCCTGTTCCAACTCTGTAGAGACCCTACGATCGAAGTCAGAAATGGAGACCAACACTGAGGTTCCCGCCTCATCACGAGATGAGGCTCTATTATTCCCTGCAGTGATTCGCGAGGAATCCCCAGGTGGCCCTTCCAACGCCAAAGGAGATCTGACTTCCCTGAGGTAAAACGAGGGGTCTCCCAGGTCGACAGGCAATTCGAGAGGAACCCTAAGCTTCCTGCCACAATTCCACGCAAACGATGGAATTCTCGCCTGCACAATTGAGCAGGCCCTTTTATGCTGCAGCGTTTCCAAAGAAAGCACCCATTTCCCTTGGAATTCGAAAGTGCCCTCGACATGCTCTACCAAACTCCAGAAGTTTCCCAAGATACCCATCCCCACTCGGAGGCATGATGAAATTCCCGCCAGAAGTCAAGAAGAGCACTGTCTTCCCCGCCTCAAGTTGAGATGAGAGTTTATTGCCCTGCTTCACCTGGAGAGGAATGCAGACGTCCCCGTCGCACCTCAAGAGGAGGCTGGTATCTACTTGACACTGGAGGGGAACTTGGGGGCCTTGCCACTATTCGAAAGCCACTGATTCCCCATCCACTCGAGATCAGGCCTGATTTCCTTGCACTGTTTCGAATGTCAGCCAAGAATCAACTAACAAGACGAAGGGTTTCTGATGCCCTGGTTGTTAATCCTAAAAGAGCCCCAGGTCCCAAATTCAACTCAGCTGGAGGCCTGAAACCCCTTTTACAACTCGAGAGGAAAGCAGAGTTCCATGCCTTGACACACGTCGAGACCTACCTCCCCATTTGAAAGAGCATACTCAGCCCAAGACCCCTGACAAAACAGGACAGGAAACCTGAGGTTCCCGCCTCAACTCGAGGTGAGGTGCTCTTTCATTGCACCAAACCCAGTGGAGTCCGAGAGGCGCCTCACACGTCCACAGTATTCCTGACTTCCAATAGGCACAATGAGAAGCTCGCTGAGGTCACCGTCACAAGTCACAGAAACCCAGGGTTTCCGTGCTGCAACTCGAGAAAGACCTCGAAATTCCCCCTTCAACGTGTCTTGAGGCCGGATTACCTGCAGTGAATCCAGAGCAGTGCCACGCTCCCCGTTGCAACTCGCATGGAGATTGGACTTCCCTGGGCCAACACGAGCGACATCCTGAGTTCCCCGTCGTAACTAGAGAATCCCGCTGCAACTCGAAAAAAACCACGAGGTTTCCCCGTCATCGCGAGATGAAGCCCTTTACTGCTGCAGTGTCTCAAGAGAAATCCCATGTTCCCTCTTGAAATTCGAAATGGTAGTTGACACCCTTGATTCAACCCAAAAAGTTCCCTGACATACCGGTCTCGCTCGAGAGGAACACCGAGTTTCCTGGCACCACTTAATCTGAGCCCCTTCTCCCCTCCTGATCTCGACATGAGGGTCGATTCCCCTGCTTTGTCTGGAAGGGGATCCCGACCTTCACGTCCCACCTCACGAGGAAGCCGGTCTCACACTGAATCTCGAGAGGAAGCCTCTTGTGTCATGCCACATTCTGAAAGACACCAATTTCCCGTCCACTCAAGAAAGGTTCCGATGCACAGACACCTCTTTGAATGTAACCCTGAGCATTAAGTCACAGTAGGAAGGGGCACTGACACCCCAGTTTCATCGTCCGGAAATAGCCACAGGTTCCAAATACAATTCGATAAGCGGCCTGTCACCTTACGAACAACTCGAGAGGCCAGCGCTGTTCCAACCACATCACAAGTTGAGGCCTAAGTCTCCTGTTCCAACTCTGCAGAGACCCTGCGATCCAAGTCAGAAATGGAGAGGAACGCTGAGGTTCCCGCCTCATCTTGAGATGAGGCCCTATTCATCCCTACAGAGATGTGTGAGGAATCCTGATGTGGCACTTGCAACGCCAAAGGAGATCTGACTTTCCTGAAGAAAAACGAGTGGTCCCCCAGGTCGACAGGCAACTCGAGAGGAACCCTAAGCTTCCCGCCACAACTCCACCCAAGCCATGAAATTCTCGCCTGTATGCTAGAGGAGGCCATTTTATGCTGCAGTGTTTCAAAAGAAAGCCCACATTTCCTTCAAACTCGAAAGGGTCCTCGACACGCTTTATGAAACTCCAGAAGTATCCCGAGATTCCTGTCCCCACTCGAGAGAATCGCTGAAATTCCCGCCACAAGTCAAGAAGAGCCCTGTTTTCACCGCCTCAATTCGAGATGAGGGTCGATTGCCCTGCTTCACCTGGAAAGGAATGCCAACATCTCCATCTCACCTCGAGAGGAGTCTTGGATCTATTGACACTGGACAGGAACCCGGGGGCCTTGTCACAATTCAAAAGCCACTGATAACCCCATCCACTGGAGATCAGGACTGATTTCCTTGCACCGATTCAAATGTCAGCCGAGAATCCACTAACAACACGAAGGAGTACTGATGCCCTGCCTGTTAATACCAAAAGAGCCCCAGGTCCCAAATTCAATTCGTCTGGAGGCCTGAAACCCCTTTGACAACAAGAGAGGAAAGCAGAGTTCCATGCTTTCACATACTTTGAGACCTACCTCCCTGTTTGAAATGGCATACACAGCCCGAGACCCACGTCAAAACAGGAGAGGAAACCTGAGGTTCCCGCCTCAACACGAGATGAGGCGCTCTTCCATTGCACCAAACCCTGTGGAGTCCGAGAGGCCCCCCAATGTCCACAGTCTTCCTGATTTCCAATAGGCACAATGAGAAGCTCCCTGAGGTCACCTTCACAAGTCGAGAAAACCCAGGGTTACCTGCACAACTTGAGAAAGCCCACAAAGTTCCCCCTTCAACCTGTCTTGAGGCCAGATTCCCCTGCAGTGAATCGAGAGCAATGCAGAGCTCCCCCTTGCAACTCGAATGGTGACTGGACTTCCCTGGGGCAACACGAGAGGCTCTTTGCTTTCCTGGTCAAAATTCGAGAATCCCGATGCAACTCGAGAAAAACCACGAGGTTCCTCTGTCATCGTGAGATGAGGCCGGTTCCCGCTGTAGCGTCTCAAGAGAAATCCTAAGTTCCCTCCTGAAATTCTAAATGGTATTTGACACCCTTGACGCAACCCAAAAAGTTCCCCGACATACCCATCTCCCTTGAGAGGAACACCGAGTTTCCCAGCACCACAATGCTGAAACTCCTGATACAAGTCAAGAAGAGCCCCCTTTCCCCGCCTCAGGTCAAGATGTGGGTCGATTGCCCTGCTTTGCCTGGAAAGGAATGCCGTCGTCCACATCACACCTCAAGAGGAGGCTGGTATCAACTTGACACTGGAGGGGAACCCGGGGGCCTTGTCACAATTCGAAAGCCACTGATTTGCCCATCCATTCAATATCAGGCCTGATTTCCTTGCACCGTTTCGAATGTCAGCCGAGAATCAACTCACAACACTAAGGAGTTCTGATGCCCTGGTTCTTAATCTGAAAGGAGCCCCAGGTCCCAAATTCAACTCGGCTGGAGGCCTGAAACCCCTTTGACAACTCGACAGGAAAGCAGAGTTCCATGTCTTCACACATGTCGAGACCTATCTCCCTGTTTGAAATGGAATACACAGCCCGACACCCACATCAAAACAGGAAAGGAAACCTGAGGTTCCCGCCTCAACTGGAGATGAGGCACTCTTCCATTGCACCAAACCCAGTGGAGTCCGAGAGGCCCCTCCAAGTCTACAGTATTCCTGACTTCCAATAGGCACAATGAGAAGCTCCCTGAGGTCACCGGCACAAGTCGCGGAAACCCAGGATTTCCTGCCACAACTCTAGAAAGACCTCGAGATTCCCCCTTCAAGGCGTCTTGAGGCCGGATTCCCCTGCAGTGAATTGAGAGCAATGCCGCACTCCCCCTGGCAACTCGAATGTAGATAGGACTTCCCTGGGGCAACATGAGAGGCCCTATTATTTCCCCATTGTAACTCGAGGAAAACCGCACATGTTGCGCCGCAGTTCGAAAAAAACCATGACATTCGCCCATAATCGTGAGATGAAGCCTTTCTTTTCCTGCAGGGCCTAGAGAGCAATCCGGAGTCCTCTCTCAAAACTCCACAGTAGGCTTGACTCCCTTTAGGCCACTCAATGATACCCATCAAGAGATACCCATCGCAACTGGAGAGGAGAGTGGAATTCTTTGCTTCCACTGGAGACGAGGCATGACTCCCCGGGTGAACCTTGAATGTAACACCGAGATCCCTGTTGCCTTGGGAGAGGAATATGGATTTTCTGAACAAAAACCTAGATGAGGTCTATTTGCCCTACAGTGACTCGAGAGTAATCCCCAGCTCCCCATCATAACTCGAATGGAGATTGGACTTCCCGGGGGCAACACGAGGGGCTCCCTGAGTTCCCCATCATAACTCGAGAATCCCGCCGCAACTCGAGAAAACCACGAGGTTCCCCTGTTATCGTGAGATGAGGCCCCTTCCCGCTGAAGTGTCTCAAGAGAAATCTCACGTTCCCTCTTGAAATTCGAAACAGTACTTGACACCCGTGATGCAACCCAAAAAGTTCCCCAACATACCGGTCTCATTAGAGAGGTACACCGAGTTTCCCGGCACCACTTAATCTGAGCCCCTTCTCCCCGCCTGATCTCGACATGTGGGTCGATTCCCCTGCTTTGTCTAGAAAGGGATCCCGACCATCCTGTCGTACCTCAGGAGGAGGCCGGTCTCACAAAAAAATTCGAGAGGTAGTCTCATGGGTCAAGCCACATTCCAAAAGACACGGATTTCCCTGTCCACTCAAGAAAGGTCCCTATGCCCAGGAACCTCTTCGAATGTAATCCTGAGGATGATGTCACAACATGAACGGGTACTCCCTCCCCAGTTGCATCATCTGGAAACAGCCGCAGGTTCCAAATACCACTCGACAAGTGACCTGTCACCCCGTGAACAACTCAAGTGGCCATCAGAGTTCGTACCTCATCACAAGAGGGGCCTGACTCTCCTGTTTCAACTCTGCAGAGACCCTGCGATCAAAGTCAGAAATGGAGAACAACGCTGAGGTTCCCGCCTCATCTCGAGATGAGGCCCTATTCTTCCCT
Source organism: Bubalus bubalis (assembly GCF_019923935.1). NCBI lineage: Eukaryota > Metazoa > Chordata > Mammalia > Artiodactyla > Bovidae > Bubalus > Bubalus bubalis. The sequence continues at coordinate 122,728,279 of NC_059181.1, read as the reverse complement.
GCAGCGATGTGCGAGGAACCCCGGGGTGGCCCTCGCAACGCCAAAGAAGATCTGACTTCCCTGAGGAAACACAAGCCATCAGATTGCCCTGCTTTGCCTGGAGAGGAATGCCTACGTACCCATCACACCTCGAGAGGAGGCTGGTATTTACTTGACACTGGAGGGGAACCCAGCGGCCTTGTCACAATTCGAAAGCCACTGATTCTCCATCCACTCGAGATCAGGCCTGATTTCCTTGCACCGTTTCGAATGTCAGCCAAGAATCAACTAACAAGACGAAGGAGTTCTGATGTCCTGGTTGTTAATCCGAAAAGAGCCCCAGGTCCCAAATTCAACTCAGCTGGAGGCCTGAAACCCCTTTGACAACTTGAAAGGAAAGCAGAGTTCAATGCCTTCACACATGTCGAGAACTACCTCCCTGTTTAAAACAGCATACTCAGCCCAAGACCCACGTCAAAACAGGAGAGGAAACCTGAGTTTGCTGCCTCAACTCAATATGAGGCGCTCTTAAATTGCACCAAACCCAGGGGAATCCAAGAGGCCCCTCCCAAGTCCACAGTGTTCCTGCCATTCAATAGGCACAATTAGAAGCTCCCTGAGGTCACCGTCACAAGTCGAGGAAACCCAGGGTTTCTGTTCCGCAACTTGAGAAAGACCTCAAAATTACCGCATCAGCCCATCTTGAGACCGGATTCCCCTTAGTGAATCCAGAGCAGTGCCATGCTCGCCCTCGCAACTCGAATGGAGACTGGACTTCCCTGGCACCACACAAGAGGCTCCCTGAGTTCCCCTTCATAACTCGTGAGAAAACCCACACTCACACCGCAGCTCGAAAAAAACCAGGAGATTCCCCCGTGATCGCAAGATGAGGCGCTTTTTTTCTTGCAGGGCCTAGAGAGCAATCCCGAGTCCTCTCTCAAAACTCCACAGGAGGCTTGACTCCCTTTAGGCCACTCAATGGGCTCCAAGAGATACCCTTCGCAACTCGAGAGGAGAGCAGAGTTCTGTGCTTCCACTCGAGACGAGGCCTGACTCTGCGGGTGAATCTTGAATGCAACCCCGAGATCCCTGTCGAAACTGGAGAGGAACACGTAGTTTCTGGACACAAGCCTGGATGAGCTCTATTTGCCCTGCAGTGACTCGAGAGCAATCCCCAGCTCTCCCTCGCAACTTGATTGGAGATTGGATTTCATTGGGGCCAACAGGAGAGGCATCCTGAGTTCCCCGTCATACTCGAGAATCCCGCTGCAACTCGAGAAAAACCACGAGGTTCCTCGTCATCGCGAAATGAGGGCCCTTCCCACTGCAGCGTCTCTAGAGTAATCCCACGTTCCCTCTTGAAATTCGAAACGGTACTTGACACCCTTGATGCAATCCAAAAAGTTCCCCGACATATCAGTCTCACTCGAGAGGAACACCGTGTTTGCATGTACCACTTAATCTGAGCCCCTTCTCCCCTCCTGATCTCTACATGAGGGTCCATTCCCCTGGTTTGTCTGGAAAGGGGTGCCCACCTTCCCATCCCACCCCAGGAGCAGGCTGGTCTCACAAAGAAATCGGAGAGGTAGCCTCATGGGTCATGCCACATTCCGAAAGACACCGATTGACCTGTCCACTCTTTATAAGAACCCAAAGCCCCCAAATCTCTTCGAATGTAACCCTGTGGATGAAGTCACGACACGAAGGGGCACTGACACCCAGGTTGCACCGTCTAGAAAAACCCGCAGGTTCCAAATACAACTCGACAAGTGGCCTGTCACCCCTTGAACAACTAGAGAGGCAAGCGGAGTTCCATTCCTCAACAAAAGATGAGTCTTGACTCTCCTGTTCCAACTCTCCAGAGACCCTTTGATCCAAATCAGAAATGGAGAGGAACCCTGAGATTCCCGCCTCAACTCGAGATGAGGCCCACTTCCATTGCACCTAACCTAGTGGAGTCCCGAGAGTCCCCTCCCAACTCCACAGTATCCCTGACTTCTCAGAGGCACCCTGAGAAGCTCCCTGAGGTCACTGGCACAAGTTTAGGGAACCCAGGGTTTCCTGCCGCAACTTGAGAAAGACCTCGAGATTCCTTCTTCAACACGTCTTGAGGCCTGATTCCCCTACCGTGACTCAAGAGCAATGACCCGCTCCCACTCGCAGCTCAAATGGAGACTGTTCTTCCCTGGCGCCACACGAGAGGCTCCTTGATTCCCCGTCGTAACTAGAGAATCCCGCCAAAAATCGAGAAAAACCACGAGGTTCCCCCGTCATAGCGAGATGAAGACCTTCCTTTCTGCAGGGCCTAGAGAGCAATTCTGAGTCCTCTCTTACAACTCCACAGGTGGCTTGACTCCCTTTAGGCCACTCAAATGGCTCCAAGAGATACCCGTCGCAACTCGAGAGGAGAGAGGAGTTCTTTGCTTCCACTAGAGATGGGGCCTGATTCCCCAGGTGAATCTTGAATGCAACCCCGAGATCCCTGTCGCAACTGGAGAAGAACACATAGTTTCTGGACACAAGCCTAGATGAAGTCTATTTGCCCTGCAGTGACTCGAGAGCAATCCCCAGCTCTCCCTCGTAACTCGAATGGAGATTGGACTTCCCTGGGGCAACATGAGAGGCTCCCTGAGTTCCCCGTTGTAACTCGAGAATCCAACTGCAACTTGAGAAAAACCACAAGGTTTCCCGGTCATCGCGAGATGAAGCCCTTTCCTGCTGCAGCATCTCAAGGGAAATCCCACATTCGCTCTTGAAATTTGAAACGGTACTTGACACCCTTGATTCCACTCAAAAAGTTCCCTGACATACCGGTCTCACTCGAGAGGAACACCAAGTTTCCCAGCACCACTTAATCTGAGACCCTTCTCCCCTCCTGATCTCGACATTAGGGTATATTCCCCTGCTTTGTCTGGAAAGGGATCCCGACCTTCACGTCCCACCTCAGGAGGAGGCCGGTCTCACACTGAAACTAGAGAGGAAGCCTCGTGTGTTGTGCCACATTCCGAAAGACACCGATTTCCCCATCCACTCAAGAAAGGACCTGGTGCCCAGGCACCTCTTCAAATGTAACCGTGAGGATGAGGTCACAACATGAAGTGGCATTGACACCCAAGTTGCATCATTCGGAAACAGCCGCAGGTTCCAAATACAACTCGACAAGTGGTCTGTCACCCCATGAACAACTCGAGAGTCCAGCGGAGTTCCAATCTCATCACAAGACGAGACCTGACTCTCCTGTTCCAACTCTGCAGAGCCCTGCGATCGAAGTCAGAAATTGAGAGGAACACTAAAGTTCCGGCCTCATGTTGAGATGAGGCCCTATTCATCCCTGCAGCGATGTGCGAGGAAACCCGAAGTGGCCCTCCCAATGCCAAAGGAGATCTGACTTCACTGAGGAAACACGAGGGGTCCCCCAGGTCGACAGGCAACTCGAGAGGAACCCTAACCTTCCCACCACAACTCCACGCAAACGACGAAATTCTCAGCTGCAAGCTTGAGGAGGCCCTTTTACGCTGCAGCATTTCCAAAGAAAGCCCACGTTTCCTTTGGATCTCAAAAGGGTCCTCGACACGCTTAACGCAACTCCAGAAGTTTCCCGAGATACCTGTCCCCACTCTAGAGAAATGCTGAAATTCCCACCACAAGTCAAGAAGAGCCCCGTTTTCCCCGCCTCAGGTAGAGATGAGGTTCGATTGCCCTGCTTCACCTGGAAAGGAATGCCTACATCCCCGTCGCACCTCGAGTGGTAGCTCGTATGTTCTTGACACTGGAGGGGAACCCTGGGGCCTTGTCACAATTAAAAAGCAACTGATTTCACCATCCACTCGAGATCAGGCCTGATTTCCTTGCACCGATTCAAAACTCAGGCGAAAATCAAATCACAACACGATGGAGTTCTGATGCCCTGGTTGTTAATCCGAAAGTAGCCCCAGGTCCCACATTCACTCGGCTTGAGGCCTAAAACGCCTTTGACCACTCGAGAGGAAAGCAGAGTTCCATTCCTTCACGCACATTGAGACCTACCTCCCTGTTTGAAATGGCATACACAGCCCGAGACCCACGTCAAAACAGGAGAGGAAACCTGAGGTTCCCGCCTCAACTCGAGATGAGGCGCTCTTCCATAGCACCAAACCCAGTCGAGTCTGAGAGGCCCCTCCCAAGTCCACAGTCTTCTTGACTTCCAGTAGGCACAATGAGAAGGTGCCTGAGGTCACCGTCACAAATCGAGGAAACCCAGGGATTCCTGCCGCAACTCGATAAAGACCTCGAAATTCCCCCTTCAGCGCGTCTTGAGGCTGGGTTCCGCTTCAGTGATTCAAGAGCAATGCTGCACTCCCCCTTGCAACTCGAATGGAGACTGGACTTCCCTGGGGACACACAAGAGGCTCCTTTAGTTCCCCATCATATCTCGAGGAAAACCCCACACGTTGCGCCACAGCTCGAGAAAAACCACGAGATTCGCCCGTCATTGCAAGATGAGGCCCTTCACTTCCTGCAGGGCCTAGAGAGCAATCCCGAGTCCTCTCTCAAAACTCCACAGGAGCATTGACTCACTTTAGGCCTCTCTATGGGCTCCAAGAGATACCCCTTGCAACTGGAGAGGAGAGCGGAATTCTTTGCTTTCATTGGAGATGAGGCCTGACTCCCCAGGTGGACCTTGAATGTAACACCGAGATCCCAGTTGCCATTGGAGAGGAACACGTATTTTCTGGACAAAAGCCTAGATGAGGTCTATTTGTCCTGCAGTGACTCGAGTGCAATTCCCGGCTCCACCTTGCAACTCGAATGGAGATTGGACTTCCCTGTGCAAACACAAGAGGCATCCAGAGTTCCCCTTCGTAACTTGAGAATCCCGCAGCAACTCAAGAAAAACCACGAGGTTCCCCCATCATCGCGAGATGAAGCCCTTTCCCAGTGCAGCATCTCAAGAAAAATCCCACGTTTCCTCTTGAAATTCGAAATGGTACCTGACACCCTTGATGCAACCCAAAAAGTTCCCCAACATACCGGTCTCACTCAAGAGGAACACGGATTTTCCCAGCAGCACTTAATCTGAGCCCCTTCTCCCCTCCTGATCTCGACATGAGGCTCAATTAATCTGCTTTGTCTGGAAGGGGATCCCGACCTTCTCATCCCACCTTAGGATGAGGCCGGTCTCACACTGAAACTCGAGAGGAAGCCTCGTGTGTCATGCCACATTCTGAAAGACACCAATTTCCCGGTCCACTCAAGAAAGGTGCCGATGGCAGGGCACCTCTTCGAATGTAACCCTGAGGTTGAAGTCACAACACAAAGGGGCACTGACACTCCAGTTGCATCGTCCGGAAACAGCCGCAGGTTCCAAATACAACTCGACAAGTTGCCTGTCACTACATGAACAACTCAAGGGGCCAGCGGAGTTCCAACCTCATCACAATAGGAGGCCTGAAACTCCTGTTCAAACTCTGTAGAGTCCCTGTGAACAACGTCAGAAATGGAGAGGAATACTGAGGTTCCCGCCTCTTATCGAGATGAGGTCCTATTCATACCTGCAGGGATGTGCGAGGTATCCCCAGGTGGCCCTGGCAATGCAAAATGAGATCTGACTTCCCTGAGGAACACGGGCTGCCCCCAGGACGACAGGCAACTCGAGAGGAACCCTAACTTTCCAGCCACAACCACGCAAACGATGAAATTCTTGCCTGCACGCATAATGAGGCCCTTTGATGCTACAGCGTTACCAAAGAGAGCCCACGTTTCCCTTGGAACACAAAAGCATCCATGAAACGCTTTACAAAACTCCAGAAGTTTCCCGAGATACCTGTCCCCACTTGAGAGGAACGCTGAAATTCCCGCCCCAAGTTAAGAGAGCACGGTTTTCCCTGCCTCAAATTGAGATGAGGGTCGATTACACTGCTTTGCCTGGAAAGGAATGCCGACGTCCCTGTCGCACCTTGAGAGGAGGCTGGTATCTACTTGCCACTGGAGGGGAACCCGGGGAACTTGTCACAATTCGAAAGTCACTGATTTCCTCATCCCCTCGAGATCAGGCCTGATTTCCTGGCAGCGATTCGAATGTCAGCCAAGAATCCACTTACAAAACGAAGGAGTTCTAATGCCCTGGTTGTTAATCCGAAAAGAGCCCACGGTCCCAAATTCAACTCGGCTAGAGGCCTGAAACCCCTTTGACAATTCGAGAGGAAAGCAGAGTTCCATGCCTTCACACACGTCGACATCTACCTCCCTGTTTGAATGGCATACACAGCCCAAGACCCATGTCAAAACAGACGTGGAAACCTGAGGTACTCGCCTCAACTCGATATGAGGCCTTCTTCCATTGCACCAAATACAGTGAAGTCCGAGAGGCCCCACCAAAGTCCACAGTATTCCTGACTTCCAATAGGCACAATGAGAAGCTCCCTGAGGTCATCGTCACAAGTCGAGGAAACCCAGGGTTTTCCTGCCGCAACAAGATAGACCTCGAAATTCCCCCTTCAGCTTTGTCTTGAGGCCAGATTCCCCTTCAGTGAATCAAGAGCAATGTGGCGCTCCCCCTAGCAACTCGAATGGAGACTGGACTTCCCTGGGGCAACACGAGAGGCTCCCTTAATTCCCCATCTGTACTAGAGGAAAACGCCACACGTTGAGCCGAGCTCTAAAAAAACCACGATATTCACCCGTCATCATGAGATGAGACCCTTCTTTACCTGCAGGGCCTAGAGAGCAATCTCAAGTCCTCTCTCAAACCTCCACAGGAGGCTTGAATCCCTTTATGCCAGTCTAAGGGCTCCAAGAGATACCCGTCACAAGTGGAGAGGAGAGCTAAATTCTTTGCTTCCACTCGAGACAAGGCTTGACTAGCTGAGTGAACTTGAATATAACCCAGAGATCCCTGTTGCCATTGGAGAGGAACACGGATTTTCTGGACAAAAGCCTAGATGAGGTCTATTTGCCCTGCAGTGACTCGAGAGCAATCCCCAGCTCCCCCTTGCAATTCGAATGGAAATTGGACTTGCCTGGGCTAACACAAGAGGCATCCAGAGTTCCACCGTAACTCGAGAATCCCGCCACAACTCAAGAAAAACCACGAGGTTGCCCCGTCATCGCGAGATGAAGCTCTTTCCCTTGCAGCATCTCAAGAAAAATCCCACGTTCCCTCTTGAAATTCGAAACGGTACTCGACACGCTTGATGCAACCCAAAAAGTTCCCTGACACACTGGTCTCACTTGAGAGGAACACCGATTTTCACGGCACCACTTAATCTGAGCCCCTTCTCCCCTCCTGATCTCGACATGAGGCTCAATTCCCCTGCTTTGTCTGGAAAGGGATCCCGTCCTTCTCGTCCCACCTCAGGATGAGGCTGGTCTCACATGAAACTCGAGAGGAAGCCTCATGTATCGTGCCACATTTCGAGAGACACCTATTTCCCCGTCCAGTCAAGAAAAGTCCCGATGCCCAGGCACCTCTTTGAATGTAACCCTGAGGATGAAGTCACAACATGAAGGGGCACTGACACTCCAGTTGCATTGTCCGGAAACAGCCGCAGGTTCCAAATACAATTCGACAAGTGGCCTGTCACCCCGTAAACAACTCGAGAGACCAGTGGAGTTCAAAGCTCATTACAAGAGGAGGCCTGACTCTCCTGTTCAAACTTTTCAGAGACCCTGCAATCAACGTCAGAAATGGAGAGGAATACTGAGGCTCCTGCCTCTTAAAGAGATGAGGCCCTATTCATCCCTGCATCGATGCATGAGGAATCCCCAGGTGGCCCTCCCAACGCCAAAGGAGATTTGACTTCCCTGAGGAAACACGAGGGCTCACCCAGGTCGACAGGCAACTCGAGAGGAACCCTAAGCTTCCTGCCACAACTCCACGAAAACGACGAAATTCTTGACTGCACGCTTGAGGAGGCCCTTTTCCGCTGTAGCGTTTCCAAAGAAAGCCCACGTTTCCCATGGAACTCGAAAGGGTCCTCGACTCACTTTACTAAACTCCAGAAGGTTCCTGAGATACCCGTCCCCACTCAAGAGGAACGCTGAAATTCCCACCACAAGTCAAGAAGAGCCCCGTTTTCTCCGCTTCAAGTTGAGATGAGGGTCGATTGCAGTGCTCCGTGGAAAGGAATGCCGACATCCCCGTCGCACCTCAAGAGGAGGCTGGAATCTACTTGACACTGTAGATTAACCCGGGGGCCTTGTGACAATTCGAAAGCCACTGATTTCCCCATCCACTCGAGATCAGGCCTGATTTCCTTGCACCTATTCAAATGTCACCCGAGAATCAACTCACAACACGAAGGAGTTCTGATGCTCTGGTTGTTAATCTGAAAGGAGCCCCAGGTCCCAAATTCAACTCGGCTGGAGGCCTGAAACCCCTTTGAAAACTCGAGAGGAAAGCAGAGTTCCATGCCTTCACACACGTCGAGACCTACGTCCCTGTTTGAAACAGCATACACAGCCCGAGACTCACGTCAAAACAGGAGAGGAAACCTGAGGTTCCTGCCTCAATTGGAGATGAGGCACTCTTCCATTGCACCAAACCCAGGGGAGTCCGAGAGGCCCCTCCCATGTCCACAGTATTCCTGACTTCCTATAAGCACAATGAGAAGCTCCCGGAGGTCACAATCACACGTCGAGGAAACCCAGGGTTTCCTGCTGCAACTCGAGAAAGACCTTGAAATTCCCCCTTCAATGCGTCTTGAGTCTGGGTTCCCCTGCAGTGAATCGAGAGCAATGCCGCACTCCCCCTCGCAATTCGAATGGAGATTGGACTTCCCTGGAGCCACACAAGAGGCTCCCTGAGTTCCCTGTCTTAACTCGTGAGAAAGCCCACATTCGCGCCGCAGCTCGGAAAAAAACGAGATTTCCTGGTCATCGAGAGAAGAGGCCCTTCTTTTCCTGCAGGGCCTAGATAGCAATCCGACGTCTGCTCTCAAAACTCCACAGCAGCCTTGACTCCCTTTAGGCCACTCAATGGACTCCAAGAGATACCTGTCACAACTGGAGAGAAGAGCGGAGTTCTTTGCTTCCACTCAAGACGAAACCTGACTCCCCGGATGAACCTTGAATGCAACCCCGAGATCCCTGTTGACACTGGAGAGGAACACGTAGTTTCTGAATACAAGCCTAGATGAGGTCTATTTGCCCTGCACTGACTCAAGAACAATCCCCAGCTCCCCCTCGCAACCCGAATGGAGATTGGACTTCCCTGGACCAACAGGAGAGGCATCCTGAGTTCCCCGTCGTAACTCGAGAATCCCGCTGCAACTTGAGAAAAACCACGAGGTTCCCCCGTCATCGAGAGATGAAGCCCTTTCCTGCTGCAGCGTCACAAGAGATATCCCAGGATCCCTCTTGAAATTCGAAACGGTACTTGACACCCATAATGCACTTCAAAAAGTTCCCCAACATACCAGTTTCACGAGAGAGGAACACCAAACTTCCCGGCACCACTTAATCTGAGCCCCTTCTCCCCTCCTGATCTTGACATGAGGGTCGATTCCCCTGCTTTGTCTGGAAGGGGATTCCGACCTTCTCTTCCCACCTCAGGAGGAGGCTGGTCTCACAATGAAACTCGAGAGGAAGGCTCATGTGTCGTGCCACATTCTGAAAGACACCAATTTCCCTGTCCACTCAAGAAAGGTCCCGATGCCCGGGCACCTCTTCGAATGTAACCCTGTGGATGAAGTCACAACACAAAGGGGCACTGACACCCCAGTTTCTCTGTCCAGAAACAGCCGCAGGTTCCAAATACAACTCAACAAGTTGCCTGTCACCCCGTGAACAACTCGAGAGGCAGCGGAGTTCCATTCCTCAACAAAAGACGAGGCCTGACTCTCCTATTCCAACTCTGCAGAGACCCCGAAATCGAAGTCAGAAACGGAGAGGAACCCTGAGGTTCCCGGCTCAACTCGAGATGAGGCCCTTTCCATTGCACCAAACCTAGTGGAGTCCCGAGAGGCTCCTCCCAAATCCACAGTATCCTTGATTTCTCAGAGGCACCCTGAGAAGCTCCCTGATGTCACCGGCACAAGTCTAGGGGACCCAGGGTTTCCTGCCACAACTCGAGAAAGACCTCGTGATTCCTTCATCAACGAATCTTGAGGACTGATTCCCCTCCCTAACATGACTCGAGAGGAATGCCCCGCTCCCCCTCACAAATCGAATGGAGACTGGACTTCCCTGGTGCCACACGAGAGGGTCCCTGAGTTCCCCGCCGGAACTCGTGAGAAATGCAGCTCAGAAAAAACCATGAGATTCCCCCTCATCGGGAGATGAGGCCCTTCCTTTCCTGCAGGGCCTAGAGAGCAATTCCGAGTCTTCTGTCAAAACTCCACTGGAGGCTTGACTGCCTTTAGGCCACTCAATTGGCTCCAAGAGATACCCGTCGCAACTGGAGAGGAGAGCAGAGTTCTTTGCTTCCACTTGAGACTGGGCCTGACTCTCTGGGTGATTCTTGAATGCAACCCCGAGATCCCTCTCACCACTGGAGAGGAACACATAGTTTCTGGACACAAGCCTAGATGAAGTCTATTTGCCCTGCTGTGTCTCGAGAGCAATCCCCAGGTCTCCTTCGAAACTGGAATGGTGATTGGACTTACCTGGGGGCAACACGAGAGGCTCCCTGAGTTCCCTGTCATAACTCGAGAATCCCACCGCAACTCGAGAAAAACCACGAGGTTCCCCCGTCATCGTGAGATGAGGCCCCTTCCCCCTGCAGCGTCTCAAGAGAAATCCCACGATTCCTCTTGAAATTCGAAATGGTACTTGACACCCTTGATGCAACCCAAAAAGTTCCCAGACATACCAGTCTCACTCGAAAGGAACACCAATTTTCCTGGCATCATTTCTTCTGAGCCCCTTCTCCCCTCCTGATCTCGACATGAGGGTCCATTCCCCTGATTTGTCTGGAAAGGGATCCCGACCTTCCAGTCGCACCTCAGGAGGAGGTCGGTCTCACAAAGAAATTCCAGAAGTAGCCTCATGAGTCATGCAACATTCCGAAAGACACCAATTTCCCTGTCCACATTGGATAAGAACCCGATGCTGGGACAACTCTTCGAATGTAACTCTGTGGATGAAGTCACAACACGAAGGGACACTGACACCCCAGTTGCATTGTCTAGAAACAACCACAGGTTCCAAATACAACTCTACAAATGGTCTGTCACCCTGTGAACAACTCGAGAGGCCAGTGGAGTTCCAACCTTTTCACAAGACGAGGTCTGAATCTCCTTTTCCAACTCTGCAGAGCCCTGTGATCGAAGTCAGAAATGGAGAAGAACACTAAAATTCCCGCCTCATGTCAAGATGAGGCCCTATTCATCCCTGCAGTGATGAGGGAGGAAACCCTAGGTGGCCCTCGAAATGCCAAAGGAGATCTAACTTCCCTGAGGAAACACGAGTGGTCCCTAGGTCGACAGGCAACTCGAGAGGAACCCTAAGCTTCCTGCCACAACTCCACACAAATGATGAAATTCTCGCCTGCAAGCTTGAGGAGGCCCTTTTACGCTGCAGCATTTCCAAACAAAGCCCACGTTTCCCTGGGAACACAAAAGGGTCCTCTACATGCTTTATGAAACTCCAGACGTTTCCCAAGATACCCGTCCCCACTCGAGAGGAACGCTGAAATTCCCGCCACAAATCAAGAAGAGCCCCATTGTCCCGCCTCAAGTCAAGATGAGGGTCGATTGCCCTGCTTCGCCTGGAACTGAATGCCGACGTCCCCGTCAAACCTCGAGAGGAGACTGGAATCTACTTGACACTGGAGGGAACCCGGGGGCCTTGTCAAAATTCAAAAGCCACTGATTTCCCAATACACCCGAGATCAGGCCTGATTTCCTTGCACCAATTCGAAAGTCAGATGAGAATCAAATCACAACAGGAAGGATTTCTGATGCCCTGGTTGTTAATCTGAAAGGAGCCCCAAGTCCCATATTCAACTCGACTTGAGGCCTGAAACCCCTTTGAAAACTCGAGAGGAAAGCAGAGTTCCATTCCTTCACACACGTCCAGACCTACCTCCCTGTTTGAAACGGTATGCATAGCCCAAGATGCACGTCAAAACAGGAGAGGAAACCTGAGGTTCCCACCTCAACACGAGATGAAGCCCTCTTCCATTGCACCAAACCCAGTGGCGTCCCCAGGGGCCCCTCCCAAATCCACAGTATCCCTGACTTCTCATAGGCACCCTGAGAAGCTCCCTGAGGTCACTGGCACAAGTCGAGGGAACCCAGGATTTCCTGCCGCAACCCGAGAAAGACCTCGATAGTCCTTCAACGCGTCTTGAGGTCTGATTCCCCTACCATGACTCAAAAGAAATGCCACGCTCCCCCTCGCAACTCGAATGGAGACCTGACTTCTTTGGCGCCACAGGAGAGGCTCCCTGAGTTCCCCGTCATACCTCGTGAGAAACCCCACACTGGTGCCGCGGCTCGAGAAAAACCATGAGATTCCCCTGTAATCGCGAGATGAGGCCCTTCTTTTCCTGCAGGGCCTAGAGAGCAATCCTGAGTCTTCTGTCAAAACTCCACTGGAGGCTTGACTCCATTTAGGCCACTCAGTGTGCTCCAAGAGATACCCGTGGCAACTGGAGAGGAGAGCAGAGTTCTTGGCTTCCACTTGAGAAGAGGCCTGACTCCCTGGGTGAACCTTGAATGTAACACCGAGATCCCTGTTGCCATTGGAGAGGAACACGGATTTTCTGGACAAAATCCTGCTTTGACTCGAGAGAATCCCCAGCTCCCCCTTGCAACTTGAATGGAGATTGGACTTCCCTAGGGCAACACGAGAGGCTCCTTGAGTTCCCCGTCGTACTTTGAGAATCCTGCCACAACAGGGAAAAACCACGATGTTCCACTGTCATCGTGAGATGAGGCCCCTTCCCTCTGCAGCGTCTCAAGAGAAATCCCACGTTCCCTCTTGAAATTCGAAATGGTACTTTACACCCTTGATGCAACCCAAAAAGTTCCCCGACATACCGGTCTCACTTGAGAGGAACACCGAGGTTCCTGGCTCCAGTTAATCTGAGCCCCTTTTCCCCTTCTGATCTCCACATGAGGGTTGATTTCCCTGCTTTGTCTGGAAAGTGATCCCAACCTTCACTTCGCATCTCAGGACGATGCTGGACTCACAAAGAAATTCGAGAGTAGCTTCCTGGGTAGTGCCACATTCCAAAAGCCATCGATTTCCCCGTCCATTCTTGATAAGAACCCGATGCCCGAACACCTCTTTGAATGTAAACCTGTGGATGAAGTCACAACACGAAGGGGCACTGACACCCCAGTTGCATCCTCCGGAAAAACCCACAGGTTCCAAATACAAGTCGACAAATGGCCTGTTACCCCATGAACAACTCGAGAGGAATGCGGAGTTCTATACCTCAACACAAGATGAGGCCTGACTCTCCTGTTCCAACTCTCCAGAGACCCTGCGATCGAAGTCTGTAATGGAGAGGAACACTGAGGTTCCCGCCTCATCTCGAGATGAGGCCCTATTCATCCCCGCCGAGTTGAGCAAGGAATCCTGAGGTGGCCCTCGCAATGCCAAAGGAGATCTGACTTCCCTGAGGAAACACTAGCGGTCCCCAAGGTCGACAGGCAACTCGAGAGGAACCCTATGCGCTCACCACAACTCCATGCAAATGACGAAATTCTCGCCTGCACTCTTGAGGAGGCCCTTTTACGCTGCAGCATTTGCAAAGAAAGCACACTTTTACCTTGGAACTCGAAAGAGTCTTCAACACGCTTTATGAAACACCTGAAGTTTCCAGACATACCCGTACCCACTAGAGAGGCACGCTGAAATTCCCACAACAAGTCAAGAAGAGCCCCGTTTTCCCCGCCTCAAGTCGAGATGAGGTTCGATTGCCCTGCTTCGCCTTGAAAGGAATGTTAACATCCGCATCGCATCTCGAGAAGAGGCTGGTATCTACATGACACTGGAGGACAACCCGGGGGCCTTGCCTCAATTCGAAAGCCACGTATTTCCCCATCCACTCAGGATCAGGCCTGATTTCCTTGCACCGATTCAACTGTCAGCCAAGAATCAACTCACAACACGAAGGGAGTATTGATGCCCCAGTTTCTATTACGAAAAGAGCCCCCAGTCACAAATTCAACTTGGCTGGAGGCCTGAAACTCCTTTGACAATTCGAGAGGAAAGCAGAGTTCCATGCCTCCACACAAGTCGAGACCTTACTCCCTGTTTGAAATGGCATATACAGTGCTAGACCCATGTCAGAACAGGAGAGGAATCCTGAGGTTCGTGCCTCAACTAAAGATGAGGCCCTCTTCCATCGATCAAACCCAGTGGAGTCCTGAGAGGCCCCTCCAAACTCCACAGTATTCGTGACTTTCTATAGGCACCCTGAGAAGCTCCCTGAAGTCACTGTCACAAGTCGAGGGAACCCAGTGTTTCCTGCCGCAACTCGAGAAAGACCACGAGATTCCCCTGTCAACGTGTCTTGAGGCCTGATTCCCCTTTCGTGACTCGAGAGCAATGCAGCGCTCGCGCTCGCAACTCGAATGGAGACTGGACTTCCCTGGGGCCACACGAGAGGCTCCCTGAGTTCCCCGTCGTAACTCAAGAGAAACCTCACACGTCCCATAGCAGCTCGAAAAAAACCATGAGATTCCCCCGTCATTGCGAGATGAGAACCTTCTTTTGCTGTGGGACCTAGAGAGCAATCCCTAGTCCTCTCTCAAAACTCCACAGGAGGCTTGACTCTATTTAGGCCACTCAATGGGCTCCAAGAGATACCCGTTGCAACTCGAGAGGAGAGCAGAGTGCTTTGCTTCCACTTGAGACGAGACTTGACTTCCAGGTGAACATTGAATGCAACCCTGAGATCCCTGTCACCACTGGAGAGGAATACGGAGTCTCTGGACACAACCCTCAGGTCAGATCAGATCAGTCTCTCAGTCGTGTTCGACTCTTTGGGACCCCATGAATAGCAGCACGCCAGGCCTCCCTATTCATCACCAACTCCCGGAGTTCACTCAGACTCACGTCCATCAAGTCAGTGATGACATCCAGCGATCTCATCCTCTGTCATCCCCTTCTCCTCTTGCCCCCAATCCCTTCCAGCATCAGAGTCTTTTCCAATGAGTCAACTCTTCGCATGAGGTGGCCAAAGTACTGGAGTTTCAGCTTTAGCGTCATTCTTCCAAGGGCTGATCTCCTTCAGAATGTACTGGTTGGATCTCCTTGCAGTCAAAGGGACTCTCAAGAGTCTTCTCCAACACCACAGTTCAAAACCATCAATTCTTCAGCTCTCAGCCTTCTTCACAGTCTGACTCTCACATCCATACATGACCACAGGAAAAACCATAGCCTTGACTAGCCGGACCTTTGTTGGCAAAGTAATGTCTCTGCTTTTGAATATGCTATCTAAGTTGGTCATAACTTTCCTTCCAAGGAGTAAGCATATTTTAATTTCATGGCTGCAGTCACCATCTGCAGTGATTTTGGAGCCCAGAAAGATAAAGTCTGACACTGTTTCCACTGTTTCCCCATCTATTTCCCATGAAGTGGTGGGACCGGATGCCATGATCTTCGTTTTCTGAATGTTGAGCTTTAAGCCAACTTTTTCACTCTCCCCTTTCACTTTCATCAAGAGGCTTTTCAGTTCCTCTTCACTTTCTGCCATAAGGGTGGTGTCATCTGCATATCTGAGGTTATTGATATTTTTCCTCGCAATCTTGATTCCAGTTTGTGTTCCTTCCAGTCCAGCGTTTCTCATTATATACTCTGCATATAAGTTAAATAAACAGGGTGACAATATACAGCTTTGACGAACTCCTTTTCCTATTTGGAACCAGACTGTTGTTCCATGTCCAGTTCTAACTGTTGCTTCCTGACCTGCATACAAATTTCTCAAGAGGCAGATCAGGTGGTCTGGTATTCCCATCTCTTTCAGAGTTTTACACAGTTGATTGTGATCCACACAGTCAAAGGCTTTGGCATAGTCAATAAAGCAGAAATAGATGTGTCTCTGGAACTCTCTTGCTTTTTCCATGATCCAGCAGACGTTGGCAATTTGATCTCTGGTTCCTCTGCCTTTTCTAAAACTAGCTTGAACATCAGGAAGTTCATGGTTCACATATTGCTGAAGCCTGGCTTGGAGAATTTTGAGCATTACTTTACTAGCATGTGAGATGAGTACAATTGTGTGGTAGTTTGAGCATTCTTTGGCATTGCCTTTCTTTGGGATTGGAATGAAAACTGACATTTGCAGTCCTGTGGCCACTGCTGAGTTTTCCAAATTTGCTGGCATATGGAGTGCAGCACTTTCACATCATTGTCTTTCAGGATTTGGAATAGCTCAAGTGGAATTCCATCACCTCCACTAGCTTTGTTAGTAGTGCTTTCTAAGGCCCACTTGACTTCACATTCCAGGATGTCTGGTTCTAGGTCAGTGATCACACCATCGTGATTATCTGGGTCGTGAAGATCTTTTTTGTACAGTTCTTCTGTGTATTCTTGCCATCTCTTCTTAATATCTTCTGCTTCTGTTACCTCCATACCATTTCTGTCCTTTATCGAGCTCATCTTTGCATGAAATGTTCCTTTGGTGTCTCTCATTTTCTTGAAGAGATCCCTAGTCTTTCCCATTCTGGTGTTTTCCTCTATTTCTTTGCATTGATCGCTGAAGAAGGCTTTCTTATCTCTTCTTGCTATTCTTTGGAAATCTGCATTCAGATATTTATATCTTTCCTTTTCTCCTTTGCTTTTCACTTCTCTTGTTTTCACAGCTATTTGTATGGCCTCCCCAGACAGCCATTTTCCTTTTTTGCATTTCTTTTCCATGGGGATGGTCTTGATCCCTGTCTCCTGTACTATGTCACGAACCTCATTCCATAGTTCATCAGGCACTCTATCTATCAGATCTAGGCCCTTAAATCTATTTCTCACTTCCCCTGTATAATCACAAGATATTTGATTTAGGTCATACCTGAATAGTCAAGTGATTTTCCCTACTTTCTTCACTTTAAGTCTGAATTTGGCAAAAATGAGTTCATGATTTGAGCCACAGTCAGCTCCTGGTCTTGTTTTTGCTGCCTGTATAGAGTTTCTCCATCTTTGACTACAAAGAATATTATCAATCTGATTTTGGTGTTGACCATCAGGTGATGTCCATGTATAGAGTCTTCTCTCATGTTGTTGGAAGAGGGTGTTTGTTATGACCAGTGCATTTTCTTGGCAAAACTCTATTAGTCTTTGCCCTGTTTCATTCCGTATTCCAAGGCCAAATTTGCCTGTTACTCCAGGTGTTTCTTGACTTCCTACTTTTGCATTTCAGTCCCCTATAATGAAAAGGACATATTTTTGGGGTGTTAGTTCTAAAAAGTCTTGTAGGTCTTCATAGAACGGATCAACTTCAGCTTCTTCAGCGTTACTGGTTGTGACACAGACTTGGATTACTGTGATATTGAATGGTTTGCCTTGGAAATGAACAGAGATCATTCTGTCGTTTTTGAGACAACCCTAGATGAGGTCTATTTTCCCTGCACTGACCCGAGAGCAATCCCCAGCTCCCTCTTGCACCTCGAATGGAGATTGGACTTCCCTGGGGCAACACGAGAGGTTCCCTGATTTCCCCATCATAACTCGAGAATCCTACCGCAACTCGAGAAAAACAACGAGGTTCCCCCGTCATCACTAGGTGAGTTCCTTTCCCACTGCAGAGTCTCAAAAGAAATCCCACATTTTCTCTTGAAATTCAAAATGGTACTTGACACCCTTGATGCAACTCAAAAAGTTCCCCAACATACCCATCTCACTGGAGAGGAAAACGGAGTTTCCCGGCACTACTTGATCTGACCCCTTCTCCCCTCCTGATCTCAATATGAGGGTCAATTCCCCTGCTTTGTCCAGAAAGGGATCGTGACCATCCCGTCACACCTCAGGAGAAGTCCAGTCTCACATTGAAACTCTACAGCAAGCCTCTTGGGTGGTGCCACATTCCAAAAGACACCCATATCCCCGTCCACTCAAAGTAAGTCCCGATGCCCAGGCACTTCTTCAAATGTAACCCTGAGGTTGAAGTCACAACACGAAGGGGCACTGACACCCTAGTCACCTCCTCCGGAAAAATACGTAGGTTCTAAATACAACTTTACAAGTGTCCTGTCACCCCAAGAACAACGAAAGAGGAAAGCAGAGTTCCATTCCTCAACACAAGACGAGGCCTGCCTCTCCTATTCCAACTCTGCTGAGACCCTCCGATTGAAGTCAGAAATAGAGAGGAACACTGAGGTTCCCGCCTCAACTTGAGATGAGGCCCTCTTCATCCCTGCAGCAATGCACAAGGAATACCGAGGTGCCTCTCGAAATACCAAAGGAGATCTGACTTCCCTGAGGAGACACGAGTGGTCTCCCAGGCCGACACACAACTCAAGGAGAACCCTCAGCTTCCTGCCACAACATCACGCAAACTACATAATTCTCCACTGCACGCTAGAGGAGGCTCTTTTACACTGCAGCGTTTCCAAAGAAAGCCCACGTTGCCTTACAACTCGAAAGCGTCCTTGACCCGCTTTACGAAATTCCAGAAGTTTCCCGAGATACTCGTTCCCAGTAGAGAGGAATGCTGAGTTTCCCGCCACAAGTCAAGAAGAGCCCGGTTTTCCCCGCCTCAAGTCGAGATGAGGGTCGATTTTCCTGCTTCGCCTGCAAAGGAATGCCGACATCCCCGTTTCACCGTGACAGTAGGATGGTATCTACATGACACTGGAGGGGAACCCGGGGGCCTTGTCACGATTTGAAAGCCACGTATTTCCCCATCCACTCGAGATCAGGCTTGATTTCCTTGCACTGATTCGAATGTCAGCCGAGAATCTACTGAAAGCATGAAGGGAGTTCTGATGCCCCTGTTGCTAATCCGAAAAGAGCCCCAGGTCCAAAATTCAACTCCCCTAGAGGCCTGAAACCCCGTTGACAACTCGAGAGGAAAGCAGAGTTCAACGCCTCCACACATGTCGAGACCTAACTCCCTGTTTGAAATGGCATACACAGACCGAGACCCACGTCAGAACAGGAGAGGAACCCTGTGGTTCCTGACTCAACTCGAGATGAGGCCCTCTTCCTTCAACCAAACACAGTGGAGTCCCGAGAGTCCCTCCCAACTCCACAGTATTCCTGACTTCTAATAGGCACCCTGAGAAGCTCCCTGAGGTCACAATCATAAGTTGAGGGAACCCAGGGTTTCCTGCCACAACTCGAGAAAGACCTCGAGATTCTTCCTTCAACGTGGCTTGAGGACGGATTCCCCAGCCATGACTCGAGAGCAATGCGGCTCTCCCCCTAGAAACTCGAATGGAGACTGGACTTCCCAGGGGCCACATGAGAGGCTCCCTGAGATTGAAGTCGTAACTCGAGAGAAATCACGCACGTCCCATGGCAGCTCTAAAAAATCCACGAGTTTCCACCGTCATCGCGAGATGAGGCCCTTCTTTTCCTCCAGGGTCTAGAGAGCAATCCCGAGTTCTCTCTGAAAACTCCACAGGAGGTTTGACTCCCTTTAGGCCACTCAATGGGCTCCAAGAGATACCTGTCACAACTCGAGAGGAGAGAGGAGTTCTTTGCTTCCACTCGAGCGAGGCCTGACTCCCCAGGTGAACCTTGAATGCAACCCTGAGATCCCTGTCGCCACTGGAAAGGAACACGGAATTTGTGGATACATGCCTAGATGAGGTCTATTTGCCCTACAGTGACTCAAGAGCAATCCCCAGCTCCCACTCGTACCTCAAATGGAGATTGGACTTCCCTGAACCAAATCAAGAGGCTCCCTGAGTTCCCGTTCATAACTTGAGAATCCTGCCTTAACACGAGAAAAACGAAGAGGTTCCCCCATCATCGAGAGGTGAGGCCCTTTCCCGCTTCAGCGTCTCAAGAGAAATCCCACGTTCCCTCGTAAATTCGAAACGGTACTTGAAGCCCTTGATGCAACTCAAAAAGTGCCCCGACATACTGTTCTCATTCGAGAGGAACACCGAGTTTCCCGGCACCACTTAATCTGAGCCCGTTCTCCCATCCTGATCTCGATACGAGGGTCGACTCGCCTGCTATGTCTGCAAAGGGATCCAGACCTTACTGTCACACCTCATGAAGAGTCAGGTCCCATATTGAAATTCGAGAGGAAGCCACTTGGGTCATGCCACTTTAAGAAAGACAAAGATTTCACTGTCCATTCAAGGCAAGTCCCGATGCCCGGGCACCTCTTTGAATGTAATTCTGAGGATGAAGTCACAACACGAAGGGGAATGACACCCCTGTTGCATTGTCTGGAAAAAGGTGCAGGTTCCAAATACAACTCGACAAGTGGCCTGTCACCCAGTGAAGAACTCCAGAGGCAAGTGGAGTTCCATTCCTCAAGACAATACGAGGCCTGACTCTCGTGTTCCAATCTGCAGAGACCATATGATCGAAGTCAGAAATGGAGAGGAAGACTGAGGTTCTGGCCTCAACTCGAGATGATGACCTATTCACCCCTGCAGCGATGTGCAAGGAATAGCGAGGTACCCCTCTCAACAACAAAGGAGATCTGACTTCCCTGAGGAGACACGTGCAGTCCCCCAGGTCGACACGCAATTCGAGAGGAACCCTAGGCTTCTCGCCACAACTCAAGGCAAACTAAGAAATTCTCCCCTGCACGCTTGAAGAAATTCTCCCCTTTTACACTGCAGCGTTTCCAAGGAAAGACGTTTCCCTTTGAACTCGAAAGGGTCCTCGACATGATTTATGAAACTCCAGAAGTTTCAAGAGATACCCGTCCCAACTCGAGAGGAATGCTGAGTTTCCCGCCACAAGTCAAGAAGAGACCCGTTTTCCCCGCCTCAACACTCGATGAGGCCCTCTTCCTTTGCACCGACCCCAGTGGACTGCCAAGAGGCCGCTGCAAATCCACAATATTCCTGACTTCCCGTAAGTACCCTGAGAAGCTCCCTGAGGTCACTGTCACATGTCCAGGGACGCCAGGGTTTCCTGCTGCAACTCCAGAAAGATCTCGATCTTCCCCCTTCAACACATCTTGAGGCCCGATTCCCCTGCTGTGACACGAGAGCAATGCCGTGCTCCCCCTGGAAATTCGAATGGAGACTGAACTTCCCTGGGGCCACATGAGAGGCACCCTAAGGTCCCCGTCGTTACTCGAGGGAAATCCCACACGTCCTGCTGCAGCTCAAAAAAAACCACGAGATTCCCCTGTCATCGCGAGATGAGGCCCTTCTTTTCCTGCAGGGCCTAGAGAGCAATTCCAAGTCCTCTCTCAAAATTCTACAGGGGGCTTGACACCCTTTAGGCCACTCAATTGGCTCCAAGAGATACACGTCACAACTCGAGAGGAGAGCAGAGTTCTTTGCTTCCACTTGAGCAAGGCCTGACTCCCCAGGTGAACCTTGAATGCAACCCCGAGATCCCTGTCGCCACTGGACAGGAACACAGAATTTGTGGACACATGCCTAGATGAGGTCTATTTGCCCTGCAGTGACTCGAGAGCAATCCCCGGCTCCCACTCGTAATTCGAATGGTGATTGGACTTCCGTGCGCCAAATGGAGAGGCTCCCTGAATTCCCCGTCGTAACTTGAGAATCCCGCCATAACTCGAAGAAAACCACGGGGTTCCCAGGTCATCGCGAGATGAGGCCCTTTCCCACTGCAGCGTCTCAAGAGAAATCCAACATTCCCTCGGAAATTCGAAACGGTACTTGAAACACTTGATGCAACTCAAAAAATTCCCCGACATACCGTTATCATTCGAGAGGAAAAGCGAGGTTCCCAGCACAACATAATCTGAGCCCCTTCTCCCCTCCTGATCTCGATACGAGGGTCGACTCGCCTGCTCTGCCTGCAAAGGGATTCAGACCTTACCGACGCACCTCAGGAAGTGGCAGGATTCATATTGAAATTCTAGAGGAAGCCTCGTGGGTCGTGCCACTTTAAAAAAGACAAGGATATCCCTGTCCGTTCAAGATAAGCCCTGGTGCCAGGGCACCTCTTCGAATGTAACCCTGAGGATGAAGTCACAACACCAAGGGGAATGACACCCCTGTTGCACAGTCCAGAAAAAGGTGCAGGTTCCAAATACAACTCGACAAGTGGCCTGTCACCCAGTGAAGAACTCCAGAGGCAAGTGGAGTTCCATTCCTCAAGACAATATGAGGCCTGACTCTCGTGTTCCAATCTGCAGAGACCATATGATCGAAGTCAGAAATGGAGAGGCAGCCTAAGGTTCCGGCCTCAACTCGAGATGATGCCCTATTCACCCCTGCAGCGATGTGCAAGGAATAGCGAGGTACCCCTCGCAACAACAAAGGAGATCTGACTTCCCTGAGGAGACACGTGTGGTCCCCCAAGTCGACACGCAATTCGAGAGGAACCCTAGGCTTCTCGCCACAACTCAAGGCAAACTAAGAAATTCTCCCCTGCACGCTTGAGGAGTCCCTTTTACGCTGCAGTGTTTCCAAAGAAAGACGTTTCCCTTGCAATTCGAAAGGGTCCTTGACACGCTTTACCGAACAGGAAAGCAGAATTCCATGCCTCCACACACGTCGAGAACTGACTTCATGTTTGAAACGGCATACACAGTCTGAGACCCACGTCAGAACAGGAGAGGAAGCCTGAGGTTCCCTCCTCACTCGAGAGGAGGACCACTTCAACTTCAATAAATACATTGGAGTCCAAAGAGGCCCCTCCCAAAACCACAGTATTTCTGACTTTCCATAGGCACCATGAGAAGCTCCCTGAGGTCACCATCACAAGTCCAGGGAACTCAGGGTTTCATGCGGCAACTCGAGAATGACCTCGTGATTCCCCCTTCAACCCATCTTGAGGCCTGATTCCCCTACCATGAAACAAGAGCAATGACCCACTCCCCCTCGCCATTCGTATGGAGACCTGACTTCCCTGGCGCCACACGAGAGGCTCCCTGAGCTTCCCTTCCTACCTCGTGAGAAGTCCCACACTGGCGCAGCAGCCCAAGAAAAACCACAAGACTCCCCCATCATCACAAGATGAGGGCTTTCTTTTCCTGCATGGCCTGGAGAGCAATCCCGAGTCCTCTCTCCAAACATCACAGGAGGCTTGACTGCCTTTAGGCCACTCAGTGGGCTCCAAGAGATACCCATCAGGACTCGAGAGGAGAGCGGAGTACTTTCCTTCCACTCGAGACCAGGCCTGACTTCCCGGTTGAGTCTGGAATGCAACTCCGAGATCCCTATCAGCCCTGGAGAGGAACATTAGTTTCTGGACACAAGCCAAGATGAAGTCTATTTGCCCTGCAGTGACTCGAGAGCAATCCCCAGCTCTCCCTAGCAACTCAAATGGAAGATTGGACATTCCTGGCCAACATGAGAGGCATCCTGAATTCCCCGTCGTAAGATGAGAATCCTGCCTCAACTCGAGAAAAAACACGTGGTTCCCTCGTCAACACAAGATGAGGCCCTTGCCCGCTACAGAATCTCAAGAGAAGTCCCACGTTCCATCTTGAAGTGCAAAACGGTACTTGGCACCCTTGATGCGACCCCAAAAGTTCCCCGACATACCGGTCTCACTCGAGGGGAACACCGAGGTTCCCGGCACCACTTCATCTGAGCCCCTTCTCCCCTCCTGATCTCGACAGGAGGGTCGATTCTCCTGCTTTGTCTGGAAGGGTTTCCCAACGTTCCCGTCGCACCTCAGGATGAGGCCGGTCTCATGAAGAAATTCGAGACATAGCCTCGTGGTTGGTGCCACGTACTGAAAGACCCCGATTTGCCGGTTCGCTCTTGATAAGAACCCGATGCCCGAACATCTCTTCAAATTCAACCCTGTGGATGAAGTCACAACTCAAAGAGGCACTTACACCCCCGTGCATCATACAGAAAAACCCGCAGGTTCCAAATACGGCTCGACAAGTGGCCTGTCACCCCGTGAACAACTCAAGAGGCAAGCGGAGTTCCATTTCTCAACAAAAGACCAGGCGTGACTCTCTTGTCCATACTCTGCAGGTACCCTGCGACCCGAGTCAGAAATGGAGAGGACCCCTGAGGTTCCTGCCTCCATTCGAGATGAGGCCCTCTTCGATTGCACCAAACCCAGTTGAGTAACGAAAGGCCCCTCCCAAATCCACAGTGTCCCTGACTTCTCAGAGGCACCCTTAGACCTTCCTGAGATCACCGGCACAAGTCGAGGGAACCCTGGGTTTCCTGCCGCGACTCGAGAAAGACCTCGAGAGTCCTTCTTAAATGCGTCTTGAGGCCCTAGTCCCTCCCATGACTCGAGAGCAATGACGCGATCTGCCTGGCCACACGCATGGAGGCCTGACTTCTCTGGCGCCGCACGAGAGGCTCCCTGAGCTCCCCATCATATCTCGTGAGAAACCCCACACTGGCGCCGCAGCTCGAGAAAACCCATGAGACGCCCCCGTCATCACGAGAGGAGGGCCATCTTTAACTGCATGGTATGCAGATCAAGCGTGAACCTTCTGTCCAAGCTACACAGGACGCTTGACTCCCTTTAGGCCACTCATTGGGCTCCAAGAGTTACGCGTCGCGACTCGAGAGGATAGTGGAGTCCTTTGCTTCCACTCGAGACGAGGCGTGACCCACCGGGTGAGACTGGAATGCGACCCCGATATCCCTGTCGCCCCTGGAGAGGAACATTACGTCCTGGACCCAAGCCTAGATGAGGACTCTTTGCCCTGAAGTGACTCGAGAGCAACCCCCAGCTCTCTCTGACAAGTTGAATGGAAGATTGGACTTCCTGGGCCAACACAAGAGGAAGCCTGAATTCCCCGTCGTAACTCGAGAATCCCGCCTCAACTCGAGAAAAACCACGTGTTTCCCTCGTCATCGCAATATGAGGCCCTTGCCCGCTACAGCATCTCCAGAGAATTCCCACGTTCCGTCTTGAAGTGCGAAACTGTACTTGGCACCCTTGATGCGACCTCAAAAGTGCCGTGACATACCGGTCTCACTCGAGGGGACCACCGAGGTTCCCGGCACCACTTCATCTGAGCCCCTTCTCCCCTTCTGATCGCGACCGGTGGGTCGATTCCCCTGCTTTGTCTGCAAGGGGTTCCCGACCTTCCCGGCGCACCTCAGGATGAGGCCGGTCTCCCGAGGAAATTCGAGACGTAGCCTCGTGGGTGGTACCACATGCTGAAAGACCCCAATTTTCTGGTACGCTCTTGAAAAGAACCCGATGCCCGGACACCTCTTTGAAGGCAACCCTGTGGATGAAGGCACAACACGAAGGGGCACTGACACCCCCGTGCATCGTCCGGAAAAACCCGAAGGTTCCACACACAGCTCAACAAGTGGCCTGTCACCCCGTGAACAACTCGAAAGGCAAGCGGAGATCCATTCCTCCACAGAAGACGAGGCGTGACTCTATTGTCCCTATTCTGCACGTACCCTGCAATCTGAGTCAGAAATGGAGAGGAACCCTGAGGTTCCTGCCTCCACTCGAGATGAGGCCCTCTTCGATTGCACCAAACCCAGTTGAGTAACGAAAGGCCCCTCCCAAATCCACAGTGTCCCTGACTTCTCAGAGGCACCCTGAGAAGTTGCCCTGAGGTCACCGACACAAGTCGAGGGAAACCAAGGGTTTCCCTGCCGCACCCGAGAAAGACCTCGAGAGTCCTTCTTCAATGCGTCTTGAGGCCCGATTCGCCTACTATGACTCGAGAGCAATGACACGCTCCCCCTCGCCACGCGCATGGAGACCTGACTTCCCTGGCTCCTCAGGAGAGGCTCCCTGAGATCCTCGTCGTACCTCTTGAGAAAACCCACACTGGCGCAGCAGCTCATGGAAAACCATGAGACTCCCCCGTGATGGCGAGATCAGGGCCTTCTTTTCCTGCATGGCCTGGAGAGCAATCCCGAGTCCTCTCTCCAAACTGAAGAGGAGGCTTGACTCCCTTTAGGCCACTCAGTGGGCTCCAAGAGATATGCGTCTCAACTCGAGAGGAGAGCGGAGTCCTTTGCTTCCCCTCGAGACGAGGCCTGACTCCCCGGGTGAGTCTGGAATGCAACCCCGAGATCCCTGTCTTCCCTTGAGAGGAATATTAGGTCCTGGACACAGGCCTAGATGAGGACTCTTTTGTCCTGCAGTGACTCGAGCGCAAACCCAGCTTTCCCTCTCAAATCGAATGGAAGATTGGGCTTCCTGGTCCAACACAAGAAGAAGCCTGAAATCCCCGTCGTAACTCGAGAATCCCGCCGCAACTCGAGAAAAACTACGTGTTTCCAACGTCTTCGAAAGATGAGGTCCTTGCCCGATACAGTGTCTCAAGAGAAGTCCCATGTTCCGTCTTGAAGTGCGAAACGGTACTTGGGACCCTTATGAGACCCCAAAATTTCCCGACACTCCTGCCTCACTCGAGGGGAACCCCAAGGTTCCCGGCATCACTTCATCTGAGCCCCATCTCCCCTCCTGATCGCGACAGGAGAGTCGATTCCACTGCTTTGTCTGGAAGGGGTTCCCAACCTTCCCGGCGCACCTCAGGATGAGGCCAGTCTCACGAGGAAATTCGAGACTAGCCACGTGGGTGGTGCCACATGCCGAACGACCCCGATTTCCCGGTCCGCTTTTGATAAGAACTCGATGCAAGGAATCCTCTTCGAAGGCAACCCTGTGGATGAAGTCACAACACGAAGGGGCACTGACACCCATGTACATCTTCCCCCAAAACCCGCAGGTTCCACAGACAGCTCAACAAGGGGCCTGAGATTCCCTGAACAACTCGAGAGGCAAGAGGAGTTCCATTCCTCAGACAAGACGAGGCCTGACTCTCCTGTCCCAACTCTGCAGGGACCCTGCGATCAGAGTCAGAAATGGAGAGGAAGCCTGAGGTTCCTGCCTCCCCTCGAGATGAGGCCCTCTTCCATTTCGCCAAACCCAGTGGAGTCCCGAGAGGCCCCGCCAACTCCACAGTATCCCTGACCTCTCAGAGGCACCCTGGGAAGTTCCCTAAGGTCACCGGCAGAAGTCGAGGGAAACGAGGGTTTCCTGCCGCAACCCGAGAAAGACCTCGAGAGTCCTTCTTCATTTCTTGAGGACCTAGTCCCCAACCATGCCTCGAGAGCAACGACGCGCTCCGCCTCACCACGCGCATGGAGGCCTGACTTCCGTGGCGGCACACTAGAGGCTCCCTGAGCTGTCCGTCGTACCTCCTGAGAAACCCCAAACAAATGCCGCAGCTTGATAAAACCCAGAAGACGCCCCCGTCATGGAGAGACGAGGGCCATCCTTAACTGCATGGCATGCAGTCAAGCACGAGTCTTCTCTACAAGCTACACAGGAGGCTTGACTCCATTTAGGCCACTCAGTGGGCTCCAAGAGGTCCCTGTCGTGACTCGAGAAGACAGCGGAGTCCTTTGTTTCTCCTCGAGACAAGGCCTGACCCACGGGGTGAGACTGGAATGCGACCCCGATATCCCTGTCGCCCCTGGAGGGGAACATTATGTCCTGGACACAAGCCTAGATGAGGTCTTTTGTCCTGCAGTGACTCGAGAGCAACCCCCAGCTCTCCCTCGCAAGTCGAATGGAAGATTGGACTTCCTGGGCCAACACAAGAGGAAGCCTGAATTCCCCGTCATAACTCGAGAATCCCGCCGCAACTCGAGAAAAACCACGTGGTTCCCTCGTCATCGCAAGATGAGGCCCTTGCCCGCTACAGAATCTCAAGAGAAGTCCCACGTTCCATCTTGAAGTGTGAAACGGTACTTGGCACCCTTGATGCGACCCCAAAAGTTCCCCAACATACCGGTCTCACTCGAGGGGAACACCGAGGTTCCCAGCACCACAACATCTGAGCCCCTTCTCCCCTTCTGATCGCGACAGGAGGGTCGATTCCCCTGCTTTGTCTGCAAGGGGCTCCCGACCTTCCCGGCACAGCTCATGATGAGGCCAGTCTCACGAGGAAATTCGAGACATAGTCTCGTGGGTGGTGCCACATGCCGAACGACCCAGATTTTCTGGTCCGCTCTTGATAAGAACACGATGCCCGGACACCACTTCGAAGGCAACCCTGTGGAAGAAGGCACTACAAGAAGGGTCACTGACACCCCCGTGCATCGTCCGGAAAAACAAGCAGGTTCCACACACAGCTCGACAAGGGGCCTGAAAAGCCCTGAACAACTTGAGAGGCAAGCGGAGTTCCATTCCTCAGACAAGACGAGGCCTGAATCTCCTGTCCCACCTCTGCAGGGGCCCAGCGATTGGAGTCAGAAATGGAGACGAAGTCTGAGGTTCCTGCCTCCAATCGAGATGAGGCCCTCTTTCATTTCGTCAAACCTAGTGGAGTCCCGAGAGGCCCCTCTAACTCCTCAGTATCCCTCACCTCTCAGAGGCACCTGGGAAGTTCCCTAAGGTCCCCGGTAGAGGTCGAGGGAAACGAGTGTTTCCCGCCCCAACCCAAGAAAGACCTCGAGAGTCCTTCTTAAATGCGTCTTGAGGCCCTAGTCCCTCCCATGACTCCAGAGCAATGACGCGATCTGCCTGGCCACACGCATGGAGGCCTGACTTCTCTGGCGCCGCACGAGAGGCTCCCTGAGCTCCCCATCATATCTCGTGAGAAACCCCACACTGGCGCCGCAGCTCGAGAAAACCCATGAGACGCTCCCGTCATCACGAGAGGAGGGCCATCTTTAACTGCATGGTATGCAGATCAAGCGTGAACCTTCTGTCCAAGCTACACAGGACGCTTGACTCCCTTTAGGCCACTCATTGGGCTCCAAGAGATACGCGTCACGACTCGAGTGGAGAGCAGAGTCCATTTCTTCCCCTCGATACGAGGCCTGACTCCACGGGTGAGTCCAGAATGCAACCCCGAGATCCCTGTCTTCCCTTGAGAGGAATATTGTGTCCTGGACACACGCCTAAATGAGGTCTCTTTTGCCCTGCAGTGACTCGAGCGCAACCCCCAGCTTTCCCTCGCAAGTAGAATGGAAAATTGGGCTTCCCTGGGCCAACACAAGAGGAAGCCGGAAATTCCCGTCGTAACTCGAGAATCCCCCCGTAACTCACGAAAAACCACGTGTTTCAAACGTCTTCGGAAGATGAGGACCTTGCCCACTACAGAGGCTCAAGAGAAGACTCATTTACCGTCTTGAAGTGCGAAACGGTACTTGGCACCCTTAATGCGACCCCAAAAGTTCCCCGACATGCTGGACTCACTCGAGGGGAACACCGAGGTTCCTGGCACCATTTCATCTGAGCTCCTTCTCCCCTCCTTATCACGACAGTAGAGTCCATTCCTCTGCTTTGTCTGCAAGGGGTTCCCGAACTTCCCGGCGCACCTCAGGATGAGGCCAGTATTAAGAGGAAATTCGAGACTAGCCACGTGGGTGGTGCCACATGCGGAACGACCCTGATTTTCTGGTCTGCTCTTGATAAGAACACGATGCCTGGACACCTCTTCGAAGGCAACCCTGTGGATGAAGGCACAACATGAAGGGTCACTGACACCCCCGTGCATCGTCCGGAAAAACACGCAGGTTCCACACACAGCTCAACAAGGGGCCTGAAAACCCCTGAACAACTCGAGAGGCAAGAGGAGTTCCATTCCTCAGACAAGACGAGGCCTGACTCTCCTGTCCCAACTCTGCAGGGACTCTGCAATCGGAGTCAGAAATGGAGAGGAAGCCTGAGGTTCCTGCCTCCATTCGAGATGAGGCCCTCTTCCATTTCATCAAACCCAGTGGAGTCTCGAGAGGCCCCGCCAACTCCACTGTATTCCTGACCTCTCAGAGGCACCCTGGGAAGTTCCCTATAGTCCCCTGCAGAAGTCGAGGGAAACGAGGGTTTCCCGCCGCCACCCGAGAAAGACCTCGAGAGTCCTTCTTCAACGCGTCTTGAGGCCCTAGTCACTTCCCATGACTCGAGAGTGATGACCAGCTCCCCCTCGCCATGCGCATGGAGACATGAGTTCCCTGGCGCCGCACGAGAGGCTCCCTGAGGTCCTCGTCGTGCCTCGTGAGAAAACCCCCACGGGCGCAGCAGCCTGAGGAAACCCATGAGACGCCCCCGTCATCGCGAGATGAGGGCCTTCTTTTCCTGCCTGGCCTGGAGAGCAATCCCGAGTCCTCTCTCCAAACTGAAGAGGAGGCTCGACACCCTTGAGTCCACTCAGTGGGCTCCAAGAGATCCGTGTCGCGACTTGAGAGGAAAGCGGAGTCCTCTGCTTCCCCTCGAGGCGAGGCCTGACTCCCCGGGGGAGTCTGGAATGGAAACCCGAGATCCCTGTCGCCCCTGGAGAGGAACACTACGTCCTGGACCCAAGCCTAGATGAGGACTCTTTGCCCTGAAGTGACTCGAGAGCAACCCACAGCTCTCTCTGACAAGTTGAATGGAAGATTGGACTTACTGGGCCAACAGAAAAGGAAGACTGAATACCCTGTCGAAACTCGAGAATCCTGCCGCAACTCGAAGAAAACCACAAGGTTCCCTCGTGATCGCAATATGAGGCCCTTGCCCGCTACAGCATCTCCAGAGAATTCCCACGTTCCGTCTTGAAGTGCGAAACTGTACTTGGCACCCTTGATGCGACCTCAAAAGTGCCGTGACATACCGGTCTCACACGAGGGGACCACCGAGGTTCCTGGCACCACAACCCTTCTCCCCTCCTGATCGCGACAGGAGGGTCGATTCCCCTGCTTTGTCTGCAAGGGGTTCCTGACCTTCCTGGCGCATCTCAGGATGAGGCCAGTCTCACGAGGAAATTCGAGACATAGCCTCGTGGGTGGTGCCACATGCCGAAAGACCCCGATTTCCCGGTCCGCTCTTGAAATGAACCCGATGCCCGGACACCTCTTTGAAGGCAACCCTGTGGGGGAAGGCACAACACGAAGGGGCACTGACACCCCTGTGCATCGTCCGGAAACACCCGCAGGTTCCACACACAGCTCGACAAGGGGCCTGAGACCCCCTGAACGACTCGAGAGGCAAGCAGAGTTCCATTACTCAGACAAGACGAGGCCTGACTCTCCTGTCCCAACCCTGCAGGGACCCTGCGGTCGGAGTCAGAAATGGAGAGGAAGCCTGAGGTTCCTGCCTCCAATCGAGATGAGGCCCTCTTTCATTTCGTCAAACCTAGTGGAGTCCCGAGAGGCCCCTCTAACTCCTCAGTATCCCTCACCTCTCAGAGGCACCTGGGAAGTTCCCTAAGGTCCCCGGTAGAGGTCGAGGGAAACGAGTGTTTCCCGCCCCAACCCAAGAAAGACCTTGAGAGTCCTTCTTAAATGCGTCTTGAGGCCCTAGTCCCCTCCATGCCTCTAGAGCAATGACGCGCTCGCCCTTGCCACGCGCATGGAGGCCTGACTTCCCTGGCGCCACAGGAGAGGCTCACTGCTCTCCCCGTCGTACCTTGTGAGAAACCACAAACTGTCGCCGCAGCTCGAGAAAACCCAGAAGACGCCCCCGTCATCGCGAGATGAGGGCCATCTTTAACTGAATGGCATGCAGATGAAGAGGGAGCCTTCTCTGCAAGCTACACAGGAGGTTTGACTCCCTGTAGGCCACTCAGTGGGCTCCAAGAGGTCCCTGTCGCGACTCGAGATGACAGAGGAGTCCTTTGCTTCTTCTCTAGACTAGGCCTGACCCACCGCGTGAGACTGGAATGCGACCCCGATATCCCTGTCGCCCCTGGAGAGGAACATTATGTCCTGGACACAAGACTAGATGAGGTCTCTTAGCCCTGCAGTGACTCGAGAGCAACCCCCAGCTCTCCCTCGCAAGTCGAATGGAAGATTGGGCTTCCCAGGGCCAACCCAAGAGGAAGCCTGAAATCCCCTGTCGTTTTCGAGAATCCAGACTGCAACTCGAGAAAAACGACGTGGTTCCAACGTCTTCACAGGATGAGGCCCTTGCCCGCTACAGCGTCTCCAGGGAAGTCCCATGTTCCGTCCTGAAGTGGGAAACGGTACTTGGCTCCCTTGATGCGACCCCTAAAGTTCCCTGAAACGCCGGGTTCCCTCGAGTGGAACACCTAGAGGTCCCGGCCCCACTTCATCTGAGCCCCATCTCCCCTCCTGATCGCGACAGGAGAATCGATTCCCCTACTTTGTGTGGAAGGTGTTCCCGGCCTTCCCGGCGCACCTCAGGATGATGCTGGTCTCACGAGGAAATTCGAGATGAGCCACGTGGGTGGTGCCACATGCCGAATGACCCCGATTTCCCGGTCCGCTCTTGAAATGAACCCGATGCCCGGACACCTCTTTGAAGGCAACCCTGTGGGGGAAGGCACAAAACTGAAGGGGCAATGACACCCCCGTGCATCTTCTGGAAACACCCGCAGGTTCCACACACAGCTCGACAAGGGGCCTGAGACCCACTGAACGACTCGAGAGGCAAGCAGAGTTCCATTACTCAGACAAGACGAGGCCTGACTCTCCTGTCCCAACCCTGCAGGGACCCTGCGGTCGGAGTCAGAAATGGAGAGGAAGCCTGAGGTTCCTGCCTCCAATCGAGATGAGGCCCTCTTTCATTTCGTCAAACCTAGTGGAGTCCCGAGAGGCCCCTCTAACTCCTCAGTATCCCTCACCTCTCAGAGGCACCTGGGAAGTTCCCTAAGGTCCCCTGTAGAGGTCGAGGGAAACGAGTGTTTCCCGCCCCAACCCAAGAAAGACCTCGAGAGTCCTTCTTAAATGCGTCTTGAGGCCCTAGTCCCTCCCATGACTCCAGAGCAATGACGCGATCTGCCTGGCCACACGCATGGAGGCCTGACTTCTCTGGCGCCGCACGAGAGGCTCCCTGAACTCCCCATCATATCTCGTGAGAAACCCCACACTGGCGCCGCAGCTCGAGAAAACCCATGAGACGCTCCCGTCATCACGAGAGGAGGGCCATCTTTAACTGCATGGTATGCAGATCAAGCGTGAACCTTCTGTCCAAGCTACACAGGACGCTTGACTCCCTTTAGGCCACTCATTGGGCTCCAAGAGTTACGCGTCGCGACTCGAGAGGATAGTGGAGTCCTTTGCTTCCACTCGAGACGAGGCGTGACCCACCGGGTGAGACTGGAATGCGACCCCGATATCCCTGTCGCCCCTGGAGAGGAACATTACGTCCTGGACCCAAGCCTAGATGAGGACTCTTTGCCCTGAAGTGACTCGAGAGCAACCCCCAGCTCTCTCTGACAAGTTGAATGGAAGATTGGACTTCCTGGGCCAACACAAGAGGAAGCCTGAATTCCCCGTTGTAACTCGAGAATCCCGCCTCAACTCGAGAAAAACCACGTGTTTCCCTCGTCATCGCAATATGAGGCCCTTGCCCGCTAGAGCATCTCCAGAGAATTCCCACGTTCCGTCTTGAAGTGCGAAACTGTACTTGGCACCCTTGATGCGACCTCAAAAGTGCCGTGACATACCGGTCTCACTCGAGGGGACCACCGAGGTTCCCGGCACCACTTCATCTGAGCCCCTTCTCCCCTTCTGATCGCGACCGGTGGGTCGATTCCCCTGCTTTGTCTGCAAGGGGTTCCCTACCTTCCCGGCGCACCTCAGGATGAGGCCGGTCTCCCGAGGAAATTCGAGACGTAGCCTCGTGGGTGGTACCACATGCTGAAAGACCCCAATTTTCTGGTACGCTCTTGAAAAGAACCCGATGCCCGGACACCTCTTTGAAGGCAACCCTGTGGATGAAGGCACAACACGAAGGGGCACTGACACCCCTGTGCATCGTCCGGAAAAACCCGCAGGTTCCACACTCAGCTCAACAAGTGGCCTGTCACTCCGTGAACAACTCGAAAGGCAAGGGGAAATCCATTCCTCCACAGAAGACGAGGCGTGACTCTCTTGTCCATACTCGGCAGGTACCCCTGCGACCCGAGTCAGAAATGGAGAGGACCCCTGAGGTTCCTGCCTCCATTCGAGATGAGGCCCTCTTCGATTGCACCAAACCCAGTTGAGTAACGAAAGGCCCCTCCCAAATCCACAGTGTCCCTGACTTCTCAGAGGCACCCTGAGAAGTTGCCTGAGGTCACCGACACAAGTCGAGGGAACCCAGGGTTCCCTGCCGCAACCCGAGAAAGACCTCGAGAGTCCTTCTTCAATGCGTCTTGAGGCCCGATTCGCCTACTATGACTCGAGA
The DNA here is from genome assembly GCF_019923935.1 of Bubalus bubalis. NCBI lineage: Eukaryota > Metazoa > Chordata > Mammalia > Artiodactyla > Bovidae > Bubalus > Bubalus bubalis. The sequence goes on along the minus strand of NC_059181.1, from coordinate 122,694,247 downwards.
GCAATCACGCACTCCCCTTCACCACACGCACGGAGACCTGACGTCCCTAGCACCACACGAGAGGCTCTCTGAGCTCCCCGTCGTACCTCGTGAGAAATCTGATACTGGCGCCGCAGCTGGAGAAAACCCACGAGACGCCCCCGTCATCGCGAGATGAGGGCCTTTTTTCCTGCATGGCCAGGAAAACAATCCCGAGTCATCTCTCCAAACTCCATAGGAGGCTTCACTCCCTTTAGTACACACAGTGGGCTCCAAGAAATACACGTCGCGGCTCGAGAGGAGATTGGAGTACTTTGCTTCCCCGCGAGACGAGGCCTGAGTTCCTGGGTGAGTCTGGAATGCAACCCCGTGATCCTTGTCTTCCCTTGAGAGGAATATTAGGTCCTGTACACAAGCCTAGATGAGGTCTCTTTTGTCCTGCAGTGACTACAGCGCAACCCCCAGCTTTCCCTCACAACTCGAATGGAAGGTTGGGTTTCCCTGGGCCAAACAAGAAGAAGCCTGAAATCCCTGTCTGCCGAGGTCCAGCCCCGGCTGATCCAGTGTATTCGAAGGAGAGACGGCTAGGCGACCTATTCAAATGTTAATTAGAGATAATAAAGAGTAATAGAATGAGGATAGCTCAGTAGGAAAATTCAGTGGAGAAAAGAAGCTGAGTGGCTTGGTTTACGTGAAAAATCAATATAACCCATGACACCAGGTTAGCTCTGAACATGGAGGCCGCAGGCGCCCTCTCGAATAGCGGAAGGTGCCCCACCTTAGACACCTTCTCGAGTGGGTCTTAGAAGCCCAGGCAAATAAATGGTCGCAGAGGATATCCGCGCTCCAGATGGACACTCAGCTGGAAGTCAAAGGGAAGAATGACATGGGGAGACCAAGCTTTGGCGAGCAAGGCCCGTAGCTTTATTTTCAACAGGGGCTTATATACCCTAAGTTACACATAGAGGATACTAGGGGATGCAAAGTCAGCAGTCTTTGATGCTTATCAAAAACCAGGGTTTCTTTCCTGCAAATTTATCATATACAAATGGTTTAGGTGATTTACATCATCTTCTGGGCAGAAGGCCTATTAACATTTTATGACTCTTGACAAGGACTTATCAACAAAGACTTATTTTCTCTAAGAGTAATTATTTTAAGGTTATGCACCATCTTTCAAAGATAAAATTACATTCCTATAGGGCGGATGTGTAATGGGTTTACAAAGGAAAGAATTTATTACCTTAAGGGTCTAAAGTTACTAACACCAAGGCCACTACTTATTTTTTCTACATACCAACTATATTAATTAATACACATTCAAGGATACAATTCAGGGGATGTGGAAACTTGGCAGCAAGCATTGGCTCATCAATGAAATCTTTTACTAGTTTTATTCTGACAGTTTCTAACTCTCTGAGAGGCTCTAAGCTATTTGAATATCTTAAGCTTCCCATGCCTCTCTAGGCTGGGAGATTGTAAACAATCGTATGCATAGCTGTAGGTGTCCAGGTAAACTTGTCAGGCGAGTTAGAGAGCCATCTGAGGGGTTTGGATTTAAACACTCCTAATTGCCCAGGAACTTTATTAATTGGAGCTGTAAGTTAACTCTTTGACAGAGAAAGTGAGATGGTGGTGGGGGACAGCCCCCTGTAAAGTCAGAGGTGAGAGCACAAAGCAATAAAGTAGGCAGACTCTGGTTTTTTGGGGGTAGATGCTCGAGAATATCCGGGGGCACTCCCGAGGCTCAATCCCGCCTTTGCTTATGCCGAGCCTCCTTCCTCATGACCTTTGTCACCAGTGGAATGTATCTCGCCGGCTCCCAATACTCGTCGTAACTCGAGAATCCCGCCGCAACTCGAGAAAAACCATGTGTTTCCAACGTCTTCGCAAGATGAGGCCCTTGCCCGCTACAGCGTCTCAAGAGAAGTCCCACGTTCCATCTTGAAGTGCAAAACGGTACTTGGCACCCATGATGCGACCCCAAAAGTTCCTCAACACGCCAGTCTCACTCGAGGGGAACACCGAGGTTCCCGGCACAACTTCATCTGAGCCCCTTCTTCCTTCCTGATCGCGAAAGGAGAATCGATTCCCCTGCTTTGTCTGGAAGGCTTTCCCGACCTTCCCGGCGCACCTCAGGATGAGGCCGGTCTCACGAGGAAATTCGAGACATAGCCTCGTGGATGGTGCCACATGCCGAAAGACCCCGATTTCCCGGTCCACTCTTGAAAAGAACCCGATGCCCAGACACCTCTTTGAAGGCAACCCTGTGGATGAAGGCACAACACGAAGGGGCACTGACACCCCCGTGCATCGTCCGGGAAAACCCGCAGCTTCCACAGACACCTCGAAAAGTGGCCTGTCACCCCGTGAACAACTCGAAAGGCAAGCGGAGATCCATTCCTGCACAGAAGACGAGGCGTGACTCTCTTGTCCCTACTCTGCAGGGACTCTGCGATACGAGTCAGAAATGGAAGGAACACTGAGGTTCCTGCCTCCACTCGAGATGAGGCCCTCTTCCATTGCGCAAAACCCAGTGGAGTCCCGAGAGGCCACTCCCAACTCCACAGTATCCCTGACTTCTCAGAGGCACCCTGAGAAGCTCCCTGAGGTCACAGGCACAAGTCAAGGGAACCCTGGGTTTCCTGCCGCGACTCGAGAAAGACCTCGAGAGTCCCTCTTAAACATGTCTTGAGGCCCGATTCCCCTACCATGACTCGAGAGCAATGATGCGCTCCCCCTCGCCATGTGCATGGAGACCTGACTTCCCTGGCTTCACACGAGAGGCTCCCTGAGATCCTCGTCGTACCTCATGAGGAAACCCACACTGGCGCCGCAGCTCGAGGAAAGCCATGAGATGCCCCCATCATCTCGAGATGAGGGCCTTCTTTTCCTGCATGGCCTGGAGAGCAATCCCGAGTCCTCTCTCCAAACTGAAGAGGAGGCTTGACTCCCTTTAGGCCACTCAGAGGGCTCCAAGCGATCCGCGTCATCACTCAAGAGGAGAGCAGAGTCCTTTGCTTCCCCTTGAGACGAGGCCTGACTCCCCGGGTGAGTCTGGAATGCAACCCCGATATCCCTGTCTTCCCTTGAGAGGAATATTAGGTCCTAACACATGCATAGATGAGATCTCTTTTGCCCTGCAGTGACTCAAGTGCAACCCCCAGCTTTCCCTTGCAACTCAAATGGAAGATTGGGATTCCCTGGGCCAACACAAGAGGAAGCCTGAAATCCCCGTCGTAACTCGAGAATCCCGCCACAACTTGAGAAAAACCACGTGTTTCCAAGGTCTTCGCAAGATGAGGCCCTTGCCCACTACAGCATCTCAAGAGAAGTCCCATGTTCCGTCTTGAAGTGCGAAATGGTACTTGGAACCCTTGATGTGACCCCAAAAGCTCCTTGACACGCCGGTCTTACTCGAGGGAACACCAAGGTTCCCGGCACCACTTCATCGGAGCTCCTTCTCCCCTCCTAATCAAGACAGGAGAGTCGATTCCCCTGCTTTGTCTGCAAGGGGTTCCTGACCTTCCCGGAGCACCTCAGGATGAGGCCTGTCTCATGGTGAAATTCGAGACTAGCCACGTGGGTGGTGCCACATGCCGAACGACCCCGATTTCCCGGTCCGCTCTTGATAAGAACCCGATGCCCGGACACCTCCTCCAAGGCAACCTTGTGGATGAAGGCACAACACGAAGGGGCACTGACACCCCCGTGCATCTTCTGGAAAAAACCGCAGGATCCACACACAGCTCGACAAGGGGCCTGAAACCCCCTGAACAACTCGAGAGGCAAGTGGAGTTCCATTCCTCAGACAAGACGAGGCCTGACTCTCCTGTCCCAACTCTGCAGGGACCCTGCGATCGGAGTCAGAAATGGAGAGGAAGCCTGAGGTTCCTGCCTCCAGTAGAGATGAGGCCCTCTTCCATTGCGCCAAACCCAGTGGAGTCCCGAGAGGCCTCTCCCAACTCCACAGTATCCCTGACTTCTCAGAGGCACCCTGAGAAGCTCCCTGAGGTCACAGGCACAAGTTGAGGGAATCCTGGGTTTCCTGCCGCGATTCGAGAAAGAGCTCGAGAATCCTTTTTCTACGCGTCTTGAGGCCCGATTTCCCAACCATGACTCGAGAGCAATGACATGATCCCCCTCCCCACCCACATGGAGGCCTGACTTCCCTGGCACCACACGAGAGGCTCCCTGAGCTCCCCGTCGTACCTCGTGAGAAACCCCAAACTGGCTCCACACCTCGAAAAAACCCAGAAGACGCCCCCGTCATCGCGAGATGAGGGCCATCTTTAACTGCATGGCATGCAGATCAAGCGCGAGTCTTCTCTCCATGATACACAGGAGGCTTGACTCCCTTTAGGCCACTCAGTGGGCTCCAAGAGATACGTGTCACGACTTGAGAGGAGAGCAGAGTCCTTTGCTTCCCTTCGAGACGAGGCCTGACTCCCCGGGGGAGTCTGGAATGCAACCCCGAGATCCCTGTCTTCCCTTGAGAGCAATATCAGGTCCTGGACACACGCCTAGATGAGGTCTATTTTGCCCTGCAGTGACTCGAGCGCAACCCCCAGCTTTCCCTCGCAACTCGAATGGAAGATTGGGCTTCCTTGGGCCAACACAAGAGGAAGCCTGTAATCCCCGTCGTAACTCGAGAATCCCGCCGCAACTCGAGAAAAACCACGTGTTTCCAACGTCTTCGCAAGATGAGGCCCTTGCCCGCTACAGCGTCTCAAGGGAAGTCCCATGTTCCGTCTTGAAGTGCGAAACGGTACTTGGCACCCTTGATGCGACCCCAAAAGTTCCCCGACACGCCAGTCTCACTCGAGGGGAACACCGAGGTTCCCAGCACCACTTCATCTGAGCCCCTTCTCCCTTCCTCATCGGGACAGGGAGAGTCTCGTATGGCGCTAGGGAAGTCAGGTCTCCATGCATGTGGTGAGAGGGAGCAGGTCAATGCGCTCGAGTCATGGTAGGGGAATGGGGCCTCACGACGCGTTGAAGAAGGTCTCTCGAGGTGTTTCTCGGGTTGTGGTAGGAAACCCTGAGTTCCTCGACTTGTGTCGGTGACTCAGGAAGCTTCTTAGCGTGCCTCTGAGAAGTCAGGGATGCTGTGCAGTTGGGAGGGGCCTCTCGGGACACCACTGGTTTTGGCGCAGTGGAAGAGGGCCTCGTCTCGAGTGGAGGCAGGAACCTCAGGGTTCCTCTCCATTTCTGACTCGGATCTCAGGGTCCCTGCAGTGTTGGGACAGGAGAGTCAGGCCTGGTCTTGTGTGGAGGAATGGAACTCCGCTTGCCTGTCAAGGTGTTCACGGGGTGACAGGCCACTTGTCGAGCTGAATGTGGAACCTACGGTTGTTGCAGGACGATGCACGGGGGTGTCAGTGCCCCTTCGTGTTGTGCCTTCATCCACAGGGTTGCCTTCAAAGAGGTGTCAGGGCATCGGTTTCTTAACAAGATCGGACCGGGAAATCGGGTTCTTTTGGCATTTGGCTCCACCCACGAGGCTATGTCTCGAATTTCCTCGTCAGACCGGCCTCATCCTGAGGTGCGTCAGGAAGGTGGGGAACTACTCCAGACAAAGCAGGGGAATCGATCCTCCTGTTGCGATCAGGAAGGGAGAAGGGGCTCAGATGAAGTGGAGCCGGGAAAATAGGTGTTCCCCTCGCGTGAGACCGTGGTGTAGGGGAACTGTTGGGGTCGCATCAAGGGTGCCAAGTACCGTTTCGCACTTCAAGATGGAAGGCGAGACTTCTCTTGAGACGCTGTAGAGGGCAAGGACCTCATCTTGAGATGACGGGGGAACCACGTGGTTTTTCTCGAGTTGCGGCGGGATTCTCGGATTATGAAGGGGTATTCAGACTTTCTTTCTGTTGGCACAGGGAAGTCCAATCTTCCATTCGAGTTGCTAGGAAGAGCTGTGGGTTGTGCTCGAGTCACTGCAGGGCAAAAGAGACCTCATCTATGCTTTTTCCAGGACCTAATGTTCCTCTACAGGGGTGACAGGGATCTCCGGGTCGCATTCCAGTCTCACACATGGAGTCAGGTCTCGTCTCGAGGGGAAGCAAAGGACTCCGCACTCCTCTCGAGTCGCGACGGGTATATCTTGGAGCCAACTGAGTGGCCTAAAGGGAGTGAAGCATCAAGTGGAGTTTGGAGAGAGGACTCGGGATTGCTCTCCAGGCCATGCAGGAAAAGAAGGCCCTCATCTCACGATGACAGGGGCGTCTTGTTTGTTTTCTCCAGATGCGGCGCCAGTGTAGGGTTTCTCACGAGGTACGACGGGCAGCTCAGGGAGCCTCTCGTGTGTCGCCAGAGAAGTCAGTTCTCCATGCACGTGACGTGGGGGAGAGCGTCATTGCTCTAGAGTCATGGGAGGGAAATCGGGCCTCAAGACATGTTGAAGAAGGCCTCTTGAGGGCTTTCTCGAGTCGTGGCAGGAAACCCTGGTTTCCCTCGACTTGTGTCGGTGACCTCAGGGAGCTTCTCAGGTTGCCTCTGAGAAGTCAGCGATACTGTGGAGTTGGGAGGGGCCTCTCTGGACTCCACTGGGTTTGGTACAATGGAAGGGAGCCTCATCTCGAATGGAGACAGGAACCTCAGTGTTCCTCTCCATTTCTGACTACGATCGCAGGCCCCTTTCAGAGTTGAGACAGGATAGTAGGCCTCATCTTGTGAGAAGGAATGGAACTCCGCTTGCCTCTCGAGCTATGCACGGGGTGAAAGGCCACTTGTCACCCTGTTTGTGGAACCTGCGGTTTATTCCGGATGATGCACGGGGGTGTCAGTGCCCCTTCGTGTTTTGCCTTCATCCACAGGGTTGCCTTCAAAGAGGTGTCAGGGCATCGGGTTCTTAACAAGAGCGGATCGGGAAATCGGGGACTTTCGGCATGTGGCACCACCCACGAGAGTACGTCTCGAATTTCCTCGTGAGACCGGCCTCATCCTGAGGTGTGCCGGAAAGGTCGGGAACCCCTTCCAGACAAAGCAGGGGAATCTACCCTCCTGTAGCGATTAAGAGGGGAGAAGGGCTCAGATGAAGTGGAGCCCGGAAACTCTGTGTTCCCCTCAAGTGAGACCGGTGTGTCGGGGAACTTTTGGGGTCGCATCAAGGGTGCCAAGTACCATATCGCACTTCAAGATGGAACGCGGGGCTTCTCTTGAAACGCTGTAGCGAGCAAGGGCCTCACCTTCCAATGACGGGGGAATCACGTGTTTTTTCTAGAGTTGCGGGGGGATTCTCTAGTTACAAAGGGGAATTCAGGCTTCAACTTGTGTTGGCCCAGGGAAGTCCAATCTTCCATTCGAGTTGCGAGGGAGAGCTGGGGGTTGCGCTCGAGTCACTGCAGAGCACAAGAGACCTCCTCTTGGATTGTGTCCAGGACCTAATTTTCCTCTCCAGGGGTGACAGGGATCTCGGGGTTGCATTCCAGACTCACACAGGGAGTCAGGCCTCTTCTCGAGGGGAAGCAAAGGACACCACTTTCCTCTCCAGGTGCGACGGGTATCACTTGGAGCCCACTATATGGACTAAGGGAGTCAAGCCTCCTGTGGAGTTTGGAGAGAGGACTCGGGATTCCTCTGCAGGCCATGCAGGAAAAGAAGGCCCTCATCTCACGATGACAGGGGCGTCTCATGAGTTTTCTTGAGCTGCGACTCCAGTGTGGGGTTTCTCACGAGGTATGACGGGGAGCTCAGGGAACCTCTCGTGTGGCGCCAGGGAAGTCAGGTCTCCATGCGATTGGAGAAGGGGAGCGCGTCATTGCTCTCGAGTCATGGTAGGGGAATCGGGCCTCAAGACGCGTTGAAGAACGACTTTCGAGGTCTTTCTCGGGATGCGGTAGGAAAACCTGTGTTCCCTCGACTTGTGTCGATGACCTCAGGGAGCTTCTCAGGTTGCCTCTGAGAAATCAGGGATACTGTGGAGTTAGGAGGGGCATCTTGGGACTTGACTGGGTTTGGAGCAATGGAAGAGGGCCTCATCTCAAGTGGAGGCAGTGAAAGGTTGTTGTTGAATCACGCGAATACACTGAAATTCTTGGCCCCCGGAGGAGAAGAATTCAATCCGGGGCCAGAGACGAGGCTTGATCGCTCAGAGCTTTCGTGTAATAAAGTTTTATTAAAGTATAAAGGAGATAGAGAAAGCTTCTGACATAGGCATCAGAAGGGGGAAGAAAGAGTACCCCCCTGCTAGTCTTCAACTGCATGTTATATAGTCACTAGCAGTCTGTTAATGAAAGAAAGGAATGTCTTATAATTCAGAATAGCACCAGGCCCCTCGCCCATAAGATGCATTTTGGGATAATCTTGGCACCAAATGGTTTATCCTGGGCCATGAAATGATTAACTTGAATCTTAAAGAAGGGTAGACCACCATACAAATACTTTCATTTACATAGATTAGGGGAACAATATCTGAGTATAACATACTGGTTTGTCAAGTAGGTTCTGGGCCAAGAGGCGGAACCGACTTGGAGACAGAGTTTCGGGTAAAGGCGTAGTACATTAGCATAGTTTAAGACAAACATTTCCATAAGAAAAAGGCATTGGTTATCTCTAGGCTCAAGAATAGCTAACTTCAGGTGAAACCAGGTGTCATTATGGCAACACAGTATTTTAAGAGAAACCTCTCTTTAAATTTGTATAGAGAAGGAAAAAAAATATTGTTAGTTTCTTTCCTCCTGCTGCTTAAGAGAGATAAAAATGTCTGACACTTGCAGGCTATTTCCTCCATTTGGCGACCCTGGCCTTCCTGCCTGTTACCCTCTCAGCAGGAAGCTAGGGTTCCTCTCCATTTCTGACTCCGATCGCAGGGTCCCTGCAGAGTTGGGATAGGAGAGTCAGGCCTTGTCTTCTGTGAAGGAATGGAACTCCGCTTGCCTCTCGAGTTGTTCACGGGGTGACAGGCCACCTGTCGAGCTGTGTGTGGAACCTGCAGGTTTTTCCAGACGATGCATGGGGGTGTCAGTGCCCTTTCGTGCTGTGCCTTCATCCACAGGGTTGCCTTCGAAGAGGTGTCAGGGCATCGGGTTCTTATCAAGAGCGGACCGGGAAATCGGGGTCTTTCGGCATGTGGCACCACCCACGAGAGTACGTCTCGAATTTCCTCGTGAGACTGGCCTCATCCTGAGGTGCGCCGGGAAGGTTGGGAACCCCTTCCAGACAAAGCAGGGGAATCGACCCTCCTGTCGCGATCAGGAGGGGAGATGGGGCTCAGATGAAGTGGTGCCAGGAACCTCGGTGTTCCCCTCAAGTGAGACTGGTATGTCGGGGAACTTTTGGGGTCGCATCAAGGGTTCCAAGTAACTTTTCGCTCTTCAATACGGAACGTGGGACTTCTCTTGAGACGCTGTAGCGGGCAAGGGCCTCATCTTTCGATGACGGGGGAACCACGTGGTTTTTCTTGAGTTGCGGCGGGATTCTCGAGTTACGACGGGGAATTCAGGCTTCCTCTTCAACTGGCCCAGGGAAGTCCAGTTTTCATTCGAATTGCGAGTTAGAACTGGGGATTGCTCTCGAGACACTGCAGGGCCAAATAGACCTCATCTAGGCTTGTGTCCAGGACCTAATGTTCCTCTGCTGGGGCGACAGCGATCTCGGCATTGCATTCTCGACTCACCCGGGGAATCAGGCCTCGTCTCGAGGGGAAGCCAAGGACACCGCTCTCCTGTCAAGTCGCGACGGGTATATCTTGGAGCTCACTGTGTGGCCTAAAATGAGTCAAGCCTCCTGTGGAGTTTGGAGAGAGGACTCAGGATTGCTCTCCAGGCCATACAGCAAAAGAAGGCCCTCATCTCGTGAGGACTGGGGCGTCTCGTGGGTATTCTCGAGCTGCGGCTCCAGTGTGGTGTTGCTCACGAGGTATAATGGGGAGCTCAGGGAGCCTCTCCTGTGGCGCCAGGGAAGTCAGGTTTCTATGCGCGTGGCTAGGGGGAGCGCGTCATTGCTCTCGAGTCATGGTAGGGGAATCGCACCTCAAGACGCGTTGAAGAAGGACTCTCGAGGTCTTTTACGGGTTGGGGCAGGAAACCCTTGGTTCCCTCGACTTGTGCCGGTGATCTCAGGAAGGTCTAAGGGTGCCTCTGAGAAGTCAGGGATACTGTGCAGTTGGGAGGGGCCTCTCGGGACTCCACTGGGTTCGGTGCAATGGAAGAGGGCCTCATCTCGAGTGGAGGCAGGAAACTCATGTTTCCTCTCCTGACTTCCCCTGGGCCAGATCTGACTCGGATCGCAGTTTCGCTGCAGAGTTCGAACAGGAGAGTCAGGCCTCGTCTTGTGTGGAGGAATGGAACTCTGCTTGCCTCTCGAGTTGTCCATGGGTGACAGGCCACTTGTCGAGCTGTGTGTGGAACCTGCTGGTTTTTCCGGACAATGCATGGGTTTGTCAGTGCCCCTTCGTGTTGTGCCTTCATCCACAGGGTTGCCTTCAAAGAGGTGTCCGGGCATCGGGTTCTTATCAAGAGCAGACCGGGAAATCGGGGTCGTTTGGCATGTGGCACCACCCACGTGGCTAGTCTCGAATTTCCTCGTGAGACTGGCCTCATCCTGAGGTGCGCCGGGAAGGTCGGGAACCCCTTCCAGACAAAGCAGGGGCATCGACCCTCCTGTCGCGATCAGGAGGGGAGAAGGGGCTCAGATGAAGTGCTGCTGGGAGCCTCGGTGTTTACCTCGAGTGAGACTGGTGTGTCGGGAAAATTTTGGGGTCGCATCAAGGGTGCCACGAACCATTTCGCACTTCAAGATGGAATGTGGGACTTTTCTTGAGATGCTGTAGGGGGCAAGGGCCTCATCTTGCGATGACGGGGGAACCACGTGGCGTTTCTCGAGTTGTGGCGGGATTCTCGAGTTTCGACGGGGAATACAGTCTTCCTCATGTGTTGGCCCAGGGAAGTCCTATCTTCCATTCGAGTTTCAAGGGAGAGCTGGGGATTGCCCTCGAGTCACTGCAGGGCAAAATAGACCTCATCTAGGCTTGTGTCCAGGACTTAATGTTCGTCCCTAGGGGCGACAGGGATCTCGGGGCTTGCATACCAGACTCACCCGGGGAATCAGGCCTCGTCTCGAGGGGAAGCAAAGAACTCCGCTGTCCTTTTGAGTCGCGATGGGTATCTCTTGGAGCCCACTGTGTGCCCTAAAGGGAGTCAAGCCTCCTGTGCTGTTTGGATAGAGGACTCGGGATTCCTCTCCAGGCCATGCAGGAAAAGAAGGCCCTCATCTCGCGATGACGGCGGCGTCTCGTGGGTTTTCTAGACTGCCGCGCTAGTGCCGGGTTTCTGACGAGGTACGAGAGGGAGCTCAGGGAGCCTCTCGTGTGGCGCCAGGGAAGTCAGGTCCCCATGAGATGGCTAGGGGGAGTTCGTCATTGCTCTCGAGTCATGGTAGGGTAATCGGGCCTCAAGACGGGTTGAAGAAGGACTCTCGAGGTCTTTCTCGGGTCACTGCATAAAACCCAGGGTTCCCTTGACTTGTGCCTGCGACCTCAGGGAGCTTCTCAGAGTGCCTCTGAGAAGTCAGGGATACTGTGCAGTTTGGAGGGGCCTCTCGAGACTCCTCTGCATTTGGTGGAATGTAAGAGGGACTCATCTCGAGTTGAAGCAGGAACCTCAGTGTTCCTCTCCATTTCTGACTCAGATCGCAAGGTCCCTGCATGTTGGTACAGGAGAGTCAGGCCTCGTCTTTTCTGGAGGATGGGACTCCTCTTGCCTCTCGAGTTGTTCTCGAGGTGACAGGCCACTTGTCGAGCTGTGTATGTAACCTGCCCGTTTTTCCGGATGATGCACAGGTGTGTTAGTGCCCCTTCGTGTTGTACCTTCATACTCAAGGCTGCCTTCCAAGAGGTGTCCGAGCATCGGATTCTTATCAAGAGCGGACCGGGAAATTGGAGTCTTTCAGCAAGTGGCACCACCCACAAAGCTACGTATCGAATTTCCCCATGAGACCGGCCTCATCCTGAGTTGTGCAGGGAAGGTCGGGCCCCCTTGCAGACAAAGCAGGGGAATCGACCCACCGGTCACGATCAGGAGGGGAGAAGGGGCTTAAATGAAGTGGTGCCGGGAACCTCGGTGTTCCCCTTGAGTGAGACCGGCGTGTTGGGGGACTTTTGGGGTCGCATCAAGGGTGCCAAGTACCGTTTCGCATTTCAAGACGGAACCTGGGACATCTTTTGAAACGCTGTAGCGGGCAAGGGCCTCATCTTGCGATGACGGGAGAACCACGTGGTTTTGCTCGAGTTGCGGCGGGATTCTCGAGTTATGACCGGGAATTTAGGCTTCCTCTTGTTGGCCTTGAAATCCAATCTTCCATTCGGGTTGCGAGGGGGAGCTGGGGATTGCGCTAGAGTCACTGCAGGGCAAAAGAGACCTAATCTAGGCTTGTGTCCAGGATCTAACGTTGCTCTCCAGGGGCGACAGGGATCTCGGGTTTGCATTCCAGACTCATCCGGGGAGTCAGTTCTCACCTCGAGGGTAAGCAAAGAATTCCGCTCTCGTCTCGAGTCGCGATGGGTATCTCTTGGAGCCCACTGTGTGTACTAAAGGGAGTCAAGCCTCCTGTGGAGTTTGGAGAGAGGACTCGGGATTGGACTCCAGGCCATGCAGGAAAAGAAGGCCCTCATCTCGAGATGACGGTGGCGTCTCGTGGGTTTTCTCGAGCTGCGGCGCCAGTGTGGGGTGTCTCATGAAGTACCACGGGGATCTCAGGGAGCCTCTTGTGTGGCGCCAGGAAAATCCAGTATTCCATTCGAGTTGCAAGTTAGAACTGGGGATTGCTCTCCAGTCACTGCAGGGCAAAATAGACCTCATCTACGCTTGTGTCCAGGACCTAGTGTTCCACTACTGGGCCGACAGGGATCTCAGGGTTGCATTCTCGACTCACCCGGAGAGTCAGGCCTCGTCTTGAGGGGAAAAAAAGGACTCCGCTCTCCTGTCGAGTCGCGACGGGTATCTCTTGGAGCCCACTGCGTGGCGTAAAGGGAGTGAAGCCTCCTATGGAGTTTGGAGAGATGACTCGGGATTGTTTTCCTGGCCATGCAGGAAAAAAGGCCCTCATCTCGCGATGACGGGGGCGTCTCGTGGGTTTTCTCCAGCTGCGGCGCCAGTATCAGATTTCTCACGAGGTACGACGGGGAGCTCAGAGAGCCTCTCGTGTGGTGCTAGGGACGTCAGGTCTCCGTGCGTGTGGTGAAGGGGAGTGCGTGATTGCTCTCGAGTCATAGTAGGCGAATCGGGCCTCAAGACGCATTGAAGAAGGACTCTCGAGGTCTTTCTCGGGTTGCGGCAGGGAACCCTGGGTTCCCTCGACTTGTGTCGGTGACCTCAGGCAACTTCTCAGGGTGCCTCTGAGAAGTCAGGGACACTGTGGATTTGGGAGGGGCCTTTCGTTACTCAACTGGGTTTGGTGCAATCGAAGAGGGCCTCATCTCGAATGGAGGCAGGAACCTCAGGGGTCCTCTCCATTTCTGACTCGGGTCGCAGAGTACCTGCAGAGTATGGACAAGAGAGTCACGCCTCGTCTTCTGTGGAGGAATGGATCTCCGCTTGCCTTTCGAGTTGTTCACGGAGTGACAGGCCACTTGTTGAGCTGTGTGTGGAACCTGCGGGTTTTTCCGGACGATGCACAGGGGTGTCAGTGCCCCTTCGTGTTGTGCCTTCATCCACAGGGTTGCCTTCAAAGAGGTGTCCGGGCATCGGGTTCTTTTCAAGAGCGTACCAGAAAATTGGGGTCTTTCAGCATGTGGTACCACCCACGAGGCTACGTCTCGAATTTCCTCGGGAGACCGGCCTCATCCTGAGGTTCGCCGGGAAGGTCGGGAACCCCTTGCAGACAAAGCAGGGGAATCGACCCACCGGTCGCGATCAGAAGGGGAGAAGGGGCTCAGATGAAGTGGTGCCGGGAACCTCGGTGGTCCCCTCGAGTGAGACCGGTATGTCACGGCACTTTTGAGGTCGCATCAAGGGTGCCAAGTACAGTTTCGCACTTCAAGACGGAACGTGGGAATTCTCTGGAGATGCTGTAGCGGGCAAGGGCCTCATATTGCGATGACGAGGGAAACACGTGGTTTTTCTCGAGTTGCGGCGGGATTCTCGAGTTACGACGGGGAATTCAGGCTTCCTCTTGTGTTGGCCCAGGAAGTCCAATCTTCCATTCAACTTGTCAGAGAGAGCTGGGGGTTGCTCTCGAGTCACTTCAGGGCAAAGAGTCCTCATCTAGGCTTGGGTCCAGGACGTAGTGTTCCTCTCCAGGGGCAACAGGGATATCGGGGTCGCATTCCAGTCTCACCCGGTGGGTCACGCCTCGTCTCGAGTGGAAGCAAAGGACTCCACTATCCTCTCGAGTCGCGACGTGTAACTCTTGGAGCCCAATGAGTGGCCTAAAGGGAGTCAAGCGTCCTGTGTAGCTTGGACAGAAGGTTCACGCTTGATCTGCATACCATGCAGTTAAAGATGGCCCTCCTCTCGTGATGACGGGAGCGTCTCATGGGTTTTCTCGAGCTGCGGCGCCAGTGTGGGGTTTCTCACGAGATATGATGGGGAGCTCAGGGAGCCTCTCGTGCGGCGCCAGAGAAGTCAGGCCTCCATGCGTGTGGCCAGGCAGATCGCGTCATTGCTCTGGAGTCATGGGAGGGACTAGGGCCTCAAGACGCATTTAAGAAGGACTCTCGAGGTCTTTCTTGGGTTGGGGCGGGAAACACTCGTTTCCCTCGACCTCTACCGGGGACCTTAGGGAACTTCCCAGGTGCCTCTGAGAGGTGAGGGATACTGAGGAGTTAGAGGGGCCTCTCGGGACTCCACTAGGTTTGACGAAATGAAAGAGGGCCTCATCTCGATTGGAGGCAGGAACCTCAGGCTTCCTCTCCATTTCTGACTCCGACCGCAGGGTCCCTGCAGAGTTGGGACAGGAGAGTCAGGCCTCGTCTTGTCTGAGTAATGGAACTCTGCTTGCCTCTCGAGTCGTTCAGTGGGTCTCAGGCCCCTTGTACGAGCTGTGTGTGGAACCTGCGGGTGTTTCCAGAAGATGCACGGGGGTGTCATTGCCCCTTCATTTGGTGCCTTCCCCCACAGGGTTGCCTTCAAAGAGGTGTCCGGGCATCGGGTTCATTTCAAGAGCGGACCGGGAAATCGGGGTCATTCGGCATGTGGCACCACCCACGTGGCTCATCTCGAATTTCCTCGTGAGACCAGCATCATCCTGAGGTGCGCCGGGAAGGCCGGGAACACCTTCCACACAAAGTAGGGGAATCGATTCTCCTGTCGCGATCAGGAGGGGAGATGGGGCTCAGATGAAGTGGTGCCGGGACCCTCGGTGTTCCACTCGAGGGAACCCGGCGTTTCAGGGAACTTTAGGGGTCGCATCAAGGGAGCCAAGTACCGTTTCCCACTTCAGGACGGAACATGGGACTTCCCTGGAGACGCTGTAGCGGGCAAGGGCCTCATCCTGTGAAGACGTTGGAACCACGTCGTTTTTCTCGAGTTGCAGTCTGGATTCTCGAAAACGACGGGAATTTCAGGCTTCCTCTTGGGTTGGCCCTGGGAAGCCCAATCTTCCCATTGGAGTTGCGATGGAAAGCTGGGGGTTCTGCTCGAGTCACTACAGGGCCAAAGAGACCTCATCGAGGCGTGTGTCCAGGACCTAATATTCCTCTCAAGGGAAGACAGGGATCTCGGGTTTCCATTCCAGACTCCCCCGGGGAGTCAGGCCTCGCCTCGAGGGGAAGCAAAGGACTCGGCTCTCCTCTCGAGTTGTGACACGTATCTCTTGGAGCCCACTGAGTGGCCTTAAGGGAGTCAAGCATCTGTGTAGCTTAGAGAGAAGATTCTCACTTGATCTGCATGCTATGCAGAGATGAGAGCTTTCTTTTCCTGCATGGCCTGGAGAGCAATCCCGGGTCCTCTCTCCAAACTGAAGAGGAGGCTTGACTCCCTTTAGGCCACTCAGAGGGCTCCAAGCGATCCGCGTCATCACTCAAGAGGAGAGCAGAGTCCTTTGCTTCTCCTCGAGACAAGGCCTGACCCACCGGGTGAGACTGGAATGCGACCCCGATATCCCTGTCACCCCTGGAGAGAAACATTATGTCCTGGACACAAGCCTAGATGAGGTCTCTTTGCCCTGCAGTGACTCGAGAGCAACCCCCAGCTCTCCCTCACAAGTCGAATGGAAGATTGGACTTCCTGGGCCAACACAAGAGGAAGCCTGAATTCCCCGTCGTAATTCGAGAATCCCACCACAACTCGAGAAAAACCACGTGTTTCCCTCGTCATCGCAATATGAGGCCCTTGCCCGCTACAGCATCTCCAGAGAATTCCCACGTTCCGTCTTGAAGTGCGAAACTGTACTTGGCACCCTTGATGCGACCTCAAAAGTGCCGTGACATACCGGTCTCACTCGAGGGGACCACCGAGGTTCCCGGCACCACTTCATCTGAGCCCCTTCTCCCCTTCTGATCGCGACCGGTGGGTCGATTCCCCTGCTTTGTCTGCAAGGGGTTCCCGAGCTTCCCGGCGCACCTCAGGATGAGGCCGGTCTCCCGAGGAAATTCGAGACGTAGCCTCGTGGGTGGTACCACATGCTGAAAGACCCCAATTTTCCGGTACGCTCTTGAAAAGAACCCGATGCCCGGACACCTCTTTGAAGGCAACCCTGTGGATGAAGGCACAACACGAAGGGGCACTGACACCCCCGTGCATCGTCCGGAAAAACCCGCAGGTTCCACACTCAGCTCAACAAGTGGCCTGTCACTCCGTGAACAACTCGAAAGGCAAGGGGAAATCCATTCCTCCACAGAAGACGAGGCGTGACTCTCTTGTCCATACTCTGCAGGTACCCTGCGACCCGAGTCAGATATGGAGAGGACCCCTGAGGTTCCTGCCTCCATTCGAGATGAGGCCCTCTTCGATTGCACCAAACCCAGTTGAGTAACGAAAGGCCCCTCCCAAATCCACAGTGTCCCTGACTTCTCAGAGGCACCCTTAGAAGTTGCCTGAGGTCACCGACACAAATCAAGGGAACCCAGGGTTCCCTGCCGCAACCCGAGAAAGACCTCAAGAGTCCTTCTTCAATGCGTCTTGAGGCCCGATTCGCCTACTATGACTCGAGAGCAATCACGCACTCCCCTTCACCACACGCACGGAGACCTGACGTCCCTAGCACCACACGAGAGGCTCTCTGAGCTCCCCGTTGTACCTCGTGAGAAATCTGATACTGGCGCCGCAGCTGGAGAAAACCCACGAGATGCCCCCATCATGGCGAGATGAGGGCCTTCTTTTCCTGCATGGCCTGGAGAGGAATCCCGAGTCCTCTCTCCAAACTCCATAGGAGGCTTGACTCCCTTTAGGCCACTCTGTGCGTTCCAAGAGATACTCGTCGCACCTCGAGAGGAGAGCGGAGTCCTTTGCTTCCCCTCGAGACGAGGCCTGACTCTCCGGGTGAGTCTGGAATGTAACCCCGAGATCACTGTCCCCCCCGGATAGGAGCATTATGTCCTGGACACAAGCCTAGATGAGATCAATTTTCCCCTGCAGTGACTCGAGAGCAATCCCCAGCTCTCACTCGCAACTCAAAAGGAAGACTGGACTTTCCCAGGCCAATACAAGAGGAAGCCTGAATTCCACATCATAACTCGAGAATTCCGCCGCAACGCACGAAAAACCACGTGGTTCCCCCGTAATTGCAGGATGAGCCCCTTGCCCGGTACAGCGCCTAAAAAGAAGCCCTGCGTTCCATCTTGAAGTTTGAAACGGTACTTGGCACCTTTGATGCGACCCCCAAATTTCCCCAACATACCAGTTTCACTGGAGGGGAACAGCGAGGTTCCGGCAACCACTTCATCTGAACCCCTACTACCCTCCTGATCGCGTCAGGAGGTCAATTCCCCTGCTTTGTATGAAAGGGGTTCCCGACCTTCCCGGCGAACCCCAAGATGAGGCCGGTCTCACAAGGAAATTCGAGACGTAGGCTCGTGGGTGGTGCCACCATCCGAAAGACCCCAATTTCCGGGTCCGCTCTTAATAAGAACCTGATGCCCGGACACCTCTTCGAAGGCAACCCTGTGGATGAAGTCACAACACGAAGGGGCACTGACAGCCCCATAAATCATCCAGGAAAACCCGCAGGTTCCACATACAGCTCAACAAGTGGCCTGTCACCCAGTGAACAACTCAACAGGCAAGCTGAGTTCCATTCCTCCACACAAGGTGAGGCCTGACTCTCCTGTCCCAACATGGCAGGGACCCTGCGATCCTAGTCAGAAATGGAGAGGAACCCTGAGGTTCCTGCCTCCACTCGAGATGAGGCCCTCTTCCATTGCACCAAAACTTGTGGTGTCCAGACAGGCCCCTCCCAACTCCACAGAATCCCTGACTTCGCAGAGGCACCATGAGAAGCTCCCTGAGGTCACAAGCACAAGTTGAGGGAACCCAGGGTTTCCTTCCCCAACCCAAAAAAGACCTTGAGTGACATTCTTCAGCGCGTCTTGAGGCCCGATTCCCCTGCCATGTTTCGAGAGCAAGGACGCGCTCCCTGTCACCACGCGCATGCAGATCTGACTTCCCTGGCGCCACACGACAGTCTCCTTGAGCTCCCCATCGTACCTCGTGAGAAACTCCACACTGGCTCAGCAGCTCGAGAAAACCCACGAGACAGCCCCGTCATTGCGAGATGAGGGAATTCTTTGCCTGCATGGCCGGGAGAGTAATCCTGAGTCACTCTCCAAACTGCACAGGAGGTTTGACTTCCTTTAGGCCACACAGTGGGCTCCAAGAGATACGCGTCTCAACTCGAGAGGAGAGTGGAGTCCTTTGCTTTCCTTCGAGAAGAGGCCTGACTCCCTGTGTGAGTCTGGAATGCAACCCCGAGATCCCTGTCGCCCCTGGAGATGACAATAGGTCCTGAACACAAGCCTAGATGAGGTCTCTTTGCCCTGCAGTGACTCGAGAGCAATCCCCAGCTCTCGCTCACAATTCGAATGGAAGATTGGACTTCCCTGGGCCAACAGAAGAGGAAGCCTGAATTCCCCGTCATAACTCGAGAATCCCACCACAACACGAGAAAAACCACGTGGTTCCCTCGTCATCACAAGATGAGGCCCTTGCCCACTACAGCGTCTCAAGAGAAGTCCCGCGTTCCATCTTGAAGTGCGAAAAAGTACTTGACACCCTTGATGCGACCCCAAAAGTTCCCCGACACACCGGTCTCACTCGAGGGGAACACTGAGGTTCCAAGCACCACTTCATCTGAGCCCCTTCTCCCCTCCTGATCGCGACAGGAGGGTCGATTAACCTGCTTTGTCTGGAAGGCTTTCTCGACCTTCCCAGCGCACCTCAGGATGAGCCCAGTCTCAAGAGGAAATTCGAGACATAGCCCCGTGGGTGGTGCCACTAGCCGAAAGAACCCGATTTCCTGGTCCGCTCTTGATAAGAACTCGATGCCCGGACACCTCAATGAAGGCAACCCTGTGGATGAAGGCACACACGAAGGGGCACGGACACCCACGTGCATCGTCCAGAAAAACCTGCAGGTTCCACATGCAGCTCGACAAGTGGCCTGTCACCCGGTGAACAACTCTAGAGGCAAGCGGAGTTCCATTCCTCTACACAAGATGAGGCCTGAGTCTCCTGTCCCAACTCTGCAGGGACCCTGCAATCGGTGTCTGAAATGGAGAGAAACAGTAAGGTTCCTGCATCAACTCGAGATGAGGCCCTCTTCCATTGCACCAAACCCAGTGGAGTCCCGAGAGGCCCCTCCCAACTCCACAGTATCACTGACTTCTCAGAGGCACCCTGAGAAGCTCTCTGAGGTCACCGGCAGAAGTCGAGGGAACACAGGGTTTCCTGCTGGACCGAAGAAAGACCTCTAGAATCCTTTTTCAACGCGTCTTGAGGCCCGATTCCCCTACCATGACTCGAGAGCAAGGACTCGCTCCCCCTCGCCATGGGATGGAGACCTGACTTCCCTGGCGCCACACGAGAGGCTCCATGAGCTCCCCGTCGTAACTATTGAGAAAACCCACACTGGCGCCTCAGCTCGGGAAAACCCACGAGAAGCCCCCGTCGTCGCGAAATGAGGGCCTTCTTTTTCTGCATGGCCGGAGAGCAATCCCGAGTCCTCTCTCTAAACTCCACAGGTGGCTTGACTCAATTTAGGCCACGCAGTGGGCTTCAAGAGATACCTGTCGCGACTCGAGAGGAGAGCGGAATCCTTTGCCTCACCCGAGACCAGACCTGACTCCCCGAGTGGGTCTGAAATGTGACCCCGAGATCCCTGTCACTGCTGGACAGGAACAGTAGGTCCTGGACACAAGCCTAGAAGAGGTCTTTTTTACCGTGCTGTGGCTCGAGAGCAATCCCCAGCTCTCCCTCACCACTCGAATGGAAGACTGGACTTCCCTGGGCCAGCACAAGAGGAAGCCTGAATTCCCTGTCGTAAAGCAAGAATCCTGTGGCACCTCGAGAAAAACCACGTGGTTCCCCGTTCATCGCAGGATGAGGCCCTTGCCCGCTACAGTGTCTCAAGAGAAGTCCCACGTTGCATATTGAAGTTCGAAACGGTACTTAGCACCCTTGATGCCACCCCAAAAGTACCGCGACATACTGGTCTCACTCGAGGGGAACACCGAGGCTCCCGGCACCACTTCATCTGAGCCCCTTCTCCCCTCCTGAGCGCTACAGGAGGGTATATTCCCCTGCTTTTTTCTGGAAGGGGTTCCCTACCTTCCCTGCCCAACTTAGGATGAGGCCGGTCTCACAAGGAAATTTGAGACATAGCCTCGTGGGTGGTGCCACTTTCCGAAAGACCCCGATTTCGCGTTCCGCTCTTGATTTCCCAGTCCACTCTTAAGAAGACCCCGATGCAGGACACCTTTTCGATGGCCACCATGTGGATGAAGGCACATCACGAAGGGGTACTGACACCCCCGTGCATCATCCGGAAAAACCCGCAGGTTCCACATACAGCTCGACAAGTGGCCTGTCACCGGGTGATCAACTCAAGAGGCAAGCGGAATTCCATTCCTTCACACAAAACGAGGCCTGACTCCCCTGTCCCAATTCTGCAGGGACCCTGCAATCGGAGTCAGAAATGGAAAGGAACACTGAGGTTCCAGCCTCCACTCGAGATGAGACCCTCTTCCATTGCACCAAACCCAGTGGAGTCCCGAGAGGCCCCTCCCAACTCCACCGTATCCCTGACTTCTCACAGGCACCCTGAGAAGCTCCCTGAGGTCACCGGTAGAAGTCAAGGGAACCCAGGGTCTCCTTCCGCAACCTGAGAAAAACATCGAGCGTCCTTCTTCGATGTGTCTTGAGTCCCGTTTCCCCTACAATGACTCAAGAGCAATGACATGCTCTCCCTCACCACGCGCATGGAGACTTGACTGCCCTGGCGCCACACGAGAAGCTCCCTGAGCTCCCCGTCGTACTTTGTGAGAAACCCCACACTGGCGCCTCAGCTCGACAAAACCCACGAGACGCTCCGGTCATTGCGAGATGAGGGCCTTCTTTTCCTGCATGGTCTGGAGAGCAATTTCGTGTGCTCTCTCCAAACTCTACAGGAGGCTTGACTCCCTGTAGGCCACTCAGTGGGCTTCAAGAGATACCCGTTGCAACTTGAGAGGAGAGTGGAGTCCTTTGCTTCCCCTCGAGACAAGGCCTGAGTACCCGGGTGAGTCTGGAATGCAACCCCGACATCCCTGTCACCCCTGCAGAGGAACATTAGGTCCTGGACACAAGCCTAGATGAGGTCTCTTTTGCCCTGCAGTGACTCTAGCGCAATCCCCAGCTCCCCCTCGCAACCCGAATGGAAGATTGGATTTCAAGGCCAACAAGAGGAAGCCTAAATTCCCGGTCATAACTCGAGAATCCCGCCGCAACTCGAGCAAAACCACGTGGTTCTCCCGTCATCGCAAGATGAGGCCCTTGCCCGCTACAGCGTTTCAAAAGATGTCCCAGGTTCCGTCTTGAAATGCGAAACGGTACTTGGCACCCTTGATGCGACCCCAAAAGTCCCCCAACACGCCGGTCTCACTCAAGGGGAACACCGAGGTTCCCGGCACCACTTCATTTAAGCCCCTTCTCCCCTCCTGATCGTGACCGGTGGGTCGATTCCCCTGCTTTGTCTGCAAGGGGGCCCGACCTTCCCTGCACAACTCAGGATGAGGCCGGTCTCATGGGGAAATTCGATACGTAGCTTTGTGGGTGGTGCCACTTGCTGAAAGACTCCAATTTCCCGGTCCGCTCTTGATAAGAACCCGATGCCCGGACACCTCTTCGAAGGCAACCCTGTGGGTGAAGGCACAACACGAAGGGGCATTGACAACCCCGTGCATCATCCGGAAAAACCCGCAGGTTCCACATACAGCTCGACAAGTGGCCTGTCACCTCGTGAACAACTTGGGAGGCAAGCAGAGTTCCATTCCTCCACACAAGAGGAGGCCTGATTCTCCTGTCCCAACTCTGCAGGGACCCTGCTATCGGAGTCAGAAATGGAGAGGAACCCTGAGGTACCTGCCTCAGCTCGAGATGAGGCCCTCTTCTGCCAGTGTCCAGACTCGGCTGCTCCAGGGTATTCGAAGCAGGGATGGCGTCGTCCAGGATCAGGATACAATAGATTCAATTAGATATTAATTAAAGATGTAAAGAGTAATAGAATTAGGATAGCTCAGTAGAAAAATTCAGTGGAGATAAGAGGCTGAGTAGCTTGGTTTACACGGGAGACCAATAAAACTTCAAGACAAGAAGCTTGCACCACTTACGTAGGCCGCAAGCGTCCTTCTGTTCTCCTGAATGAGAGGAGACACTGAGGCCTCCCTGGTCGGATCTTAGCAGCCCAGGCAAAATTAGTAAGCTTGGTATGTTCCACACTCCAGATGGAGACTCAGCCAGAGTTAGAGAGAGAGAGACATGGGGAGACCAGTATTTTGAGAAACGGATCCCAATTCTTTATTTTCCATGGTCTACTTTTATACACTGAGATGTTATGCAAAAGTCACGCGGGGTCAGCAGTCCTGAGTTTTATCAAAGTCAGGTGCTTCATACAAATATATACAGAGGTCTTAGGGGTGTTACATCCTCTTCTGGCCAGGGGGCCTGCTGACAATTTATGACCCTCTCCTTGTGACAGCAGTCAGTCAACCAGGACATTTATTTCTCCAGGGGTGATTATTCTTAAAACAGACACCACCCAAATAAAGTTACATTCCTATAGGGTGAGGGGATAGTGGGTTTTAGTTAAGGAAATAATTTACTTAGCCTAAGGTCTAACGTGATTTATATCAAAGGTTAATACCTATTTCTTCTATATATTCATTAATGTGTGTAAGGGCAGGGGATATAGAGACTTAGCAACAAACATTGGCTCAACAAATGAAAAACGCTTCACCAATACAATTTCTACTCAGCCCATTATACTTATACTAATAGTTTTCTAACTTTTCTAAGGACCCTGTTTTTAGAAGGTTTAAAGCATCTCGTGCCTCTCACAGTTGGGAGGCCGTGAGAAATCATATGTGGCCGGACAAGCCTGTCAGGCAGGCCAGAGAAACTTCAGAGGAGTTTGTAGGGTAAAACACTCTTGTCACGCCCAGGAGTTTTTATTAACTGGAGCTCTAGGTTAACTCCTTCTCTGAAAGAGGTGGTGGGGGACAGCCCCCCGTAAACTCAGAGGTGTAGGTGGGAGCACAAAGTAGTAAAGCAGGCAGGCTCTGGTTATGGGGGTAGATGCTCAAGGATTTCCAGGGGGACTCCTGAGGCTCGATCCCGCCTTTGCGTATGTCGAGCCTCCTTCCTCATGACCTTTGCCACGGGTGGAGTGCCTCACTCTGGCCCCCAACATCTCCCCCTTTTTTATTTCTTAAAACAGCCAGGTGCAGCTCAGTCTCGAGCTTCTGAATGCTCTGCTGAAGAATGCTGACAATGCAAGGAAGAATGATTACGAGAAGTAGGATTAGAGCACCAACGACAGCATAACTAGGCATATTAGACAGAATATTTTTCCAGAAATAAAGTTAGACAAGGTATGAAAAAAGTCATTAGCTGCTCCAGAGGCGGTAAAATCCAGTCGAGAGTGTTCCAAGGTCTGTATTTGACTATGAAGTTTCCCTAAGTCCAGGCCAATATCAGAACTATTCCAAACACCTGAGATATGATTTTTAATCTTTTCCCATTCATAATCTGTCTCGTTTACCTTCAAAGATGTCACGCATATCCACCTGTAATCAGCGTGGCATGTCAGAGCCATCTTCACCTTTAAAGCCTGTAACTCAGTCCCAATATGCATAATTGCTTCTTCTAAGGCGTCTACTCTCATCTCTAATTTCCTATCTATAGCTTCCTGAGTTGCTAGAGTTAAAGAAACATTTTTCGACATGGTATCAACATATTGGGCAGTATGCACTTGTTGAGTCAATGATATTGCTGCCGCAGTAACAGAACTAATTGCTGCTATTAAAGCTGATATTCCTAAAATAAGTAAGCCCACAAACCGTCGCGATCACATTAAATCCTGTAGTTGTTGTAACACGGCGAGACCGTAATTGTCATACCAGTGGGAGGTCACTGTCACGGGTATCATGAGATAGGGTGGGCGTCGCAACACCACAAAAGAGCAAACATTATATTGAGGGGTCAAACAGGATGAAAGCATACATTGTTCACAAGTTACCACCTTAGGTCCACCTGAATAATTCATGCGTACATTAAGTGTGTTGGAGTCATTAATAAAAAGGAAAACATAAGGCGAGGGTAAGCAAGCTAAAGCAGAATAAGTGGAATTATTTTCTGGTTGGAGTTCACGCTGCAGCAGCCCTGTCAGTCTCGCCGGGATCTCGATGTTTATCTTGCGTCCCCTTCCGGTGGGCTCCTCTTTTGTGATGGAAGCAATGGGGGAACTGGATGTCTAGGGGTCTGCAACATGGTGAATCTGCCTGTCTGGGATCTAAATTGGAGAATCTGCGTCCTGTGGAAAAATACAAGCACATCCTCGACCGCTAGTTAATAACGGGTCAGGACCCTTCCATTGTCCGGAGAGGAGGTCCTTCCATTTTACCAACAGCTTTGTATTTGTTGTTCTGGACGAATCAGCATTTAAAATATTTATTACAAAAAGAGCATGTTGCAAGATTTGATGGGGAGAGCTCTACTTAAATTCCCCTTCTTTTAATTTTTGAATTTGAAGCTTTAATGTTTGATGTGCTCTTTCCACAATGGCTTGTCCCTGGGGATTATAAGGGATGCCTGTATTGTGTTTAATTTGAAACTGTAAACAAAATTCCTGAAAAGACTTAGAAGTATAAGCAGGGGCATTATCAGTTTTCAGAGATTTTGGTAGACCTAGATATGAAAAACAAGTAAAGAGATGTTGTATAACATCTTTAACTGCCTCTCCGGTACGAGCAGTTGCAATAATGACATGAGAAAAGGTATCTACAGTTACATGAACAAAGGACAGTTTTCCAAATGAAGAGACACGAGTTACATCCATTTGCCAGAGTACGTTAGGTTTGAGACCGCGAGGGTTAACTCCCATAGGTAGACTACTATAAACAGTGGGGCAGTGTAGGCAAGAACGCACAATCTCTCAAGCAGTCTCTCTGGGAATTTGGAATTGATATCTTAAGGCAGTAGCATATTGATGATAAAGTGAGTGAGAGGCTCTGGCCTCCTCAATCACAGTAGCCACTGTATTTCTGGTTAACAAGTCAGCCAAATCATTAAAGGCATTTAAAGGGCTGGGCAATCCGGAATGAGCCCGAATGTGTCCAATGAAAAATATTTTATTTCTTTTCCAAATTTGTTGCTGTAAATTACTTAACAAATGAAATATGGTAGTCTTATTTTCAGGCAAAACCGCAGTTTCAATGTGTGGAAACAACCTGACAATATACTGAGAACCAGAATAAAGGTTAAATTCTTCATCTGCAAACATAGCAAAAGCCTCTATGACTGCTGTTATTTCAGCTCTTTGAGCGGAAGTTTCCCGTGTTTCTAAAACCTTTTGGTGATTTTTAGTGACTATGGAGGCTTTACCATTTGCTGACCCATCAGTAAAATCTATCTGAGCATTTGGAATAGGAGATTGTTTACATCTGACAGGAAAAATAACTGGATGTCTGGATATAAAATTCAGCAAAGCATGCGAAGGTAAATGATGCAGAATTTGACCACAGTAATTTCCTACGGCAATCTGCCAGTCCTCATCAAACATTAGAAGAGCATCAAGTTGTTCTTCATTATATGGAATTACAATTCCTGCTGGTTCTTTACTGAACAATTCAATGCTCCGTTTTCTCCCTTTTAATATCAACATAGCTATCAGTCCTGGATAAGAGGCCACTATTGTTTTTAGTTTGGGCGGGGAGATGGACCCATTCTAGGGGGCCGTTTTGCCATAAAACTCCCGTAGGCACAGTTGGAGTAGCTAAGCAGAGGAAATGCCAGTTTGTCTGTAAATGAACTCTTTTTACATAGCTATCAGATAGGGCTGCTTCTACTTTGTCTAAAGCTTTCTGAGCTTCAGCAGTTAATTGTCTTTTAGAAGTTGGGTCAGGATTCCCACATAAAATATTAAAAAGAGGCTTTAATTCAGCAGTGGTTAATTTTAAGTAAGGTCTGATCCAATTAATATCTCCTAAAAGTTTTTGATAATCATTTAAAGTAAAAAGGTGATCTTTTCTCAATTTTAATGCGGCATGAGTTACAGTTTCTGAACTGATAAACTGTCCTAAGTAGGTTATGGGCGTATTGACTTGAATTTTCTCTGGGGCAATTTTTAAGCCTCTGTCTGTTATTGCCTGGGTCAAATCCTGGAGGACAGTTTGTAAATGAGCCCTATCAGGGTGGGCAATTAAGATGTCATCCATATAATGGATCATATAGACTTGTTCATATTTCCTTCTAACATCTTCTAAAGCAGCACTAACAAACTTTTGACATAGGGTGGGGCTATTTTTCATTCCTTGAGGCAAAACCTTCCATTGAAACCGTAGATAAGGCTGTTTAAGATTTTCTGACGGAAGACTAAAGGCAAATCGCTTTTTATCCTCAGTATTTAAGGGAATGGTGAAAAAACAATCTTGTAAATCAATTACAATTACATTGTATCCCTCTGGAATGGCTACTGGGGAAGGGGGCCCAAGTTGTAGGGCCCCCATGTCCTCCATGGTGGCATTAATAGCTCTTAAATCTTGTAAAAGTCTCCATTTACCAGACTTTTTCTTAATAACAAAAATAGGAGTATTCAGGGGCTATTGGAGGGCTCTATATGTCCCAATTCTAGTTATTTAAAAATTAATGTTTTAGCTGCCAGAAGTTTTCTTTAGTCAGAGGCCATTGTTCTACCCACACCAGGTCCTGAGATTTCCACGTAATGGGGTCAGCAGCAAAAACAATGGCCTCCATCAAAAATTTGGATACCCCAATCCAGTATGGAATTTTCGAGGAGCCCGGGAAATTGGCTCAATTATTCCGGTGTGCTGTTTACCTAATCCTTTTGAAGGGTCATAGCCCATTTGTAGCATTTGAGAAGTTACTTTATCATTAGGGCTAAAAAGTAACATGCCAATTTGAGACAGCACATCCCTAACCCACAGCAAGAACGGCAGCGAAGGAATCACGTACGGTTGGAATGTTCCACGGGTATCCTCAAATTGCCAGTCTAAAATTTTTGCACTTTGGGCAACTGCAGGAGCTCTCCCAATGCCCACTAAGTTAGGGTTAGGGTTAGGGTTGGACCAAACCCAGTGGAGTCCTGAGAGGCCCCTCACAACTCCACAGTATCCCTGACTTCTCAGAGGCACCCTGAGAAGCTCCCTGAGGTCACTGGCACAAGTCGAGGGAACCCAGGGATTCCTGCCACACCCCAAAAAAGACCTCGACAGTCCTTCTTCAACACGTCTTGAGGCCCGATTCCCCTATCATGACTCGAGAGCAACGACGCGTTCCCCCTCGCCACACGCATGGAGACCTGACTTCCCTGGCACCACACAAGAGGCTCCCTGAGCTCCCCGTTGTACCTCATGAGAAATCCCACAATTGCTTCACAGCTCGAGAAAACCCAGGAGACGCCCCCGTCATCGCGAGAGGAGGGCCTTCTTTTCCTGCATCGCCTGGAGAGCAATCCCGAGTCCTCTCTCCAAACTCCACAGGAGGCTTGACTCTCTTTAGGCCACTCAAAGGGCTCCAAGAGATATCCGTCGCAATTCGAGAAGAGAGCGGAGTCCATTGCTTCCCCTCCAGATGAGGTCTGACTCCCCGGGTGATCCCCCTCGGGCAACCCCGAGATCCCTGTTGCCCATGGAGAGGAACATTAGGTCCTGGACACAAGACTAAATGAGATCTCTTTTGCCCTGCAGTGACTCGAGCGTTACCCTCAGCTCTCCCTCGCAACTCGAATGGAAGATTGGACTTCCCTGGGCCAACACAAGAGGAAGCCTGAATTCCCCGTCGTAACTCGAGAATCCCGCCGCAACTCAAGAAAAACCACGTGGTTCCCCCGTCATCGAAAGATGAGGCCCTTGCCCGCTACAGCGTCTCAAGAGAAGTCCCACATTCCGTTTTGAAGTGTGAAACGGTACTTGGCACCCTTGATGCGACCCCAAAAGTTCCCTGACATACCGGTCTCACTCGAGGGGAACCCCGAGGTTCCCAGCACCACTTCATCTGAGCCCCTTCTCCCCTTCTGATCGCGACAGGAGTGTCGATTTCCCTGCTTTGTCTGGAAGGGGTTCCTGGGGCATCTCAGGATGAGGCCGATCTCACGACAAAATTCGAGACATAGCCTCGTTGGTGGTGCCACATGCCGAAAGACCCCGATTTCCTGGTCAGCTCTTGAAAAGAACCCGATGCCCGGACACCTCTTCGAAGGCAACCCTGTGGATGAAGGCACAACACGAAGGGGCACTGACACCCCCGTGCATCGTCTGGAAAGACCTGCAGGTTCCACAGACAGCTCAACAAGTGGCTTGTCACCTCGTGAACAACTCGAGAGGAAAGTGGAGTTCCATTCCTCCACACAAGAGAAGGCCTGACTCTCCTGTCCCAACTCTGCAGGGACCCTGTGATCCGAGTTAGAAATGGAGAGGAACCCTAACATCCCTGCCTCAACTCGAGATGAGGCCCTCTTCCATTCCACCAAACACAGTGGATTCCCGAGAGACCCTCCCAACGTCACAGTATCCCTAACTTCTCAGAGGCACCCTGAGAAGCTCCCTGAAGTCACCGCCACAAGTTGAAGGAACCCAGAGAAAGACCTCGAGAGTTCTTCTTCAACGCGTCTTGAGGCCCGATTCCCCTCCCATGACTCTAGAGCAATGACGCGCTCCCCCTCGCCACGCGCATGGAGACCTGACTTCCCTGGCGCCACACGAGAGGCTCCCTGAGCTCCCCGTCGTACCTCGTGTGAAACCCCACACTGGCGCCGCAGCTCGAGAAAACGCATGTGACGCCACAGTCATCGTGAGATGAGGGCTTTCTTTTCGTGCTGGCCTGGAGAGCCATCCCGAGTCCTCTCTCCAAACTCCAAAGGATGCTTGACTCCCGTTAGGCCACACAGTGGTCTCTAAGAGATACCCGTCACGACTCGAGAGGAAAGCGGAGTCCTTTGCTTCCCCTCGAGATGAGACCTGACTCCCCGGGTGAGTCTGGAATGCAACCCCGAGATCCCTTTCGCCCCTGGAGAGGAACATTAGGTCCTGGACACAAGCCTAGATGAGGTCTCCTTTGCCCTGCAGTGACTCGAGCGCAACCCCTGGCCCTCCCTCGCAACTTGAATGGAAGATTGGACTTCCTTGGGGCAACACAACAGGAAGCCTGAATTCCCCTTCGTAATTCGAGAATCCCACCACAACTCGAGAAAAACTACGTGGTTCCCCCATCATCGCAAGATGAGGCCCTTGCCTACTACAGCATCTCAAGAGAAGTCCCAGGTTCTGTCTGGAAGTTCAAAAAGGTACTTGACACCAATGATGCAACCCCAAAAGTTCCCCAAAACTCCGGTCTCACTCGAGGGGAACACCGAGGTTCCCGGCACCACTTCATCTGAGCCCCTTTTCCCCCCTGATGGCGAAAGAAGTGTCGATTCCCCTGCTTTGCCTGGAAGGGGTTCCCAAACTTCCCTGCGCACCTCAGGATCAGGCTGGTTTGACGAGGAAATTCGAGATGTAACCTCATGAGTGGTGCCACATGCCAAAAGACCCCGATTCTCTGGTCCTCTCTTCACAAGAACCCATGCCCGGACACCTCTTCGAAGGCAACCCTGTGGATGAAGGCACAACACGAAGGGTCACTGACACCCCCGTGCATTGTCTGGAAGAAAACACAGGTTCCACACACAGCTCGACCAGTGGCCTGTCACCCCGGGAACAACTCAAGAAGCAAGCGGAGTTCCATTCTTCCACACAAGATGAGGCCTGAGTCTCCGGTCCCAACTCTGCAGGGACCTTGCGGTTGGAATCAGAAATGGCAAGGAACCCTGAGGTTCCTACCTCCATTCGAGATGAGGCCCTCTTCCATTGCACCAAACCCAGTGGAGTACCGAGAGACCCCGCCCAACTCCACAGTATCCCTGACTTTTCAGAGGCACCCTGAGAAGCTCCCTGAGTTCACGGGCAGAAGTCGAGTGATCCCAGGGTTTCCTGCAACGACCCGAGAAAGACCTCGAGAGTCCTTCTTCAATGCATCTTGAGGCCGGATTCACCTACCACGACTCGAGAGCATTGAGGCACTCCCCCTCGCCATGCGCATGGAGACCTGACTTCCCTGGCTCCACTCGAGAGGCTCCATGAGCTCCCCATCATACCTCGTGAGAAACTCCACAGTGGCGCTGCAGCTCGAGAAAACCCATGAAACTCCCCCGTAATCACGAGATGAGGGCCTTCTTTTCCTGCATGGCCTGGAGTGCAACCCGAAGCCTCTCTCCAGACTCCACACGAGGCTTGAATCCTTTTAGGCCACTCAGTCGGCTCCAAGAGATACCCATCGCAACTCGAGAGGAGAGCGGAGTCCTTTGCTTCCCCTCGAGATGAGGTCTGACTACTCGGGTGAGTCTGGAATGTGACCCCGAGATCCTTGTCCCCCCTGGAAAGGAACACTAGGTCCTGGACCAAGCCTAGATGAGGTCATTTTTGCCCTGCAGTGTCTCAGGCGCAATCCCCAGCTCTGCCTCATAACTCGAATGGAAGATTGGACTTCCCTGTGCCAACACAAGAGGAAGCCTGAATTTCCAGTCATACCTCAAGAATCCCGCCATAACTCGAGAAAAACCACGTGGTTCCCCTGTCATCGCAAGATGAGGCCCTTTCATGCTGCAGCGTCACAAGAGAAGTCCCACGTCCTTTCTTGAAGAGCAAAAAGGTATTTGGCACCCTTGATGTGACCCCAAAAGTTCCCTGACATACCGGTCTCACTCGAGAGGAACATCAAGGTTTCTGGCACCACTTCATTTGAGCCCCTTCTCCCTTCCTGATCGCGACAGGACGGTCGATTCCCCTGCTTTGTCTGGAGTAGTTCCCGACCTTCCTGGCGCACCTCAGGATGAGGCCAGTCTGACGAGGAAATTCGAGACATAGCCTCGTGGGTGGTGCCAAATGCCAAAAGAACCCAATTTCCCGGTCTGCTCTTCATAAGAACCCGGCTTCGAAGGCAACCCTGTGGATGAAGGCACAACACGAAGGTGCACTGACACCCCCGTGCATCATCCTGAAACAACCGAAGGTTCCACATTCAGCTCGACAAGTGGCCTGTCAACCCGTGAACACCTCGAGAGGCAAGAGGAGTTCCATTCCTCCACACAAGACCAGGCCTGACTCTCCTGTCCCAACACTGCAGGGACCCTGAGATCCGAGTCAGAAATGGAGAGGAACCCTGAGGTTCCTGCCTCCACTCGAGACGAGGCCCTCTTCCACTGCGCCAAACCCGGTGGTGTCCCGAGAGGCCCCTCCCAGCTGCACAGCATCCCTGACTTCTCAGAGGCACGCTAAGAAGCTTCCTGAGTCACCGACACAAGTCGAGGAACTCAGGGTTTCCTACCACAACCCGAGAAACACCTCGAGAGACCTTCTTCAACACGTCTTGATGCCCCATTCCCCTACCATGACTCGAGCGCATTGATGCGCTCCCTCTACCCACACGCATGGAGACCTGACTTCCCTCCCGCCACACGAGACACTCCATGTCCCGGTCAAAAAGGGAGAAGGGGCTAAGATGAAGCGGTGCTGGGAACCTCGGTGTTCCCCTCGAGTGAGACAGGCGTGTTGGGGAACTTTTGGGGTCGCATCAAGGGTGCCAAGTACCGTTTCGCACTTCAAGACAGAACATGGGACTTCTCTTGAGACGCTGTAGCGGGCAAGGGCCTCATCTTGCGAAGACGTTGGAAACACGTGATTTTTCTCGAGTTGCGGCGGGATTCTCGAGTTAGGACTGGGATTTCAGGCTTCCTCTTGTGTTGGCCCAGGGAAGCCCAATCTTCAATTCGAGTTGCGAGGGAAAGCTGGGGGTTGCGCTCGAGTCACTGCAGGGCCAAAGAGACCTCATCTAGGCGTGTGTCCAGGACCTAATATTCCTCTCAAGGGAAGACAGGGATCTCGGGGTTGCATTCCAGACTCCCCTGGGGAGTCAGGCCTCGTCTCGAGGGGAAGCAAAGGACTCCGCTCTCCTCTAGAATCGAGACGCAGATCTCTTGGAGCCCACTGAGTGGCCTAAAGGGAGTCAAGCCTCGTGTGTATCATGGAGAGAAGACTCGCGGTTGATTTCCTGGCCATGCAGGAAAAAAGGCCCTCATCTCGCGATGACGGGGGCATCTCGTGGGTTTTCTCCAGCTGCGGCGCCAGTATCAGATTTCTCACGAGGTACAACGGGGAGCTCAGAGAGCCTCTCGTGTGGTGCTAGGGACGTCAGGTCTCCGTGCGTGTGGTGAAGGGGAGTGCGTGATTGCTCTCGAGTCATAGTAGGCGAATCGGGCCTCAAGACGCATTGAAGAAGGACTCTCTGAGGTCTTTCTCGGGTTGCGGCAGGGAACCCTGGGTTCCCTTGATTTGTGTCGGTGACCTCAGGCAACTTCTAAGGGTGCCTCTGAGAAGTCAGGGACACTGTGGATTTGGGAGGGGCCTTTCGTTACTCAACTGGGTTTGGTGCAATCGAAGAGGGCCTCATCTCGAATGGAGGCAGGAACCTCAGGGGTCCTCTCCATTCTGACTCGGGTCGCAGGGTACCTGCAGAGTATGGACAAGAGAGTCACGCCTCGTCTTCTGTGGAGGAATGGATTTCCCTTGCCTTTCGAGTTGTTCACGGAGTGACAGGCCACTTGTTGAGCTGAGTGTGGAACCTGCGGGTTTTTCCGGACGATGCACGGGGGTGTCAGTGCCCCTTCGTGTTGTGCCTTCATCCACAGGGTTGCCTTCAAAGAGGTGTCCGGGCATCGGGTTCTTTTCAAGAGCGTACCGGAAAATTGGGGTCTTTCAGCATGTGGTACCACCCACGAGGCTACGTCTCGAATTTCCTCGGGAGACCGGCCTCATCCTGAGGTGCGCCGGGAAGGTCGGGAACCCCTTGCAGACAAAGCAGGGGAATCGACCCACCGCTCGCGATCAGAAGGGGAGAAGGGGCTCAGATGAAGTGGTGCCGGGAACCTCGGTGGTCCCCTCGAGTGAGACCGGTATGTCACGGCACTTTTGAGGTCGCATCAAGGGTGCCAAGTACAGTTTCGCACTTCAAGACGGAACGTGGGAATTCTCTGGAGATGCTGTAGCGGGCAAGGGCCTCATATTGCGATGACGAGGGAAACACGTGGTTTTTCTCGAGTTGAGGCGGGATTCTCGAGTTACAACGGGGAATTCAGGCTTCCTCTTGTGTTGGCCCAGGAAGTCCAATCTTCCATTCAACTTGTCAGAGAGAGCTGGGGGTTGCTCTCGAGTCACTTCAGGGCAAAGAGTCCTCATCTAGGCTTGGGTCCAGGACGTAATGTTCCTCTCCAGGGGCGACAGGGATATCGGGGTCGCATTCCAGTCTCACCCGGTGGGTCACGCCTCGTCTCGAGTGGAAGCAAAGGACTCCACTATCCTCTCGAGTCGCGACGCGTAACTCTTGGAGCCCAATGAGTGGCCTAAAGGGAGTCAAGCGTCCTGTGTAGCTTGGACAGAAGGTTCACGCTTGATCTGCATACCATGCAGTTAAAGATGGCCCTCCTCTCGTGATGACGGGGGCGTCTCATGGGTTTTCTCGAGCTGCGGCGCCAGTGTGGGGTTTCACACGAGGTACGATGGGGAGCTCAGGGAGAATCTCCTGTGGCAACACGGAAGTCAGGCCTCCATGCACATGGCGAGGGGAAGCATGTCATTGATCTCGAGTCATGGGAGAGGAATCGACTGTCAGACACTTAATCAGGACCTGTCAACAACTTTATCAGCACATGTCAGCCACTTGATCAGCACCTGTCAGCAGCTTGATCAGTGCCTATCAGCTGCTTGATTAGCACCTGTCAGCCAGTTGATCAGCACCTCTCAGCCGCTTGATCAGCACCTGTCAGCAGCTTGGTCAACGCCTATCAGCTGCTTGATTAGCACCTGTCAGCCAGTTGATCAGCACCTGTCAGCCAGTTGATCAGCACCTGTCAGCCGCTTGATCAGCACCTGTCAGCCAGTTGATCAGTGCCTATCAGCTGCTTGATTAACACCTGTCAGCCAGTTGATCAGCACCTGTCAGCCACTTTATCAGCACCTGTAAGTCCTTGGTCAGCGCCTATCAGTCGCTTGATCAGTGCCTGTCAGCCACTTTATCGGCACCTGTCAGCCACTTTACCAGCACCTGTCAGCCACTTTACCAGCACCTGTCAGTTGCTTGGTCAGGGCCTATCAGTCGCTTGATCAGTACCTGTCAGCCAGTTGATCAGCACCTGTCAGCAGATTGATCAGGGCCTATCAGCCTCTTGATTAGCACCTGTCAGCCAGTTGATCAGCACCTGTCAGCCGCTTGATCAGCGCCTATCAGCCGCTTGATTAGCACTTGTCAGCCAGTTGATCAGCACCTGTCAGCCTCTTGATCAGCACCTGTCAGCCGCTTGAACAGCACCTGCCAGCCGCTTGATCAGTGCCTTTCAGCTGCTTGATCATTGCCTTCTCAGCTGTGGGATCAGCGCCTACTCAGCCGCGAATAAGTGCCTACACAGCCGCGTGATCTTAGACTGTCAGCCGCTTGATCAGCGCCTAATCACCCCCTCGATCAGCGCCTACTCAGCAGTGCGATCAGCAACTGTCAGCCGCTTGAGAAGTACCTGTCAGCCACTTCATCAGCACCTGTCAGCCGCTTGATCAACACGCGTCAGCCTTTTGATCAGCACCTAATCAGCCACGCGATCATCATTTTCTCAGTGGCCCGATAATCACTTCAGCCACTTGATCTGTGCCTACTCAGCCCCGCGATCAGTGCCTACTCAGCTGTGAGATCTGCGCCTGAAAGCCGCCTGATCAGCACCTGTCAACGACTTTATCAGCACCTGTCAGCCGCTTGATCATCGCCTTATCAGCTGCACGATCAGCGCCTACTCAGCCGCTTGATCAGAACCTGTCAGCCACTTTATCAGCACCTGTCAGCCACTATATCAGCACATGTCAACCTCTTGATCAGTGCCCACTTTTCTGGGTGATCAGAACCTGCTCAGCCACACAATCAGTGACCCTCAGCCAGTTGATCAGCGCCTGTCAGCCGCTTGATCATTTCCTGCTCTCCTGGTCATTCAGCACCTGGTCAACCACTTTATCAGTGCCTGACAGCCTCTTGACCACTGCCCACTCACCCTATTGAAAAGCGCATACCCAGCTGCGCGATAAGCGCCTGTCAGCCGCCTGACAAACACCTGTCAGCAGCTTGATCAGGGCCTATCAGCCACTTGATTAGCACTTGTCAGCCAGTTGATCAGCACCTGTCAGCCAGTTGATCAGCACCTGTCAGCCGCTTGATCAGCGCCTATCAGCCGCTTGATTAGCACCTGTAGCCAGTTGATCAGCACCTGTCAGCCGCTTGATCAGCACCTGTCAGCCGCATGAAGAGCGCCTGCCAGCTGCTTGATCAGAGCCTGTTAGCTGTTTGAATAGCGCCTAATCACCCCCTCGATCAGTGCTTACTCAGCGGCGCGATCAGCACCTGTCAGCCTCTTGACAAGCACCTGTAAACCGCTTTATCAACACCTAATGAGCTGCGCTATCAGTGCTTAATCAGCCGCGAGATCAGTGTCTGTCAGCTGCTTGATCAGAACCTGTCAGCCGGTTGAACAGTGCCTATTCAGCCGCGCAAATAGCATCTCTCAGCCAGTTGATCTGCTCCTACTGAGCCCCACGATCAGCGCCTACTCAGCCGCCCGATCAGTGCCTGTCAGCCGCTTGAGAAGTACCTGTCAGCCACTTGATCAGCACCTGTCAGCCGCTTGATCAACGTGTGTCAACCGCTTGATCAGTACCTAACAGCGACTTTATCAGCACCTGTCAGCCACTTTATCAGCACCTTTCAGTCGCTTTGACTGCGCCTATCAGCAGCTTGATCAGTACCTGTCAGCCACTTTATCAGCACCTGTCAGCCAATATATCAGCACCTGTCAACAGCTTGATCAGCGCCTATCAGCTGCTTGATTAGCACCTGTCAGCCAGTTGATCAGCACCTCTAAGCCGATTGATCAGCAACGGTCAGCAGCTTGATCAACGCCTATCTGCTGCTTGATCAGCACCTGTCAGCAGCTTGATCAGCGCCTGTCAGCTGCTTGATTAGCACCTGTCAGCCAGTTGATCAGCACCTGTCAGCAGCTTGATCAGCGCCTATAAGCCGCTTGATTAGCACCTGTCAGCCAGTTGATCAGCACCTGTCAGCCCCTTGATCAGCACCTGTCAGCAGCTTGATCAGCACCTGTCAGCTGCTTGATCAGCACCTGTCAGCCAGTTGATCAGCACCTGTCAGCAGCTTGATCAGCGCCTATCAGCTGCTTGATTAGCACCTGTCAGCCAGTTGATCAGCACCTGTCAGCAGCTTGATCAGGGCCTATCAGCCACTTGATTACAACCTGTCAGCCAGTTGATCAGCACCTGTCAGCCGCTTTATCAGCACTTGTCAGCCTCTTGAACAGCGCCTGTCAACTGCTTTATCAGCACCTGTCAACCGCTTGATCAGCGCCCACTTTGCTGCGTGTTCAAAGCCTACTCAGCCACTTGATCAGTGATCCTCAGCCGGTAGATCAACACCTGTCAGCCGCTTGAACAGCGCCTGCCAGCGGCTTGATCAGTGCCTGTCAACTTCTTGATCATTACCTTCTCAGCTGTGTGATCAGTGCCTACTCAGCCACGAATCAGCTCCTACACAGCCGCTTGATCATAGTCTGTCAGCCGCTTGATCTGCACCTGTCAGCCGGTTGAACAGTGCCTACTCAGCCTTGCAAATAGCATCTCTCAGCCAGTTGATCTGTGCCTACTGAGCCCCGCAATCAGCGCCTAGTCAGCCGCAAGATCAGTGCGTGTCAGCCGCTTGAGAAGAACCTGTCAGCCACTTGATCAGCACCTGTCAGTCGCTTGATCAATGCGTGTCAGCCGCTTGATCACACCTAATCAGCCACGTTATCATCATTTACTCAGCCTCGCTTATCATCGCCTCAGCCGCTTCATCTGTGACAACTCAGCCCCATGATCAGCGCCTACTCAGTTGTGAGATCTGCGCCTGAAAGCCGCTTGAGAAATATTGTCAGCTGCTTGATCAGAGACTATAAGCCGCTTGATCAGAACCTGTCATGTACTTTTCAGCACATGTCAGCCGCTTGATCAGCGCCTGTCAGCCGCTTGATCATCGCCTAATCAGCTGTGTGATCAGTGCCTACTCAGCCGCTTTATTAGTACCTGTCAGCCACATGACCAGCACCTGTCAGCAGCTTGATCAGGACCCTCAGCCTAGTGATAAGCGCCTGTCAACCGCTTGACAAGCACCTGTCAGCAGCTTGATCAGGGCCTATCAGCCACTTGATTAGCACCTGTCAGCCAGTTGATCAGCACCTGTCAGCCGCTTCATTAGCACCTGTCAGCCAGTTGATCAGCACCTGTCAGCCGCTTGATCAGCACCTGTCAGCAGCTTGATCAGCGCCTATCAGCTGCTTAATTAACACTTCTCAGCCAGTTGATCAGCACCTGTAAGCCGCTTGATCAGCACCTGTCAGCAGCTTGATCATCGCCTATCAGCTGCTTGATTAGCACCTGTCAGCCAGTTGATCAGCACCTGTCAGGCGCTTGACAAGCACCTGTAAACCGTTTGATCAACACCTAATAAGCTGCGCTATCAGTGCTTAATCAGCCGCGCGATCAGAGTCAGTCAGCTGCTTGATCAGCACCTGTCAGCCAGTTGAACAACTACTACTGAGCCGCGCGAATTGCATCTCTCAGCCAGTTTATCTGTGCCTACTGAGCCCCGCACTCAGCGCCTACTCAGCCGCCCGGTCCGTGCCTGTCAGCTGCTTGAGAAGTACCTGTCAGCCACTTGATCAGCACCTGTCAGCCGCTTGATCGACTCGTGTCAGCCGCTTGATCAGAACCTAATCAGCCACGCGATCATCATTTACTCAGCAGCGCGATCATCGCCTCTGATGCTTGATCTGCGCCTACTGAGCCCTGCTATCAGCACCTACTCAGCCATGCGATGTGCGCCTGAAAGCCTCTTGAGAAGTACTGTCAGCCGCTTGATCAGCGACTATCAGCCGCTTGATCAGCACCTGTCAACGACTTTATCAGCACCTGTCAGCCGCTTGAACAGCGACTGTCAGTCGCTTGATCATCACCTAATCAGCTGCACGATCAGCGCCTACTCAACCGATTGATCAGTACCTGTCAGCCACTTTATCAGCACCTGTCAACCAGTATATCAGCACCTGTCACCCGCTGGATCAGCACCTGTCAGCTGCTTGATCAGCACCTGAAAGCCACTTAAAAACTGCCTGCCAGCCGCTTGATCAGTGCCTGTCAGCTGCTTGATCATTGCCTTCTCAGCTGTGCAATCAGCGCCTACTCAGCCGAGAATAAGCCCCTACACAGCGGCTTGATCATAGTCTGTCAGCCGCTTGATCAGCACCTTTCAGCCGCTTGATTAGCCCCTGTCAGCCAGTTGATCAGCACCTGTCAGCCGCTTGATCAGCGCCTGTCAGCTGCTTGATCAGCGCCTAATCACCCCCCTCGATCAGCGCCTACTCAGCTGAGCGATCAGCACCTGTCAGCCGCATGACAAGCACCTGTACACCGCTTGATGATCACCTAATCATCTGCTCTATCAGTGCTTAATCAGCCGCGCAATCAGAGTCTGTCAACTGCTTGATCAGCACCTGTCCACCGGTTGAACAACGACTATCAGCCACTTGATCAGCATCTGTCAACGACTTTATCAGCACCTGTCAGCCGCTTGATCATCGCCTAATTAGCAGCCCGATCAGCTCCTACTCAGCCGCTTGATAAGTACCTGTCAGCCACTTTATCAGCACCTGTCAGCCAGTTGATCAGCACCTGTCAGCCACTTGATCAGCACCTGTCAACCACTTTATCATCACCTGTCAGCCGCTTGATCAGCGCCTGTTAGCCGCTTTATCATCGCCTAATCAGCTGCACGATCAGCGCCTACTCAGCCGCTTGATCAGTACCTGTCAGCCAGTTGATCAGCACCTGTCAGCCACTTGATCAGCACCTGTCAGCAGCTTGATCAGCGCCTATCAGCCGCTTGATTAGCACCTGTCAGCCACTTGATCAGCACCTGTCAGCCGCTTGATCAGCGCCTGTTAGCTGCTTGATCATCGCCTAATCAGCTGCACGATCAGCGCCTACTCAGCCGCTTGATCAGTACCTGTCAGCCAGTTCATCAGCACCTGTCAGCCGCTTGATCAGCACCTGTCAGCAGCTTTATCAGCGCCTATCAGCTGCTTGATTAGCACCTGTCAGCCAGTTGATCAGCACCTGTCAGCCGCTTCATTAGCAACTGTCAGCCAGTTGATCAGCACCTGTCAGCTGCTTCATTAGCAACAGTTAGCCAGTTGATCAGCACCTGTCAGCTGCTTGATCAGCACCTGAAAGCCGCTTAAACAGCGCCTGCCAGCCGCTTCATCAGTGCCTGTCAGCTGCTGGATCATTGCCTTCTCAGCTGCGCGATCAGCGCCTACTCAGCCAAGAATAAGCCCCTACACAGCCGCGTTATCATAGTCTGTCCGCCGCTTGATCAGGGCCTATCAGCCGCTTGATTAGCAACTGTCAGCCAGTTGATCAGCACCTGTCAGCTGCTTGATCATCACCTGTAAAGCAGCTTGATCTGTGCCAGTCAGCCTCATGATCAGCGCCTACTAAGACGCGTGATCGGTGCCTGACAGCTGCTTTACAAACACCTGTCATTGTTTTGATCTGACAGGTGCTTGTCAAGCGGCTGACAGGTGCTTATCGCTCGGCTGTGTAGGTGCTTTCAATCGACTGAGTGGGCACTGGTCAAGTGGCTGACAGGCATGATCAAGTGGTTGACCAGGCACTGAATGACCAGCAGAGCTGGAAATGATCAAGCGGCTGAGAGGTGCTTTTCAACCGGCTGACGGTCATGTTCGCGTGGCACAGTAGGCTCTGATCACACAGCAAAGTGGGCGCTGATCAAGAGGTTGACCGGTGCTGATAAAGTGGCTGACATGTACTGATCAAGCAGCTGAGTAGGCGCTCTTCCCGCAGCTGATTAGGCAATGATCCAGAGGCTGACAGGCGCTGATCAAGCAGCTGACACGTGCTCATAAAGTCGTGGACAGGTGCTGATCAAGCGGCTGATAGTCACTGATCAAGCGGCTGACAGTACTTCTCAAGTGGCTGTCAGGTGCAGATGGCAATGCTGAGTAGGTGCTGATCACGGGGCTGAGTAGGCAGATCAAGCGGCTGAGTAAATGAGGATCGCGTGGCTGATTAGGTGCAGATCAAG
Source organism: Bubalus bubalis (assembly GCF_019923935.1). NCBI lineage: Eukaryota > Metazoa > Chordata > Mammalia > Artiodactyla > Bovidae > Bubalus > Bubalus bubalis. The sequence goes on along the minus strand of NC_059181.1, from coordinate 122,653,346 downwards.
CGGCCGACAGTTGCTGATCAAATGGCTGACAGGTGCTGATCAAGCAGCTGACAGGTGCTGATCAACTGGCTGACAGGTGCTAATCAAGCGGCTGATAGGCACTGATCAAGCTCTGACAGGTGCTGATCAAGCGGCAGACAGGTGCTGATCAACTGGCTGACAGGTGCTAATGAAGCGGCTGACAGGTGCTGATCAACATGCTGACAGGTGCTAATCAAGTGGCTGATAGGCCCTGATCAACCTGCTGACAGGTGCTTGTAAAGCGGCTGACAGGTGCTTATCGCTCGGCTGCGTAGGCGCTTTTCAATCGACTGAGTGGGCAGTGGTCAAGTTGCTGACAGGCACTGATCAAGTGGTTGACCAGGCGCTGAATGACCAGCAGAGCTGGAAATGATCAAGCGGCTGAGAGGCGCTGATCAACTGGCTGAGGGTCACTGATCGAGTGGTAGAGTAGGCTCTGATCACGCAACAAATTGGGTGCTGATAAAAAGGTTGACAGTTGCTGATATAGTGGCTGACAGGTGCTGATCAAGTGGCTGACAGGTACTGATCAAGCTGCTGATAGGCGCTGACAAAGTGACTGACAGGTGCTGATATAGTGGCTGACAGGTGCTGATAAAGTGGCTGACATGTACTGATCAAGCGGCTGAGTAGGGGTTCTTTACGCAGCTGCTTAGGCGATGATCAAGCGGCTGACAGGCGCTGATCAAGCGGCTGACAGGTGCTCATAAAGTCGTTGACAGGTGCTGATCAAGCTGCTGATAGTCACTGATCAAGCGGCTGACAGTACTTCTCAAGGGGCAGTCAGGCGCAGATGGCAAGGCTGAGTAGGCGCTGATCGCAGGGCTGAGTAGGCAGATCAAGCGGCTGAGGTGATGATCACGTGGCTGAGTAAATGATAATCGCGTGGCTGATTAGGTGCTGATCAAGTGGCTGACACGCGTTGATCAAGCAGCTGACAGGTGCTGATCAAGTGGCTGACAGGTACTTGTCAAGCAGCTTACAGGCACTGATCAGGCGGCTGAGTAGGCGCTGATTGCGGGCTCAGTAGATGCAGATCAACTGGCTGACAGATGCTATTCTCGCGGCTGAGTAGGCACTGTTCAACCGGATGACAGGTGCTGATAAAGCGGTTGACAGACTCTGATAGCGCGGCTCATTAAGCACTGATAGCACAGCTGATTAGGTGTTGATCAAGCGATTTACAGGTTCTTGTCATGCGGCTGACAGGTGCTGATCGAGCCGCTGAGTAGGCGCTGATCGAGGGAGTGATTAAGAGCTGATCAAGCGGCTCATAGACTCTGATCAAGCAGCTGACAGACTATGATCAAGCGATTGTGTAGGCGCTGATTCGCGGCTGAGTAGGCGCTGATCGCGCAGCTGAGAAGGCAATGATCAAGCAGCTGACAGGCACTGATCAAGCGGCTAGCAGGCTCTGTTCAATCCGCTGACAGGTGCTGATCAAGGGGCTGACAGGTGCTGATCAACTGGCTGACAGGTGCTAATCAAGTGGCTGATAGGCCCTGATCAACCTGATGACAGGTGCTTGTCAAGCGGCTTACAGGTGCACTTTTCAATCGACTGAGTGGGCAGTGGTCAAGTGGCTGACAGGCAGTTTAACAACACCTGTCAGCCACTATATCAGCACCTGTCAACCGCTTGATCAGCGCCCAATTAGCTTCGTGATCAGAGCCTACTCAGCCACACGATCAGTGACCCTCTTCCAGTAGATCAGCGCCTGTCAGCAGCTTGATCATTTCAGACTCTGCTAATCATTCAGCGCCTGGTCAAGCGCTTGATCAGTGCCTGTCATCCACTTGACCAGTGCCCACTCAGCCAATTGAAAAGCGCCTATGCAGCCCCATGATACGTGCCTGTCAGGGGCTTGACAAGTACCTGTCAGCAGCTTGATCAGGGCCTATCAGCCACTTGATTAGCACCTGTCAGCCAGTTGATCAGCACCTGTCAGCCGCTTCATTAGCACCTGTCAGCCAGTTGATCAGCACCTGTCAGCCACTTGATCAGCACCTGTCAGCCAGTTGATCAGCACCTGTCAGCCAGTTGATTAGCACCTGTCAGCCAGTTGATCAGCACCTGTCAGCCGCTTTATCAGCTCATGTCAGCCACTTGATCATTTCCTGCTCTGCTGGTCATTCAGCGCCTGGTCAACCACTTGATCAGTGCCTGTCATCCACTTGACCAGTGCCCACTCAGCCGATTGAAAAGCCTCTACTCAGCCGCTCGATAAATGCCTGTCAACTTCTTGACAAGCACCTGTCAGCAGCTTGATCAGGGCCTATCAGCCGCTTGACTAGCACCTTCAGCCAGTTCATCAGCACCTATCAGTCGCTTGATCAGCACCTGTCAGCAGCTTGATCATTGCCTATCGGCTGCTTGATTAGCACCTGTCAGCCAGTTGATCAGCACCTGTCAGCTTCGTGATCAAAGCATGTCAGCCGCTTGATTAGCACCTAATCAGCCAGGTGATCTTCATTTACTCAGCCACATGATCATCACCTCAGCCACTTGATCTGTGCCTGCTCAGCCCCGCAATCAGCGCCTACTCATCTGTGCGATCTGCGTGTGACAGACGCTGGAGAAGTACTTTCTGCCGCTTGATCAGCGACTATCAGCCGCTTGATTAACACCTGTTAGATGGTTGAACAGGGCCTAATCATTTGTGCAAATAGCATCTCTCAGCCTGTTGATATCTGACTACTCAGCCGCGTGATCAGAGTCTGTCAGCCGCTTGACAAGCACCTGTCAGCAGCTTGATCAGGGCCTATCAGCCACTTGATTAGCACCTGTCAGCCAGTTGATCAGCACCTGTCAGTCGCTTCATTAGCACCTCTCAGCCAGTTGATCAGCACCTGTCAGCCGTTCGATCAGTACCTGTCAGCTGCTTGATCAGCACCTGTAAGCCGCTTAAACAGTGCATGCCAGCCGCTTGATCAGTGCCTGTCAGCTGCTTGGTCATTGCCTTCTCAGCTGCGCGATCAGTGCCTACTCAGCCGCGAATCAGCCCCTACACAGCCACGTGATCATAGTCTGTCAGCCTCTTGATCAGAGTCTGTCATCCGCTTGATCAGCCCCTGTCAGCTGGTTGAAGAGCGCCTACTCAGCCACCCGAATTGAATCTCTCAGCCAGTTGATCTGCACATACTGAGCCCCGCAATCAGCGCCTACTCAGCCGCCCGATCAGTGCCTGTCAGCCGCTTGAGAAGTACCTGTCAGCCAGTTGATCAGCACCTCTCAGCTGCTTCAGTAACACCTGTCAGCCAGTTGATCACCTGTCAGCTGCTTGATCAGCACCTGTCAGCAGCTTGATCAGCACCTGTCAGCTGCTTGATCAGCACCTGTCAGCAGCTTGATCAGCACCTGTCAGCTGCTTGATCAGCACCTGTCAGCCGCTTGATCAGCGCCTATCAGCCACTTGATTAGCACCTTTCAGCCAGTTGATCAGCACCTCTAATCCGCTTGATCAGCACCTGTCAACCGCTTAATCAGCGCCCACTTTGCTGCATGATCAGAGCCTACTCAGCCACGTGATGAGTGACCCTCAGCCGGTTGATCAGCTCCTGTCAGCTGCTTGATCATTTCCTGCTCTGCTTGACATTCAGCACCTAGTCAACCACTTGATCAGTGCCTGTCAGCCGTTTGAACACTGCCCACTCAGCCGATTGAAAAATGCCTACACAGCCGCGCGATAAGCGCCTGTCTGCCACATGACCAGCACCTGTCAGCAGCTTGATCAGGACCCTCAACCACTTGATTAGACCCTGTCAGCAAGTTGATCAGCACCTGTCAGCCAGTTGATCATCACCTGTCAGCCGCTTCATTAGCACCTGTCAGCCAGTTGATCAGCACCTGTCAGCCGCTTGATCAACGCGTGTCTGCCACATGATCAGCACCTAATCAGCCACACGAGCATCATTTACTGAGCCGTGCGATCATCGCCTCAGCAGCTTGATCTGAGTCTACTCAGCTCCGCGATCAGCACCTACTCATTTTTGCGATCTGCACCTGGCAGCCGCTTGAGAATACTGTCAGCATCTTGATCAGCGGCTATCAGCCACTTGATCAGCACCTGTCATGGACTTTATCAGCACCTGTAAGCCACTTGATCAGCACCTGTCAGCCAGTGGATCAGCAACTCTCAGCCGTTTGATCAGCAATTGTCAGCCGCTTGAACAGCGCCTGCCAACCGCTTGATGAGTGCCTGTCAGCTGCTTAATCATTGCCTTCTCAGCTGCGCGATCAGCACCTACTCAGCCGCGAATCAGCGCCTAAACAGCCGCGTGATCATAGTCTGTCAGCCGCTTGATCAGAGCCTGTCAACCGCTTGATCAGCACCTAATCACCTCCTCGATCAGCGCCTACTCAGCGGCACCATCAGCACCTGTCAGCGGCTTGACAATCACCTGTAAACCGCTTGATCAACACATAATTAGCTGCGCTATCAATGCTTAATCAGCCGCACGATCAGAGTCTGTCAGCCGCTTGATCAGCACCTGTCAGCCGGTTGATCAGCGCCTACTCAGCCATGCGTATAGCGTCTCTCTCCCAGTTGATCCGTGCCTATTGAGCCCCACAATCAGCGCCTATCAGCCGCTTGATTAGCACCTGACAGTCGGTTGATCAGCACCTGTCAGCCGCTTCATTAGCACCTGTCAGCCAGTTGATCAGCACCTGTCAGCCGCTTGATCAGCACCTGTCAGCTGCTTGATCAGCGCCTAATCACCGCCTCTATCAGCACCTACTCAGCGGCGTGATCAGCACCTGTCAGCTGCTTGACAAGCACCTGTAAACCGCTTGATCAATACCTAATCAGCTATGCTCTCAGTGCTTAAATAGCCACGTGATCAGAGTCTGTCAGCCACTTGATTAGCACCAGTCAGCTGGTTGAATAGCGCCCACTCAACTGGGCAATCAGCTCTACTCAACCACTTCATCAGCGCCTACTCAGCCGCACGATCATCGCCTACTCAGCGGCTTCATCAGCGCCTACTCAGCCGCGCGATTGGAGTCTTTCAGCAAATTGATCAGCGCCTGTCAGCCGGTTGATCAGCTCCTGTCAGCCTCACGATAAGAGCCTACAAAGACGTGTGATCAGCGCCTGCCAGCTGCTTGACAAGCACCTGTCAGCGGCTTAATCAGCACCTGTCAGCCACTTGATCTGTGCCTACTCAGCCCCGCGATCAGCGCCCACTCAGCTGTGCGATCTGCGCCTAACAGCCGCTTGAGAAATACTGTCAGCCGCTTGTTCAGCAACTAACAGCTGCTTTATCAGCATCTATCAACGACTTTATCAGCACCTGTCAGCCGCTTGATCAGCAGCTGTCAGACACTTGATCATTGCCTATACAACTGCGTGATGAGTGCCTACTCAGCTGCTTGATCAGTACCTGTCAGCCACTTTATCAGCACCTGTCAGTCGCTTGGTCAGCGCCTATCAGCAGCTTGATCAGTACCTGTCAGCCACTTTATCAGCACCTATCAGGCACTTTATCAGCACCTGTCAGCCGCTTGATCAGCACCTGTCAGCCGCTTGAACAGCGCCTGCCAGCCGCTTAAACAGTGCCTGTCAGCTGCTTGATCATTGCCTTCTCAGCTGTGCGATCAGCGCCTACTCAGTCGTACAATCTGCAACTGACAGCCACTTGAGAAATACTGCCAGCCGCTTGATCATTGACTATCAGCCGATTGATTAGCTCCTGTCATGGACTTTATTAGCGCCTGTCAACCGCTTGATCAACGCCTAATCAGCTGCTCGATCAGTGGCTACTCATCCGCTTTATCAGTACCTGTCAGCAATTTATCAGCACCTGTCAGTCCCTTGGTCAGCGCCTATCAGCAGCTTGATCAGTACCTGCCAGGCACTTTTTCAACACCTGTCAGCCACTATATCAGCACCTGTCAACCGCTTAATCAGCGCCCACTTGGCTGCGTGATCAGAGCCTACTCAGCCACACGATCAGTGACCCTCAGTCGGTTGATCAGCGCCTGTCAGCCGTTTGATCATTTCCGATTCTGCTAATCATTCAGCGCCTTGTCAACCACATGATCAGTGCGTATCAGCTGCTTGACCTCTGCCTACGCAGCCGAATGAAAACTGCTGAAGCTACCGAGTGATAAGCACCTGTCAGCCAGTTGATCAGCACATGTTAGCCGGTTGAACAGCGCCTACTCAACTGGGCAATCAGCCCCTACTCAGCCATTTCATCAGCGCCTATTCAGCCGCACGATCATCGTGTACTCAGGGGCTTCATCAGCGCCTACTCAGCCGCTTGATCAGTACATGTCAGCCACTTTATCAGCAGCTTTCAGCCACTTTATCAGCAACTGTCAGCCACTATATCAGCACCTTTCAATCGCTTGATCAGCGCCCACTTTGCTGGGTATTCAGAGCCTACTCAGCCACGCGATCAGTGACCTTCAGCCGGTTGATCAGAGCCTGTTAACCGCTTGATCAATTTCTGCTCTGCTGGTAATTCAGTGCCTGGTCAACCACTTGTTCAGTGCCTGTCAGCTACTTGCCAGTGCCCACTCAGCCGATTGAAAAGCACCTATGCAGCCATGCGTTAAGCGCCTGTCAGCCGCCTGAGTAGCACCTGTCAGGAGCTTGATCAGGGCCTATCAGCCACTTGATTAGCACCTGTCAGCCAGTTGATCAGCACCTGTCAGCCGCTTGATCAGCGCCTATCAGCCACTTGGTAACACCTGTCAGCCAGTTGATCAGCACCTGTCAGCCCCTTGATCAGCACCTGTCAGCCGCTTGAACAGCGCCTGCCAGCCGCTTGATCAGTGCCTGACAGCTTCTTGATCACTGCCTTCTCAGCTGCCCTATCAGCGCCTACTCATCTGCTAATCAGTGCCTACACAGCCGCGTGATCATAGTCTGTTAGCCACTTGATCAGAGCCTGTCAGCCGCTTGATCAGCACCTAATCACCCCCTCGATCAGCGCCTACTCAACTGTGCGATCTGTGCCTACTCAGCCCCGCGATCAGTGCCTACTAAGCCATGGGATCTGCGCCTGACAGCCGTTTGAGAAGTACTATCAGCCCCTTGATCAGCGACTATCAGCTGCTTGATCAGCACCTGTCAACGATTTTATAAGCGCCTGTCAGCAGCTTGATGAGGGCCTAACAGCCACTTGATTAGCACCTGTCAGTCAGTTGATCAGCACCTGTCAGACGTTTCATTAGCACGTGGCATCCACTTGATCAGCACCTGTCAGCAGTTTTATCAGCGCCTATCAGCCGCTTGATTAGCACCTGTCAGCCAGTTGATCAGCACCTGTCAGCCGCTTGATCAGCACCTGTCAGCAGCTTGATCAGCGCCTATCAGCTGCTTGATTAGCACCTGTCAGCCAGTTGATCAGCACCTGTCAGCAGCTTCATCAGTGCCTACACAGCCTCTTGATTAGCACATGTCAGCCAGTTTATCAGCACCTGTCAGGAGCTTCATCAGCTCCTACACAGCCTCTTGATTACCACCTGTCAGCCAGTTGATCAGCACCTGTCAGCCGCTTGATCAGTGCCTACTCAGCCTCTTGTTTAGCACCTGTCAACCAGTTTATCAGCACCTGTCAGCAGCTTCATCAGCGCCTACTCAGCTGCTTGATCAGCACCTGTCAGCAGCTTGATCAGCACCTATCAGCTGCTTGATTAACACCTGTCAGCCAGTTTATCAGCACCTGTCAGCCGCTTGATCAGCACCTAATCAGCCACATGATCATCATTTACTCAGCCGCTTGATCTGCCTACTCAGCCCCGTGATCAGTGCCTACGCAGCATTGCCATCTGCACCTGACAGCCACTTGAGGAGTACTGTCAGCCGCTTGATCAGTGACTATCAGCCGCTTGATCAGAACCTGTCAACAACCTTATGAGCACGTATCAGCCGCTTGATCAGCGCCTAATCAGCTGTGGGAAGAGCGCCTACTCAGCCGCTTGATCAGTACATGTCAGCCACTTTATCAGTACCTGTCAACCTCTTGATCAGCGCCCACTTTGCTGCGTGATCAGAGCCTACTGTGCCACGCGAACATGACCGTCAGACGGTTGATCAGAGCCTCTCAGCCACTTGATCATTTCCAGCTCTGCTGGTCATTCAGTGCCTGGTCAACCACTTGATCAGTGCCTGTCAGCCACTTGACCACTGCCAACTCAGCCGATTGAAAGCGCCTACACAGCCGAGCTATAAGCACCTGTCAGCCGCTTGACAATCACCTGTCAGATCAAGACACTGACAGGTGTTTGTAAAGCAGCTGTCAGGCACTGATCACGCATCTTAATAGGCGCTGATCATGAGGCTGACTGGCGCAGATCAAGCTGCTGACAGGTGCTGATCAAGCAGCTGACAGGTGCTGATCAACTGGCTGACAGGTGCTAATCAAGCGGCTGATAGGCCCTGATCAAGTAGCGGACAGACTATGATCACACGGCTGTGTAGGGGCTAATTCGCGTGTGAGTAGGCGCTGATCATGCAGCTGAGAAGGCAATGATCAAGCAGCTGACAGGCACTGATCAAGCGGCTGGCAGGCAGTTTTTAAGCGGCTTACAGGTGCTGATCAAGCAGCTGACAGGTGCTGATCAACTGGCTGACAGGTGCTAATCCAGCGGCTGACAGTTGCTGATCAACTGGCTGACAGGTGCTAATTAAGCAGCTGATAGGCACTGATCAAGCTGCTGACAGATGCTGATCAAGCGGCTGACAGGTGTTGATCAACTGGCTGACAGGTACTGATCAAGTGGCTGATAGGCCCTGATCAAGCTGCTGACAGGTGCTGATCAAGCCGATGACAGGTGCTTGATAAGCAGCTGGCAGGCCCTGATCACGCGTGTTAGTAGGCGCTAATCCTGAGGATGACAGACGCTGATCACCCGGCTGACAGGCGCTTATCAAGTGCCTGACAGTCTCTGATCTCGCGGCTGAGTAGGCGATGATGAAGCCGCTGAGTAGGCGCTGATGAAGTGGCTGAGTAGGTGCTGATTGCCCAGTTGAGTAGGCGCTGTTCAACCGGCTAACAGGTTCTGATCAAGCGGCTGACAGACTCTGATCGCGTGGCTGTTTAAGCACTGAGAGCGCAGATGATTAAGTGTTGCTCAAGCGGTTTACAGTTGCTTGTCAAGCGGCTGACAGGTGGTGATCGCGCCGCTGAGTAGGCGCTGATCGACGGGGTGATTAGGCGTTGATCAAGCGGCTGACAGGCTCTGATCAAGCGGCTGACAGACTATGATCATGAGGATGTGTAGGAACTGATTCGTGGCTGAGAAGGCCCTGACGCGCAGCTGAGAAGGCAATGATCAAGCAGCTGAAAGGCACTGATCAAGCGGCTGACAGGTGCTGATCAAGCTGCTGATAGGTGATGACCAAGTGACGGACAGGTGCTGATAAAGCGGCTGACAGGTACTGATCAAGCGGCTGATAATTGCTGATCAAGCGGCTGACAGTACTTCTCAATCGGCTGTCAGGCGCAGATCGCACGGCTGAGCAGGCGCTGATCACGGGGCTGAGTACTCACAGATCAAGCGGCTGTGGCGATGATCGCACGGCTGAGTAAATGATGATCACGTGGCTGATTAGGTGCTGATCAAGCGGCTGACACGCGTTGATCAAGCGGCTGACAGGTATTGATCTAGTCGTTGACAGGTACTTCTCAAGTGGCTGACAGGCACTGATCGGGCGACTGAGTAGGTGCTGATTGCAGGGCTCCGTAGGCACAGATCAACGGGCTGAGACCTGCTATTCGTGCGGCTGAGTAGGCGCTGTTCAACGGGCTGACAGGTGCTGATCAAGCGGCTGACAGACTCTGATCGCGCGGCTGATTAAGCACTGATAGTGCAGCTGATTAGGTGTTGATCAAGTGGTTTAGAGGTGCTTGTCAAGCGGCTGACAGGTGCTGATCGCAACGTTGCGTAGGCACTAATCGAGGGGATGATTAGGCGCTGATCAAGCAGCAGACAGGATCTGATCAGGCGGCTGTGTAGGCGCTGATTCGCGACAGAGTAGGCGCTGATTGTGCAGCTGAGATGGCAATGATCAAGCAGCTGACAGGCACTGATCAAGCGGCTGACAGGTGCTGATCAAACGGCTGAAAGGAGCTGATCAACTGATTGACAGGTACTAATGAAGCGGTTGACAGTTGCTAATGAAGCGGCTGACAGGTGCTGATAAAGCGGCTGACAGGCGCAGATCAACCAGATGAGGGTCACTGATCGTGTGGCTGAGTAGGCTCTGATCACGCAGCTAAGTGGGCACTGATCAAGCAGTTGACAGGTGCTGATATAGTGGCTGACAGGTGCTGATAAAGTGGCTGACAGGTGCTGATAAAGTGGCTGACAGGTACTGATAAAGGGGATGAGTAGGGGCTGATCATGCAGCTGATTAGGTGATGATCAAGTAGAGGACAGGCGATGATCAAGCGGTTGACAGGTGCTGATCAACTGGCTGACAGGTGCTGATCAAGCAGCTGACAGGTGCTGATCAACTGGCTGACAGGTGCTAATCAAGCAGCTGATAGGCGCTGATCAAGCTGCTGACAGGTGCTGATCAACTGGCTGACAGGTGCTAATGAAGCGGCTGACAGGTGCTGATCAACTGGCTGACAGGTGCTAATCAAGTGGCTGATAGGCCCTGATCAAGCTGCTGACAGGTGCTTGCCAAATGGCTGACATGCGCTTATAACGCGGCTGCCTAGGAGCTTTTCAATCGGCTGAGTGGGCACCAGTGAAGTCGCTGACAGGCACTGATCAAGTGTTTGACCAGGCGCTGAATGACCAGCAGGGCAGGAAATGTTCAAGCGGCTGACATGTGCTGATCAGCTGGCTGAGGGTCACTGATCGTGTGGCTGATTAGGCTCTGATCACGCAGCTAAGTGGGCGCTAATCAAGCAGTTGACAGGTGCTGATACAGCGGCTAACAGGTGCTGATAAAGTGGCTGACAGTTAATGATCAAGCTGCTTATAGGGGCTGCCCTAGCGACTGACAGTTGCTGATAAAGTGGCTGACAGGTGCTGATAAAGTGGCTGACAGGTACTGATCAAGTGGCTGAGTAGGCGGTGATCGTGCGGCTGATTAGGCACTGATCAAGCGGCTGACAGGCCCTGATCAAGCGGCTGACAGGCGCTGATCAAGCCGCTGACAGGTGCTTGATTAGCAGCTGGCAAGCCCTGATCAGGCGTCTTAGTAGGCGCTAATCGTGAGGACGACAGACGCTGATCACCCGGCTGACAGGCGCTTATCAAGTGCCTGACAGTCTCTGATCTCGCGGCTGAGTAGGTGATGATGAAGCCGCTGAGTAGGCGATGATCATGCAGCTGAGTAGGCGCTGATGAAGTGGCTGAGTAGGTGCTGATTGCCCAGTTGAGTAGGCGCTGTTCAACCGGCTAACAGGTTCTGATCAAGCGGCTGACAGACTCTGATCGCGTGGCTGTTTAAGCACTGAGAGCGCAGATGATTAAGTGATGATCAAGCGGTTTACAGTTGCTTGTCAAGCAGCTGACAGGTGGTGATCGCGCCGCTGAGTAGGCGCTGATCGACGGGGTGATTAGGCGTTGATCAAGCGGCTGACAGGCTCTGATCAAGCGGCTGACAGACTATGATCACGTGGCAGTGTAGTAACTGATTCGCGGCTGAGAAGGCCCTGACACACAGCTGAGAAGGCAATGTTCAAGCAGCTGAAAGGCACTGATCAAGCGGCTGACAGGTGCTGATCAAGCTGCTGATAGGTGATGACCAAGTGACGGACAGGTGCTGATAAAGCTGGCTGATAGGTGCTGATCAAGCGGCTGACAGGTGCTGATCAACTGGCTGATAGGTACTATTCAAGTGGCTGATAGGCCCTGATCAAGCTTCTGACAGGTGCTTGTCAAGCGGCTGAGAGGCACTTATCGCGCGGCTGCGTAGGCGCTTTTCAATCAGCTGAGTGGGCACTGGTCAAGTGGCTGACAGGCACTGATGAAGTGGTTGACCAGGCGCTGAATGACCAGCAGAGCAGGAAATGATCAAGCGGCTGACAGGCGCTGATCAACAGGCTGAGGGTCACTGATCACGTGGCTGAGTAGGATCTGATCACGTGGCTGAGTAGGATCTGATCATGCAGCAAAGTGGTCGCTGATCAAGCAGCTGACAGGCAGTGATGAAGCGGCTGGCAGGCGCTGTTTAAGCGGCTTACAGGTGCTGATCAAGCAGCTGACAGGTGCTGATCAACTGGCTGACAGGTGCTTATCAAGCGGCTGAGAGTTGCTAATGAAGCGGCTGACAGGTGTTGATCAACATGCTGACAGGTGCTAATCAAGCAGCTGATAGGTGCTGATAAAGCTGCTGACAGGTGCTGATCAACTGGCTGACAGGTTCTGATCAAACGGCTGAGTAGGTGCTGATCGCGCAGCTGATTAGGCTATGATAAAGTGGCTGACAGGTGCTGATCAAGCGGCTGACAGGTGCTGATAAAGTCGTTGACAGATGTTGATCTAGCGGCTGATAATCGCTGATCAAGTGGCTGACAGGCGCTGATCAAGCGGCTGAAAGGTTCAGATAAAGTCGATGACAGATGCTGATCTAGGAGCTGATAATCGCTGATCAAACGGCTGACAGTACTTCGCAATCGGCTGTCAGGCACATATCGCACGACTGAGTAGGCACTGAACGCGGGGCTGAGTAGGCACAGATCATGCGGCTGAGGCGATGATCGCATGGCTCAGTAAATACTGATAGCGAAGCTAATTAGGTGTTGATCAAGTGGTTTATAGGTGCTTGTCAAGCAGCTGACAGGTGCTGATTGCGCCGCTCAATAGGCGCTGATCGGGGGGTGATTAGGCGCTGATCAAGCGTCTGACAGTCTCTGATCAAGCGGCAGACAGACTATGATTACGCGGCTGTGTAGGGGCTGATTCGAGGCTCAGTAGGCATTGATCGCACAGCTGAGAAGGCACTGATCAAGCGCTGACAGGCATTGATGAAGCGGCTGGCAGGCGCTGTTTAAGCGGCTTATAGGTGCCGATCAGGCAGCTGACAGGTGCTGATCAACTGGCTGACAGTTGCTAATGAAGCGGCTGACAGGTGTTGATCAACATGCTGACAGGTGCTAATCAAGCAGCTGATAGGTGCTGATTAAGCGGCTGATAGGCGCTGATCAAGCGGCTAACAGGTGCTGATCAACTGGCTGAGAAGTGTTAATTAAGCAGCTGATAGGTGCTGATCAAGCTGCTGAACGGTGCTGATCAAGCGGCTGACAGGTGCTGATCCAGTGGCTTACAGGTGGTGATCAACTGGCTGAGAGGTGCTGATCAATGGCTGACAGGTACTTCTCAAGCAGCTGACAGGCACTGATCGGGCGTCTGAGTAGGCTCTGATTGCAGGGCTCAGTAGGCGCAGATCAACTGTCTGAGAGATGCAATTCGCATGGCTGAGTAGGCACTCTTCAACCTGCTGAGAGGTGCTGATCAAGCGGATGACCTACTCTGATAAACAGGCTGACAGACTAGGATCACGCAGCTGTGTAGGGGCTGATTCGCGGCTGATTAGTCGCTGATCGCGCAGCTGAGAAGGCACTGATCACGGGGCTGGCAGGCGCTGTTTAAGCTGGCTTACAGGTGCTGATCAACTGGCTGACAGTTTCTAATGAAGCGGCTGACAGCAGCTGATCAACTGGCTGACAGTTGCTAATGAAGCGTCTGACAGGTGTTGATCAACATGCTGACAGGTGCTAATCAAGCAGCTGATTGGTGCTGATCAAGCTGCTGACAGGTGCTGATCAAGCTGCTCAAAGGTGCTGATTAAGCGGCTGACAGGTACTAATCAACTGGCTAACAGGTGCTAATCAAGCGGCTGATAGGCGCTGATCAAGCGTCTAACAGGTGCTAGATCAACTGGCTGAGAAGTGTTAATTAAGCAGCTGATAGGCGCTGATCAAGCGTCTGAAAGGTGCTGATAAAGTCGTTGACAGATGCTGAACTAGCGGTTGATGATCGCTGATCTAGCGGCTGATTATCGCTGATCAAGCGACTGACAGTACTTCTCAATCGGCTGTCAGGCACATATCGCACGGCTGAGTAGGCACTGATCGCGGGGCTGAGTAGGCACAGATCATGAGGCTGAGGCGATGATCGCATGGCTCAGTAAATACTGAGAGTGAAGCTAATTAGGTGTTGATCAAGTGGTGTATAGGTGCTTGTCAAGCGGCTGACAGGTGCTGATCAACTGCTGAGTGGTGTTGATCAACTGGCTGATAGGTGCTAATCAAGCAGCTGATAGGCGCTGATCAAGCTGCTGACAGGTGCTGATCAACTGGCTGACAGGTTCTGATCAAGCGGCTGAGTAGGCGCTGATCGTGCAGCTGATAAGGCGATGATCAAGCGGCTAACAGGCGCTGATCCAGTGGCTTACAGGTGCTGATCAACTGGCTGACAGGTGCTGATCAACTGGCTGACAGGTGCTAATCAAGCAGCTGATAGGCGCTGATCAAGCTGCTGACAGGTGCTGATCAACTGGCTGACTGGTACTGATCAAGCGGCTGAGTAGGCGCTGATCATGCAGCTGATTAGGCGATGATAAAGCGGCTAACAGGCGCTGATCAAGCGGCTGACAGGTGATGATAAAGTGGTTGACAGGTGCTGATCAAGCGGCTGATAGTCGTTGATCAAGTGGCTGTCAGGCGCAGATCGCATGGCTGAGTAGGCGCTGGTCGTGGGGCTGAGTAGGCACAGATCAAGAGGCTGAGGCGATGATCGCGCGGCTGAGTAAATGATCATCGCGTGGCTGATTAGGTGCTGATCAAGAGGCTGACACGCGTTTATCAAGCTGCTGACAGGTGCTGATCAAGAGGCTGACAGGTGCTGATTAACTGGCTGAGAGGTTCTGATCAAGCGGCTGATAGGCGCTGATCAAGCTGCTGACAGGTGCTGATCAACTGGCTGACTGGTACTGATCAAGCGGCTGAGTAGGCGCTGATCAGGCTGCTGATTAGGCGATGATAAAGCAGCTAACAGGCGCTGATCAAGCGGCTTACAGGTGATGATAAAGTGGTTGACAGGTGCTGATCAAGCTGGCTGATAGGTACTATTCAAGTGGCTGATAGGCCCTGATCAAGCTTCTGACAGGTGCTTGTCAAGCGGCTGAGAGGCACTTATCGCACGGCTGCGTAGGCGCTTTTCAATCAGCTGAGTGGGCACTGGTCAAGTGGCTGACAGGCACTGATGAAGTGGTTGACCAGGCGCTGAATGACCAGCAGAGCAGGAAATGATCAAGCGGCTGACAGGCGCTGATCAACCGGCTGAGGGTCACTGATCACGTGGCTGAGTAGGATCTGATCACGCAGCAAAGTGGTCGCTGATCAAGCAGTTGACAGGTGCTGATATAGTGGCTGACAGGTGCTGATAAAGTGGCTGACAGGTACTGATCAAGCGGTTGAGTAGGCGCTGATCGCGCAGCTGATTAGGCGATGATAAAGCGGCTGACAGGCGCTGATCAAGCGGCTGACAGGTGCTGATAAAGTCGTTGACAGATGTTGATCTAGCGGCTGATAATCGCTGATCAAGCGGCTGACAGGTGCTAATCAAGCGGCTGATAGGCGCTCATCAAGCGGCTGACAGGTGCTGATCAAGTGGCTGATAGGCCCTGATCAAGCTTCTGACAGGTGCTTGTCAAGCGGCTGAGAGGCACTTATCGCGCGGCTGTGTAGGCGCTTTTCAATCAGCTGAGTGGGCACTGGTCAAGTGGCTGACAGGCACTGATGGAGTGGTTGTCCAGGCGCTGAATGACCAGCAGAGCAGGAAATGATCAAGCGGCTGACAGGCGCTGATCAGCCAGCTGAGGGTCACTGCATCACGTGGCTGAGTAGGATCTGATCACGCAGAAAATTGGTCGCTGATCAAGCAGTTGACAGGTGCTGATATAGTGGCTGACAGGTGCTGATAATGTGGCTGACAGGTACTGATCAAGCGGTTGAGTAGGCGCTGATCACGCAGCTGATTAGGCGATGATAAAGCGGCTGACAGGCGCTGATCATGCGGCTGACAGGTGCTGATAAATGTCGTTGACAGATGTTGATCTAGCGGCTGATAATCGCTGATCAAGCGGCTGACAGGCATTAATCAAGCGGCTGAAAGGTGCTGATAAAGTCGTTGGCAGATGCTGATCTAGCGGCTGATGATCGCTGATCAAGCGGCTGACAGTACTTCGCATTCGGCTGTCAGGCACATATCGCACGGCTGATTAGGCCCTGATCGCGGGGCTCAGTAGGCACAGATCATGCGGCTGAGGCGATGATCACATGGCTCAGTAAATACTGATAGTGAATCTAATTAGGTGTTGATCAAGTGGTTTATAGGTGCTTGTCAAGCAGCTGACAGGTGCTGATTGCGCCGCTCAATAGGCGCTGATCGAGGGGGTGATTATGCGCTGAACAAGCATCTGACAGTCTCTGATCAAGCGGCAGACAGACTATGATCACGTGGCTGTGTAGGGGCTGATTCGAGGCTCAGTAGGCATTGATCGACACAGCTGAGAAGGCACTGATCAAGCGCTGACAGGCATTGATTAAGCGGCTGGCAGGCGCTGTTTAAGCGTCTTACAGGTGCTGATCAAGCAGCTGACAGGTGTTGATCAACTTGCTGACAGGTGCTAATCCAGCGGCTGACAGTGGCTGATCAACTGGCTGAGAGTTGCTAATGAAGCGGCTGACAGGTGTTGATCAACATGCTGACAGGTGCTAATCAAGCAGCTGATAGGTGCTGATAAAGCTGCTGACAGGTGCTGAATAAGGGGCTGACAGGTGCTGATCAACTGGCTGACAGGTTCTGATCAAGCGGCTGAGTAGGTGCTGATCGTGCAGCTGATAAGGCGATGATCAAGCAACTAACTTGCGCTGATCCAGTGTCTTACAGGTTCTGATCAACTGGCTGAGAGTTGCTGATCAACTGGCTGACAGGTGCTAATCAAGCAGCTTACAGGCGCTGATCATGGTGCAGACAGGTGCTGATCAACTGGCTGACTGGAACTGATCAAGCAGCTGATTAGGCGCTGATCATGCAGCTGATTATGTGATGATAAAGCGGCTAACAGGCGCTGATCAAGCGGCTGACAGGTGATGATAAAGTGGTTGACAGGTGCTGATCAAGCGACTGATAGTCGTTGATTAAGTAGCTGTCAGGCGTAGATCACGTGGCTAAGTAGGCGCTGGTCGTGGGGCTGAGTAGGCACAGATCAAGAGGTTGAGGCGATGAACGCGGGGCTGAGTAAATGATCATCGCTTGGCAGATTAGGTGCTGATCAAGAGGCTGACACGCGTTTATCAAGCTGCTGACAGGTGCTGATCAAGTGGCTGACAGGTGCTGATCAACTGGCTGACAGTACTTCTCAAGCGGCTGACAGACACTGATCGGGCAGCTGAGTAGGCGCTGACTGCGGGGCTCAGTAGGCAGAGATCAACTGGCTGAGAGATGCAATTCTTGCGGCTGAGTAGGCCTTTTCAACCTGCTGACAGGTGCTGATCAAGCAGATGACCGACTCTGATAAAGAGGCTGACAGACTATGATCACGTGGCTGTGTAGGGGCTGATTCGCGGCTGAGTAGGCGCTGATCACGCACCTGAGAAGGCAATGATCAAGTGGCTAACATGCGCTGATCCAGTGGCTTACAGGTGCTGATCAACTGGCTGAGAGGTGCTGATCAACTGGCTGACAGGTGCTAATCAAGCAGCTTATAGGCGCTGATCAAGCTGCTGAGAGGTGCTGATCAACTGGCTGACTGGTAATGATCAAGCGGCTGACAGGTGATGATAAAGTGGTTGACAGGTGCTGATCAAGCGGCTGATAGTCGTTGATCAAGTGGCTGTCAGGCGCAGATCGCATGGCGGAGTAGGCGCTGCTCGTGGGGCTGAGTAGGCACAGATCAAGAGGCTAAGGCGATGATCGCGCAGGCTGAGTAAATGATCATCGCGTGGCTGATTAGGTGCTGATCAATAGGCTGACATGCGTTTATCAAGCTGCTGACAGGTGCTGATCAAGTGGCTGACAGGTACTTGTCAAGCGGCTGACAGGTACTGATCGTGAGGCTGTGTAGGCACTGACTGCGGGGCTCAGTAGGCACAGATCAACTGGCTGAAAGATGCTATTCGCGCGGCTGAGTCGGTGCTTTTCAATCGCTGAGAGGAAAGTGGTCAAGCGGTGATCAAGCTGCTGACAGGTGTTTAACAAGCGGCTGACAATTGCTGATGAACTGGCTGACAGAGGCTAATCAAGCCACTGATAGGCACTGATCAAGCGGCTGACAGGTGCTGGTCAACTGGCTGACAGGTGCTATTCAAGCAGCTGATAGGCGCTCATCAAGCGGCTGACAGGAGCTAATGAACTGGCTGATAGGTACAGTTCAAGTGGCTGATAGGCCCTGATCAAGCTTCTGACATTTGCTTGTCAAGCGGCTGACAGGTGCTGATCGCGCCGCTCAATAGGCGCTGATGGAGGGGTGATTAGGCGCTGATCAAGCGTCTGACATGCTCTGATCAAGCGGCTGACAGACTATGATCACGCGGCTGTGTAGGGCTGATTCGAGGCTGAGTAGGCATTGATCGCGCAGCTGAGAAGGCACTGATAAGCGGCTGGCAGGCGCTGTTTAAGCGGCTTACAGGTGCTGATCAACTGGCTGACAGTTGCTAATGAAGCGGCTGACAGGTGTTGATCAACCTGCTGACAGGTGCTAATCAAGCAGCTGATAGGCGCTGATCAAGCGGCTAACACATGCTGATCAACTGGCAGAGAAGTGTTAATTAAGCAGCTGATAGGCACTGATCAAGCGGTTGACAGTTGCTGATGCAGTGGATAACAGGTGCTGATCAACTGGCTGACAGGTACTTCTCAAGCGGCTGACAGGCACTGATCGGGCGGCTGAGTAGGCGCTGATTGCGGGCTCAGTAGGCGCAGATCAACTGGCTGAGAGATGCAATTCGCGCGGCTGAGTAGGCACTCTTCAACCTGCTGACAGGTGCTGATCAAGCGGATACCGACTCTGATAAAGAGGCTGACAGACTATGATCACGCGGCTGTGTAGGGGCTGATTCGCGGCTGAGTAGGCGCTGATCGCGCAGCTGAGAAGGCAATGATCAAGCAGCTGACAGGCACTGATGAAGCGGCTGGCAGGTGCTGTTTAATCGGCTTACAGGTGCTGATCAAGCGGCTGATAGGTGCTGATAAACTGCTGACAGTGTCTCAAGGCTGCAGGCGGACAATCCTGGCTGACAGTTGCGCTATCGAGGGCTGACAGTTAGATGATCAACTGCTGACAGGTGCTGATCAAGCGGCTGATAAATGAGATGGCTGACAGTTTTGTCAAGCTGCTGAAGGTCCTGATCAAGCTGCTGACAGGTGCTGATCAACTGGCTGATAGGTACTATACAAGTGGCTGATAGGCCCTGATCAAGCTTCTGACAGGTTCTTGTCAAGCGGCTGAGAGGCACTTATCGCGCGGCTGCGTAGGCGCTTTTCAATCAGCTGAGTGGGCACTGGTCAAGTGGCTGACAGGCACTGATGAAGTGGTTGACCAGGCGCTGAATGACCAGCAGAGCAGGAAATGATCAACCGGCTGAGGGTCACTGATCACGTGGCTGAGTAGGATCTGATCACGTGGCTGAGTAGGATCTGATCACGCAGAAAATTGGTCGCTGCTCAAGCAGTTGACAGGTGCTGATATAGTGGCTGACAGGTGCTGATAAAGTGGCTCCCAGGTAGTGATGAAGCGGTTGAGTAGGCGCTGATCGCGCAGCTGATTAGGTGATGATAAAGCGGCTGACAGGCGCTGATCAAGCAACTGACAGGTGCTGATAAAGTCGTTGACAGATGTCGATCTAGCGGCGGATACTCGCTGGTCAAGCGGCTGAAAGGTGCTGATAAAGCCGTTGGCAGATGCTGATCTAGCGGCTGATAATCGCTGATCAAGCGGCTGACAGTACTTCTCAATCGGCTGTCAGGCACATATCGCACGGCTGAGTAGGCACTGATCGCGGGGTTGAGTAGGCACAGATCATGCGGCTGAGGCGATGATCGCATGGCTCAGTAAATACTGATAGCGAAGCTAATTAGGTGTTGATCAAGTGGTTTATAGGAGCTTGTCAAGCGGCTGACAGGTGCTGATCGCGCCGCTCAATAGGCGCTGATCGAGGGGTGATTAGGCGCTGATCAAGCGTCTGACAGCTCTCTGATCAAGCGGCCGACAGACTATGATCACGCGGCAGTGTAGGGGCTGATTTCGCGGCTGAGTAGGCATTGATCGCGCAGCTGAGAAGGCACTGATCAAGCGGCTGGCAGGCACTGTTTAAGCGGCTTACAGGTGCTGATCAAGCAGCTGACAGGTGCTGATCAACTGGCTGACAGTTGCTAATGAAGCGGCTGACAGGTGTTGATCAACATGCTGACAGGTGCTAATCAAGCAGCTGATAGGTGCTGATCAAGCTGCTGACAGGTGCTAATCAACTGGCTGACAGGTGCTAATCAAGCGGCTGATAGGCGCTGATCAAGCGGCTAACAGGTGCTGATGAACTGGCTGGGAAGAGTTAATTCAGCACCTTATAGGTGCTGATCAAGCTGCTGAATGGTGCTGATCAAGCGGCTGACAGGTGCTGATCCAGTGGCTTACAGGTGGTGATCAACTGGCTGAGAGATGCAATTCACGTGGCTGAGTAGGCACTCTTCAACCTGCTGACAGGTGCTGATCAAGCGGATGACCGACTCTGATAAAGAGGCTGACAGACTATGATCACGCGGCTGTGTAGGGGCTGATTCGAGGCTGAGTAGGCGCTGATCGCGCAGCTGAGAAGGCAATGATCAAGCACCTGACAGGCACTGATGAAGCGGCTGGCAGGCGCTGTTTAAGCGGCTTAAGCAGCTGACAGGTGCTGATCAACTAGCTGACAGGTGGTAATCAAGCGGCTGACAGTTGCTGATCAACTGGCTGACAGTTGCTAATGAAGCGGCTGACAGGTGTTGATCAACATGCTGACAGGTGCTAATCAAGCAGCTGACAGGTGCTGATAAAGCTGCTGAAAGGTCCTGATCAAGCGGCTGACAGGTGCTGATCAACTGGCTGATAGGTACTATTCAAGTGGCTGATAGGCCCTGATCAAGCTTCTGACAGGCGCTGATCAACCGACTGAGAGTCACTGATCACGTGGCTGAGTAGGCTCTGATTACGCAGCTAAGCGGGCACTGATCAAGCTGTTGAGAGTTGCTGATATATTGGCTGACAGGTGCTGATCAAGTGGCTGACAGGTACTGATCAAGCTGCTGACACGCGTTTATCAAGCGGCTGACAGGTGCTGATCAACTGGCTGACAGGTGCTAATGAAGCGACTCTCAGGTGCTGATCAACTGGCTGACAGGTGCTGATCAACTAGCTGACAGGTGCTAATCAAGTGGCTAATAGGCCCTGATCAAGCTGCTGACAGGTGATTTTCAGGCGGCTGACTGGTGCTTATCGCGCGGCTGCATTGGCGCTTTTCAATCGGCTGAGTGGGCAGTGGTCAAGCAGCTGACAGGCACTAATCAAGCGGCTGACAGGTGCTGATAAAGTCGTTGACAGGTGCTGATCAAGCGACTGATAGTCGCTGATAAAGTGGCTGACAGTACTTCTCAAGTGTCTGTCAGGCGCACCTCGCACGGCTGAGTAGGCGCTGATCGCGGGGCTGAGTAGACACAGATCAAGCGGCTGAGGCGATGATCGTGCGGCTGAGTAAATGATGATCGCGTGGCTGATTAGGTGCTGGTCCAGTGGCTGCCAGGTACTTCTCAAGCGGCTGACAGGCACTGATCAAGTGGATGACCAGGAGCTGAATGACCAGCAGAGCAGGAAATGATCAAGCGGCTGACTGGTGCTGATCAACTGCCTGACAGGTTCTGACCAAGCGGCTGAGTAGGTGCTGATCGCGCAGCTGAGAAGGCAATGATCCAGCAGCTGACAAGGCACTGATGAAGGCGGCTGGCAGGTGCTGTTTAATCGGCTTACAGGTGCTGATCAAGAGGCTGACAGGTGATGATCAACTGGCTGACAGGTGCTAATCAAGCGGCTGACAGTTGCTGATCAACTGGCTGACAGTTGCTAATGAAGCGGCTGACAGGTTTTGATCAACATGCTGACAGGTGCTAATCAAGCAGCTGATAGGTGCTGATAAAGCTGCTGACAGGTGCTGATCAAGCGGTTGACAGGTTCTGATACAGTGGCTAACAGGTGCTGATAATGTGGCTGACAGTTAATGATCAAGCTGCTTATAGGGGCTGCCCTAGCGCCTGACAGTTGCTGATAAAGTGGCTGACAGGTGCAAATGAAGTGGCTGACAGGTGCTGATCAACTGGCTGACAGGTACTGATCAAGTGGCTGATAGGCCCTGATCAAGTTGCTGACAGATGATTCTCAAGTGGCTGACAGGCGCTTATCGCGTGGATGCGTATGCTTATACAATCAGCTGAGTGGGCACTGGTCAAGGGGCTGACAGGCACTGATCTAGTGGTGGACCAGGCGCTGAATGACCATCAGAGCAGGAAATGATCAAGCCGCTGACAGGCGCTGATCAGCCCGCTGAGGGTCACTGATCCTGTGGCGGAGTAGGCTCTGATTACGCAGCTAAGCGGGCACTGATCAAGCTGTTGAGAGTTGCTGATATATTGGCTGACAGGTGCTGATAAAGTGGCTGACAGGTACTGATCAAGCTGCTGACACTGCGTTTATCAAGCGGCTGACAGGTGCTGATCAAGTGGCTGACAGGTACTTCTCAAGAGGCTGACAGTCACTGATCGGGCGGCTGAGTAGGCGCTGATCATGGGGCTCAGTAGGAGCAGATCAACTGGCTGAGAGATGCTATTTGCGCGGCTGAATAGGCACTGTTCAACCGGCTGACAGGTGCTGATCAAGCAGCTGACAGACACTGATCTCGCGGCTGATTAAGCACTGATAGCGCAGCTCAGTAAGTGTTGATCAAGCGGTTTACAGGTGCTTGTAAAGCGGCTGACAGGCGCTTATCGCTCGGCTGCGTAGGCGCTTTTCAATCTGCTGAGTGGGCAGTGGTCAAGCGGCTGACTGACACTGATCCAGTGGTTGACCAGGCGCTGAATGACCAGCAGAGCAGGAAATGATCAAGCGCCTGACAGGAGAAGATCAACCGGCTGAGCGTCACTGACCGCGTGGCTGAGTAGGCTCTGTTCATGCAGCAAAGTGGGTGCTGATCTAGCGGTTGACAGGTGATGATCAATAGACTGACAGGTGTTAATCAAGCAGCTGATACGCACTGATCAACCTGCTGACAGGTGCTGATCAACCGGATGACAGGTGCTGATCAACTGGCTGACAGGTGCTAATGAAGCGACTCTCAGGTGCTGATCAACTGGCTGACAGGTGCTAATCAAGTGGCTGATAGGCCCTGATCAATCTGCTGACAGGTGCTGATCAACTGGCTGACAGGTGCTGATCAAGCAGCTGATACTCGCTGCTCAAGCTGCTGACAGGTGCTGATCATCTGGCTGACAGGTGCTAATCAAGTGGCTGAGAGGCCCTGATCAATCTGCTGACAGGTGCTGATCAACTGGCTGACAGGTGCTGATCAAGCAGCTGATACTCGCTGCTCAAGCTGCTGACAGGTGCTGATCATCTGGCTGACAGGTGCTAATCAAGCGGCTGATAGGCGTTGATCAAGGTGCTGACAGGTGCTGATCAACTGGCTGACAAGTGCTAATCAAGTAGCTGATAGGCGATGATCAAGCTGCTGACAGGTTCTGATCAAGCTGCTGACAGGTTCTGATCAAGGTGCTTACAGGTGCTGTTCAACTGGCTGACAGGTGCTAATGAAGCGGCTGACAGGTGCTGATCAATTGGCTGACAGGTGCTGATCAACTAGCTGACAGGTGCTAATCAAGTGGCTAATAGGCCCTGATCAAGCTGCTGACAGGTGATTTTCAGGCGGCTGACTGGTGCTTATCGCGCGGCTGCATTGGCGCTTTTCAATCGGCTGAGTGGGCAGTGGTCAAGCAGCTGACAGGCGCTAATCAAGCGGCTGACAGGTGCTGATAAAGTCGTTGACAGGTGCTGATCAAGCGACTGATAGTCGCTGATAAAGTGGCTGACAGTACTTCTCAAGTGTCTGTCAGGCGCACCTCGCACGGCTGAGTAGGTGCTGATCGCGGGGCTGAGTAGACACAGATCAAGCGGCTGAGGCGATGATCGTGCGGCTGAGTAAATGATGATCGCGTGGCTGATTAGGTGCTGGTCCAGTGGCTGCCAGGTACTTCTCAAGCGGCTGACAGGCACTGATCAAGTGGATGACCAGGAGCTGAATGACCAGCAGAGCAGGAAATGATCATGCGGCTGACTGGTGCTGATCAACTGCCTGACAGGTTCTGATCAAGCGGCTGAGTAGGCGCTGATCGTGCAGCTGGTAAGGCGATGATCAAGCGGCTAACAGGCACTGATCCAGTGGCTTACAGGTGATGATCAACTTGCTGAGACGTGCTGATCAACTGGCTGACAGGTGCTAACCAAGCAGCTGATAGGCGCTGATCAAGCTGCTGATAATTGCTGATCAACTGGCTGACTGGTACTGATCAAGCGGCTGAGTTTGCGCTGATCAGGCAGCTGATTAGGCGATGACAAAGCGGCTAACAGGCGCTGATCAAGCGGCTTACAGTTGATGATAAATGGTTGACAGTTGCTTCTCAAGCGGCTGAGAGTCGTTGATCAAGTGGCTTTCAGGCACAGATCACATGGCTGAGTAGGCACAGATCAAGAGGCTGAGGGGATGATCGCGTTACTGAGTTAATGATCATCGCGTGTCTGATTAGCTGCTGATCAAGAGGCTGACACGCGTTTATCAAGCTGCTGACAGGTGCTGATCAACTGGCTGACAGTTGCTAATGAAGCGGCTGACAGGTGTTGATCAACATGCTGACAGGTGCTAATCAAGCATCTGATAGGTGCTGATCAAGCGGCTGATAGGCGCTGATCAAACGGCTAACAGGTGCTGATCAACTGGCTGAGAAGTGTTAATTAAGCAGATGATACGCCCTGATCAAGCTGCTGAAAGGTGCTGATCAAGTGGCTGACAGGTGCTGATCCAGTGGCTTACAGGTGGTGATCAGTTTGCTGAGAGGTGCTGATCAACTGGCTGACAGGTACTTCTCAAGCGGCTGACAGGCACTGATCGAGCGGCTGAGTAGGCGCTGATTGCGGGGCTCAGTAGGTGCATATCAACTGGCTGAGAGATGCAATTCGCACGGCTGAGTAGGCACTCTTCAACATGCTGAAAGGTGCTGGTCAAGCGGATGACCGACTCTGATAAAGAGCCTGACAGAATATGATCACAGGCACTGATGAAGTGGCTGGCAGGCGCTGATTAAGTGGCTTACGGGTGCTGATCAAGCAGCTGACAGGTGCTGATCAACTGGCTGACAGGTGCTAATCAAGCAGCTGATAGGTGCTTATAAAGCTGCTGACAGGTGCCGATCAACTGGCTGACAGGTTCTGATTAAGCAGCTAAGTACGTGCTGATCATGCAGGTGATAATGCGATGATCAAGCGTCTAACATGCGCTGATCCAGTGGCTTACAGGCGCTGTTCAACTGTTGAGAGGTGCTGATCAACTGGCTGACAGGTGCTAATCAAGCTGCTGATAAGTGCTGATAAAGCTGCTGACAGGTTCTGATCAAGCGGCTGACAGGCGCTGATCAACAGGCTGAGGGTCACTGATCACGTGGCTGAATAGGATCTGATCACGTGGCTGTGTAGGATCTGATCATGCAGCAAAGTGCTCGCTGATCAAGCAGCTGACAGGCACTGATGAAGCGGCTGGCAGGCGCTGTTTAAGCGGCTTACAGGTGCTGATCAAGCAGCTGACAGGTGCTGATCAACTGGCTGACAGGTGCTTATCAAGCGTCTGACAGTTGCTGATCAACTGGCCTGACAGTTGCTAATGAAGCAGCTGACAGGTGTTGATCAAAATGATGACAGGTGCTAATCAAGCCGCTGACAGGTGCTTAATGACCCGCTCAATAGGCGCTGATCGAGGGGGTGACTAGGCGCTGATCAAGCGTCTGACCATCTCTAATCAAGCGGCCTGACAGACTATGATCACGCGGCTGTGTAGGGGCTGATTTGCAGCTGAGTAGGCATTGATGGCGCAGCTGAGAAGGCACTGATCAAGCGGCTTGCAGGCGCTGTTTAAGCGGCTTACAGGTGCTGATCAAGCAGCTGACAGGTGCTGATCAACTGGCTGACAGTTGCTAATGAAGCGGCTGACAGGTGTTGATCAACAGGCTGAAAGGTGCTAATCAAGCAGCTGATAGGTGCTGATCAAGCTGCTGACAGGTGCTGATCAAGCGGTTGACAGGTTCTGATACAGCGGCTAACAGGTGCTGATAATGTGGCTGACAGTTGCTGCTCAAGCTGCTGACAGGTGCTGATCAATAGGCTGACAGGTGCTAATCAAGCGGCTGATAGGCGATGATCAAGGTGCTGACAGGTGCTGATCAACTGGCTGACAGGTGCTAAACAAGCAGCTGATAGGTGCTGATTGCGCACCTCAGAATGCAATGATCAAGCAGCTGACAGGCACTGATCAATCGGTAGGCAGGTGCTGATCAACTGGCTGACAAGTGCTAATCAAGTAGCTGATAGGCGATGATCAAGCTGCTGACAGGTTCTGATCAAGAGGCTGACAGGAGCTAATCACACTGCTGATAGGCGATGATCAAGGTGCTGACAGGTGCTGATCATCTGGCTGACAGGTGCTAATCAAGCGGCTGATAGGCCGATGATCAAGGTGCTGACAGGTGCTGATCAACTGGCTGACAGGTGCTAAACAAGCAGCTGATAGGTGCTGATTGTGCAGCTGAGAATGCAATGATCAAGCAGCTGACAGGCACTGATCAATCGGTAGGCAGGTGTGATCAACTGGCTGAAAAGTGCTAATCAAGTAGCTGATAGGCGATGATCAAGGTGCTGACAGGTGCTGTTCAACTGGCTGACAGGTGCTAATGAAGCGGCTGACAGGTGCTGATCAATTGGCTGACAGGTGCTGATCAACTAGCTGACAGGTGCTAATCAAGTGGCTAATAGGCCCTGATCAAGCTGCTGACAGGTGATTTTCAGGCGGCTGACTGGTGCTTATCGCGCGGCTGCATTGGCGCTTTTCAATCGGCTGAGTGGGTAGTGGTCAAGCAGCTGACAGGCGCTAATCAAGCGGCTGACAGGTGCTCATAAAGTCGTTGACAGGTGCTGATCAAGCGACTGATAGTCGCTGATAAAGTGGCTGACAGTACTTCTCAAGTGTCTGTCAGGCGCACATCGCACGGCTGAGTAGGCGCTGATCGCGGGGCTGAGTAGACACAGATCAAGCGGCTGAGGTGATGATCGTGCGGCTGAGTAAATGATGATCACGTGGCTGATTAGGTGCTGGTCAAGAGGCTGACACGCGTTTATCAAGCTGCTGACAGGTGCTGATCAACTGGCTGACTGGTACTGATCAAGCTGCTGAGTACACGCTGATCATGCAGCTGGTTAGACAATGATAAGGTGGCCTAACAGGCGCTGATCAAGCAGCTGATAGGTGCTCATCAAGCGGCTGACAGGTGCAGATGAAGCGGCTGATAGGCGCTCATCAAGCGGCTGACAGGTGCTGATCAACTGGCTGATAGGTACTATTCAAGTGGCTGATAGGCCCTGATTAAGCTTCTGACAGGTGCTTGTCAAGCGGCTCAGAGGCACTTATCGCGCAGTGGCGTAGGTGCTTTTCAATCAGCTGAGTGGGCACTGGTCAAGTGGCTGACAGGCACTGATGAAGTGGTTGACCAGGCGCTGAATGACCAGCAGAGCAGGAAATGATTCAAGAGGCTGACAGGCGCTGATCAACCGGCTGAGGGTCACTGATCATGTGGCTGAGTAGGATCTGATCACGCAGCAAAGTGGTCGCTGATCAAGCAGTTGACAGGTGCTGATATAGTGGCTGACAGGTGCTGATAAAGTGGCTGACAGGTACTGATCAAGCGGTTGAGTAGGCGCTGATCGCGCAGCTGATTAGGCGCTGATAAAGCGGCTGACAGGTGCTGATAAAGTCGTTGACAGATGTTGATCTAGCGGCTGATAATCGCTGATCAAGCGGCTGACAGGTGCTGATCGCGCCGCTCAATAGGCGCTGATGGAGGGGGTGATTAGGCGCTGATCAAGCGTCTGACAGTCTCTGATCAAATGGCTGACAGACTATGATCACGCGGCTGTGTAGGGGCTGATTCGCGGCTGAGTAGGCGTTGATCGCGCAGCTGAGAATGCACTTATCAAGCGGATGGCAGGCGCTGTTTAAGCGGCTTACAGGTGCTGATCAAGCAGCTGACAGGTGCTGATCAACTGGCTGACAGTTGCTAATGAAGCGGCTGACAGGTGTTGATCAACATTCTGACAGGTGCTAATCAAGCAGCTGATAGGTGCTGATCAAGCTGCTGACAGGGGCTGATCAAGCTGCTGACAGGTGCTGATTAACTGGCTGAGAAGTGTTAATTAAGCAGCTGATAGGTGCTGATCAAGCTGCTGAATGGTGCTGATCAAACGTCTGAGAGGTGCTGATCCAGTGGCTTACAGGTGGTGATCAACTGGCTGATAGGTGCTGATCAACTGGCTGACAGGTACTTCTCAAGCGGCTGACAGGCGCTGATCAGGCAGCTGAGTAGGCGCTGATTGCGGGGCTCAGTAGGCGCAGATCAACTGGCTGAGAGATGCAATTCGCGCGCCTGAGTAGGCACTCTTCAACCTGCTGACAGGTGCTGATCAAGCGGATGACCGACTCTGATAAACAGGCTGACAGACTATCATCACGCGGCTGTGTAGGGGCTGATTCGCGGCTGAGTAGGCGCTGATCGCGCAGCTGAGAAGGCAATGATCAAGCAGCTGACAGGCTCTGATGAAGCAGCTGTCAGGCGCTGTTTAAGCGGCTTACAGGTGCTGATCAAGCAGCTGACAGGTGCTGATCAACTAGCTGACAGGTGGTAATCAAGCGGCTGACAGTTGCTGATCAACTGGCTGACAGTTGCTAATGAAGCGGCTGACAGGTGTTGATCAACATGCTGACAGGTGCTAATCAAGCAGCTGATAGGTGCTGATAAAGCTGCTGAAAGGTCCTGATCAAGCGGCTGACAGGTGCCGATCAACTGGCTGACAGGTACTATTCAAGTGGCTGATAGGCCCTGATCAAGCTTCTGACAGGTGCTTGTCAAGCGGCTGAGAGGCACTTATCGCGCGGCTGCGTAGGCGCTTTTCAATCAGCTGAGTGGGCACTGGTCAAGTGGCTGACAGGCACTGATCAAGTGGTTGACCAGGCGCTGAATGACCATCAGAGCAGGAAATGATCAAGCCGCTGACAGGCGCTGATCAGCCGCCTGAGGGTCACTGATCCTGTGGCTGAGTAGGCTCTGATTACGCAGCTAAGCGGGCACTGATCAAGCTGTTGAGAGTTGCTGATATATTGGCTGACAGGTGCTGATAAAGTGGCTGACAGGTACTGATCAAGCTGCTGACACGCGTTTATCAAGCGGCTGACAGGTGCTGATCAAGTGGCTGACAGGTACTTCTCAAGAGGCTGACAGTCACTGAATCGGGCGGCTGAGTAGGCGCTGATCGTGGGGCTCAGTAGGAGCAGATCAACTGGCTGAGAGATGCTATTTGCCGGCTGAATAGGCACTGTTCAACCGGCTGACAGGTGCTGATCAAGCAGCTGACAGACACTGATCTCGCGGCTGATTAAGCACTGATAGCGCAGCTCAGTAAGTGTTGATCAAGCGGTTTACAGGTGCTTGTAAAGCGGCTGACAGGCTTACAGGTGGTGATCAGCTTGCTGAGAGGTGCTGATCAACTGGCTGACAGGTGCTGATCAACCGGATGACAGGTGCTGATCATCTGGCTGACAGGTGCTAATCCAGCGGCTGGTAGGCGATGATCAAGGTTGCTGACAGGTGCTGATCAACTGGCTGACAGGTGCTAAACAAGCAGCTGATAGGTGCTGATTGCACAGCTGAGAATGCAATGATCAAGCAGCTGACAGGCACTGGATCAATCGGTAGGCAGGTGCTGATCAACTGGCTGACAAGTGCTAATCAAGTAGCTGATAGGCGATGATCAAGCTGCTGACAGGTTCTGATCAAGAGGCTGACAGGTGCTGATCAACTGGCTGACAGGTGCTAATCACACGGCTGATAGGCGATGATGAAGGGGCTGACAGGTGCTGTTCAACTGGCTGACAGGTGCTAATGAAGCGGCTGACATGTGCTGATCAATTGGCTGACAGGTGCTGATCAACTAGCTGACAGGTGCTAATCAAGTGGCTAATAGGCCCTGATCAAGCTGCTGACAGGTGATTTTCAGGCGGCTGACTGGTGCTTATCGCGCGGCTGCATTGGCGCTTTTCAATCGGCTGAGTGGGCAGTGGTCAAGCAGCTGACAGGCACTAATCAAGCGGCTGACAGGTGCTGATAAAGTCGTTGACAGGTGCTGATCAAGCGACTGATAGTCGCTGATAAAGTGGCTGACAGTACTTCTCAAGTGTCTGTCAGGCGCACCTCGCACGGCTGAGTAGGCGCTGATCGCGGGGCTGAGTAGACACAGATCAAGCGGCTGAGGCGATGATCGTGCGGCTGAGTAAATGATGATCGCGTGGCTGATTAGGTGCTGGTCAAGTGGCTGCCAGGTACTTCTCAAGCGGCTGACAGGCACTGATCAAGTGGATGACCAGGAGCTGAATGACCAGCAGAGCAGGAAATGATCAAGCGGCTGACTGGTGCTGATCAACTGCCTGACAGGTTCTGATCAAGCGGCTGAGTAGGCGCTGATCGTGCAGCTGATAAGGCGATGATCAAGCGGATGATAGTCGTTGATCAAGTGGCTGTCAGGCACAGATCGCATGGCTGAGTAGCGCTGGTCATGGGGCTGAGTAGGCACAGTTCAAGAGGCTGAGGCGATGATCGCGCGGCTGAGTAAATGATCATCGTGTGGCTGATTAGGTGCTGATCAAGAGGCTGACAGGTACTTGTCAAGCGGCTGACAAGCACTGATCAGGCGGCTGTGTAGGCACTGACTGCGGGGCTCAGTAGGCACAGATCAACTGGCTGAAAGATGCTATTCGCGGGCTGAGTCAGTGCTTTTCAATCGGCTGAGTGGAAAGTGGTCAAGCGCTGATCAAGCTGCTGACAGGTGCTTAACAAGCGGCTGACAATTGCTGATCAACTGGCTGACAGTTGCTAATGAAGCGGCTGACAGGTGTTGATCAACATGCTGACAGGTGCTAATCAAGACGCTGATAGGTGCTGATAAAGCTGCTGACAGGTGCTGATCAAGCGGTTGACAGGTTCTGATACAGCGGCTAACAGGTGCTGATAATGTGGCTGACAGTTAATGATCAAGCTGCTTATAGGGGCTGCCCTAGCGCCTGACAGTTGCTGATAAAGTGGCTGACAGGTGCAAATGAAGTGGCTGACAGGTGCTGATCAACTGGCTGACAGGTACTGATCAAGTGGCTGATAGGCCCTGATCAAGTTGCTGACAGATGCTTCTCAAGTGGCTGACAGGCGCTTATCGCGTGGATGCGTATGCGTTTATCAATCAGCTGAGTGGGCACTGGTCAAGGGGCTGACAGGCACTGATCTAGTGGTTGTCCAGGCGCTGAATGACCATCAGAGCAGGAAATGATCAAGCCGCTGACAGGCGCTGATCAGCCGCCTGAGGGTCACTGATCCTGTGGCTGAGTAGGCTCTGATTACGCAGCTAAGCAGGCACTGATCAAGCTGTTGAGAGTTGCTGATATATTGGCTGACAGGTGCTGATCAAGTGGCTGACAGGTACTTCTCTAGAGGCTAACATGCATTTATCAAGCGGCTGACAGGTGCTGATCAAGTGGCTGACAGGTGCTAATCCAGCGGCTGACAGTGGCTGATCAACTGGCTGACAGTTGCTAATGAAGCGGCTGACAGGTGTTGGCCAACATGCTGACAGGTGCTAATCAAGCAGCTGATAGGTGCTGATAAAGCTGCTGACAGGTGCTGATCAAGCGGCTGACAGGTGCTGATCAACTGGCTGACAGGTTCTGAACAAGCGGCTGAGTAGGGCTGATCGTGCAGCTGATAAGGCGATGATCAAGCGGCTAACTTGCGCTGATCCAGTGGCTTACAGGTTCTGATCAACTGGCTGAGAGTTGCTGATCAACTGGCTGACAAGTGCTAATCAAGCAGCTTATAGGCACTGATCAAGGTGCTGACAGGTGCTGATCAACTGGCTGACTGGTACTGATCAAGCAGCTGAGTAGGCGCTGATTATGCAGCTGTTTATGTGATGATAAAGCGGCTAACAGGCGCTGATCAAGCGACTGACATGTGATGATATAGTGGTTGACAGGTGCTGATCAAGCGGCTGATAGTCGTTGATTAAGTAGCTGTCAGGCGCAGATCGCGTGGCTGAGTAGGCGCTGGTCGTGGGGCTGAGTAGGCACAGATCAAGAGGCTGAGGCGATGAACGCGGGGCTGAGTAAATGATCATCGCTTGGCAGATTAGGTGCTGATCAAGAGGCTGACACGCGTTTATCAAGCTGCTGACAGGTGCTGATTCAACTGTCTGACAGTTACTAATGAAGCGGCTGACAGCCGCTGATCAACTGGCTGACAGTTGCTAATGAAGCGGCTGACAGGTGTTGATCAACAAGCTGACACGTGCTAATCAAGCATCTGATAGGCGCTGATAAAGCTGCTGATAGGTGCTGATCAAGCTGCTGACAGGTGCTGATTAAGCGGCTGACAGATGCTAATCAACTGGCTGACAGGTGCTAATCAAGTGGCTGATAGGCCCTGATCAAGCTTCTGACAGGTGCTTGTCAAGCGGCTGAGAGGCCCTTATCGCACGGCTGCGTAGGCCCTTTTCAATCAGCTGAGTGGGCACTGGTCAAGTGGCTGACAGGCACTGCTGAAGTGGTTGACCAGGCGCTGAATGACCACCAGAGCAGGAAATGATCAAGCAGCTGACAGGCGTTGATCAACCGGCTAAGGGTCACTGATCACGTGGCTGAGTAGGATCTGATCACGCAGCAAAGTGGTCGCTGATCAAGCAGTTGACAGGTGCTGATATAGAGGCTGACAGTTGCTGATAAAGTGGCTGACAGGCGCTGATCAAGCGGCTGACAGGTGCTGATAGTCGTTGACAGATGTTGATCTAGCGGCCTATAATCACTGATCAAGCGGCTGACAGGCGCTGATCAAGCGGCTGACAGGTGCTGGTCAACGGCTGACAGGTGCTAATCAAGTGGATGATGGGCGCTCATCAAGCGGCTGACAGGTGCTGTTCAAGCGGCTGATAGGCGCTGATCAAGCGCCTGAAACGTGCTGATCAAGCGGCTGACAGGTGCTGATCCAGTGTCTTACAGGTGGTGATCAACTGGCTGAGATGTGCTGATCAACTGGCTGACAGGTACTTCTCAAGCTGCTGACAGGCATTGATCGGGCGGCTGAGTAGGCGCTGATTACCTGGGCTCAGTAGGCGCAGATCAACTGGCTGAGTGATGCAATTCGCGGGGCTGAGTAGGCACTCTTCAACCCGCTGACAGGTGCTGATCAAGTGGATGACCGACTCTGATAAAGAGGCTGACAGACTATGATCACGCGGCTGTGTAAGGGCTGATTCGAGGCTGAGTAGACACTGATCGCGCAGCTGAGAAGGCAATGATCAACAGCTGACAGGCACTGATGAAGCGGCTGGCAGGCGCTGTTTAAGCGGCTTACAGGTGCTGATCAAGCAGCTGACAGGTGCTGATCAACTGACTGACAGGTACTCATCCAGCAGCTGACAGTTGTTGATCAACATGCTGACAGGTGCTAATCAAGCAGCTGATAGGTGCTGATAAAGCTGCTGACAGGTGCTGATCAAGCGGCTGACAGGTGCTGATCAACTGGCTGAGAGGTTCTGATCAAGCAGCTGAGTAGGCGCTTACATGCAGCTGATTAGGCAATGATAAAGTGGCTGACAGGCGCTGATCAAGTGGCTGACAGGTGCTGATTAAGTGGCTGACAGGTGCTGATTAAGCGGCTGACAGGTGCTGATCAAGCTGCTGACAGGTGCTGATTAAGCGGCTGACAGGTGCTGATCAAGCTGCTGACAGGTGCTGATTAAGTGGCTGACAGGTGCTAATCAACTGGCTGACAGGTGCTAATCAAGCAGCTGATAGGCGCTGATCAAGCGGCTCTCAGGTGCTGATCAACTGGCTGAGAAGTGTTAATTAAGCAGCTGATAGGCGCTGATCAAGCGTCTGAAAGGTGCTGATAAAGTAGTTGACAGATGCTGATCTAGCGGTTGATGATCGCTGATCTAGCGGCTGATTATCACTGATCAAGCGAGTGACAGTACTTCTCAATCGGATGTCAGGCACATATCGCACGGCTGAGTAGGCACTGATCGCGGGGCTGAGTAGGCACAGATCATGCAGCTGAGGCCATGATCGCATGGCTCAGGAAATACTGAGAGTGAAGCTAATAAGGTGTTGATCAAGTGGTGTATAAGTTCTTGTCAAGCGCCTGACA
The DNA here is from genome assembly GCF_019923935.1 of Bubalus bubalis. Classification (NCBI taxonomy): domain Eukaryota; kingdom Metazoa; phylum Chordata; class Mammalia; order Artiodactyla; family Bovidae; genus Bubalus; species Bubalus bubalis. The sequence goes on along the minus strand of NC_059181.1, from coordinate 122,618,774 downwards.
GGTGCTGATCGCCCTGCTCAGTAGGCGCTGATGGAGGGGGTGATTAGGCGCTGATCAAGCGCCTGACAGTCTCTGCTCAAGCGGCTGGCAGACTATGATCACGCGTCTGTGTAGGGGCTGATTCGCGGCTGAGTAGGCGCTGATAGCCCAGCTGAGAAGGCAATGATCAAGCAGCTGACGGGCACTGATGAAGCCGGTTATATGTGCTGATCAAGCAGCTGACAGGTGCTGATCAACTGGCTGAGAGGTGCTAATGAAGCGGCTGACAGGTGTTGATCAACATGCTGACAGGTGCTAATCAAGCAGCTGATAGGTGCTGATCAAGCTGCTGACAGGTGCTGATCAAGCGGCTGACAGGTGCTGATCAACTGGCTGACAGATTCTGATCAAGCGGCTGAGTAGGCGCTGATCGCGCAGCTGATTAGGCAATGATAAAGTGGCTGACAGGCGCTGATCAAGTGGCTGACAGGTGCTGATCAAGTCGTTGACAGATCTTGATCTAGCGGCTGATAATCGCTGATCAAGCAGCTGACAGGCGCTGATCAAGCGGCTGAAAGGTGCTGATAAAGTCGTTAATAGATGCTGATCTAGCGGCTGATAATCGCTGATCAAGCGACTGACAGTACTTCTCAATCGGCTTTCAGGCACATATCGCATGGCTGAGTAGACATTGATCGCGGGGCTGAGTAGGCACAGATCATGCGGCTGAGGCGATGATCGCATGGCTCAGTAAATACTGATAGCGAAGCTAATTAGGTGTTGATCAAGTGGTGTATAGGAGCTTGTCAAGCGGCTGACAGGTGCTGATCACGCCGCTGAATATGCGCTGATCGAGGGGGTGATTAGGCGCTGATCAAGTGTCTGACAGTCTCTGATCAAGCGGCTTACAGACTATGATCACGCGGCTGTTTAGGGGCTGATTCGCAGATGAGTAGGCATTGATCCCGCAGCTGAGAAGGCAATGATCAAGAGGCTGTCAGGTGCTGTTTAAGCGGCTTTCAGGTGCTGATCAAGCAGCTGACAGGTGCTGATCAACTGGCTGACAGTGGCTAATGAAGCGGCTGACAGCCGCTGATCAACTGGCTGACAGTTGCTAATGAAGCGGCTGAAAGGTTTTGATCAACATGCTGACAGGTGCTGATTAAGCGGCTGACAGGTGCTGATAAAGCTGCTGACAGGTGCTGATCAAGCTGCTGACAGGTGTTTAACAAGCATCTAACAATTGCTGATCAACTGGCTGACAGGGGCTAATCAAGCCACTGATAGGCGCTTATCAAGCGGCTGACAGGTGCTGGTCAACTGGCTGACAGGTGCTAATCAAGCGGCTGATAGGCACTCATCAAGCGGCTGACAGGTGCTGATCAAGCGGCTGATAGGCGCTGATCAAGGGGCTGACAGGTGCTGATCAACTGGCTGACAGGTGCTAATCAAGCGGCTGATAGGCACTCATCAAGCAGCTGGCAGGTGCTGATCAAGTGGCTGATAGGCCCTGATCAAACTTCTGACAGGTGCTTGTCAAGCGGCTGAGAGGCACTTATCGCGCGGCTGTGTAGGCGCTTTTCAATCAGCTGATTGGGCACTGGTCAAGTGGCTGACAGGCACTGATGAAGTGGTTGACCAGGCGCTGAATGACCAGCAGAGCAGGAAATGATCAAGCGGCTGACAGGCGCTGATCAACCGGCTGAGGGTCACGGATCACGTGGCTGAGTAGGAACTGATCACGCAGCAAAGTGGTCGCTGATCAAGCAGTTGACAGGTGCTGATAGAGTGGCTGACAGGTGCTGATAAAGTGGCTGACAGGTACTGATCAAGCCGTTGAGTAGGCGCTGATCGCGCAGCTGATTAGGCGATGATAAAGCGGCTGACAGGCGCTGATGAAGTGGCTGACAGGTGCTGATAAAGTCGTTGACAGATGTTGATCTAGCGGCTAATAATCGCTGATCAAGGGGCTGACAGGTGCTGTTAAATCTTTGACAGATGCTGATCTGGCGGCTGATAATCGCTGATCAAGCGGCTGACAGTAATTCTCAATCGGCTGTCAGGCACATATCGCACGGCTGAGTAGGCAGTGATCGCGGGGTTGAGTAGGCACAGATCATGCGGCTGAGGCGAGCATCGCATGGCTCAGTAAATACTGATAGCGAAGCTAATTAGGTGTTGATCAAGTGGTGTATAGGAGCTTGTCAAGCGGCTGACAGGTGCTGATCACGCTGCTGAATAGGCGCTGATCGAGGGGGTGATTAGGCGCTGATCAAGCGTCTGACAGGCTCTGATCAAGCGGCCGACAGGACTATGATCAAGCAGCTGATAGGTGCTGATAAAGCTGCTGACAGATGCTGATCAAGCTGCTGACAGGTGCTGATTAAGCGGCTGACAGGTGCTAATCAACTGGCTGACAGGTGCTAATCAAGCAGCTGATAGGCGCTGATCAAGCGGCTAACAGGTGCTGATCAACTGGCTGAGAAGTGTTAATTAAGCAGCTGATAGGCGCTGATCAAGCTGCTGAAAGGTGCTGATCAAGCCGCTGACAGGTGCTGATTCATTGGCTTAGAGGTGATGATCAACTGGCTGATAGGTGCTGATCAAGCGGCTAACAGGTGCTTATCAACTGGCTCAGAAGTGTTAATTAAGCAGCTGATAGGCGCTGATCAAGCTGCTGAAAGGTGCTGATCAAGTGGCTGACAGGTGCTGATCGGGCGGCTGAGTAGGCCTTCATTGCGGGGCTCAGTATGTGCAGATCTACTGGCTGAGAGATGCAATTCGCGCGGCTGAGTAGGCACTCTTCAACCTGCTGACAGGTGCTGATCAGCGGATGACCGACTCTGATAAAGAGGATGAAAGACTATGATCACGCGGCTGTGTAGGGGCTGATTCGCGGCTGACTAGGCGCTGATCGCGCAGCTGAGAAGGCAATGGTCAAGCAGCTGACAGGCACTGATGAAGCAGGTGGCAGGCGCTGTTTAAGCGGCTTACAGGTGCTGATCAAGCAGCTGAGAGGTGCTGATCAACTCGTTGACAAGTGCTAATCAAGCGGCTGGCAGTTGCTGATCAACTGGCTGAGAAGTGTTAATTAAGTAGCTGATAGGCGCTGATCAAGCTGCTGAAAGATGCTGATAAAATGGCTGACAGGTGCTCATCAACTGGCTGACAGGTGCTAATCAAGCGGATGATAGTTGCTGATCAACTGCCTGACAGTTGCTAATGAAGCGGCTGACAGGTGTTGATCAACATGCTGACAGGTGCTAATCAAGAGCTAATAGGTGCTGATAAAGCTGCTAAAAGGTGCTGATCAAGCTGCTGATAGGTGCTGATCAAGCGGCTGACAGGTGCTAATCAACTGGCTGACAGGTGCTAATCAAGCGGCTGATAGGCGCTGATCAAGCGGCTGACAGGTGCTGATCAACTGGCTCAGAAGTGTAATTAAGCAGCTGATAGGCGCTGATCAAGCTGCTGAAAGTGCTGATCAAGCGGCTGACAGGTGCTGATCCAGTGGCTTACAGGTGGTGTATCAACTGGCTGAGAGCTGCTAATCAACTGGCAGACAGGTACTTCTCAAGCGGCTGACAGGCACTGATCGGGCGGCTGAGTAGGCGCTGATTGCGGGGCTCAGTAGGCGCAGATCAACTAGCTGAGAGATGCAATTCGCGCGGCTGAGTAGGCACTCTTCAACCTGCTGACAGGTGCTGATGAAGCGGATGACCGACTCTGATAAAGAGGCTGACAGACTATGATCACGCTGCTGTGTAGGGGCTGATTCGCAGGCTGAGTAGGGGCTGATCGTGCAGCTGAGAAGGCAATGATCAAGCAGCTTACGGGCACTGATGAAGCGGCTGGCAGGCGGTGTTTAAGCGGCTTACAGGTGCTGATCAAGCAGCTGACAGGTGCTGATCAACTGGCTGACAGGTGCTTATCCAGCGGCTGACAGTGGCTGATCAACTGGCTGACAGTTGCTAAAAAAGCGGTTGACAGGTGTTGATCAACATGCTGACAGTTGCTAATCAATCACCTGATAGGCGCTGATCAAGCTGCTGACAGGTGCTGATCAACTGGCTTACTGGTACTGATCAAGCGGCTGAGTAGGCGCTGATCATGCAGCTGATTAGGTGATGTTAAAGCGGCTAACAGGCGCTGATCAAGCAGCTGACAGGTGCTGATAAAGTCGTTGACAGATGTTGATCTAGCGCCTGATAATCGCTGATCAAGAGGCTGACAGGCGCTGATCAAGCGGCTGAAAGGTGCTGATAAAGTCGTTGGCAGATGCCGATCTAGCGGCTGATAATCGCTGATCAAGCGGCTGACAGTACTTCTCAATCGGCTGTCAGGCACATATCGCATGGCTGAGTAGGCACTGATCGCGGGGCTGAGTAGGCACAGATCATGCGGCTGAGGCGATGATCGCATGGCTCAGTAAATACTGATAGCGAAGCTAATTAGGTGTTGATCAAGTGGTTTATAGGAGCTTGTCAAGCGGCTGACAGGTGCTGATCACGCCGCTGAATAGGCGCTGATCGAGGGGGTGATTAGGCGCTGATCAAGCGTCTGACAGCTCTCTGATCAAGCGGCCGACAGACTATGATCACGCGGCAGTGTAGGGGCTGTTTCGCGGCTGAGTAGGCATTGATCGCGCAGCTGAGAAGGCACTGATCAAGCGGCTGGCAGGCGCTGTTTAAGCGGCTTACAGGTGCTGATCAAGCAGCTGACAGGTGCTGATCAACTGGCTGACAGTTGCTAATGAAGCGGCTGACAGGTGTTGATCAACATGCTGACAGGTGCTGATCAAGCAGCTGATAGGTGCTGATAAAGCTGCTGACAGGATGCTGATCAAGCTGCTGACAGGTGCTGATTAGCGGCTGACAGGTGCTAATCAACTGGCTGACAGGTGCTAATCAAGCGGCTGATAGGCGCTGATCAAGCGGCTAACAGGTGCTGATCAACTGGCTGAGAAGTGTTAATTAAGCAGCTGATAGGCGCTGATCAAGCTGCTGAAAGGTGCTGATCAAGCCGCTGAAAGGTGCTGATTCAGTGGCTTAGAGGTGATGATCAACTGGCTGATAGGTGCTGATCAAGCGGCTAACAGGTGCTGATCAACTGGCTCGAGAAGTGTTAATTAAGCAGCTGATAGGCGCTGATCAAGCCTGCTGAAAGGTGCTGATCAAGCGGCTGATCCAGTGCTTACACGTGGTGATCAACTGGCTGAGAGGTGCTGATCAACTGGCTGACAGTTACTTCTCAAGCGGCTGACAGGCAATGATCGGGCAGCTGAGTAGGTGCTGATTGCGGGGCTCAGTAGGCGCAGATCAACTGGCTGAGTTATGCAATTCGCGCGGCTGTGTAGGCACTCTTCAACCTGCTGACAGGTGCTGATCAAGCGCATGACCGACTCTGATAAAGAGGCTGACAGACTATGATCACCCGGCTGTGTAGGGGCTGATTCGCGGCTGAGTAGGCGCTGATCGCGCAGCTGAGAAGGCAATGATCAAGCGGCTGGCAGGCGCTGTTTAAGCGGCTTACAGGTGCTGATCAAGCAGCTGACAGGTGCTGATCAACTGGCTGACAGGTGCTAATCAAGCGGCTGACAGTTGCTGATCAACTGGCTGACAGTTGCTAATTAAGGGGCTGACAGGTGTTGATCAACATGCTGACAGGTGCTAATCAAGCAGCTGATAGGTGCTGATAAAGCTGCTGAAGGTCCTGATCAAGCGGCTGACAGGTGTCGATCAACTGGCTGACAGGTACTATTCAAGTGGTTGATTGGCCCTGATCAAGCTTCTGACAGGTGCTTGTCAAGCGGCTGAGAGGCACTTATCGCGTGGCTGCGTAGGCGCTTTCAATCAGCTGAGTGGGCACTGGTCAAGTGGCTGACAGGCACTGATGAAGTGGTTGACCAGGCGCTGAATGACCAGCAGAGCAGGATTGATCAAGCGGCTGACAGGCGCTGATCAACCGGCTGAGAGTCACTGATCACGTGGCTGAGTAGGATCTGATCACGCAGCAAAGTGGTCGCTGATCAAGCAGTTGACAGGTGCTGATATAGTGGCTGACAGGTGCTGATAAAGTGGCTGACAGGTACTGATCAAGCGGTTGAGTAGGAGCTGATCGCGCAGCTGATTAGGCGATGATCAAGCAGATGATAGGTGCTGATAAATTCGTTGACAGATGTTGATCTAGCGGCTGATAATCGCTGATCAAGCGGCTGAAAGGTGCTGATAAAGTCGTTGACAGATGCTGATCTAGCGGCTGATAATCGCTGATCAAGCGGCTGACAGTAATTCTCAAACGGCTGTCAGGCACATATCGCACGGCTGAGTAGGCACTGATCGCGGGGTTGAGTAGGCACAGATCATGCGGCTGAGGCGATGATCCCGTGGCTCAGTAAATATTGATAGCGAAGCTAATTAGGTGTTGATCAAGTGGTTTATAGGTGGCTTGTCAAGCGGCTGACAGGTGCTGATCGCGCCGCTCAATAGGCGCTGATCGAGGGGTGATTAGGCGATGATCAAGCGTCTGACAGTCTCTGATCAAGCGGCTGACAGACTATGATCAGGCGGCTGTCTAGGGGCTGATTTGCGGCTGAGTAGGCATTGATCGCGCAGCTGAGAAAGCACTGATCAAGCGGCTGGCAGGCACTGTTTAAGCGGCTTACAGGTGCTGATCAAGCAGCTGACAGGTGCTGATCAACTGGCTGACAGTTGCTAATGAAGCGGCTGACAGGTGTTGATCAACATGCTGACAGGTGCTAATCAAGCAGCTGATAGGTGCTGATAAAGCTGCTGAAAGGTCCTGATCAAGCGGCTGACAGGTGCCGATCAACTGGCTGACAGGTACTATTCAAGTGGCTGATAGGCCCTGATCAAGCTTCTGACAGTTGCTTGTCAAGCGGCTGAGAGGCACTTATCGCGCGGCTGCGTAGGCGCTTTTCAATCACCTGAGTGGGCACTGGTCAAGTGGCTGACAGGCACTGATGAAGTGGTTGACCAGGCGCTGAATGACCAGCAGAGAAGGAAATGATCAAGCGGCTGACAGGCGCTGATCAACCGGCTGAGAGTCACTGATCACGTGGCTGAGTAGGCTCTGATTACGCAGCTAAGCGGGCACTGATCAAGCTGTTGAGAGTTGCTGATACATTGGCTGACAGGTGCTGATAAAGTGGCTGACAGGTACTGATCAAGCTGCTGACACGCGTTTATCAAGCGGCTGACAGGTGCTGATCAAGTGGCTGACAGGTACTTCTCAAGAGGCTGACAGGCACTGATCGGGCAGCTGAGTAGGCGCTGATCGTGGGGCTCAGTAGGAGCAGATCAACTGGCTGAGAGATGCTATTTGCGCGGCTGAATAGGCACTGTTCAACCGGCTGACAGGTGCTGATCAAGCAGCTGACAGACACTGATCTCGCGGCTGATTAAGCACTGATAGCGCAGCTCAGTAAGTGTTGATCAAGCGGTTTACAGGTGCTTGTAAAGCGGCTGACAGGCGCTTATCGCTCGGCTGCGTAGGCGCTTTTCAATCTGCTGAGTGGGCAGTGGTCAAGCGGCTGACTGACACTGATCAAGTGGTTGACCAGGCGCTGAATGAGCAGAAGAGCAGGAAATGATCAAGCGCCTGACAGGAGAAGATCAACCGGCTGAGCGTCACTCACCGCGTGGCTGAGTAGGCTCTGATCATGCAGCAAAGTGGGCGCTGATAAAGCGTTTGAAAGGTGATGATCAATAGACTGACAGGTGTTAATCAAGCAGCTGATACACACTGATCAACCTGCTGACAGGTGCTGATCAAGCGGATGACAGGTGCTGATCAACTGGCTGACAGATGCTAATCAAGTGGCTGATAGGCCCTGATCAATCTGCTGACAGGTGCTGATCAAGCAGCTGATACTCGCTGCTCAAGCTGCTGACAGGTGCTGATCATCTGGCTTACAGGTGCTAATCAAGCGGCTGATAGGTGATGATCAACGTGCTGACAGGTGCTGATCAACTGGCTGACAGGTGCTAAACAAGCAGCTAATAGGCGCTGATTGCGCAGATGAGAATGCAGTGTTCAAGCAGCTGACAGGAACTGATCAATCGGTAGGCAGGTGCTGATCAACTGGCTAACAAGTGCTAATCAAGTAGCTGATAGGCGATGATCAAGGTGATGACAGGTTCTGATCAAGAGGCTGACAGGTGCTGATCAACTGGCTGACAGGTGCTAATCACACGGCTGATAGGCGATGATCAAGGTGCTGACAGGTGCTGTTCAACTGGCTGACAGGTGTTAATGAAGCGGCTGACAGGTTCTGATCAATTGGCTGACAGGTTCTGATCAACTAGCTGACAGGTGCTAATCAAGTGGCTAATAGGCCCTGATCAAGCCGCTGACAGGTGATATTCAGGCGGCTGACTGGTGCTTATCGCGCGGCTGCATTGGCGCTTTTCAATCAGCTGAGTGGGCAGTGGTCCAGCAGCTGACAGGCACTAATCAAGCAGCTGACAGGTGCTCATAAAGTGGTTGACAGGTGCTGATCAAGCGACTGATAGTCGCTGATAAAGTGGCTGACAGTACTTCTCAAGTGTCTGTCAGGCGCACATCGCACGGCTGAGTAGGCGCTGATCGCGGGGCTGAGTAGACACAGATCAAGCGGCTGAGGTGATGATCGTGCGGCTGAGTAAATGATGATCGTGTGGCTGATTAGGTGCTGGTCCAGAGGCTGACACGCGTTTATCAAGCTGCTGACAGGTGCTGATCAACTGGCTGACTGGTACTTATCAAGCGGCTGAGTAGGCGCTGATCATGCAGCTGGTTAGACGATGATAAAGTGGCTAACAGGTGCTGATCAAGCGGCTGATAGGTGCTCATCAAGCGGCTGACAGGTGCAAATCAACTGGCTGATAGGTACTATTCAAGTGGATGATAGGCCCTGATCAAGCTTCTGACAGGTGCTTGTCAAGTAGCTGAGAGGCACTTATCGCACGGCTGCGTAGGCCCTTTTCAATCAGCTGAGTGGTCACTGGTCAAGTGGCTGACAGGCATTGATGAAGTGGTTGACCAGGCGCTGAATGACCAGCAGAGCAGGAAATGATCAAGCGGCTGACAGGCGCTGATCAACCGTCTGAGGGTCACTGATCACGTGGCTGTGTAGGATCTGATCATGCAGCAAAGTGGTCGCTGATCAAGCAGTTGACAGGTGCTGATATAGAGGCTGACAGTTGCTGATAAAGTGGCTGACAGGCGCTGATCAAGCGGCTGACAGGTGCTGATAGTCGTTGACAGATGTTGATCTAGCGGCCTATAATCACTGATCAAGCGGCTGACAGGCGCTGATCAAGCGGCTGACAGGTGCTGGTCAACTGCTGACAGGTGCTAATCAAGTGGATGATAGGCGCTCATCAAGCGGCTGACAGGTGCTGATCAAGCGGCTGATAGGCGCAGATCAAGCGCCTGAAACGTGCTGATCAAGCGGGTGGCAGGTGCTGAATCAGTGGCTTACAGGTGGTGATAAACTGGCTGAGAGGTCCTGATCAACTGGCTGACAGGTACTTCTCAAGCGGCTGACAGGCAATGATCGCGCGGCTGAGTAGGCGCTGATTGCGGGCCTCAGTAGGCGCAGATCAACTGGCTGAGTGATGCAATTCGCGCGGCTGAGTAGGCACTCTTCAACCCGCTGACAGGTGCTGATCAAGCGGATGACCGACTCTGATAAAGAGGCTGACACACTATGATCACGCGGCTGTGGAGGGGCTGATTCGCGGCTAAGTAGGCGCTGATTGCGGAGCTGAGAAGGCAATGATCAACAGCTGACAGGCACTGATGAAGCGGCTGGCAGGCGCTGTTTAAGCGGCTTACAGGTGCTGATCAAGCAGCTGACAGATGCTGATCAACTGGCTGACAGGTGCTAATCCAGCAGCTGACAGTTGTTGATTAACAGGCTGACAGGTGCTAATGAAGCAGCTGATAGGTTCTGATAAAGCTGCTGACAGGTACTGATCAAGCGGCTGACAGGTGCCGATCAACTGGCTGAGAGGTTCTGATCAAGAGTCTGAGTAGGCGCTGATCGTGCAGCTGGTAAGGCGATGATCAAGCGGCTAACAGGCGCTGACCCAGTGGCTTACAGGTGCTGGTCAACTGGCTGAGAGGTGCTGATCAACTGGCTGACAGTTGCTAATGAAACTGCTGACAGCTGCTGATCAACTGGCTGACAGTTGCTAATGAAGCGGCTGACAGGTGTTGATCAACATGCTGACAGGTGCTAATCAAGCAGCTTATTGGTGCTGATCAAGCTGCTGACAGGTGCTGATCAAGCTTCTGATAGGCGCTGATCAAGCGGCTAACAGGTGCTGATCAACTGGCTGAGAAGTGTTAATTAAGCAGCTGATAGGTGCTGCTCAAGCGTCTGAAAGGTGCTGATAAAGTAGTTGACAGATGCTGATCTAGCGGTTGATGATCGCTGATCTAGCGGCTGATTATCACTGATCAAGCGAGTGACAGTACTTCTCAATCGGATGTCAGGCACATATCGCACGGCTGAGTAGGCACTGATCGCGGGGCTGAGTAGGCACAGATCATGCAGCTGAGGCCATGATCGCATGGCTCAGGAAATACTGAGAGTGAAGCTAATAAGGTGTTGATCAAGTGGTGTATAAGTTCTTGTCAAGCGCCTGACAGGTGCTGATCGCCCTGCTCAATAGGCGCTGATGGAGGGGGTGATTAGGCGCTGATCAAGCGCCTGACAGTCTCTGCTCAAGCGGCTGGCAGACTATGATCACGCGTCTGTGTAGGGGCTGATTCGCGGCTGAGTAGGCGCTGATAGCCCAGCTGAGAAGGCAATGATCAAGCAGCTGACGGGCACTGATGAAGCCGGTTATATGTGCTGATCAAGCAGCTGACAGGTGCTGATCAACTGGCTGAGAGGTGCTAATGAAGCGGCTGACAGGTGTTGATCAACATGCTGACAGGTGCTAATCAAGCAGCTGATAGGTGCTGATCAAGCTGCTGACAGGTGCTGATCAAGCGGCTGACAGGTGCTGATCAACTGGCTGACAGATTCTGATCAAGCGGCTGAGTAGGCGCTGATCGCGCAGCTGATTAGGCAATGATAAAGTGGCTGACAGGCGCTGATCAAGTGGCTGACAGGTGCTGATCAAGTCGTTGACAGATCTTGATCTAGCGGCTGATAATCGCTGATCAAGCAGCTGACAGGCGCTGATCAAGCGGCTGAAAGGTGCTGATAAAGTCGTTAATAGATGCTGATCTAGCGGCTGATAATCGCTGATCAAGCGACTGACAGTACTTCTCAATCGGCTTTCAGGCACATATCGCATGGCTGAGTAGACATTGATCGCGGGGCTGAGTAGGCACAGATCATGCGGCTGAGGCGATGATCGCATGGCTCAGTAAATACTGATAGCGAAGCTAATTAGGTGTTGATCAAGTGGTGTATAGGAGCTTGTCAAGCGGCTGACAGGTGCTGATCACGCCGCTGAATATGCGCTGATCGAGGGGGTGATTAGGCGCTGATCAAGTGTCTGACAGTCTCTGATCAAGCGGCTTACAGACTATGATCACGCGGCTGTTTAGGGGCTGATTCGCAGATGAGTAGGCATTGATCCCGCAGCTGAGAAGGCAATGATCAAGAGGCTGTCAGGTGCTGTTTAAGCGGCTTTCAGGTGCTGATCAAGCAGCTGACAGGTGCTGATCAACTGGCTGACAGTGGCTAATGAAGCGGCTGACAGCCGCTGATCAACTGGCTGACAGTTGCTAATGAAGCGGCTGAAAGGTTTTGATCAACATGCTGACAGGTGCTGATTAAGCGGCTGACAGGTGCTGATAAAGCTGCTGACAGGTGCTGATCAAGCTGCTGACAGGTGTTTAACAAGCATCTAACAATTGCTGATCAACTGGCTGACAGGGGCTAATCAAGCCACTGATAGGCGCTTATCAAGCGGCTGACAGGTGCTGGTCAACTGGCTGACAGGTGCTAATCAAGCGGCTGATAGGCACTCATCAAGCGGCTGACAGGTGCTGATCAAGCGGCTGATAGGCGCTGATCAAGGGGCTGACAGGTGCTGATCAACTGGCTGACAGGTGCTAATCAAGCGGCTGATAGGCACTCATCAAGCAGCTGGCAGGTGCTGATCAAGTGGCTGATAGGCCCTGATCAAACTTCTGACAGGTGCTTGTCAAGCGGCTGAGAGGCACTTATCGCGCGGCTGTGTAGGCGCTTTTCAATCAGCTGATTGGGCACTGGTCAAGTGGCTGACAGGCACTGATGAAGTGGTTGACCAGGCGCTGAATGACCAGCAGAGCAGGAAATGATCAAGCGGCTGACAGGCGCTGATCAACCGGCTGAGGGTCACGGATCACGTGGCTGAGTAGGAACTGATCACGCAGCAAAGTGGTCGCTGATCAAGCAGTTGACAGGTGCTGATAGAGTGGCTGACAGGTGCTGATAAAGTGGCTGACAGGTACTGATCAAGCCGTTGAGTAGGCGCTGATCGCGCAGCTGATTAGGCGATGATAAAGCGGCTGACAGGCGCTGATGAAGTGGCTGACAGGTGCTGATAAAGTCGTTGACAGATGTTGATCTAGCGGCTAATAATCGCTGATCAAGGGGCTGACAGGTGCTGTTAAATCTTTGACAGATGCTGATCTGGCGGCTGATAATCGCTGATCAAGCGGCTGACAGTAATTCTCAATCGGCTGTCAGGCACATATCGCACGGCTGAGTAGGCAGTGATCGCGGGGTTGAGTAGGCACAGATCATGCGGCTGAGGCGAGCATCGCATGGCTCAGTAAATACTGATAGCGAAGCTAATTAGGTGTTGATCAAGTGGTGTATAGGAGCTTGTCAAGCGGCTGACAGGTGCTGATCACGCTGCTGAATAGGCGCTGATCGAGGGGGTGATTAGGCGCTGATCAAGCGTCTGACAGTCTCTGATCAAGCGGCCGACAGACTATGATCACCCGGCAGTGTAGGGGCTGTTTCTCGCTAAGTAGGCATCTGCCAGCTAGATGCGGATCAAGCTGCTGACAGGTGCTGATTAAGCGGCTGACAGGTGCTAATCAACTGGCTGACAGGTGCTAATCAAGCGGCTGATAGGCGCTGATCAAGCGGCTCACAGGTGCTGATCAACTGGCTGAGAAGTGTTAATTAGCAGCTGATAGGCGCTGATCAAGCTGCTGAAAGGTGTTGATCAAGCCGCTGACAGGTGCTGATTCAGTGGCTTACAGTGATGACCAACTGGCTGATAGGTGCTGATCAAGCGGCTAACAGGTGCTGATCAACTGGCTGAGAAGGTGTTAATTAAGTACTGATAGGCTCTGATCAAGCTGCTGATAGGTGCTGATCAAGCGCTGACAGGTACTTCTCAAGGGGCTGACAGGCACGGACCGGGCGCTGAGTAGGCGCTGATTGCTGGGCTCAGTACGTGCACAGCAACTTGGCTGAGAGATGCAATTCGCGCGGCTGAGTAGGCACTCTTCACTTGCTGACAGGTGCTGATCAAGCAGATCACCGACTCTGATAAAGAGGCTGACAGACTATGATCACGCGGCTGTGTAGGGGCTGATTCGCGGCTGACTAGGCGCTGATCGCGCAGCTGAGAAGGCAATGGTCAAGCAGCTGACAGGCACTGATGAAGCAGGTGGCAGGCGCTGTTTAAGCGGCTTACAGGTGCTGATCAAGCAGCTGATAGGTGCTGATCAAGCTCGTGACAAGGTGCTGAATCAAGCTGCTGACAGGTGCTGATCAACTGGCTGAGAAGTGTTAATTAAGCAGCTGATAGGCGCTGATCAAGCTTCTGAAAGATGCTGATAAAATGGCTGACAGGTGCTCATCAACTGTCTGACAAGTGCTAATCAAGCGGATGATAGTTGCTGATCAACTGCCTGACAGTTGCTAATGAAGCGGCTGACAGGTGTTGATCAACATGCTGACAGGTGCTAATCAAGCAGCTAATAGGTGCTGATAAAGCTGCTAAAAGGTGCTGATCAAGCTGCTTACAGGTGCTGATTAAGCGGCTGACAGGTGCTAATCAACTGGCTGACAGGTGCTAATCAAGCGGCTGATAGGCGCTAATCATGTGGCTAACAGGTGCTGATCAAGTGGCTCAGAAGTGTTAATTAAGCAGCTGATAAGCGCTGATCAAGCTGCTGAAAGGTGCTGATCAAGCGGCTGACAGGTGCTGATCATGTGGCTTACAGGTGGTGATCAACTGTCTGAGAGGTGCTGATCAACTGGCTGACAGGTGCTAATCAACCAGCTGATAGGCGCTGATCAAGCTGTTGACAGGTGCTGATCAAGCGGCTGACAGGTGCTGATCAACTGGCTGACAGGTTCTAATCAAGTGGCTGAGTAGGCGCTGATCGTGCAGCTGATAAGGCGATGATCAAGTGGCTAACTAGGCGCTGACCCAGTGGCATACAGGTGCTGATGAACTGGCTGAGAGGTGCTGATCAACTGGCTGACAGGTGCTAATCAAGCAGCTGATAGGCGCTGATCAAGCTGCTGACAGGTGCTGATCAACTGGCTTACTGGTACTGATCAAGTGGCTGAGTAGGCGCTGATCATGCAGCTGATTAGGCAATGATATAGCGGCTAACAGGCGCTGATCAAGCGGATGACAGGTGATGATAAAGTGGTTGAGAGGTGCTGATCAAGAGGCTGATAGTCGTTGATCAAGTGGCTGTCAGGCGCAGATCGCATGGCTGAGTAGGCGCTGGTCGTGGAGCAGAGTAGGCACAGATCAAGAGGCTGAGGCGGTGATCACGCGGCTGAATAAATGATCATCGCGTGGCTGATTAGGTGCTGAATACGAGGCTGACACGCGATTATCAAGCTGCTGACAGGTGCTGATCAAGTGGCTGACAGGTGCTGATCAAGCGGCTGATAGGCGCTGATCAAGGGGCTGACAGGTGCTGATCAACTGGCTGACAGGTACTTCTCAAGCGGCTGACAGACACTGATCGGGCGGCTGAGTAGGCGCTGATTGGGGGGCACAGTAGGCACAGATCAAGTGGCCGAAAGATGCTATTCGCGCGGCTGAGTCGGTGCTTTTCAATCGGCTGAGTGGAAAGTGGGCAAGGGCTGATCAAGCTGCTGAGAGGTGCTTAACAAGCGCCTGACAATTGCTGATCAACTGGCTGACAGGGGCTAATCAAGCCACTGATAGGCCCTGATCAAGCTTCTGACAGGTGCTTGTCAAGCGGCTGAGAGGCACTTTTCTCGCTGCTGTGTAGGCGCTTTTCAATCAGCTGAGAGGGCACTGGTCAAGTTTCTGACAGCCACTGATGAAGTGGTTGACCAGGCGCTGAATGACCAGCAGAGCAGGAAATGATCAGGCACCTGACAGGAGAAGATCAACCGGCTGAGCGTCACTGACCGCGTGGCTGAGTAGGCTCTGATCATGCAGCAAAGTGGGCGCTGATCAAGCGGTTGACAGGTGATGATCAATAGACTGACAGGTGTTAATCAAGCAGCTGATACGCACTGATCAACCTGCTGACAGGTGCTGATCAACTGGCTGACAGGTGCTAATGAAGCGGCTGATAGGTGCTGATCAATTGGCTGACAGGTGCTGATCAACTAGCTGACAGGTGCTAATCAAGTGGCTAATAGGCCCTGATCAAGCTGCTGACAGGTGATTTTCAGGCGGCTGACTGGTGCTTATCGCGCGGCTGCATTGGCGCTTTTCAATCGGCTGAGTGGGCAGTGGTCAAGCAGCTGACAGGCGCTAATCAAGCGGCTGACAGGTGCTCATAAAGTCGTTGACAGGTGCTGATCAAGCGACTGATAGTCGCTGATAAAGTGGCTGACAGTACTTCTCAAGTGTCTGTCAGGCGCACATCGCACGGCTGAGTAGGCGCTGATCGCGGGGCTGAGTAGACACAGATCAAGCGGCTGAGGTGATGATCGTGCGGCTGAGTAAATGATGATCGCGTGGCTGATTAGGTGCTGGTCAAGAGGCTGACACGCGTTTATCAAGCTGCTGACAGGTGCTGATCAACTGGCTGACTGGTACTGATCAAGCGGCTGAGTAGGCGCTGATCATGCAGCTGGTTAGACGAAGATAAAGTGGGTAACAGGCGCTGATCAAACGGCTGATAGGTGCTCATCAAGCGGCTGACAGGTGCAGATCAATCGGCAGACAGGTGCTGATCAACTGGCTGATAGGTACTATTCAAGTGGCTGATAGGCCCTGATCAAGCTTCTGACAGGTGCTTGTCAAGCGGCTGAGAGGCACTTATCGCGCGGCTGCGTAGGTGCTTTTCAATCAGCTGAGTGGGCACTGGTCAAGTGGCTGACAGGCACTGATGAAGTGCTTGACCAGGCGCTGAATGACCAGCAGAGCAGGAAATGATCAAGCGGCTGACAGGCGCTGATCAACCGGCTGAGGGTCACTGATCACGTGGCTGAGTAGGATCTGATCACGCAGCAAAGTGGTCGCTGATCAAGCAGTTGACAGGTGCTGATATAGTGGCTGACAGGTGCTGATAAAGTGGCTGACAGGTACTGATCAAGCGGTTGAGTAGGCGCTGATCGCGCAGCTGATTAGGCGCTGATAAAGCGGCTGACAGATGCTGATAAAGTCGTTGACAGATGTTGATCTAGCGGCTGATAATCGCTGATCAAGCGGCTGACAGGTGCTGATCAACTGGCTGACAGGTGCTAATGAAGCGGCTGACAGGTGTTGATCAACATGCTGACAGGTGCTAAACAAGCAGCTGATAGGTGCTGATAAAGCTGCTGAAAGGTCCTGATCAAGCGGCTGACAGGTGTCGATCAACTGGCTGACAGGTACTATTCAAGTGGTTGATAGGCCCTGATCAAGCTTCTGACAGGTGCTTGTCAAGCGGCTGAGAGGCACTTATCGCGTGGCTGCGTAGGCGCTTTTCAATCAGCTGAGTGGGCACTGGTCAAGTGGCTGACAGGCACTGATGAAGTGGTTGACCAGGCGCTGAATGACCAACAGAGCAGGAAACGATCAAGCGGCTGACAGGTGCTGATCAACAGGCTGAGGGTCACTGATCACGTGGCTGAGAAGGATCTGATCACACAGCAAAGTGGTCGCTGATCAAGCAGTTGACAGGTGCTGATAAAGCTGCTGACAGGTGCTGATCAAGCGGCTGACAGGTGCTGATCCAGCAGCTGATAGGTGCTGATAAAGCTGCTGACAGGTGCTGATCAAGCGGCTGACAGTTGCTGATCAACTGCCTGAGAGCTTCTGATCAAGCAGCTGAGTAGGCGCTGATCGTGCATCTGATAAGGCGATGATCAAGCGGCTAACAGGCGCTGATCCAGTGGCTTACAGGTGCTGATCAACTTGCTGAGAGGTGCTGATCAACTGGCTGTCAGGTGCTAATCAAGCGGCTGACAGTTGCTGATCAACTGGCTGACAGTTGCTAATGAAGCAGCTGACAGGTGTTGATCAACATGCTGACAGGTGCTAATCAAGCAGCTGATAGGTGCTGATAAAGCTGCTGACAGTTGCTGATCAAGCGGCTGACAGGTGCTGATCAACTGGCTGACAGGTTCTGATCAAGTGGCTGAGTAGGTGCTGATCTTGCAGCTGGTAAGGCGATGATCAAGCGGCTAACAGGCGCTGATCCAGTGGCTTACAGGTTCTGATCAACTGACTGAGAGGTGCTGATAAACTGGCTGACAAGTGCTAATCAAGCAGCTTATAGGCGCTGATCAAGGTGCTGACAGGTGCTGATCAACTGGCTGACTGGTACAGATCAAGCGGCTGAGTAGGCGCTGATCATGCAGCTGATTATGTGATGATAAAGCGGCTAACAGGCGCTGATCAAGCGGCTGACAGGTGATGATAAAGTGGTTGACAGGTGCTGATCAAGCGGCTGAGAGTCGTTGATCAAGTGGCTGTCAGGCACAGATCGCATGGCTGAGTAGGCGCTTGTCGTGGGGCTGAGTAGGCACAGATCAAGAGGCTGAGGCGATGATCGCGCGGCTGAGAAAATGATCATCGCTTGGCAGATTAGGTGCTGATCAAGAGGCTGACACGCGTTTATCAAGCTGCTGACAGGTGCTGATCAAGTGGCTGTCAGGTGCTGATCAAGCGGCTGATAGGCGCTGATTAAGGGGCTGACAGGTGCTGATCAACTGGCTGACAGGTACTTCTCAAGCGGCTGACAGACACTGATCGGGCGGCTGTGTAGGCACTGACTGCAGGGCTCAGTAGGCAGAGATCAACTGGCTGAAAGATTCTATTCGTGCGGTTGAGTCGGTGCTTTTCAATCAGCTGAGTGGAAAGTGGTCAAGCGCTAATCAAGCTGCTGACAGGTGCTTAAGAAGCGGCTGACAATTGCTGATCAACTGGCTGACAGGGGATAATCAAGCCACTGATAGGCGCTCATCAAGCGGCTGACAGGAGCTGATCAAGCGGATGATAGGCGCTGATCAAGGGGCTGAGAGGTGCCGATCAACTGGCTGATAGGTACTATTCAAGTGGCTCATAGGCCATGATCAAGCTTCTCACAGTTGCTTGTCAAGCGGCTGAGAGTCACTTATCGTGCGGCTGCGTAGGCGCTTTTCAATCAGCTGAGTGAGCAGTGGTCAAGTGGCTGACAGGCACTGATGAAGTGGTGGACCAGGCGCTGAATGACCAGCAGAGCAGGAAATGATCAAGCGGCTGACAGTCGCTGATCAACCGGCTGAGGGTCACTGATCATGTGGCTGAGTAGGATCTGATCACGCAGCAAAGTGGTCGCTGATCAAGCAGTTGACAGGTGCTGATATAGTGGCTGACAGGTGCTGATAAAGTGGCTGACAGGTACTGATCAAGCGGTTGAGTAGGCGCTGATCGCGCAGCTGATTAGGCGCTGATAAAGCGGCTGACAGGTGCTGATAAAGTCGTTGACAGATGTTGATCTAGCGGCTGATAATCGCTGATCAAGAGGCTGACAGGTGCTGATGAACTGGCTGAGAAGTGTTAATTAAGCAGCTGATAGGTGCTGATCAAGCTGCTGAATGGTGCTGATCAAGCGGCTGACAGGTGCTGATCCAGTGGCTTACAGGTGCTGATCAACTGGCTGAGAGGTGCTGATCAACTGGCTGACAGGTACTTCTGAAGCGGCTGACAGGCACTGATCGGGCGTCTGAGTACGCGCTGATTGCGGGGCTCAGTAGGCGCAGATCAACTGGCTGAGAGATGCAATTCACGCGGCTGAGTAGGCATTCTTCAACCTGCTGACAGGTGCTGATCAAGCAGCTGACAGGTGCTGATCAACTAGCTGACAGGTGGTAATCAAGCGGCTGACAGTTGCTGATCAACTGGCTGACAGTTGCTAATGAAGCGGCTGACAGGTGTTGATCAACATGCTGACAGGTGCTAATCAAGCAGCTGATAGGTGCTGATAAAGCTGCTGAAAGGTCCTGATCAAGCGGCTGACAGGTGTCGATCAACTGGATGACAGGTACTATTCAAGTGGTAGATTGGCCCTGATCAAGCTTCTGACAGGTGCTTGTCAAGCGGCTGAGAGGCACTTATCGCGCGGCTGTGTAGGCGCTTTTCAATCAGCTGAGTGGGCACTGGTCAAGTGGCTGACAGGCACTGATGAAGTGGTTGACCAGGCGCTGAATGACCAACAGAGCAGGAAATGATCAAGCGGCTGACAGGCGCTGATCAACCGGCTGAGAGTCACTGATCACGTGGCTGAGTAGGATCTGATCACGCAGCAAAGTGGTCGCTGATCAAGCAGTTGACAGGTGCTGATATAGTGGCTGACAGGTGCTGATAAAGTGGCTGACAGGTACTGATCAAGCGGTTGAGTAGGCGCTGATCGCGCAGCTGATTAGGCGATGATAAAGCGGCTGACAGGCGCTGATCAAGCGGCTGACAGGTGATGATAAAGTGGTTGACAGGTGCTGATCAAGCGGCTGATAGTCGTTGATCAAGTGGCTGTCAGGCACAGATCGCATGACTGAGTAGGCGCTGGTCGTGGCGCTGAGTAGGCACAGATCAAGAGGCTGAGGCGATGATCACGCGGCTGAGTAAATGATCATCGCTTGGCAGATTAGGTGCTGATCAAGAGGCTGACAGGCGTTTATCAAGCTGCTGACAGGTGCTGATCAAGTGGCTGACAGGTGCTGATCAAGCGGCTGATAGGTGCTGATAAAGCTGCTGACATGTGCTGATCAAGCGGCTGACAGGTGCTAATCAAGCAGCTGATAGGTGCTGATAAAGCTGCTGACAGGTGCTGATCAACTGGCTGAGAGCTTCTGATCAAGCAGCTGAGTAGGCGCTGATCGTGCATCTGATAAGGCGATGATCAAGCGGCTGACAGGTGCTGATCCAGTGGCTTACAGGTGGTGATCAATTGGCTGAGAGTTGCTGATGAACTGGCTGACTTTTACTTCTCAAGCGGCTGACAGGCACTGATCGGGCAGCTGAGTAGTCGCTGATTGCTGGGCTCAGTAGGCGCAGATCACCTGGTTGAGAGATGCAATTCGCGCGGCTGAGTAGGCACTATTCAACCTGCTGACAGGTGCTGATCAAGCGGATGACTGACTCTGATAAAGAGGCTGACAGACTATGATCACGCGGCTGTGGAGGGGCTGATTCGCGGCTGAGTAGGCGCTGATCGCGCAGCTGAGAAGGCAATGATCCAGCAGCTGACAGGCACTGATGAAGCGGCTGGCAGGCGCTGTTTAAGCGGCTTACAGGTGCTGATCAACCAACTGACAGGTGCTGATCAACTGGCTGACAGGTGCTAATGAAGCGGCTGACAGGTGTTGATCAACTTCCTGACAGGTGCTAATCAAGCAGCTGATAGGTGCTGATAAAGCTGCTGACAGGTGCTGATCAAGCGGTTGACAGGTTCTGATACAGCGGCTAACAGGCGCTGATAATGTGGCTGACAGTTAATGATCAAGCTGCTTATAGGGGCTGCCCCAGCGACTGACTGTTGCTGATAAAGTGGCTGACAGGTGCTGATAAAGTGGCTATCAGGTACTGATCAAGTGGCTGAGTAGGCGCTGATTGCCCGCCTGATTAGGCACTGATCAAGCGGCTGACAGGCGCTGATCAAGCCGCTGACAGGTGCTAATCAAGAAGCTGATAGGTGCTGATAAAGCTGCTGACAGGTGCTGATCAAGCGGCTGACAGGTGCTGATCAATTGGCTGACAGGTGCTGATCAACTAGCTGACAGGTGCTAATCAAGTGGCTAATAGGCCCTGATCAAGCTGCTGACAGGTGATTTTCAGGCGGCTGACTGGTGCTTATCGCGCGGCTGCATTGGCGCTTTTCAATCGGCTGAGTGGGCAGTGGTCAAGCAGCTGACAGGCACTAATCAAGCGGCTGACAGGTGCTGATAAAGTCGTTGACAGGTGCTGATCAAGCGACTGATAGTCGCTGATAAAGTGGCTGACAGTACTTCTCAAGTGTCTGTCAGGCGCACATCGCACGGCTGAGTAGGCGCTGATCGCGGGGCTGAGTAGACACAGATCAAGCGGCTGAGGCGATGATCGTGCGGCTGAGTAAATGATGATCGCGTGGCTGATTAGGTGCTGATCAAGCGGCTGACAGGTGCTGGTCAACTGGCTGACAGGTGCTAATCAAGCGGCTGATAGGCGCACATCAAGCTGCTGACAGGTGCTGATCAAGTGGCTGACAGGTACTTGTCAAGCGGCTGACAAGCACTGATCGGGCGGCTGTGTAGGCACTGACTGCGGGGCTCAGTAGGCACAGATCAACTGGCTGAAAGATGCTATTCACGCGGTTGAGTCTTTGCTTTTCAATCGGCTGAGTGGAAAGTGGTCAAGCGCTGATCAAGCTGCTGACAGGTGCATAACAAGCGGCTGACAATTGCTGATCAAGTGGCTGACAGGGGCTAATCAAGCAGCTGATAGGTGCTGATAAAGCTGCTGACAGGTGCTGATCAAGCGGTTGACAGGTTCTGATACAGCGGCTAACAGGTGCTGATAATGTGGCTGACAGTTAATGATCAAGCTGCTTATAGGGGCTGCCCTAGCGCCTGACAGTTGCTGATAAAGTGGCTGACAGGTGCAAATGAAGTGGCTGACAGGTGCTGATCAACTGGCTGACAGTTGCTAATGAAGCGGCTGTCAGGTGTTGGTCAACATGCTGACAGGTGCTAATCAAGCATCTGATACGTGCTGATCAAGCTGCTGACAGGTGCTGATCAAGCGGCTGACAGGTACTGATCAAGCGGCTGAGTAGGCGCTGATCGTGCAGCTGATAAGGCAATGATCAAGCGGCTAACAGGCGCTGATCCATTGGCTTACAGGTGATGATCAACTGGCTGAGACGTGCTGATCAACTGGCTGACAGGTGCTAACCAAGCAGCTGATAGGCGCTGATCAAGCTGCTGACAGGTGCTGATCAACTGGCTGACTGGTACTGATCAAGCGGCTGAGTAGGCGCTGATCAGGCAGCAGATTAGGCGATGACAAAGCGGCTAACCGGCGCTGATCAAGCGGCTTACAGGTTATGATAAATGGTTGACAGTTGCTGATCAAGCGGCTGAGAGTCATTGATCAAGTGGCTGTCAGGCGCAGATCACATGGCTGAGTAGGCACAGATCAAGAGGCTGAGGGGATGATCGCGTGGATGAAGTAAATGATCATCGCGTGTCTGATTAGCTGCTGATCAAGATGCTGACACGCGTTTATCAAGCTGCTGACAGGTGCTGATCAACTGGCTGACAGTTGCTAATGAAGCGGCTGACAGGTGTTGATCAACATGCTGACAGGTGCTAATCAAGCAGCTGATAGGTGCTGATTAAGCGGCTGATAGGCGCTGATCAAGCGGCTAACAGGTGCTGATCAACTGGCTGAGAAGTGTTAATTAAGCAGCTGATAGGTGCTGATCAAGCTGCTGAAAGGTGCTGATCAAGCGGCTGACAGGTGCTGATCCAGTGGCTTACAGGTGGTGATCAACTGGCTGAGAGGTGCGGATCAACTGGCTGACAGGTACTTCTCAGCAGCTGACAGGGCACTGATCGGGCGGCTGAGTAGGCGGCTGATTGCAGGGCTCAGTAGGTGCAGATCAACTGGCTGAGAGATCAATTCCGCACGGCTGAGTAGGCACTCTTCAACCTGCTGACAGGTGCTGATCAAGCGGATGACCGACTCTGATAAAGAGGCTGACAGACTATGATCACGTGGCTGTGTAGGGGCTGATTCGCGGCTGAGTAGGCGCTGATCCCGCAGCTGAGAAGGCAATGATCAAGCAGCTAACAGGCACTGATGAAGCGGCTGGCAGGCGCTGTTTAAGCGGCTTACAGGTGCTGATCAAGCAGCTGACAGGTGCTGATCAACTAGCTGACAGGTGGTAATCAAGCGGCTGACAGTTGCTGATCAACTGGCTGACAGTTGCTAATGAAGGGGCTGTCAGGTGTTGATCAACATGCTGACAGGTGCTAATCAAGCAGCTGATAGGTGCTGATAAAGCTGCTGAAAGGTCCTGATCAAGCGGCTGACAGGTGTCGATCAACTGGATGACAGGTACTATTCAAGTGGTAGATTGGCCCTGATCAAGCTTCTGACAGGTGCTTGTCAAGCGGCTGAGAGGCACTTATCGCGCGGCTGTGTAGGCGCTTTTCAATCAGCTGAGTGGGCACTGGTCAAGTGGCTGACAGGCACTGATGAAGTGGTTGACCAGGCGTTGAATGACCAGCAGAGCAGGAAATGATCAAGCGGCTGACAGGCGCTGATCAACCGGCTGAGAGTCACTGATCACGTGGCTGAGTAGGATCTGATCACGCAGCAAAGTGGTCGCTGATCAAGCAGTTGACAGGTGCTGATATAGTGGCTGACAGGTGCTGATAAAGTGGCTGACAGGTACTGATCAAGCGGTTGAGTAGGCGCTGATCGCGCAGCTGATTAGGCGATGATAAAGCGGCTGACAGGCGCTGATCAAGCGGCTGACAGGTGATGATAAAGTGGTTGACAGGTGCTGATCAAGCGGCTGATAGTCGTTGATCAAGTGGCTGTCAGGCACAGATCGCATGACTGAGTAGGCGCTGGTCGTGGCGCTGAGTAGGCACAGATCAAGAGGCTGAGGCGATGATCACGCGGCTAAGTAAATGATCATCGCTTGGCAGATTAGGTGCTGATCAAGAGGCTGACAGGCATTTATCAAGCTGCTGACAGGTGCTGATCAAGTGGCTGACAGGTGCTGATCAAGCAGCTGATAGGTGCTGATAAAGCTGCTGACATGTGCTGATCAAGCGGCTGACAGGTGCTCATCCAGCAGCTGATAGGTGCTGATAAAGCTGCTGACAGGTGCTGATCAAGCGGCTGACAGTTGCTGATCAACTGCCTGAGAGCTTCTGATCAAGCAGCTGAGTAGGCGCTGATCGTGCATCTGATAAGGCGATGATCAAGCGGCTAACAGGCGCTGATCCAGTGGCTTACAGGTGCTGATCAACTTGCTGAGAGGTGCTGATCAACTGGCTGTCAGGTGCTAATCAAGCGGCTGACAGTTGCTGATCAACTGGCTGACAGTTGCTAATGAAGCAGCTGACAGGTGTTGATCAACATGCTGACAGGTGCTAATCAAGCAGCTGATAGGTGCTGATAAAGCTGCTGACAGTTGCTGATCAAGCGGCTGACAGGTGCTGATCCAGTGGCTTACAGGTGCTGATCAACTGGCTGACAGGTGCTGATCAACTGGCTGACAGGTGCTAATCAAGCAGCTGATAGGTGCTGATCAAGCTGCTGACAGGTGCTGATCAACTGGCTGACTGGTACTGATCAAGCGGCTGAGTAGGCGCTGATCATGCAGCTAATTAGACGAAGAGAAAGCGGACCGGGGAATCAGGGGCCTTCGGCATGTGGCACCACCCACGTGGCTCGTCTCGAATTTCCTCGTGAGACCGGCCTCATCCTGAGGTGCGCCGCGAAGGCCGGGAACCCGAGATCCCTGCCTTCCCTGGAGAGGAATATTAGGTCCCGGACACACGCCTAGGTGAGGTCTCTTCGGCCCTGCAGTGACTCGAGCGCAACCCCCAGCTTTCCCTCGCAACCCGAGGGGAAGATTGGGCTTCCCAGGGCCAACCCAAGGGGAAGGCTGAGATCCCCGTCGTAACTCGAGAATCCCGCCGCAACTCGAGAAAAACCACGTGGTTCCCACCTCTTGGCAAGATGAGGCCCTTGCCCGCCACGGCGTCTCAAGGGAAGTCCCCTGTTCCGCCCTGAAGGGCGAAACGGTCCCTGACAGCCTTCCTGCGACCCCCAAAAGTCCCCCGACACGCCGGGTTCCCTCGAGGGGAACACCGAGGGTCCCGGCACCGCTTCCTCTGAGCCCCTTCTCCCCTCCTGATCGCGACAGGAGAGGCGATTCCCCTGCGTGGTCTGGAAGGGGTTCCCGGCCTTCCCGGCGCACCTCAGGATGAGGCCGGTCTCACGAGGAAATTCGAGACGAGCCACGTGGGTGGGGCCACATGCCGAACGCCCCCGATTCCCCGGTCCGCCCTTGAGAAGGACCCGAGGCCCGGACCCCTCTTCGAAGGCAACCCTGTGGGTGAAGGCACAACACGAAGGGGCACTGCCACCCCCGTGCATCGTCCGCAAAGACCCGCGGGTTCCACACACAGCTCGACGAGGGGCCTGAGACCCCCTGAGCAACTCGAGAGGCCAGCGGGGTTCCCTTCCTCAGACAAGACGAGGCCTGACTCTCCTGTCCCAACTCTGCAGGGACCCTGCGGTCGGAGTCCGAAACGGAGAGGAAGCCTGAGGTTCCTGCCTCCCCTCGAGGTGAGGCCCTCTTCCGTTGCGCCAGACCCAGCGGAGTCCCGAGGGGCCCCGCCACCTCCACAGGATCCCTCGCCTCTCAGAGGCACCCTGGGAAGTTCCCTAAGGTCCCCGGCAGAAGGCGAGGGACACGAGGGTTTCCCGCCGCCCCCCCGAGAAAGACCTCGAGAGTCCTTCTTCAACGCGTCTCGAGGCCCTAGTCCCCTCCCGTGACTCGAGAGCCAGGACGCGCTCCCCCTCGCCACGCGCATGGAGACCTGACTTCCCTGGCGCCGCACGAGAGGCTCCCTGAGATCCTCGTCGTGCCTCGGGAGAAAACCCCCACGGGCGCCGCAGCTCGAGGAAACCCCTGAGACGCCCCCGTCCTCGCGAGCTGAGGGCCTTCTTTTCCTGCATGGCCTGGAGAGCAATCCCGGGTCCTCTCTCCAAACGGAAGAGGAGGCTGGACTCCCTTGAGGCCGCTCAGGGGGCTCCAAGAGACCCGCGTCGCGACTCGAGAGGAGAGCGGAGTCCTTGGCTTCCCCTCGAGACGAGGCCTGACTCCCCGGGGGAGCCTGGAATGCAACCCCGAGATCCCTGCCTTCCCTGGAGAGGAATAGTAGGTCCCGGACACACGCCTAGGTGAGGTCTCTTCGGCCCTGCAGTGACTCGAGCGCAACCCCCAGCTTTCCCTCGCAACCCGAGGGGAAGATTGGGCTTCCCAGGGCCAACCCAAGGGGAAGGCTGAGATCCCCGTCGTAACTCGAGAATCCCGCCGCAACTCGAGAAAAACCACGTGGTTCCCACCTCTTGGCAAGATGAGGCCCTTGCCCGCCACGGCGTCTCAAGGGAAGTCCCCTGTTCCGCCCTGAAGGGCGAAACGGTCCCTGACAGCCTTCCTGCGACCCCCAAAAGTCCCCCGACACGCCGGGTTCCCTCGAGGGGAACACCGAGGGTCCCGGCACCGCTTCCTCTGAGCCCCTTCTCCCCTCCTGATCGCGACAGGAGAGGCGATTCCCCTGCGTGGTCTGGAAGGGGTTCCCGGCCTTCCCGGCGCACCTCAGGATGAGGCCGGTCTCACGAGGAAATTCGAGACGAGCCACGTGGGTGGGGCCACATGCCGAACGCCCCCGATTCCCCGGTCCGCCCTTGAGAAGGACCCGAGGCCCGGACCCCTCTTCGAAGGCAACCCTGTGGGTGAAGGCACAACACGAAGGGGCACTGCCACCCCCGTGCATCGTCCGCAAAGACCCGCGGGTTCCACACACAGCTCGACGAGGGGCCTGAGACCCCCTGAGCAACTCGAGAGGCCAGCGGGGTTCCCTTCCTCAGACAAGACGAGGCCTGACTCTCCTGTCCCAACTCTGCAGGGACCCTGCGGTCGGAGTCCGAAACGGAGAGGAAGCCTGAGGTTCCTGCCTCCCCTCGAGGTGAGGCCCTCTTCCGTTGCGCCAGACCCAGCGGAGTCCCGAGGGGCCCCGCCACCTCCACAGGATCCCTCGCCTCTCAGAGGCACCCTGGGAAGTTCCCTAAGGTCCCCGGCAGAAGGCGAGGGACACGAGGGTTTCCCGCCGCCCCCCGAGAAAGACCTCGAGAGTCCTTCTTCAACGCGTCTCGAGGCCCTAGTCCCCTCCCGTGACTCGAGAGCCAGGACGCGCTCCCCCTCGCCACGCGCATGGAGACCTGACTTCCCTGGCGCCGCACGAGAGGCTCCCTGAGATCCTCGTCGTGCCTCGGGAGAAAACCCCCACGGGCGCCGCAGCTCGAGGAAACCCCTGAGACGCCCCCGTCCTCGCGAGCTGAGGGCCTTCTTTTCCTGCATGGCCTGGAGAGCAATCCCGGGTCCTCTCTCCAAACGGAAGAGGAGGCTGGACTCCCTTGAGGCCGCTCAGGGGGCTCCAAGAGACCCGCGTCGCGACTCGAGAGGAGAGCGGAGTCCTTGGCTTCCCCTCGAGACGAGGCCTGACTCCCCGGGGGAGCCTGGAATGCAACCCCGAGATCCCTGCCTTCCCTGGAGAGGAATATTAGGTCCCGGACACACGCCTAGGTGAGGTCTCTTCGGCCCTGCAGTGACTCGAGCGCAACCCCCAGCTTTCCCTCGCAACCCGAGGGGAAGATTGGGCTTCCCAGGGCCAACCCAAGGGGAAGGCTGAGATCCCCGTCGTAACTCGAGAATCCCGCCGCAACTCGAGAAAAACCACGTGGTTCCCACCTCTTGGCAAGATGAGGCCCTTGCCCGCCACGGCGTCTCAAGGGAAGTCCCCTGTTCCGCCCTGAAGGGCGAAACGGTCCCTGACAGCCTTCCTGCGACCCCCAAAAGTCCCCCGACACGCCGGGTTCCCTCGAGGGGAACACCGAGGGTCCCGGCACCGCTTCCTCTGAGCCCCTTCTCCCCTCCT
The DNA here is from genome assembly GCF_019923935.1 of Bubalus bubalis. Classification (NCBI taxonomy): domain Eukaryota; kingdom Metazoa; phylum Chordata; class Mammalia; order Artiodactyla; family Bovidae; genus Bubalus; species Bubalus bubalis. The sequence continues at coordinate 122,590,690 of NC_059181.1, read as the reverse complement.
GATCGCGACAGGAGAGGCGATTCCCCTGCGTGGTCTGGAAGGGGTTCCCGGCCTTCCCGGCGCACCTCAGGATGAGGCCGGTCTCACGAGGAAATTCGAGACGAGCCACGTGGGTGGGGCCACATGCCGAACGCCCCCGATTCCCCGGTCCGCCCTTGAGAAGGACCCGAGGCCCGGACCCCTCTTCGAAGGCAACCCTGTGGGTGAAGGCACAACACGAAGGGGCACTGCCACCCCCGTGCATCGTCCGCAAAGACCCGCGGGTTCCACACACAGCTCGACGAGGGGCCTGAGACCCCCTGAGCAACTCGAGAGGCCAGCGGGGTTCCCTTCCTCAGACAAGACGAGGCCTGACTCTCCTGTCCCAACTCTGCAGGGACCCTGCGGTCGGAGTCCGAAACGGAGAGGAAGCCTGAGGTTCCTGCCTCCCCTCGAGGTGAGGCCCTCTTCCGTTGCGCCAGACCCAGCGGAGTCCCGAGGGGCCCCGCCACCTCCACAGGATCCCTCGCCTCTCAGAGGCACCCTGGGAAGTTCCCTAAGGTCCCCGGCAGAAGGCGAGGGACACGAGGGTTTCCCGCCGCCCCCCGAGAAAGACCTCGAGAGTCCTTCTTCAACGCGTCTCGAGGCCCTAGTCCCCTCCCGTGACTCGAGAGCCAGGACGCGCTCCCCCTCGCCACGCGCATGGAGACCTGACTTCCCTGGCGCCGCACGAGAGGCTCCCTGAGATCCTCGTCGTGCCTCGGGAGAAAACCCCCACGGGCGCCGCAGCTCGAGGAAACCCCTGAGACGCCCCCGTCCTCGCGAGCTGAGGGCCTTCTTTTCCTGCATGGCCTGGAGAGCAATCCCGGGTCCTCTCTCCAAACGGAAGAGGAGGCTGGACTCCCTTGAGGCCGCTCAGGGGGCTCCAAGAGACCCGCGTCGCGACTCGAGAGGAGAGCGGAGTCCTTGGCTTCCCCTCGAGACGAGGCCTGACTCCCCGGGGGAGCCTGGAATGCAACCCCGAGATCCCTGCCTTCCCTGGAGAGGAATATTAGGTCCCGGACACACGCCTAGGTGAGGTCTCTTCGGCCCTGCAGTGACTCGAGCGCAACCCCCAGCTTTCCCTCGCAACCCGAGGGGAAGATTGGGCTTCCCAGGGCCAACCCAAGGGGAAGGCTGAGATCCCCGTCGTAACTCGAGAATCCCGCCGCAACTCGAGAAAAACCACGTGGTTCCCACCTCTTGGCAAGATGAGGCCCTTGCCCGCCACGGCGTCTCAAGGGAAGTCCCCTGTTCCGCCCTGAAGGGCGAAACGGTCCCTGACAGCCTTCCTGCGACCCCCAAAAGTCCCCCGACACGCCGGGTTCCCTCGAGGGGAACACCGAGGGTCCCGGCACCGCTTCCTCTGAGCCCCTTCTCCCCTCCTGATCGCGACAGGAGAGGCGATTCCCCTGCGTGGTCTGGAAGGGGTTCCCGGCCTTCCCGGCGCACCTCAGGATGAGGCCGGTCTCACGAGGAAATTCGAGACGAGCCACGTGGGTGGGGCCACATGCCGAACGCCCCCGATTCCCCGGTCCGCTCTTGAGAAGGACCCGAGGCCCGGACCCCTCTTCGAAGGCAACCCTGTGGGTGAAGGCACAACACGAAGGGGCACTGCCACCCCCGTGCATCGTCCGCAAAGACCCGCGGGTTCCACACACAGCTCGACGAGGGGCCTGAGACCCCCTGAGCAACTCGAGAGGCCAGCGGGGTTCCCTTCCTCAGACAAGACGAGGCCTGACTCTCCTGTCCCAACTCTGCAGGGACCCTGCGGTCGGAGTCCGAAACGGAGAGGAAGCCTGAGGTTCCTGCCTCCCCTCGAGGTGAGGCCCTCTTCCGTTGCGCCAGACCCAGCGGAGTCCCGAGGGGCCCCGCCACCTCCACAGGATCCCTCGCCTCTCAGAGGCACCCTGGGAAGTTCCCTAAGGTCCCCGGCAGAAGGCGAGGGACACGAGGGTTTCCCGCCGCCCCCCGAGAAAGACCTCGAGAGTCCTTCTTCAACGCGTCTCGAGGCCCTAGTCCCCTCCCGTGACTCGAGAGCCAGGACGCGCTCCCCCTCGCCACGCGCATGGA